>NC_058375.1:27325000-27925000 GCF_018350175.1 Felis catus
TATGTTATGTGTATTATATACTGTATTCTTACAGAAAAAGCAATTTAAAGAAACTATGAATAAAAGCATGAAGAAAATACATTTATAATGCTGCATTATATTTTAAAAATCCACATAAGTGAACCTGTGCAGTCTAAACCTGTGTTGTTCAGTAGTCAACTGTATTTGCTGGCTGAGTGACTACTGTGTTAGGCTCCAGGGCTATGGCAGTAAGCAGACAGACCAAACTTCCTGCCCTCTAGGAGTTTACATTCAATCCTTACATTCTAATCCTACATTTAATCTTCTGGAAATCTGGATTGTAGGCTGTATTCTTTTCATTTTTAATTACAAAACTGTAATTGTGGTAAAATATACATAACATAAAATTTACCATTTTAACCATTATAGATGGATATATATATAACCATCTGTAGAACTCTTTTCATTTTCCAACACTGCAACTCCGTACCCACTAAATATTCTCCCTGTCCCCCAGCCCCTGCCAACCACCATTCTACTTTCTGTCTCTGAATTTGACTAATCTAGGTACTTCATATAAATGGAATCACATAGTCTTTTTTGTAACTGGCTTATTTCACTTAGCATAATGTCCTCAAATTTCATCCATGTTGTAGCATATGTCAGAATTTCCTTTTTTATTAAGGCTGAATAATATACCACTGTACATTTCTTTTTTGAAAGCAAATCAATACATGTACATGATTTTTAAAAGTCAGCTAGTACTACTACCTCTGAATATCTAAATAATATGCTTTTATGTTAGTTTTTAATCTAGTAATATATTATGAAAGATAATTCAATCCTGTAGCACTCCAACCTTATACCTCTCCCTCTTGCATCCTTCTAATATAATTCTATCACAATTTTTGGTTAAATCAATACTCAGAGTTTGCCTTATTGATTTTGCACACATGGTTCACTGCTGACGCTAAAGTTGTATTACTTTTCCTGTACAATTTTTTAAATCTTCCCTTGTATTAACAGCCTTGTTTTATCTCCTTTCTCCCATTTTCTTAGTTTTCCACATCGTTATGAATTCTCCCTAAACTTTTCAACAGAATGTAAAAAAAATCTTCTGAATGCTATTTTCCACATGCAAGGCACTGGGTGACTCAGCCACTTAAGCATCCAACTCTTGATTTCAGCTCAGGTCATGATCTCACAGCATGGAGCCTGATGCAGGGCTGGATCCCACAACCCTAGGATCATGACCTGATCCAACATCAAGAGTCAGAAGCTCAACTGACTAATCCACCCAGGCGCCTCTCTGGTTCACTTTTTAAACAGAAAAAGCATCCAGTCCCCGCCAGGTTATGGAAGATGTAGTCAGGTATCTGTATGTAATGAGGAAGGGGTCTGTTTCTTATGTTCCCTTGTTCCCATTCTCATGTTCCTAGTATGATGCCTCACTCCCATCTTCTGCTGTAATTGCTACCTCCGATATCTGTTCTTTCCCTGGCCCTGGGTCTTCAATTGGATGACTCCTCTTTGGCATCCTTTGTGGTAGCACCTGCTATGCAGCTATCCGAGCTCTGCCAACTCTTCCATCCACTTGCTAATCTTCCAAAAATGTGTTGACATCTGTGGTCCACCATTGCCTCTTTTATATTCCTTTACTTTTATTTTAGTGAGGCTTGTTGAGGGAGCAGATATAAATGCATGTCTTCCATCTGCCACACTTAACCAGAAATCCAAAGACTTCACTCTTAATTACCATGCTATATTGCCTCTCAAATGAGACAGTACCTCTGGGATCCTACAGCCCAATGAGGATGAAATGAGGTTACACATGTGAACATACTTTGTAAGCTCTAAAGAGCTCTGTGAATGAGCCAGTCTATGTTAAATTCCCCTACCAAAGTTCCCTCCTTCCTTCTCTCTGCTCTCTGATTCCTCCTCATCTCCAAGGTACAGCTCAAGCTTATCTCCTCCTTGGGGCCTTCCCTGACCAACCCAGCTAACAAGATGGCCCTGAGCCTTGGGCCCTGAGCCACTACAGGATTCTCTGTGCACCTCCCCTAAGCAATGCTACTTTATTCCACTGTGCGCACAGAGCTAGTGGCCAAGATGCATAGTAAAATTTGGATCTTTCAGTGTACAACAAAAGAGCTTTCCTCCTCCTTCCAGGCAAGAGACACGGGCATGGCCAAACAAGGATGAGGTTTGGGGCAGGGGAGAAGTGTTTTGTTTCTTTGATATTGAGTTTAGGAGTCAAAGTAGCTTCCATTGCCTGCAATCTGAGCTGTGGCCACAGTACTCCAGGTCTACCTCCTCCCTCTTGCCTCTTCTCCTCTCTCTAGATGTCTCCTCCAGGCAGAGGGGGCAGTGGCTGCACCAACAAGTGTATGCCACTGGTCCAGAGGCCATGCCCTTTCACTCCTTCCCTCTCACCAGAGCTTTGATGTGGGTTCTGAGAGCTTCAGTTTATATCCGCAGAGAGCTTAGGCCAGGGTGGTGGTGGAAAAGGGACTGGTCTCTGGCCAGAAATAGTTGATCTTGACCTCAAAAATATCCTGACCAGCAGCATTGTTCACAATAGCTAAAATGTGATTAGTAAAATGTGTTGTATACCTGAATATTATTCAGCCTTAAAAGAGGAAATTCTGACATGCTACAACCTGGATGAATCTTGAAGACACGCTTAGTGAAATAAGCCAGCCATAGAAAGACAAATACTGTCTGATGCCACTCATATGAAGTGCCTAAATTAGTCACATTCAGAGACAAAAAGTGGAATGGTGGTTGGCAGGAGGTTGGGGGAGGGACAAATGGGAAGTTATTGTTTAGTGAATACAGAGTTTCAGTTTTACAAGATGAAAAAGTTATGGAGATGGATGGTAGTAATGGTTGTACAACAATGTGAATGAACTCCATGCCACTGAACTGTACACTCAAAATGGTTAAAATGGTAAATTTTATGTTACATGTATTTTACCACAATAGAACAAAAATGGCAAAAGAAGAGATCCTGATTATTTTCCAAGAAACAGAGTCCGTCTGAGTCTTTAGGGAACATTCCATTGGAGTGAAATATACCATCTTGTGTTCCCTGACTGGTGTGATTATTATGAAGGAACCTAAGCTTTCCCTGAGGACTGCAGCTGCAAGGAACTCTCTCAGGGTCACTATTTCTGTCCTGGAGTGCCTTGGAAATACACAGGTGCACACACACACACACACACACACACACACACACACACATTCCCAGATTGCCTGGCACAACTCTGTAAGAGCAGCACTACCTAACCTATGTGTGTGTACTAGGGCAGAAATCCAATCCCTCTGCATTGTTCCCTGTCCTACCCAGACCCTTCATCTTGGAGACCCTTGAAGCAGAGATGGATTTGGCTGGAAATAGCCAGCAGGAGCAGCTAGGTGGGAGAATGGCCAAGAAGAGAAAGATAATAAGGAGGTCATGTCACTGTGGTCTGCCTCCACCCTGCTACAGATCTGTAACCCTGGGAGTAGAAGGGTGTTCTTCCTGTCCCAGGGCTCAGGATCCCAATTCCCCACTTCTTTTCTGTCTGGAGCTTGATATGTGGCTAGTCTGAATCGATATGAGCTGTTTAAGTATAAAACACATATCAGAATTTAAAGACAGTAGAAAAAAATTAAGAATGTAAAATATCTCATGGGAAAAATCTTTTTATATGAATTATCATGGGAAAAATGTTTTTATATGAATTATATGCTGAAAAGATAGCCTTTTGAATATGCTACTGGGTTAAATAAAATACATTAAAATTAATTCCATCTGTTTCTTTTTACTTTATTTAATTACATTTGTAGTTTGCATTATATTTATGTTGGACAGCACTAACCTGCTGCCTGTCCTGATCCCAGACTGCTTGGCTGGGCCCTGATCCACTGCTTGGATCTTATAATTCCTTTCCACAGAAATGGGACCTTTGTCACTGTGGGGGTCCCTTGCTGAATGGACTAACAAATGGAATAATGCTGTATGCACCTGACGTGGACATCACCTCCCGCCTGGACTCCTCCCCACTGTTCCTTCTAGCAAGAGCATGCCCTCTCCTCCTCCTCAGTGTCCATTCTGCCTGAAGTCTGAGCACATGCTGGGTCTCTGGCTAGACCCAGGAAGCCCCCGACACACTGGGCTCACACCATCTGTCAGGAGAAGGCCAAGTGGCCACAAACACTATGTCTTTTTCTTATTTTTTCCTCCTTCCTTCTTATCCGCCCTTTCCTCCCCCCACTGGTTCTTCTCTTTTTTAAAAGTCTAATTCTGAGCAGCCGGCTCTGTTCAGCCTGACTGGTTTGTTATGGCTTATAATCTGCGCCAGGATTAATTAGCTAATTACTGACAAACGTCCGCTGGCAAGATTCTGCTCCAGCTTGTCAGCTTGAAGTGTTTAATTATTTTAATCATTTACTTTCATCTTCAAAATTTATGCTGCCAAGAGAGTTGCAGGGCATCTTTTAATTATGATTTGGGGTTTCTGCTGGGCTGTGTTCTGTTCCTGGGGATAGGGGATATTATTTTTTACTAGTCTTCCACCAAGGCCTGAACACCCTTCTACTCCCAGGGCCCAGCATCGTGCTCTGTGGATTGGAGATGAAGAGAGAGTCCAGATCTGCTCTGGACATTGCCTCTTCTCCACCTCCATGGTATGCATTGGAGCATGATATGAATTTGCATTTTGTGAGTACCTATTATGTGCTGGACATCATGCTACATATTTATCGATATTATTTCATGCTTGTGAGTATTCATAAACACAAAGAGTATGGAAACAGCCTGAGAACTGAACAGAGTGGCCTAGGGTGATCAGTGGTGAGGATAAACATAAGGAATGAGCTTATTTTATTCGTCTATGGAATAATTTACTTACAGTCAAGTGAGGTCACCTAAAATATAAAGCTCTGTGATGTCACATATGTGTACACCACCACCTAGATCCATGTACCCCAGAAACCCCTCTATGCCCCTCCAGATCAATACCTCCCAAAGGTAACCACTTCTAACTTCTATCACAATAGATTCATTTTGTCTTGTCTTCACTGTCATATAAATGAAATTATATGGTAAGTCCTCTTTTACGTATGACTTCTTTCACTATGCATTTTGTGTGGAAGGTTCTTTAGTATAAATCATAGTTCCTGCCCAAGGCTTTGGTTTGGGTCCAGGAGAGATATTTAACCCAAGTCTTTAGAGAGACTTGGCCATGGCTTCATTTCTTATTAGCATTGTCCCAAAAGTGAGTTTGGTTATTATTTTTCTCCTTCATTCCCTCTTCTTCTCTACTTCCTCTTCTGTCTTCTCTTCCTGCCCCTCTCTCTTCTCTTCTCTCCCCCCTGCCCATAGACACATTTATCACCATGTCCTATTAGAAAGTTATTTCTGAGCATCAGTCTATGCCATTCTGGATGCAAAGGTTAGGTGTTTCTCAATGAGACATGGTTGTCAGAGGGGGATTGTGAAGCACAAAAGATTGTGTCCCCTGTTACAGGTTGGATGGGTTGGATTCCATTCTCCAAAAAAGACATGTTAGAATCCTAGCCCCTAGTACCTTGTAATGTGACCTCATCTGAGGTAAGGTCTTTACAGAAGTAATCCAGTTTATTTTTTTTTTATTTTTTTTCAACGTTTATTTATTTTTGGGACAGAGAGAGACAGAGCATGAACGGGCGAGGGGCAGAGAGAGAGGGAGACACAGAATTGGAAACAGGCTCCAGGCTCTGAGCCATCAGCCCAGAGCCCGACGCGGGGCTCGAACTCATGGAGCGCGAGATCGTGACCTGGCTGAAGTCGGACGCTTAACCGACTGCGCCACCCAGGTGCCCCAGAAGTAATCCAGTTTAAATGAGGTCATTAAGGTGGGTCCTAATCTGATATGACTACTGTCCTCATAAAAGGGGGAAATTCAAACACAGACACACACATCGACATCCCCCTGTGAAGATGAAGGTATAGATGGGGGTGATATTTGTACAAGTCAAGAAATACCAAAGATGGCTAACAATCCACCAGAAGTTGGGAGAAAGGCCTGGAACAGACTCTTCTTCACATCCCTCAGAAGGAATCAACCCTGTAGACATCCTGATCTCAGACTTCTGGCCTCCAGGTCTGTGCAACAAATTCTGCTCTTGAAGCCACTTTGTTGTACTTTGCTATGGTAGCCCTAGCAAACTAATCCAGCCCCAAAGAGAGCTCTGGTTGGTCTTTCTGAATCTGTGTCATGGGACCAAGAGCAACCTCTACAGGATCTTCTCTGCTGGAGCCACCAAGGGTTAACCCAGCCCTGGTCTGGGAGGACTGAGGCGACAGCTCAGAGCTAAGAGACTAAGGAGAAGAGAAAGATCAGTTTAATGAGCTCAGTAATGTCATTAATGAGGACCAGGCAACATCCAGGGGGCTTCTGTGACGGCCTCCACCAGGGCAAGACAAGCTGAAGGATGCCATGAACCTGGCCATGGCAGACTCTGATGTGATGTGATCTGTCCTCTTTATGCCTGGGTTGGGGATGGGGGTGGACACAGAGAGTCTTTGTGCAGTGACCAAGATGGCATGAGACTCCCCACCCCCCCACCCCGCCCCGGACTCGGGTGTGATTCTGTACCTGGCATCATACTTTGTAACACACAGTGCATACCTGAACACACCCTCACACATGCCTGCACATAACGGCCAGCTTCAGCAAAGGCGCTCTGCTCTCTGTGTTTCCCTTCTCCCACTCACTCCCACCCTTGATGTTCCATCTGGAACAGTTTGCATCACGGTAATGCAATTGGGCATCTGGCTAGTCTGTCTGGCAAATGCATAGAGAAACTTCTGCCCAAATCCTACAAAACCTTCTTTCCCTGTTATTTCATGGGAATAACCTACCTACCGCCCCCAACCTCTCATCCCGCCTCCATCCAAGGGTCCCATCCCTAAGGTCAGAGTCAGGTCTTACTGCCTCTCCCAGAGCCAAAGATTGCCTAACAAGCCCCCTCCTCACCTATAACCAAGGGCTCTCCCTAACCTGTCCCTGGAAGCTCATGTGGAGCCTGGGTCCCTGTCTCAGTCTGTATCTCCTATGACTAACTAGCTTATGGTGAGTTGTGTGCTGACAGGACATGGAGTGGATCTCCCACCATTATCTATCTGATAATCTCAATCATAGGTGAATCTCAGTCACAGATGAGCATAAGACCTGTGCCTGGGGGGCTTATAATGAAGTAAGAAGCAAGGAGAGAAACAGGATGGGACCTGGGTTCTAGCCCTGGTTCTGCCTTTAGGACAAGCCACAAGCCACTCTTTTTCTAAGTCTGTTTCCTCATCTGAAAAATGGGGACAGTAATCTCTACTGTACAGAATTATGCAGGTTAAGTAAGGATATAAGGTGTAAACTGCGTGTGGTATAAGCATACAGCCCTAAAAAGGAAGGAAACTTTGACACGTTACAACATGAATGAACCTTGAGGACATAAGGATAAGTGAAATAAACAAGTCATGAAAGGACAAATACTGCATGATTCTACTTATATGAGGTCCTAGAGTAGTCAAGTCTGTACAGACAGAATGTAGAATGGTGGCTGTCAGAGGCTGTGAGGAGAGGGGAACAGGAGTTATTATTTCATGGGCACAGAGGTGTGTCTGCAAGGTGAAGAATTCTGGAGCTGGAGGGTAGTAACAGCTACACAACAATGTGAATGTACCTAACATGAATGTGCTCAACAAAGTGAACGTGAGAAGGGTCGAAGGGTTGGGGGTGGACATCGAATAGGAATGGGACAGATGTTTCCAGATTCCAAGTGAGGGATATCCAGGCGGGAGACAGAGACCAGGGAGTTGGAAGAACATGACTTGGATAGAGATGAGATTTATAGATAGGAAAAGCAGATTGGAGTCCACTCCAGCATTTATTGTTTTCAATTTAAATTCTTAAAAAATTTTTAACGTTTATTTATTTTTTGAGAGACAGACACAGAGCATGAGTTGGGGAGGGGACAGAGAGAGAGGGGGAGTCACAGATTCCGAAGCAGGCTCCAGGCTCCGCGAGCTGTCAGCACAGAGCCCGACACAGGGCTCGAACTCATGAACCACGAGATCATGACCTGAGCCGAAGTCGGATGCTTAACCGACTAAGCCACCCAGGTGCCCCTGTTTTTAATTTAATTTTAATTTTAATTTTGTATTTTAGAGACAGAGAGTGAGAGCATGTGCACAAGCAGGGGAGAGACAGGGGAAGGAAGAGAGAGAATAACCTAGCACATGCCTAGCACAGAGCCTGACACAGGGCTCAATCTCACAACTGTGAGATCATGATCTCGAGATCATAACCTGAGCTGAAATCAAGAGTTGGCAGTTCAACCGACTGAGCCACCAAGTTTCCCCACCCTAGCATTTAAAGGGTGGGTGGAGGGGCACCTGGATGGGTCAGTTGGTAGAACATGCAACTCTTGATCTCAGGGTTGTGGGTTCAAGCCCCATGATGGGCATGGAGCCTGTATACATACATACATAAAGTAAAATAAATAAAGGGGGAGTGGAGAAAGAGAAGCAAAGGACCAAGAATGAGGTATCACAAAGGAGGAAAGAAGATGAACATAGAGTGTTGTTTTTCACTTTTCCTTAAAAATAGTTTCACATGCAGCATGGAGCCCAACACAGGACCTGAACTCACAACCTTGAGTTCAAGAGTCAGATGCTTAACCCACTGAGCCACTCAGCCTCCCCAAGCATAGAGTGTCATCACAACACAAGGGAGGAGGAGATGGTCTCAGAAGAAAGGCAAGGTCCACAGTGTCAAATGTTTTAGATGGGTGGTGAGAAAGGCCACTGGGATTGGCATTCATATTTATTGGTAGCTCTATCAAGAGTGGTGGGGCAGAAGCCAGACTGCAGTGTTTTGAAAGATAATGGAAGGGAAGGAAGTATATCCACTGATCACAACTATTCTTCCAAGAATTTTGGAAGTGAATGGAAGAAGATTTGAATGATGGTTTGAGGTAAGCCCATTTTGGAAGGGAGAAGACCTAAGCAAGTTTATAGGCAAAAGAAGGAGCCAGTAGATTGGGAGACAATGAAGATGCAAATTGAAGATACAGAAGAGTGAAGGGGTGACTAAGAGCTCATTATGTCCAGGCTCCCTCTGAGCATCCCCTGTCCCTGTCCTGTGTGCAGTCAGAGAGCCCAGACCGACTCAGGCTCTACCTGTGCTGACAAAGGGGACCCCTTTGCCCTTTCACATGGGCAGATGTGGGTATGCTGACACTGAGATTAACCACACATACTCTCATTCCCATCCCCAGACTCAATATACCCTTTCCAACACACTGGACACATAGAACACATTGTTAATTTAAGCAGAATTTTTATAGAATATTCCATCCTATGTTCTTCACAAGGTTGTGAAAAGCATAATGAAATGAAAAGCATATATCTAAATGCTCTGTAAAATATGAATAACACAAATACAGAAAAACCTTGGTTTGTGAGCATAATTCGTTCCAGAAACATGCTTGTAATCCAAAGCACTCATATATCAAAGTGAATTTCAAGAACCATTGGCTTAGTTGTGATCATGTGACATTCGACGTCACATATTACTCATATTGCAAGACAATGCTCGTTTATCAAGTTGAAATTTATTAGAAACATTTGCTCATCTTGCAGAACACTCACAGAACAAGTTACTCACAATCCAAGGCTTTACTGTATTAGGGATTGTTACTATAATTATTGATAAACAGGTTCATACAAATACACCTACACATAAGCCCCAAATGCAGAGGCCTTCATACATCAACCTTGCACACACAGATTCACACACAAGTTCACATTGTTTGAATGGTGCCTATCTCTTCACACTGGCCCACGAGTCCACTAAGACACACTCACACACTCCTCTGTAGACCTACACAAATATGTATGAGTTAAAACACATGCACAGTCTACCACATTACCATATAAATCTACACATGTCCAAGTTCATAAGCACACTTTCACTGAAAAGGACACTCATGTACTCCCATTTAGGCTCACATACGTGCAGGTAAATTTGTGCACACACACTCACAGAGGACCACATGGCTGCACAAAATTTAGCTGAAAGTCTTCCAGCGTGAGGAGAGTTGACTCGACATCGATGAGCCAGGGAGGACGTGATTTTGCCAACCTATAGATTTGTGCCAAGACATTTGTATCATCAGAGATGATGAACCTATCTGTCTTGTGCCAAGGCAGGGAAGCAGAGAGAGAGAGAGAGAGAGAGAGAGAGAGAGAAGGTTTGGAAGAACAGAACTCTTCCCTCTCTCTCTTTGTCTGCCTCTTTTTAGATGCCCAAGGGTTCCAACTCCCATACTTCTGGGCAGAAGCTGGGGATCCTCAGAGCCACAGTTCCTGTCCTTGGAGAGCCCCCATCCCCCATGCCAATGCCACAGTCATCAGATACATCTCATAGGATGTCTGCACAAACTCAGTTGCCCCAAGCCTCTTCTCTCCTGGTTTCACTACTGCATCCCCAGCAGGTGAGCAGTGTGCAGATGGACCTCCACTTGGGTGATGAAAAAATGGAGTGAGAGAAAGGAGGAACTCTATCCAGCAAGTGGCACATGTTGTTTCATCAGGGCCTCAGCCTGGCACATAGGCCTTTTCACAAACCTCCAACCAGTTCCCAGCCTTTCCTTAAACAGCTGCTTTAATCCCTCTTGTCAAACCCACATTTCCACCACCTCCTGGCTTCACTCTCAGCACATAATTTCGCCCCTTTCTTTACAGAGAACATACATAGTTTAGAGACCATCAGAAGCAGACACTTTTAGCTTCCTGAGCATTCCCCAATAGAAACCTCCTCAAATTTGTTCTCATTCTTACGACAGGTCCACAACTAACTGCTCACTGATGCTCTGCATCCCACCCCTCCCTTCTTTTCTAGAACCTTTCTCCATCACCTATTCCCCACCTCCTATATCTTCAGTCTCTTGTTCTCCACTAGATCCTTCCCCTTGCATTTAAATATGCTCATATCCCTCCCATCTTAAAAACAAGTTATTCTTCTATAAAACATTTCCTTCTATCTGCCATTCTCTCTCCCTCAATTCATTGCCAGTTTTCTTTGAAAAGTTGTGTCCTCTCACTCTATCCTCTTCTTATGGCCCTGCATTTCCCAAATCACTACAATATCTTCTATACTCCACCCTCCCCCACTCCACCCACACACAGCTGCCCACCAAGGGTACCAGCCATGTCTTTTGAACTGACTTCCCAGTCACTATAGTTGGAAGCTTTTGGCAGCCTTGGATATTATTGACCAGTCCTTCCTTGGGACTCTCTCCCCCGGTTGTCTTCTCTCTTGGCAAGTTTTGACTCTTTCATCTTCCTCTCACCTCTCTGGCCACTTCTCATTGGCTTCTTCCTCCTCTGTCTTATTCTTCAACTTTCCATGTCCAATCAATATTAATTCTGTAACTTCTACCCCCTAAAGATCTCTAAAGGAAGAGAAGTCTACTTCTCTTTTCGCCAAGTGAAGCTTTCAGCTTTAATTTTGATTCAAACAACACCCTCCTAACTAGATTCCCTGGATCCATTCTTGCCTTTCTTAACTTACTATGTACACCTCATTTGAGTTATTCTTTTAAAATACAAATATGATTATATCATTCTACTACATAATATCCCTCATTGGCCTCTCATTGCCTATACGATAAAAATCCAAACACTGAAAGAAGTCTTAACAAGGCCTATGTTCAGATCCCACTCCCACCTTCTCCTGTAGCCTCACCTCTCACACCTATCCCCTTGCCCTCTACATGCCTTTTCTATTTGGCTAAGCCCTTTTAAGATCCTCAAATACAGGATGCTATCTTTTGCCTTTAGGAATTTGAACATGGTATTATCTCTGTCTAGAACACTTCCCTACCTTCACTCCCTCCCTTTTCCTAAATAACTTGTCCTTCAGGGCTCAACTCCACCATTGGCTCCACCTTAAAACCCTCCCGACTCCATCCATCCTTTCATTCATCTGTTCATTTATTAAGCGAGAGTACCTGTGTGTAAACTTTAAGACCCTCAAGGAGAATTCCCATTCCACCCATGGACCTGCTAGGAAAAAGAAAATGAGGGAAGAGGACTGTAGGGTCTTAACTACTTGATGGGAGGCAAAACTACTGAGAAAGAGGGTTCACTGAGCACAGAATGGCAATACATAGAAAAATAAAAGTCAATATTGAGAACTATGAGATTTCTCCCATGTATGTTTCAGTTAAAGTTTCCTCTCTGAGCATAATGAACTTACAAAGGGACAGAGAGGGAACTCTATATGACCAGGAGAACCAATTTCATAACATATCATATTTATTGGGCACTACGGGCACTAGATAATCTACCACAATCCTTGTGACAAGATAAGTATTATGATTCCCATTTTGCAGATGAGGAAATGGGTTATTTGTCCAAAGTTGGGTTATTTGTCCAAAGTCTCACAGCAAATTCATGGCAGAGTCAGAGTCAGACCTCCTAAGTCTATCTGAACCCAAAGCCAATTGTCGGTCTTGGCATTCTCCTGCCCAGGGAGTGGGTTTCAAGGGAGGTTTAAATACACCAAGGAGATGGGGAGCCCATCGGTAGTTTCCACATTTAATGCCCCTATGACACCCATCCTATGTGTGCTGACAGTTTGACAACTTACACAGCAGCTGGTTTGCTCGGAGGAGATCTCTGTTAATTAAAATAGCACAAAGGGAGAGCGGCGCACAAACCATGTCAGTGGGTAATTAATGCAAAGGAGGGCCCAAGAGTGCAGAAATGCTCAGCCTCTACCTGACAGAGCCCAGCTTCACTCATTGCCCCCAGCTCAAAGTTGCCACTTTGTTCCTCTGGCCACGAGCTGCTACCTGCCTCCTACTCCATTGATGGGGGTGGAGGACCTGTCCCCTGGGCCAGAACCTGGGCTACTATTCTTACAGGGTCCTGGCCCTCTCAACCTCCTCTGAACTGTTCATCTCTCCCAGGGATCCAGGAGGACAGGATGAATCAGAGATATGCCATCCATAGCCCAGGGCTTTGGGACATCATCTCTAAGAAAGAGTTAGTATCTGCCTGCCCCTGTTCCATCAAGCAGACCACTGTCTTATCTCTCAAGGCAGGGGCCTCGAATTATCCCGCCTCAGTATCTGGTGTATTGGGATGAACTGAACCTGATGCCACCATGGCCTCTGCCTAGGGCTTGAGCTTGCTTCCCTGATGGACCTAGTGCCTGGTCCTCAATCTCATGGCTCTGCTGGATCCTGACCTCCTTCCTGGTCTTCCACTCATTTCATTATCATCGTATCTCCAGCAGGTATACTGCAAAAGTGTATTTCTCCATTGTACAAATGAACAAACTGAAGTTCAGAGCAGCAAAGTAGCTTGTCCAAGGACAAGAGAAGCTTTCCTTTCTCTGTTCACAGGAAGGCATTCTCGGTTTTTAATAAACTTTTTATAGGGGCCCCTGGGTGGCTCAGTCAGTTGGGCGTCTGACTTTGGCTCAGGTCATGATCTCACAGCTTGTGGGTTTGAGCACTGTGTTGGGCTCTGTGCTGACAGCTTGGAACCTGGAGCCTGCTTTGCATTCTGTGTCTCCCTCTCTCTCTGACCCTCTCCCGCTCACGCTCTGTCTCTGTCTCTCTCAAAAAATAAACATTAAAATAAATAAATAAATAAATAAATAAATAAATAAATAAATAAACTTTTTATTTTTAAATGACTTTAGATTTACACACGTTACAAAGATGCTACAGAGAATTCCTGTACACACCTCACTCAACTTCCCCATTGCTAACATGTTATATTGCCAAGGCCTATTTGTCAAAACTAAGAAACTTACATTGTATACCTAGCTTTGAAGCAGGCATTTTTTTCTCCCTGAGAGAGGAGCCATAAATTTCTCTCTCATCCATCCACAGGCCAAGAGTGTAGATACTCACAATGTGACCCCTTCGATTCTAGTGTCGCTCTCCTGCACCTCTACCTTGCTCCCCTCAAAGAAAGCCAAAAGAACCATCAAGGAAGTACAGCTATAGGACCAGAGGTCCAAACTCCCAGGCAGTGTCCTTCAAGTGCCCCACACATCAAGCCCCTCTTTCCATTAGCTTCCAAAGTTACCTTTTGCCCACAAACACCCTCTCCTTGCTAATCTCTTCACTAACTCTGCCATTAGTCCTTGTGGGTATCCATCCAGTGCCAACTTCATCCTCAAAGCTCTCAATCAGATTCAATTCAGCAAGTATCTATTAACAGTGCAGAAACAAATCCAGTCCAGCCCCTGAACTTGGGCAGCTCCTGGTATTTTGAGGAAAATAGACACTTCTGTCCATGATTAAAACATCATGTGGTAAGTACACAGTAGTTAAGAGCTTGAGGTCTTCAATCACTGTGGGTGACATTAGTTTCCATGAACATCACTTGTCTGAATTCTAAAATAAGGATAAGAGTAGAACCAACATCATAAAGTGTTCATGATCAAGTAATTAAAAAAAAAAAAACCTGTCACTTATTAAGTCTGTCACTATCTGACAGGCACCGTGCCAGTTGTTTCGCCTTGTTTAAGTCAAGGCTTACAAGTAAAAGTTTCCTTGCCTTTACAGTCAAAGCTAGGGATGATGGTGGCCTGAATCAAGGCAATGACTTGGAGAAGACATGATTAAAGAAACATTTTAGAAGTCAGTAAACGACTGGATTTGGGGGACTGAGTAGGTACTAGTGACATTCATTGTGAGAGGGGAACTGGAGGAGGAACAGGTTTGGAGAAGGTGGTGAATTTAGTTTGAGCATGATGCATTGAAGGAGTCTTTGGAACATTTAAATGGAGATGCCCATCCGTTGCATATATGGGCTCAAAGTCAAGAACAGAAATAGAATCTTCTGAAGCATCTGTTAATAGATGATAGTTGAAAGCATTTGTGTAGATAAAATTGCCCAAGTAGAGTCAAAAAAAAAAAAAAAAAAAGGACAGAATTCAAGGTAACAACAATATTTAAGGGGTGAATAGAGAAGGAGAAATCTGTACAGGAAATGGAATCTTTTTTTAACATTTAGAAACATTTTAACATTTAGAACATTACTGTCTCTTACATCCTACACCTCCTCTGGATTTAATGTCTTTCTTAGTGATATACAACCTTTAATAATCCTTTTAGCAAAAACTGTTTTTGCCTTTATGTGAATGAAATCAATTTGTTTTGCCATCAACTTTCTGTGATAAGTCAGTCAGGTATAGAACTCTAAGTAGATAGTTATTTTTTTCTCATACTTTGATGATATTATTCTATTGCCTTCTAGCATCTGTTGTTGCTACTGAGAAGTCTCAATAGAGACTATTGGTCTGATTGCAATTCCTTTTTATGTAATATATCTTCTCTTTTAGGTAGTTTTTAAGATTTTCTATTTTTCCTTAATGTTCTGTAGTTTCACTGTTATGTACAAGCTCTGACTCTATATTAATTTATGCTGCTTGGGACACTATGTTTATTTTCAATCTGAGAATTCATATCGTTCATCAGTTCTAGAGAATTATTATCCAATATCTCTCCTAATATTGTCTTTCCCCCATTCTCACAGCTCTCTCCTTCTGGAATTCCTATGAGATGTATTTTGAAGCTTACAATACCACTATTTGAGTCTGCGTTTTTCCCCCCAGATCTTTTTTTTTTTAATTTATTTATTTTGAGGGAGAGGGAGAGAGCAGGAGCAGGGGAGGACAGAGAAAGAGAATCTCAAGCAGGCTCCACGATATCAGCACAGAGCCCAACATGGGGCTCAATCTCACAAACCATAAGATCATGACCTGAGCCAAAATCAACAGCTATCTGCTTAACCAACTGAGCTATGCAGGTGTCCCTCCCCCCAGATCTTTATATTGTAATAGATCCCAGGTTATTTCCAATGATCTATATATTAAAATTCAACAAATTTCTCTTCAGTTATGTCTAGTTAACTGTTTAACTCATCCACTGAATTATTTTTTTAATTTTTAAATTTTTTAAGTAAGCTCTGTGCCCAGTGTGGGGTTCAAACTCACAACCCAGAGATCAAGAGTCACATGCTCTACCAACTGAGCAAGCCAGGCACCCCCTCCACTGAATTATTTTTTTCAAAGACTACAATTTTTATGTTTAGAATTGTATTTCAGGGTGCCTGGGTAGCTCAGTCAGTTAGGTGTCAGACTTCAGCTCAGGTCATGATCCCACAGTCCTGGATTTCAAGCCCCACATCGCGCTCTGTGCTGACAGCTCAGAGCCTGGAGTCTGCTTCGGATTCTGTGTCTCCCTCTCTCTCTGCCCCTCCTTGGCTTGTGTGCTCTCTCTCTCTCTCTCTCAAAAATAAACATTAAAAAATTTTTTAAAGAATTGTATTTCAAATTCACCTAGTAATTTTTTTTTTAATTTTTTTTTTCAACGTTTATTTATTTTTGGGACAGAGAGAGACAGAGTACGAACGGGGGAGGGGCAGAGAGAGAGGGAGACACAGAATCGAAACAGGCTCCAGGCTCTGAGCCATCAGCCCAGAGCCCGACGCGGGGCTCGAACTCACGGACCGCGAGATCGTGACCTGGCTGAAGTCGGACGCTTAACCGACTGCGCCACCCAGGCGCCCCACACCTAGTAATTTTTAATGGTACCTTATTTATGCCTTATGTACTTTGTTATTTTCTTTCTCTCCTTGGCCATTTTATACTCCACTAGATTATCATCTATTCTTTGCAGGTTATCTCTTCTGCTATTTGATTTCCTTATTTGTTTTGTAATTTTTATTTGTGAACATATCTTCTGGGAAATTTTCATTCATAGGATTCTATCAGTGCCCTGGGTTGTGTAGTAGATTGTGGATTGCCTCTGGCCAACGCAGTTTGCTGGCTCAGGATCAATTTTTATCTTAGGTGGGGGCTGCTTTGAGGCTGAGATTTCTATACCATAAATAGAAAGGTAGTGCATAAAAAGAAAGGTAGTGCAGAATCACAGCCTTCTACTCACATATTGATCAGGCCAGAGGGTCAGATTTCTCAGGGTTGACATAAGCACTTCTAGTCTAGACTAAGTGGCCTATTTCCACTTCTGTCCGTATTCTCCAGGAAATGAACCAGGAAAGAGTTCCATAGGTCTAAATTAACAGACAATACAGCCCTTTCCTACCTCCATCTTTATGCTAGGAGCTTAATTTTATCCTGTAGTCTTAACTCCAGCTGGCATCTAGTATTAAAAGCCCAGCCCCAAAGTTTAGATCTCAACCCCATCATGGGCTACATGGCCTTAGCTCCCACTCACACTAAAGAAATCCATAGTGTTGTTTTGACATTTGGAATTTTCCCTTCGTTGCTTTCAAGCTCAGATACACTTTTTTTTTTTTTTAACGTTTTTTATTTATTTTTGGGACAGAGAGAGACAGAGCATGAATGGGGGAGGGGCAGAGAGAGAGGGAGACACAGAATCGGAAACAGGCTCCAGGTTCTGAGCCATCAGCCCAGAGCCTGACGCGGGGCTCGAACTCCCGGACCGCGAGATCGTGACCTGGCTGAAGTCGGACGCTCAACCGACTGCGCCACCCAGGCGCCCCGATACACTTTTTTTTTTAATTGGAAGGAAAAAACCTAGAACTTTCTATCTCTCATTTCTATGTATTTGGATCAAAATTCTAGCTCAGTCTGACATCTCAAATAGAAATGCTGAAATTCTATGAAGAAATTATAACAAAGGTTTGACAATAACATGAAGACAATTATGTCTCAGAAGACAACAGAGAAAAAAGTTTGAAGAAAGGGAATCAAGTGTATCATACCAAATATTGTACGCTGACAAGTGAAATAAGAATGGGATGGATACCATTAAATGTGAAGCATGGAGGCTATTGACTACCCTCTGAGAGTGTTTCATGGGGCAGTGGGAAACAGAAGACTAATTGTAGTGAACTAAAGAGTAAAAGGGGGAAAATAGAGAGAGGAGATAGGAGGTTCTTCTGAAGTGGGACTTTGCAGAAAGGAGACTGGGCTGGTGATAGTGGGACAAGGGGTTGGAGTTAGGTATTTGTGGGCTAAGGGAAGGAAACAGTGAAGGCAAAAGAGCAAGAAGACATAGGAAAGAAAAGATGTTCCACAAAGGCTAAAAAAGGCAGGGTTCAAACTCACAGTCATCCACAATGACATATCACTTCACACCTGTTGGTGATAATGGCTATTGACAATGACTATCATCAAAACAAGAAATAGTAAGTGTAGGTGAGGATAGGGAAAAAGGGAACACTTGTGTACTGTTGTCAGGAAAGTAAATTGGTGCAGTCACTATGGAAAACATCATGAATTTTCCTCAAACAATTAAAAATAGAGTTGCCATATGATCCAGCAATTCCACTTTGGGGTATTTTATCTAAAGAAAACAAAAACACTAATTCAAAAAGATGTATACTCCTCCGTGTTCATTGCAGCATCATTTACCGTAGCCAAAACATGGAAATAACCTAAGTGTCCTTTGATTGACAAATGGATAAAGATGTTGTGGTATACACACACACACACACACACACACACACACACACACACACAATGAAATACTACTCAGCCACAAAAAAGAATGGGCCTCACTATTTGCAATAGCAGGGATTGACCTTGAGGACATTATACTAAGTAAAATGAGTCAGATGGAGAAAGATAAATACCATGTGACTTCACTTATATGTGGAATCTAAAAAACAAAACACACACACAAACAAAACAAAAACAAAACCAAACTCACAAATACAGGAATGGACTGGTGGTTGCCAGAGGAGTGGAGGAATGGAGTAGAGGTGAAATGGATAAAGGGGAACACAGGGATGACTTAGTGGCTCAGTCGGTTAAAAGCATCCAACTCTTGATGAATTTCAGCTCAGGTCATTGATCTTACAATTTGTGAGACTGAGCCCTGCATTCAGCTCTGTGCTGACAGTGTGGAGCCTGCTTGGAATTCTCTCTCTCACCCTCTCTCTCTGCTCCTCGCACACACTCTTTCTCTCTCTGTCAAAATAAATAAATAAACACTTAAAAGAAAAAGAAAACTGGATGAAGAGGAACAAATGGTACAAACTTCCAGTTATAAAATAAACAAGTAATGGAAATGTAATGTACAACATGGTGACTATAGTTAACAATACTATATTGCATATTTGAAATTACTAAGAGAGTGAGTCTTAAAAGTTCTCATCACAAGAAAAAAATCTGTAACTTATGTATGCTGACAGATAGTAACTAGTCTTATTATGGTCATAATTTTGCAGTATATACAAATACCGAGTTATTATGCCGTACTCTTGTAACCAATATAATACTATATGTCAATTATACCTCAATTATAATAATAACAATAATAATGAAAGCAAAGTAGTTGTTGCCCTTTCCCAGAAGGCGAAATCAGAATTGAGAGAGAAAGATGGGAGAGCAGAGATCATTTGAGTTGGGGGTGGGGGGGCAGGTTGAGGGGGTTCATGTCCACAGCGAAGTGGAGTCAGTAGCTTGGCCCTGGTTGAAGCAGAAGCAGAATAGGTAGGGCTTGAACAAGTCTGAGCATGTGGGATGAGGTGGGGATAAGAGAGGCAGCATCACTGAATGCCCCTCAAGGGCAGAAAGGCCCCGCCATCCCCCTATCACAACCCTCAGCAGGCCAGCCTGCAGTGGGTATTAGTCAGGCAGATGCTGCAGAAGGCCAAGGGTAAGGGAATTTGGGTGCTGGTGAGAAGGTAGGGCTGGCACAGGTGGGGCTGGGTGGAGGAAGGGTTCAGAGAGAGAGAAAGAGAAGTGGGTAGGTACAGGGGCGCCTGGCTGGCTCAGTCTGACTCATGGTTTTGTGGGTTTGAGTCCCACATCGGGCTCTGTGCTGGCAGCACGGAGTCTGCTTGGGATTCTCTTCCTCTCTCTCTATCCCTCCCCTACTCACATGGTCTCTGTCTCTCTCAAAATAAATAAATAAATAAATTTTAAAAATTAAAAAAAAAAAGAAGTGGGTAGGTAAACCATCCTTGGGCAGAGAGTGGAAGCAAGAGTGCAAGAACTGTGTGAAAGTAAACATTTCCAAAAGTGCAGCTTGGAAATTTTTCATATATGTAAATTGTTTTGTCATTCTCTTTGGGGCTTGATCAGTAGATGAAGAATGAATGAATGCATAGATGAATGAGTGAATGACAACTAATAGATCAAAGGAAAACAGAAAGTGAGAGAAGTTGGAGAGAGAGACAGGCAGGGGGCAGACAGCTAGGTGACTAGATGAGTATAAAATAGCTGGACTGGGTGCCCAGGTGGCTTGGTAGGTTAAGCATCCAACTTCGGCTCAGGTCATGATCTCACAATTCATGAGTTTGAGCCCAGCATCAGGCTCTGTGCTGACAGCTCAGAGCCTGGAACCTGCTTTGGATTGTGTCTCCCTCTCTTTCTGTTTCTCTCTCTCTAAAATAAATAAACATTAAAAAAAAAAGAAATGTTAAATAAATAAATAAACAAACAAACAAACAAATAAATAAAATAGCTGGACTGACAGGTTCATTCTCCTCCCTAAACTCAACCTTTCTAGACTGGGTTATGTTCTCTGTATTCCTCCTCTTTTTCCTTCCTCTCTCTCATCCTGCTGTTACCTTGGGGCTCAGTGCCAAGATTGGAGGGAGCTGGGGAGTTACTTTGTAAAGGGCTGCTTCTGAGGGCTGGCACTAGGGTGGGGCACTGGGGCTGGAGGGGGCAGCTTTGGGGATGTGGTGGGGGGGTGGTTTGCAACTGAAGCTGAGGGGGGAGGGGCAGGGAGAGGGGACGCAGAGGTGCCCCAGGCATGGAAGCTGCAGAGGTGTCAGAGACGGAGATTTAATGACAACCCCGGGGTCCACCTGCACAGACGAGAAGGGCTGGGAGGTGGGAGCTGTGGGAAAATTGGAAAAAGGACACGTTCATTTTTCAGCACAGGTCTCTCTCCTTACACACACACACACACACACACACACACACACACACACACCTTTAATAAAGAGCCAGAGGCTTGCTCTGTGCTGGCTCTCACTCCATTTACACAAAAGACCCTCAGGAAACAGGTTGTAAAGAGGGATAAAGAGAGTCCTGAGAAGGAATGGGGTTGCTTTCTCCCCTGGGCTTTGCCCCTGTCCACGCACCTGCAACACCTGATTTAAGCTGTCCGCATTTTTGCTTGTAGATTTTTTTTGCAGTGGGTATAAGATCATTATTTTATTGGTCACCAACCACAAGTAATTCATTTTTCAATCATGACTTGTAAAGCGCATCACCTACAGAGTTAGTTTCACTCCTAAGCTCTGATGGTCGTAACTTATGCCACTTGCTTGTGATGCTGCTGATTATGGATTGCATGAGGTCACTTGGCTCTGATGAACCCCTGGCAGTGGTCAGCGACAGATGCACAAGAATGGAGCTCATGGCAATCACTTTTGTTTGTTTGTTCACTTTTGCGTGTATGGTAAAATATACATAACAAAAAATTTACCATCGTAACTATTTTTAAGGGTACAGTTCTGTGGCATTAAGTACATTCCCTCTGTTGTGCAACCATCACCACCATCCATCTCTCTTTTCATCTTGCAAAATAAAACCCTATAGTCACTAAATAATAACTCCCCATTTCTCTCTCTCCCCCAGTCTCTGGCAACCATCATTCTACTTTCTGCCTCTGAATTTGATTATCCTAAGTACTTTATATAAGGGGAATCATTCAGCTTTTGTTCTTTGTTGACTGGCTTTTCTCACCTAGCATGATGTCCTCTAGGTTCATCCATGCTACAGCATGTGTCAGGATTTCCTTCCTTTTTAAGGTTAATATTCCATTATATGTATGTATCACATTTTGCTTATCAATTCATCATTGATGACACTTGAGTTGCTTCCACCGTTGGCAGCTGTGAATAATGTTGCTATGGGGCGCCTGGGTGGCTCAGTTGGTTAAGCATCGGACTCTTGATTTCAGCTCAGGTCTCACGAACTGTGAGATCGAGCCCTACATCAGGATCTGCACTGACAGCAAAGAGCCTGCCTGGAATTCTGTCTCTTGCTCTCTATATCCTTCTCCACTCCCTCAAAATAAATAAATAAACATTAAAAGAAATCTAAAAAATAATATTGCTATGAACATGTTTGAATCCTTGCTTTCAGTTATTTTGGGCATTTACCCAGAAATGAAATTTTTGGATCATATAGTAATTTTACGTTTAATTTTTTAGGAATTGTCATATCGTTTTCCACAGCATCTTCACCATTTTACATTCTAACCAGCAATGCACAAAGAGTACAATTTCTCCACATCCTCATAAACATGTGCTATTTTCTGTTTTTGTTTTCTAATTTCTGACCAAGTCAGCCTCTGCTGACTGCAGGGCTTAGTGCAGAGGAATGTGGCACAATCAGTGGCCACAAGAGACTTTTGGCCCAGGCTTAATATGCATGAGGAGCCTGAATTTTGTATTTAAAATTTTATTTCCAATGAGATTATACACAGATGTTATATTTTTATACTACAATTAAAATAATGAATTTATTAATGGAAGCATCTAAATTATACTACATTTAAAGCACATTGTTTTGGTATTAGACATGTTTAATGCACCTATATACTCAAATAAATAAAAGTAGCCTGGACTCTGTCAAACTCCGAGAGGCCCTGACTGGCTGCCCTTCCTGAAAACACCAGTCTTCACCTTACATTGTTGTGCCTCTGTTCTCTTGTCTATCTATTCTTCCTTTTCCCAGCCCCTCTGTGTAAGCCTTCATTCCCTAAGACTCATGGGGCCCCTCATCTTCCATTATCTCGCCCCACAGCCCCATGTCCACCATCTTTCCTATGACAAATGGTCCCCAAATCTCTCTCACACAAACAAACTTTCCTCCCAAGCCCAGATATGTATTTCCAACTGTGTAGAATTGGTTCCCTGAAAACAGACTCCAAAATGGAGATCTGTAGGCAGGAAGTTTTGGGGGGAGTACTCTCGGTATCAGCATCAATGGGGGAGGAGAGGAAGTATAATTGGGCAGATGAAGGAACTGAATGGTCAAAACAAAAGCCACCACCAATCCCGTAATGAGCTTGGGAATCTGGACAGCCTTCATATTTGTCCTGCTTTGAGCAAGGGGGCCTGACCTTTATAGCTCCACTTTGGTTAGTCATTGATGTTGATTGCCTAGGAAGGCAGTGTGACCTTGGGCCTCATCAGCTGAGGACAGGTACAAATACAGACTGGGACTCAGTTGAGAGACCTCAGTCACCAACACTTCCAGGATGGGGGAATGAGTGCTTTGGACTTGAAAGAGGGATCTGGGTGACATACCACGGTATCTGCTACACCAGCCCCCACTTGGACGTCCTTGGGTATCTCAAACTTGATATGCCCCAGACTGAACTGCCTCTGCTCCTTTTCTGAGTTCTTTCTCATGTTATTACCAAATTCTTAGGCTTGTCAAGTCTGAGTCAGTTATCTCCCCTCTCCTTTGCCCAACATCCAACTGACATACCTCATAAAGGATATTAGACTTGGCCTAAAGTCTCTTGAATTCATCCCCATCACCTCCTTCCCCACCCCCATGGACCTGCCTCAAGCCCTCACCAAGCCCTCACAACCTTATTATAGCACTGTACTTCAATCACCTTCCAACAGACTCAGGGGAAAGAGCCACTTACCACAGAATAGGTGCTGCATGAAAGCTTTACTGGGATACTGTTAAAAAAAAAAGAGTGATACTCAACCTCCTCAGAAATTAGGAAGGAAGGAAGAGAAAAGGAGGAAAATTAAAATAACAGTTCTAATAACATATTGTTAACTGCATTATATATACCAATATAGAGTATATTTTGTTAGTTACATATACAATTATATCTAATAATTAGTGATTTTGAATTTATTAAATTTGCAAAGATGTCTTCATTTCTCAAGAGCAATAAAGACCCTTTGTTCTAGGAATCCTAATTGTTAGTTTGAATTATGAGGGAAAATATGAACAAAGATGTTAATTATAGCATTATTCATTATAGTAAAAAAAATTGGAAGCATCTTAATTATCTAACAATAGGGTATGAGTTAAGTATGTTGTGGTTTGTTCTATGTAACATTATAAAATTATTAAAAATAATGGTCAAGGGGCACCTGGGTGGCTCAGTTGGTTAAGCCTCCGACTTCAGCTCAGGTCTTGATCTCACAGTTCTGTGAGTTCATGCCCCACATAAGGCTCTCCACTGTCAGCATCGAGCCTGCTTCAGGATCCTCTGTCTCCCTCTCTCTGCCCTTCCCCCGCATGCACGCTCTCTCTCCCTCTCTCAAAAATAAACAAACATTTTTTTTAAAAAATTTAAAAAAATAATGGTCAAATAGTGTAACAGCATGGAAAATGATTACTGCAAAGTTGAGTAAACAAAATTGGGATTTATCATACTTACACATTATGGTTGCGATGATGTAGAAAATGTGATTGGGGAAACAATCTGAAAGGAAATACACCAACATGCTAAGAGTCATTGTATTAGAGAAAAGAGAGTCATTCCTGATAGAATGAGCTACTCTTCTTTCACCATAATCTCCTCCTCATCTTTGGTATTGACATTATTTTCTTAGTATATAAAGTGCTATGGAAATGCAATTCCAAGATTCACTGCCTTCCACCACAATGCTACCTGAAACCCCTCTTACACAATAATTATGGAGTCACCACCAGCTATCGATAATCCCACAACCTTAGTTTACAACTTTGTAGTTGATGGCATTATTTTATAATATGATATGATATGATATGATATGATATGATATGATATGATATGATATGAAATGATATAATGTAATATATAATGTAATATAACTATAATAAATAAAAATGTATCAGTGCTTTAGTTCTTTTTATTGCTAGGTAATATTCCATTGTATAGTTATACCACATTTTGTTTATCCATTCATCTGTTGAAGGATACTTGGGTTTGTTAAAAAAGAAACAGTAAGCTCAAAATGGCATCACTGGTGCTAAGCCTGCATTAGCAACCGAGACTTAATACCTAACCTAACTTCAGTTTCAGCTAGAATTTCTTCTTACCCCACCTCCTTCTGCCTATAAAATTTTCCATTTTGTACAGCTCCTTGGAGCTCCTTTCTATCTGCTGAGATGAGATGCTGCCCAATTCATGAATCATTAAATAAAGCCAATTAGATCTTTAAATTTATTCAGTCAGATTTTTTTTAAAGGTTGTTTCCACTTTGGACTATTATGGGAAATGCTGCTGTGAACATTCCTGTACATGTTTTGTGTGTGTGTGTGTGTGTGTGTGTGTGTGTGTGTGTGAGAGAGAGAGAGAGAGAGAGAGAGAGAGAGAGAGAGAGAGAAAGAGAGAAAGATAGAGAGAGACTGTATGTTTTCAATTCTCTTGGGAATATATGTACTAAGAGTGAAAGTAGTTGGTTGTGGAATTATAGTAACTCCATTTGAACCTTTTGAGGAATTGCCAGATTGTTTTCCAAGCAGCTGCATCATATTACATCCCCTCCAGCAGGTCACAAAGGGTCCCATTTCTTCACTCCTCACCAACACTTGCTATTATCTGTTGTTTTGGTTATAGCCATGCTTGGTGGGTGTGAAGTGACATTGTGGTTTGATTTGCATTTTCCTGACAGCTAATGATGTTCACCATTATTCATTTGTAACCAAAAGGAATTTTTTGACAAAATAAAGTTGAAATGTTCCCATTATAAAAGTAATTCATGCATATATTAGATATTTTGGAAACGTCTCTTTTAAAGATTCAACCACACCCAAATAGCACCATCTAGAGGTGATCACTATAAATATGTCAGTGTGGTTCGATTTTTTTTCCTCTCTTTCTAAAATATGCCTAAAGTCACATGACATTTGCAGTTTTGCCTCTGGCATTTCACCTAATGTGATAAAATGGGAATTTTCCCATTACTGGATGTAACAATTTCTTTAGCCATTCCCATACTGATGGACCTCGGTCATTTCCAGTTGTATAAAATATTGTAAATAAAGCAATAGTACAGTGATTTGATACTGCTTTTCGATCTGTGTTCCATCTGTCCAGTAAAGCTGAGATCTTTGAGGACAAAGAACCTGTTTTCTCTTCCCTTTCCATGCATTGGCATCCTCCTGGGACAGTCCTGGGTACAGAGGACTTACTGAGTCTTCACTGCAGGACAGGAACTCTTCTAAGTAATTGACACACATCAGTGCATTTAATCCTCACAACTTCCCCATGACTAAGTAATATTATTATTATCCCTACTTCACACATGAGGAAGTTGAGGTAAAGAAATTTTCCCAAGGTTATCAGCTAGTAAAGGACAGAAGTGGAATTTGAATCCAGGCAGCCTGGTTCCAGAGTCTGAACTCGTAACCATCAGCCATACTGCTTCCCTGTGATGGTGGAGGCAAAGGGAACTGGTAATGGGAGACAGTCATCTGGGCTTCGGGGATAGGTTGGTTTCATGTTTGAAACCTGGCACCCAAGCTTCATCCCTTAATTGAGAAGATCAGGAAGTCTTGGTGGAGGGAAGTGATTCAGATCCAACTTACGGGACAGCAACTTCCAACTGTCTCCAGCCTCACACCTTTCTCATCAGCCCACAAAGCACTGGAGTGGTCTTTCTCGGCTGCAAATCCCATCTTGTCACTTCCCTGCTTAAAGCTCTCTACTGCCCTCAGGATAAATACCCAAGCCCATACTCGGCAGGCCTGGTTCTCTCTAGCTTCATCTGTCTCCTCTCTCCACCTGGCTTCTCCTCCTCTTTGCCTTATCCTCACATCCTACAAACCCCACCACACTGGGTCTCACTCTTCTACTTTTTGTACTAGTGTCCTGGACAGCTCTTTCCTACCTTGCCCCTGCTTATGTTGGCTGCCCTCAAAATCTGCTTAACCACTCCCCCTTCTAAAAAGCGTGTTCCAAATCCATTGATTGGATTGTGTCCCCCTACTAGAGCTGTACTTCTCTACTGACACTCATCATATTTCTTGTAATTGCTTTTCTTAAAAACAATACAGGAGCGCCTGGGTGGCTCAGTCAGTTAAGCGTCCAACTTCGACTCAGGTCATGATCTTGCAGTTCACAAGTTCGAGCCCTGCCTCAGGCTTTGGGCTGACAGCTCAGAACCTGGAGCCTGCTTCAGATTCTGTGTGTCCCTCTCTCTCTGCCCCTCCCCTACTCACATTCTGTCTCTCTTTCTCTCAAAAATAAACATTAAACATTTTTAAGACTTTTTTATGTTTATTTTTATTTATTTTGAGAAATAGAGAGCAAGTAGGGGAGGGACAGAGAGAGAGGGAGACAGAATCCCAAGCAGAGCCCGATGTGGGGCTTGAACCCTTGAACTTTGAGATCATGACTTGAGCCAAAATCAAGAGTTGGATACTTAACTGACTGAGCCACCCAGGCACCCCAACAATACGTTTTTTTTTAACATTTATTCATTTTTTTTAATATGAAATTTATTGTCAAATTGGTTTCCATACAACACTCAGTGCTAATCCCAACAGGTGCCCACCTCAATACCCATCCCCCACACTCCCCTCCCTCCCATCCCCCATCAACCCTCAGTTTGTTCTCAGGTTTTAAGAGTCTCTTATGTTTTGGCTCCCTCCCTCTCTAACCTTTCTTCTTTTTTTTTTTCCCTTCCCCTCCCCCATGGTCTTCTGTTAAGTTTCTCAGGATCCACATTAGAGTGAAAACATATGGTATCTCTCTTTCTCTGTATGACTTATTTCACTTAGCATAACACTCTCCAATTCCATCCACGTTGCTACAAAAGGCCATATTTCATTCTTTCTCATTGCCACGTAGTATTCCATTGCATATATAAACCACACTTTTTTTATCCATTCATCAGTTGATGGACATTTAGGCTCTTTCCATAATTTGGCTATTGTTGAAAGTGCTGCTATAAACATGGGGGTACAAGTGCCTCCTGTATCCCTTGGGTAAATTCCTAGCAGTGCTATTGCTGGGTTATAGGGTAGATCTATTTTTAATTTTTTGAGGAACCTCCACACTGTTTTCCAGAGCGGCTGCACCAGTTTGCATTCCCACCAACAGTACAAGAGGGTTCCTGTTTCTCCACATCCTCGTCAGCATCTATAGTCTCCTGATTTGTTCACTTTAGCCACTCTGACTGGCGTGAGGTGGTATCTGAGAGTGGTTTTAACATTTATTCATTGTTTGAGAGACAGAGAGAGAGCACAAGCAGGGGAGGGGCAGAGAGAAGGGGAGACCCAGAATCCGAAGCAGGCTCCAGGCTCCGAGCTGTCAGCACAGAGCCCGATGCGGGGCTTGAACTCATGAAACACGAAATCATGACCCAAGCTGAAGTCAGATGCTTAACCGACTGAGCCACCCAAGTGCCCCAACAATACATTTTTATGATAGAAATTTCAAATGTAAGAAAAACAAAAGAGGATATGCTCACCACACAACTTCAGTTATCAATTCACATTGTCTGGTTTCCCCTGAGCTCCCAACTACTTCCCTCCTCCTGTAATTATTTTTAAGCAAGTAATATAGATTATTTCATTTCATCTGAAAATGTTTGACTTAGCAAGTGTCTTCTAAAAGATAAGGATTTAGGGGCGTCTGGGTGGCTCAGTCATTTGAGCGTCTGACTTCGGATCAGGTCATGATCTCACAGCTTGTGAGTTCGAGCCCCACATCGGGCTCTGTGCTGACAGCTCAGAGCCTGGAGCCTGCTTGGGATTGTGTTTCCCTCTCTCTCTGCCTCTAACCCACTCGCATTCTGTTTCTGTCTCTCTCAAAAATAAATAAACATTAAAATTTTTTTTTAATTTTTTTAAGTGAATAAAAGATAAGGATTTTAAGAATCAAAGTTATGGTATCATCATCATATTTTTTTTAAAACCTATTATAATTTTCTATTTTCAACCTTTTATTTTGAAAAATTTCAAACCTACTTAAAAATTGCAAGAGTAATTCAATGAGCAACACTAAAATTCTCACCCAATTCACCAAGTTTTAGCATTTTGCCACATTTGTTCTCTGAGCCATCTGAGACTAATTTGTGAAAACCATGATCTTCCATTCCTATACATTTCCACATTTATTTCACCCAAACAAGGAGATTCTTCTATGTAACCATAATACACTGATCATATTCAAGAAATTTAAGATACACAGGATAAAATATGTATAATACAATCCATATTCACATTTTGCCAAATGCCCCAATGCTGTCCTTCACAGAATTTTTTTCCTATCTAGTATCTGATCCAGAATCATGCACTGCATTTAATCCGGAAGTTAAGTCTCTTTCATGATGTCGATGTTTCCTAGCCTGAGTTGGGGTTTGTCTGATGGTTTCGCTCCTGGTTCTGCATCCCTCAGGTTCGCATCTTTTGTCAGGAATGCTACCTAGATGACAGTGTGTCCTCCAGGCTTTGTACCAGGAGGTGGAGGCCATTTGCCTCACTATGATGATACAGATTTTGGTTGCTTGATTAAGGTGTATTATAACTGCTTTTAAAATTTTAAATGATCTGGGTTTGTTTGTTTTTGGTTGTTTGGTTGTTTTTTGTTGTTGTTTTGGTTTGGTTTTTGCTTTTTGCTTTTTCCTGCTAGACTGTGAGCTTCATGAGGGCAGAAGCCCTATCTATTGTCTCCATCTCTGTATCCAGCAAGCAAAGCAGGTTTAAACAGGAAAGTTGCACCTACCCTAGGCCCCAGCCTTTTGCGGCCCTTCAGCCTCAGAGCAGCCTTAGGAGGGACTAATTGAGACCTCAGATGAAAAAAAATGAGGCTTCGAAAGAGCCTGGCTCCCTAGCAGGGTGACTTCCTCAAACTTCTACCTAACCTGTTCTCTCCCTTCTAGACTCTCTTTGGATGGCACCTGGGAAAAACCCTCCTGCCCCCCTAAAAAATGGTTTCACTGGAAACAGAAATTCCCAAAAAGAAGGAAATTACATTAGCTGTCCAGAGCCTAAGGGCTGGAGGAGAGAGGTGGGAGGCCCTATTTGCATTTTTTCCATTAACAAGCTGGAGTTGAGCTAGCTCGCCTGGGGAGATAATTTGAGAGGGAAATCTTTGCATATTTTATTTAAAAGCACGCTGCGTTAGGCGGGTAATAATGCAGAGTGTGGCGATTAGGTAAGGCCTGCAGGGACTGGGGGTGGGGTCCTTTCCCTCCCCTCCTCCTACCACCCCATCCCACCCCCCACCCCCCAATCTCCACTACCTCCACCCTAGTCCTGGGAACCAGCCTCCTTAAAGGAACAGCCTCCTTAGGTTTCTGAGGCTAGTTGGGACTCAAGCCTCAGTAACTCTTGACACTTTCTTGCTGAGCAAGCCCACGGGAGAGGTCCAAAACTGAGACACTAGCTCTGTGTCTAAGCGGTTTTAAGTGGCTGGGGTAGGGTTGGGGGTCGGATGGGGTGGGGTGGAAGGGGAATACCACACTTTCAGGAGGCTTTTAAAAATATGAGACAGATGTCTTTGTCGTCTCGATCATTGTATAGGCAGTCGTATTCATATTTCATTTCTGGGGACAGGGATGCTAAAGTGTGACACTGCATTGCCTAGAACAGTGCACTCAAAGAATTATCCAAATGCCAAAGGCACTCCCACTGAGCTGGCAACCCTCCCTGCACGCATGCGCAAGCCTTTCCCGTAAGTCCTGCCCTGCTGTTGTGTAGGATTCAACCAGGACCTGCGCTTGAGTAATTAGTTGAATGAGCAGGGTCCTTGCTTCAATGCAAGGTGTCCGATCTTACGCAAATCACTTAACCTCTCAGAGTATTTCCTCTTCTATAAAAAAGCATAATGCCTACTTCTCTGTGTAGTCGTGGGAAAACAATGGGAAAATAGAGGGAAAGGGTTCTATAAACTACAAAATTTTTTAATGGTTTTGAGAAAGAGCGAGAGAGAACATGAGCGGGGGAGGGGCAGAAAAAGAGAGAGACACAGAATCCGAAGCAGGCTCCAGGCTCTAAGCTGTCGGTAGAGAGACTGCCTTGGGGCTCAAACTCACAAGCCACCAGATCACAACCTGAGCCAAAATCCGAGGCTCAACCAACTGAGCCACCCAGGCATCCCTAAACTACAGAATTCTGATCACCCTTTAGAGAATGTAAGGAACTCCTGAGGGTAGTTATGCTTCTCTGGGAAGAGTTTATAAGGCCAAAGGGACCATAACCATTCCCACCTCACCAGTGAGGAACTCATTAGGTCACAAGGTCAGTTAACACTGCTTGTCTTTGGCTATAGCTCCACCACTGAAAAATGGGGTACACTGCACCTGGGGTACACTGCACCTGCTCTATAGTCAAATAGCTATAGTCAAATAGCAGATACTGGAAGTTTGAAAAATCTTAAATATCATGAAGAGGCAAGGTACTAGAAGTCTCAATAAGGAAGTCTCAATAAGGTAATCTGTCATTTCCAAATGAGCCATAGAAAATCTGCCTTCTCCTCTCCCCACCTCAGTCTTCTCATCTGTTAGATGAGTGCATACACTGATTCACCATCCCCAAAATGCATATGCATGCATGCATGCCCACACACACAAACTAGATCTTATTAATAATTAGGGGATGGGTGCCTGCGTGGCTCAGTTAGTTGAGTGTCCAACTCTTGATTTCAGCTCAGGTCATGATCCCAGTGTCATGGGATGGAGCCCACATTGAGCCCTACACTGAACCCCACATCGAGCCCCGCATTGGCCCCTGTGTTGAGCATGAAGCCTGCTTAAGATTCTCTCTCTCTTCCTCTGCCCCTCTCCCCTACTTGCTCTCTTTCTCTCTCAAATAAAATTTTAAGAAATATTTAAAAATTTTAAAAAGAATCAGGGGAGTATCTAAGTGTCTCATATAAAAGAAGTTTCATTATGAAGGATCACCTGGGTGTCTCAGTTGGTTAAGTGTCCAACTTCGGGTCATGTCATGATCTCGCAGTTTGTGGGTTCAAGCCCCGCGTTGGGCTCTGTCCTGACAGCTCAGAGCCTAGAGCCTGCTTTGGATTCTGTGTCCCCCTCTCTTTCTCTCTCAAGAATGAATTAGCATTAAAAAAAAAATGAAGAAGTTCATTATGGAGATGAAGGTGATGATTGCTCCTGAGGCAAATTGAGGGGGAGGGGACAGGAAATCAATAAAAGAGTCTGTTCCTAGCTGTGAGTTTGGGGATAGGAAGGAATTCAGGGGTAAGGTGGTCTGTGAGTCCTGGGAGGCTGTATGAGGCTTCCAGGCACTCTGGGCACAGGAAGCAGAATAAGTAGCACCTTCCCTTCCCGCCATTTTCCCATAAGAAGCAGGAAACAGTCATTTAGAGCATTAACTCTAGGGGTGCCTGGCTGGCTCAGTCAGAAGAGCAATTGAATCTTGATCTCTTGGATGGACTCTTAGTTTGAGCCTCATGTTGGGTGTAGAGATTATTAAAAAAAATAAAATAAATGAGTTGAAGAAAAGTTTCAAATATCTAGAGCATTAACTGTAAAGCTGTACCATGAGGGAGACATCAGCTTTCACGTCTCCCTCCCCCTTCTGTTTCAATTGCAGTTCCCCCCCTTTCCTCTTGCTCAGTTTCACAGAACTTAGCCCCAGGTGAATTGGTGAGGATACTCCCTAACTTACAGAACCCTTACTGAGTACAGATGAGCCTGTTTCTCAGGTAAAGAGTCTGTCACCTTGTTTTTTCCTGGTCTGGGTTAGAGGGAGGATGTGAGAACGTGGAGTGGTATGTCAGTCCTGCCAGAAAAGGAACCCACCTAAAGTAACTTTTGTTTATTCACCTGCAAAATGGGATAACAGAGAAATGGCACATGGCCTGAAACATGTTGGCCAGTCTTTGCTCACTCATAACCCTTCTCTGCTCTTTATCTCTATTCCCATCCACTGCCCTGTCTTCATTCCCCATTCCCATCTCACCTCCTTTCCATCCAGTTCTATAGCACCTTCACTCACAATCATTCTATTTTTAGGAACACTAAAAGTGGAACCTCCCGTAGAAAGTATTCCCAACCTTGTGAATAAAAGCAGCCTTTTCTTTAAAAAAAATATTAATCACAAACAATAAAGACTACCGTTTCAGTAGCCTCCATTAAAATTAATTTCAAAACAGTACAAAAATGTCACTGTTTAGAAAACAAATGGTCAACTGGGGTGCCTGAGTGGCTCAGTCAGTTAAGGGTCCAAATCTGGATTTCAGCTCAGGTCATGATCTCACAGTGGTGGGATCAAGCCTCACTTTGGACTCTGTGCTGACAGCATGGAGCCTGCTTGGGATTCTCTCTCCCTCCCCCCCCCCCTCTGCCTCTCCTGTGCTCTCTCTTTTTCTCAAAATAAATAAACATTTAAAAAAAGAAAACGGGGCAGGGGGCAGGGAGGTCTTAGATGGCTCAATCAGTTAACTCTCCGACTTTGGCTCAGGTCATGATCTCACAGTGTGTGAGTTCAAGCCCCGCATCAGGTTCTGTGCTGACAGCTCAGAGCCTGGAGCCTGCTTCGGATTCTGTGTCTCCCTCTCTCTCTGCCCCTCCCCCACTTGTGCTCTGTCTCTCTCTATCAAAAATAAATAAAATGTAAAAAAAAAATTTAAATAACAAAATATTAAAAAAATTAAATATATATGTATAAACATTAAACATTTTTAATAAGTAAAACTAAAAAAGAAAACAAATGGTCAACTACTGAAATAAAACATTTGCTTCCAGAAAGGGTGAAAAATAATATCAAGGCAAATTAACAAAAAAACAGCATATTGGTCTGTAAAATATTTTGCAATTTATAAAGCTCTCTCAAGAGCATTATTTAATACTTAACAACAATTCTGTAAAGTAGATGAAACTTGCTTTCTTTTCCCCCCTTCTAACAGATGTGGAAACTAAGTCTCCAAAAGATTAAGTGAATTTATCTCTTGGTCACAGGGCTAATGAACTTGAAAACAGACTGTAAAGCCAGTTTCCTAAGGAGTACAGGGAAGAGAAAGGAACAGAGATGGGAAGGTTGATGGGGTGCTGGTGATGAATGGAATGAAACTGGGCATGGAGTAAGTGGGGTAGGAATAATGTGCTCAGGACAGAATAATAATGGCATTTGGGTGTGGAGACTAGAGTGGGGATGTGTGTGGGATGAAATGAAGATATTCACAGAGGTAGGTGGGGGATGGAGGTGGGGCAGTGTGGAGTTTGAGGGGGTGAGGGCACTGATCCTACAGCCACACTGTCTGGGTTTGAATTCTGTCTCTGCCTCCTACCAACTGTGTGAATTTAGGCAAGTTGCTCAACACCCCTGGGCCTCAATTTCTTCATTCACAAAATGGGGATGGTAATAGTATCTTTCTCCTGTGGTTATTGTGAGCATTAGATGAGTTAACACATGTAAAGTGCCAAGAAGAGTGCCTGCACTGGCACAAAGTAAGGGCACTAGGGGCATGCTCTCCTCCTCCCCCTTCCCCTCCTCTCCCTTCTCCTCCTCCAGCTGCTTCTTTCTCTTGTGGCTGTTAGGGAAATGATTTGGGCTGCAGTAGAGAAGTGAGGTGGAAACCATGGGGTTAATGGTCAGAGGAGGCACTGGCCGCAGGGGGACAGTAAGAATAAAATTGGGGAGAGCATGGCATTGAACGCTGCCAGAACAACCAGAGAAAAGAAGCTCTGGGCTTCTTCCCAGGAGTCTGGACACGCACATATCCATCTGTAGACACTGCATGTTCTGGAGGGAGCCTGTGTTGAGTTCCTGCAGAACCAAATTCAAGTAACACAAAGGAGAGCCTTTTGAAGGAGTCTGCTAGGCTCCTATGATGAAGCCCAGCGACCCTGGTACAGAACTCCTCTTTAAAGAGGACTGGCTTCTGGGGTTCCCAGTCTGCGTCCCTTACAACCCCATATGCACCCAAACTGTGAAGGTCCTGGGTGTACCTGAAGACAGAGGTATGTCTGGCCCACAGACAAGTGGGATATTTTATTGACCTTATTATACTGCCTAGCATCCCAGGAAGTGATATGATGTCTCAGGCCAAGCAGATGAGAGTGAACATTCATAACAGTTGCACAGATAAAGCCCCTTCCCATGCTGCAGTTGCTGCCTCCAAAAGACTCCTCTGTCTCTCGTACAATGCCATGCTTCTGAACCCTCAGAGGCCCTGGGCTCCTGCCTCCCCAGGGCAAGGCCCCTTCCCTTTTCCTAGGATGCTCTTTTCCTCACCTACTTTTACTCATCCTCCAAATTGACACCAGCTCCTCTGTGAACTCTTTCTTGACCACCCCCCCTTACCTCCCTCATGCCTCTTTCCACCTCAGACACAGAATGTCTCTCCATTCTCTAGGTTCCCATGGCAATGTGCTTCCCAAATATGATCTCTGGAACACTCAATCTATATAATATGATCCATGAGAAAAGGGTTGCATACTCAAACAAGTTTGAGAATCCCTTTTCGTACGGTGTTCTCCTCTCAGGAACTAACAACACATACTGGCACAGTAAAGACCCAGAGGAGTCTTGCAGTAAAGAAGTCCAGTTAACATGGTTAAACCCAGGGTTTCCCAAGCCCCTTTGATCACGGTAATCTTTTTTTTTAAATTTTTTTAATGTTTATTTATTTTTGAGAGACAGAGACAGAATGTGAGTGGGGGAGGAGCAGATAGAGAATCTGAAGCAGATTCCAAGCTCCGAGCTGTCAGAACAGAGCCCGAACACACGTGCTGTGAGATCACGACCTGAGCCACAGTCAAATGCTTAACCGACTGAGCCACCTAGGGAGCGATCATGGTAATCTTTTACTTCCTGTCTATTGACCATGTTCTGGAAAGTGCTTCCATAGCACTGTGTACAGACGTCTATTGGCACTTACCACACTGCACTCTAGATTCCTCGTGTCTGAGTCTGTCTCCCTGGATACAGACTGTGAAATCCCTGCAGGCTCGGACTGTCTCTGATTCATCCGGGTCCCCGGTGCCTAGCAGAGAGTCTGGCACATGGTAGACAGTAATGTTCAATGCAGGAATTTCCTGTCTGTGACTAAGATGAGGACATGAAGAGTACCTTGGAGGCTCCTGGCTGGGCCTGGGAGGAGGTGTCTGGTGACAATGGTGACAGGAGCAGAGTGACACAGATATGCTTGCAGACTGTGGCGTTCTAGGTCTACCAGGGATATGATCCATCCTGAGGGATCTGGGACAGAGATGAGGTTGTCCAGCATCTCTGGGGATCCAAGCATCTGAAGTGGCCTCTGTAGCTGCAGTGGCCAGAGAGAACCCAAGGAACAGCAGGACCTCATCAGCTTGGAAGGAGCTCTGTTGTCCTCCATGTGGCAGGCACAGTGTGGGTAAGGCTGGGCCAGCAGCATACATCATCTTTGAAGAGCCTGGCTTCCCTGACTCATCCACTGCCCTGTAGTGCCCTGGACTTTGGGGCACTGAAGGATGGTTCTTGTGAGCAACAAGGCTAAGCCAGCAATTTCATTCCCTTTCTTGAGAGGGAAAAATCTCCATCAAGGCTCTTGAGGAAGGTCTTTGCGGACTAGATTTGTGGAACACCAGACCCTGGGGAAAGATCAGGCCAGCAGGCATGCAGGAACCAGAGAAGGCCTTGCAAGCCAAGCTAAGTAAGTCAAGTCACTGGAGAGTCTCCGAAAGGTCTTAAGTTGGAGGAGTCTTATAGAAGCCCACTCCAGAGCTGTGTGGTGAATGGAAGGGAGGGAGCCTGACTAGAAGTGGCCTGGAAAAGTGCTTAGGAAACCAAGCACAGCACTTGGTGACAGTCAGCTTGACTGACTAGGAGGGCCCCAGATGACTGAGTGGAGTGAGCAGGTTTATGGGTAGGAAGAAGATGGGCTCAGTTTTGGACACAAGGAAGTTTAAGGTGCTATGGGGCATCTGGGTGGAGCTATCCTGTAAGTAGCTGAATATGCAGGTGGGGTGGGAGGCAGAGGCCCAGCTGGAGACAGAGGTTGGGGAAGGAGTCCCAAGGATGGGGGAGAGGGGGGACTGAAGTCACAGAGTGGAAGAGATCCCAGGAGAAGAGTGAAGAGAAGAGGTCCCAGGACAGCCCAGGGGAGCATCAAGGGAGTTTCTTGCCCTGAGAGCAGTCTGAATACTGACTGCTAGGGGCTGGCTAGGGGAGTCTAAGAAGCATGCAGAGCCAGCCTGCTCCCTCGCACCCACAGGTCCGGTCCCACACCTGTGTTCCCACTTGCACACCCCTGCGCTCCAAGCGGGGGGCACGCCCCGCAGCCCCTTTTTGCTCTGCCCCCCACGGCCCCGCCCCTCCCTGCAGACCCCGGGGTTAATCCTCCCCTCCCCCAGATTAGGGGCGCTGCCCCCCTTTGTGCGCCCAAGTGCCCGCGGCGAAAGCCCTGGAAGGCTCGCGGCCGTCCGGGCAGCTGAGGTGGGGAGGGAGGAGTGGGGCGCGGGGAGGAGACACAAAGAGGGGGAGGGACCCCGGCTGCAGCTGTCCCGCGAGGAGCCAGGACAAAGGGCCTGCTGGCGGGCCGGCCCGAGCCGTTTTCATGCTTGTTGGGATTAGGCGCAGGAAACGTCGCTCCCAGTCGTGCGGATCAGCAGTCCGGGGCGCGCGGGCGCGTGGGGCGGGCTCGGCCCCACCCGCCCCCCGCTTTGTGCCGGGCCCCGGCTCCGGGCGGCGCCGGGCTCCGGGGAGGCCGCCCCTTTGTCTGCTCCTTTCGGGGGGCGAGCCCCGCCCCGGCCTCTGAACACCAGCTGAACGCCGGCCTCCAGCCCTCTCCTTCCCCAGCGCGGAACCCTGGAGCTCCACCTTGACCCCCCTCCCCCGCTTATGTGGCAAGGTCACGCCCCCCCCCCCCAACGCCCCAGGCACTCGGACTGTTCCCATCCCAGGGCCTGAGCACTCTCTCCTCCCGGGTGTGGGCGGACACCCACCTGGGGGGATCTAGCCCCTCCCCCGGCCCCCACATTAGTGCGAGTACCCCCCGCCTTTCTCGCGCGCCACCTCCCCCGTTCCGGCTGTGAGTCCCATAACCAGATGAATCTCTTCTCAAATCTACTGGTGATAAATGAGAATGAAGCGATTAGAGGATCGACCGGTTCTAAGCTTGAGGGTTTGGGGAAGGAGCAGGGCAAGAATAAGGCTTGGCCAGAGAACCCTCCAGGCCTGGGCAGGGGAAACAGACACATTTTCTGGCTGTCTGGTGCTAAGGCTGGGAGAGTCTCGGGGGTCTGCAGGAGTATAAACACCTCCCCAGGCTGGGTGCAGTCTTATTTCTGAGACAGGTTCGGGGAGGAGGAGGGAGCATGTGGGTCTGTGGCGGGAAGTGTGCATTTGTGAGTGTGAGCGAATTTGCGTGTGTGTGTGTGTGTGTGTGTGTGTGTGTGTGGGCGCGCGCGCGCGCGCGCGCGCGCTCATGCATAGGTGTGGGTCTGGTGCCCTTGTGTCTGGGGGCGCCTGGTGGGTGTGGGCATGTATATGCGAGTGGACTTGGGGTCTGGCTCACACCCCAGAACGTCCCCATCTCATGGGCTTCGCCACCAACAAACATTCCATTAAACTCGTGGGTCTGGGATTCGAGGTCCTTTAGCAACGCTTCTAATATACAGTACAATGGCCCAGCTGCCTCTTCTACCTCTGATGCCTCCCCATACTCTGCTGGTCAGCTAGTAACAGCTCACGTTTACAGACTGCGTCTTTGTGCCAGGCTCAGGTACAAGCCCTTTACATGTGTAAATTCATTTATCGCTCACACAATCCTATGAGAGAAGTACTAATTATCCCCATTTGACAGTTGAGAAAAGCGAGGCACAACTAGTAAGTGGAGGATCCAGTACATCCGGGTCGAGTCTACACTAGAAATCATTATCCTCTGTTGCTTCAATTTCTACTCATCCTCTAGGAACTTCTTCCTTCAGGGAGCCTTCCTAGATCAGGTGCTCACAGATTTCATCACTTTCCTGTTCCTGTCACCTGTTCACCCCATGATTAGGAGATCCCAAAGCATGGGTTTCCCCATGAGGCTTATAGGAAACAGAGGCTGGCAGACAGGTCACAGGCTGCCACGAGGGGGCATTCAATCTCCTTTGAGATAGCCACCACACAGCCCAGGCTGGGCAGCCTACCCACCACATTCTGAAGCCTCCTATGCCCCCAAGTTTTTACACTCTTCCTCAGTTCCAAGTTCACTCCCTGCCTCCCTGTACCCCAGGCTTTAATCCCAATCCCTCTGCCACACTTACCGGAGATGACCTATTTCTCTCCTAGGAGAGAAAAAGCTTTGCTTTCCATGGAACTAGCCCTTTCTTCTCTCCCCAGAGGACCCAGCCCTGCGTTCCCTCCCCGCCAATCCCTTCCGTGCCTTATCCTGTCCTTGGAGCCTGCTCAGGCTTCTGCTATGTGCCCTGCCCCTGTGGGTCTCTGGTTATCAGCCTCAATCTCAACCCTCCTTCTTCTTCCTAAGCAGGACTCCTCAGGTAGCACCAGAAACCTAGTTACACTTCCTTGCTCCTAGTCCATTCTTCCTTGCTCCGCTTCCATTCTGGCTGGAAGGGGAAGGTGGCTAATCCCCTCCTTAGAGCATGAACCTTCCCTACTCCCCTCACAGCCCCAGGGACTAAGCAATCCCCACCCAATGATTTTAAAACAACCTCCCAGGGTGCGTGGGTGGCTCAGTTGGTTAAGTGTCCCACTCTTGATTTCTATTCAGGTCATGATCTCATAATTGTGAGATGGAGACCCCTGTCAGTCTCTGTGCTAAGTGTGGAGACTGCTTAAGATTCTCTCTCTCCCTCTCTCTCAAATAAATAAATAATTTAAAATAACCTCCCAATAAAGAAGTCTCTGGTCGAGAGAGCTGCACAGAGGGCCAGCCAGGTTTCCCCTCTCCTAGGCTCAGAGTGGCTTGTGCATTAGTCTTTGGGATGCAAGTCTCATCTGCCTGTTCAGGCAAGACCTGCTCAAAGGCAGAGGAGGGCTCCACCAGGCCTTGTGTGTTTTAATGCATATGAAGCATCTTCAGGTTCATTTCCTCATTCAGGCTGTACAGTTGCCACAGGTGAAGAGACGGAGGTAGTCTAGAGAGTCTCTGGACCCTGCCTGCTCTACATACGAAGTACAGCAGTGGTGTCAGCAGCTCCAGCATAGCTGATGGGCAACAGCAGCCACTGGAGTCCTGCCTCAGTTTCATTTATTTATTTATTTAACAAGGTTCTTTCTTTCTTTCTTTCTTTCTTTCTTTCTTTCTTTCTTTCTTTCTTTCCGTTTACTTATTTTTGAGAGAAAGAGTGAGAGTGGGAGAGGGGCAGAGAGAGGGAGACACAGCATCCGAAGCAGGCTCCAGGCTCTGAGCTGTCAGCACAGAGCCCGACATGAGGCTCGAACTCACAAACTGTGAGATCGTGACCTGAGCTGAAGTCGGACGCGTAACTGACTGAGCCACCCAGGCGCCCAAGCAGCTTTATTTTTAAAAGCTTTTTTTTAAAAGATTACTTTCAAATTTTAGATTGAATTTCCTTAAGGAAAAATTTGTTTTAATATATCTTTATTTTATTATTTTTGAGAGAGAGATGGACAGAGTGTGAGTGAGGGAGGGGCAGAGAGTGAGAGGGAGACACAGAATCTGAAACAGGCTCCATGTGCCAAGTTGTCAGCACAGAGCCCGATGCAGGGCTCGAACCCACAAACTGTGAGATAATGACCTGAGCCGAAGTCACTTAACTGACTGAGCCACCCAGGTGCCCCAGAAAAATTTGATTTTTTAATGAAAATTTTAAGTGTGTATCACAAAAGCACTATTTATAATAACTGTCATTAATGCAGTTTACTATATACCAAGTGGAGTTCTAAGTATTTTGCATATTATATATTCATTTAATCTTTGCAACAATCCTGTGAGGTGGTTACTACTATTGTCTCCATTTTAAGATGAGGAAACTGAGGCACAGAGAATGTAATTGACTTACCCCAAGGGTCACAGAGACAGAAAGCAATGGTGCCAACATCCAAATCCAGGGGTCTGGTTTCAGAGTCTGTGCTCTTAACTGCTGGCTATGCTCAGAAGAGCCTTCACACACTTAGGAAAGAGCCCCTTCTAAAAATTCACTGTCTTGTGCTCTGAGAGCTTGACGTTGTCTCCTTGTTAGAAATCTCCATGGTTAAAGTTGTTAACCTTAAAAATAAAACTGTCAGTTACTTTACCAGGAGAGATGGGTTTATTTGGAGATAGCAAAGAATTGCAATTCAGAATAAGCAAGCTTCAGCAAACCATAGGCAAGTCTGAGAACAAAGGAGAAGAATGCTCTTTTATAGAAGAAAGGGGGGGATTGGGAGGAGCTATTATAAACAAAAATTCATTGGAGTAACCTGGGAGTTTGAAGTGTAGAGGCCATCACTAGCTGAGTAATGACAGTCTCTCATTGGCTGGGCTGTTGCCAGGCAAGGAGAAAACCTTTCTTCCTCCAGCTTGGGTAGTAAAGTATAGGGTTCTTCCTGTCTGGAATGCAAGGTAGTCCCTTCCTGTTGGTTCTGCAATTGACTAGGAGTGATAGGGGTGAGAGCTCCCCCTTCTGGCCTCCCAACTCCATTTAAGAAAAATTTTTAAATATTTTTTTACTTTTGAGAGAGACACACAGAGCATGAGTGGAGGAGGATCAGAGAAAGGAGACACGGAATCTGAAGCAGGCTCCAGGCTCTGAGCTGTCAGCACAGAGTCCAGACTCAGGGCTCGAACCCATGAGTGATGAGATCATGACCTAAGCCGAAGTCTGAAGCTTAACTGACTGAGCCACCCAGGAGCCCCCCAACTCCATTTCAAATGAGGTTTCCTTTTACTAGTTTTCAATTGTTTGAATTTAGCTATAGCTCTTTGCTAGAACAACATCTCTTAATAAGTGGAATTTGTTAAAACTGGTTCCATATTGTTTCTGTTTAAATGTCCAATGTCAAGGTGACAAGAATTATTAATACCTTGGGTCACTGTTTCAGTGAAAAGTACACTCTGTGAGGTTTAAAAATATACATCTTTTTGGGGAGAAGTACAGGGAGACATTATATTTCTCTGAAATGTTTCAATTTATATAAGTAGAACGTAATTTTTACTTCTGTGATTAAAAAACAATCATAAAATATGCCCTTATTTAATCAATCAAAAAATGCCTTCTGTGGGGGTACCTGGGTGGCTCAGTCCATTTAGCATCCAACTCTTGATTTTGGATCAAGTCATGATCTCAGGGTTATGAGATTGAGCCCCATGTCAGGCTGTGCTCTGGGCATGGAACCTGGTTAAGATTCTCTCTCTCTCTCTCTCTCTCTCTCTCTCTCTCTCTCTCTCTCTCTCCCCCTCTCCCCTCCTCACCTCACACCACCCTTCCCACTGTGCATGCATGTGCTCTCTCTTAAAAAAAAAAAAAGACGCCTTCTGTGTTAGATAGCTTCTTCGTCCTAGTAATTACAGCCTTGTATAATATCCTCTCTTTGAGTAACTTGCTTTTAACCAATAGAATATGGCAACATTGAGGGGTTGTTCTTTCTGTGAGTAGGTTGCAGAAAATCATGACCTCTGTCTTGCTAGTACCCTATCACTTTCTTGGCTGCCGTGCTTTGATGAAGTGAGTTGTCATGTTGGGAGGACCCACATGGCAAGGAACTGAAAGTGACCTCCAGCCAATGGCCCTTGAGGAACTGAAAGTTCCCAACAAATAAGACCACAGACCCTGGATTAACACCTTGCTTACAGCCTTGTGAGAGATTCCTGACCTACAGAAATCATGAGATAACAAATGAGTATTGTTTTAAGTCCCTAAGTTTGAGGGCAATTGGTCATGCAGCAATAGATAACCTTTCTTTATACAAATAATGAATTTTTGATAAACTAATTAATAAGTCATCATACAAACCAATGTAAAATAAGTGTAGTCTAGATTGGCACAGCAAATATCTGAAGTCATATACATGTGTTATAACCACATATGTTAGCTGAGGAGCCTAACTCAGTGTTTTGCAGTCAGGGCACCCTTCAGGGAAGTGGTGGCTCTAGGGCAGGGTTGAATAGGAGTGTGGGAGAGCGGGGAGCATATGTATCCCTCACAATCGATGCCTACCCACCCCCCCATCTTCAGGCTCAAAGGTGCCTCAGGATGAGAACAATCCCATACGGGGCTCTCAGGCCAAGTCTCCCCTGTCAGACTGAGAGGCCCTTGAGGAGAAACCTCTTGCCAGCCCCATCAGCCACAGCAGGCTGAATACCTCCTCCCCAGTGACTTCCCCCACATCTGTCCCCCAGCTTCCAGTCCAAAAGGGCACCTCAGACGCCATGGAAAAGAGCCCACCAGGCAATGGGTAGAATAGAAACACAAACTCAAGAAATGCATTTCTCTGCCCCAGTTTATTCACCACGGCTTGGTCCAGAGGCCAGGTTCATAGTCAACATGCAAGGGCTAGACACAAAAGCCCCCAGACCATTGCTTCAGCTTCACTCCCTATACCTTTCACCCACCCACCCATCAGGGATAGAATTCTTTACAGATAGAGCACCCCCATTTTGCAGATAAGGAGAGTAAGCATCATGCCACTGCTCACCCATCAGGATCTTGCATCCTCATGGCTCCAGAGGCAAAGCAGAGAGCTTGGCTACCTTAGTCCTTGGTTCTCCCCAAAATTCACCCACTCTCCTTTTCACAGAGCCTCTGCTCTAGCCTGTCAACCCCCATTTAAAGGGCCATGCAGTGACGGAAGGGGTTATGACCCAACATGCTAAGAGCTTCCAGAGGCTGGGCTGAGCTGACAGACACTCACTGTCCACCCACCCCCACCCCCCCCCCCCCCCCCCCCCCCCCCGCCAAAGGTTAATGTGGCTCCTCTGGGCCCAGACAGCCTGATTTCAGAAAAAACAGACCAACCTAATTTGACGTCCAGTGTTGCTAAAGCCAGAAAGGCACAGCGAGTAGAGGCACAGAGAGGAAACAGATTTTTTTTTCCCAACAGCCTTGGAATACCATGCCGATTCCTTGCAAGCTTATAAGCACACATTCGCTTTCATCAGAAGCTGAAATCAATATGGTCTGCAACAGCTCCTTTGCTGTGGAGAAGGGTGGTTTGTTTCAAACTGATATTTTAGAATTCCCACTCTCCTATTCTTCACAGGGTTCTGCCATTATCATCTCCCCCCACCCCGTCCCCATCTCCCATATGCCCCAGGGCAGAGTTCAAGAGGGACAGTTCTTTATCTTCTTCTCTGATCCCATCCCCCATCCCTGCCACACGTCAATCACCACCCCCAGCTTCCCTCCCTCATACTAATTCTCTACCAATTGCTCAAAAAGCCATGGCAGGCCAGAGCAGCCACCACACTTCCTACAGCAAATCCACCATCAGGGACAACAGCTTCAGCAGAGCAAAGTCTGGTAGGAGTGATGGGGAAGGAATAGGAGAGGTGGCCTGGGAAATCCCAGGAGAGTGGATCAGCACAACCCTCAGATAAATGACGCTAGCCCTCTCTCCAGGGAACAACTGGACCCTGTGGAGAAAAAAAGGCTAGGATTGACAATGGGTAACACAGAGTGTGGATGCCCGACATACGCAACTGAATATGTATTTGCACACACCTGCTAGTGAGTTGGCCTGCAAATCCATGCTCCTAATACACCCTTCCCATGCCTGCACTTATACACAAAGGCCTGCACACACAAGGGCTCACTCACAGACACCCACCACAAGTCTGCACACTCAAACTCATTCATATGCACACACACACACCTTTTGCATATATATCCTCACTCGTGCACATATATACACACTGTTGGACACCTGGTTCATGCATACATATACAAACATACTCCCTCTTACATACATGCTACACACACACACATGTACACACCCACACACAGACCTGCACATCAGTTAGCTCATGTGTACGCATGGCACACACAAGCTGATGCACACGTGCTGATTCACACACGCCTGGACCTGCCTACATGATAGCACATACATACTCACGCTTATCTGCACTCATACCAGCAATAATCATGTACTTACTTGTGCGCAACCACACACATGCCTACAAATATATACATGTACCCCTGCACCCCTGTGGAGGCACACCCTTAGCCCTGATCCTGGGGCCTGGATGGGACCGCCCTCTGTTGGAGACAACGGATAAGCTCCTTTCGGTTGTCTAGGATGGTGTCGAAGCTCTCCTGCAGACGGGTCTGCTGGTCAACCAACTGGTGCTGCAGGCCCCGGATCCACTGCAGCAGGGCCAGGCGACGGTACATCACCAAGTGCACATGATGCTTCTCCTTTTCCTGCTCTTTGTAGCGCTCCTGAGCCTGCAGCTGCTGCACAGCCTGGGCCACTGAGGGCAGAAGGGGATCTGGAGGGCCTGGGCCTCGAGGGGTCCCACAGACAGGCTCAGGGCTGCTGCTGGGGCTGTCGGTGCTCAGGGAACTGCTGGCATAGCCGTTGTCCTCCAGAGGGGAGCAGACTGTGCTGGCGCCGCTCATCTTCTCCAGCTCAGCTCCGGCGATTTCTGCCCCCTCTGGTGGGCTGCGGACCTCCCCATCAGGGAGTCCAGGGGCCTGGAAGGCCTGGTTGTCAGAGGGCAACTCAGAGGAGCCTCTCATCAGGCTGGGCTCCACCTGGCCTGGCATCCCATGCCAATTCTCATTGGCATCTTTGGCACTCGCCATGAAGTTGGAGTTGCTGTCTGGTTGGAGCTCAGGCTGACATACTCCAGGCGGGCCCCCCAGGAACTGGCCCCCCTCAGCTACCCCTGGCTGGATGGCAAACATCTGGTCTGCAAAGGAGAAGCAGAAGAATGAGTCAAAGCAGGACAGGGTGGGGTGCCTGAAGTCGTGGCAACCTAGCTGTGGGGGCAAGGCAGTGTGGAGGAGCTGGATGCTCCTTCTCAGTCCCTTTCCCTCTGGTAACACCTCCCTTTGTGGTATTCCTACTCCTTCTCTGTTGATTCGCGGTCTCCTGCATAGGGTTTTCCCTCAACTCTCCGAGGCAGGCTGTCTCCTTATTCTGTGCACGTCTTCCCAGATGAACTAATCTTCTGCTATAGCTTCAAGAACCATCAGGTGTTGGTGACTCTCAGATGTGTCTCCAGCCCAGATCCGACTGCTATCCAACTCTGCAACCATCCATAGGCCCCCCAAATTCTACATGTCCCAACCAGCTCTCCCTCTCCAGTGTCCTCAGAAAAATGGCCCACCCTGCATTCAGTCACTCCAGCCAGAAACCTGAGAGCATCCTGGTCTCCTCACTCTGCTTCCTTCCCCCATCTCATTGACCACAAAATGCTGACAATTCTTCCTCATTAAAACCTGTGTATGTATGCATATACGTCAACACTCACTTGTACTTGGTTCAGGCCATTTCTTACCAGGATTACTGACTGACTGCTGCAGCCTTTTCTGACCTCTGTGCCTCCAGTTAAAAATGTAAACTTGAGGGGCACCTGGGTGGCTCAGTCGGTTGAGAATCCGACTTCAGTTCAGGTCATGATCTCGCAGTTTGTGGGCCTAAGCCCCACGTCGGGCCCTGTGCTGACAGCTCAGAGCCTGGAGCCTGCTTCGGATTCTGGGTCTCCCTCTCTCTCTGCCCCTCTCCAACTCATGTTCTGTCTATCTGTCTCTCTCTCTCAAAAACCTTAAAAAAAAATTTTTTTAAATGTAAACTTGATTGGTCACAGCTCTGAGAGCCCTCCCTAAACTGCTAACCCTCAACATGGCCTACAAGGCTGTGCTTCAGCTGACCCCTGCTCCCCATTTCAGGCTTGCCTCTTGCCACTCTGCCCCTCTCAGAATCCCAAATTTCTCAGAGATCTCAGAATGTGTCATTATTCTGTGTCAATAATGTGTCATTATTCACACAATTCCCTTGGTCCACAATACCCTTCCCTTCCCCTCCCCTGTAAACTCCTCCCTTCTCCACCCAGCAAACTCCTTTTTGTACTTCAAAACGCAGATGTCTGATCCCCACCTCTCTGAAGCCTTCCTGAAGTTCTTCCCACAGCCCCAGCACACATAAATAAGCACAGTTAACTATGCCTTCCCCTGGGTCCCCACTGCACTGGTACTCACTGTTTTGTTCATATCTGTTTCTTGACCCTGGTGCATAGTTGATGGCCAGTAACTGTGCATTTAGTTGTTTTTGGTTTTGTTTGGGGACTATCTTCTAATAGCAGCTTATACATTTGGCTTCCTGACTAGATACCGAGCTCCTCTATATATCCTCTGTCATATTCCTGCACTAAGCAGGTGTCAGTACATAGTTGCATTGGGTTATCTATGCTCTTAAAGAGAAAGCCAACGGTAGCGAGAGGCTACTGCTCAGGCCCAGGGATAGAAAATACGCTCCAGTTACCTCCTCTGCTCTAGTGAGCAACCCCACCCCCGCCCCGCCCCGTCCCCATCCCCATTGACAAGCCTCTCTTCTGACCTTGCCCTCTTCCCTCTGGGTTTACTATCTTGTGCCCCTCCCCTAGCTTGCTCCATCCAGGGGCCCCAGAGGGAGGGCGTATCACACCATTCTTTCCTCCCTAATAACCATTTCTACCAAAATTAGGGTTTGAATTAACAAGAGGTTTCTACTGACTACATATTACAAGGATTAGAAAAATGGGGGATCAGTAAGAGTGAGGGATAGTGTAAGTATAGCAGGGATTAGGAGGTCTTTATAGGTGGTAGTGGGCAAAAGTCCTCGGGGTGTAGCGACGGTCCTTTAGTGACCTACATACTCCCATCCCATCCCGCTAAGCAGTCTTGGAGACCTTCCAGGCCCAAATGTTGTGTTTTTTTTTTTTTTTTTTTTTTTTCTTTCTTAAACTGGGAGCGGCCGCGAGGGAAGCTGAGATGCGGCGGCTTAGGTGTTAAGGCTCACAGGGTTCTCAGAGATGGTAAAATGGGAACCCAGACACCCTAGGATCAGGCTTCCGTCCAAGCTAATCCGCAGTCGGCCCGGGGTGTGTAAGGCGGCGGGGGTGGGGAGATGGCTCTGTAAGGGTTGGGGAGGCCGCCTCCCTTCCTGCGTAGCCCTGCGGGAGAGGAAGCCCCCACCCCTCCGCCTCCAGCAGACAGAGGATAGAGACCATGCTTCCCTAAGCTCCCCACAGGGGGCAGCCCGGAGGAGGCTGCGATCCCCTGCTTTCCCCCCCCCCCCCCACCGTCCCGGGGGGCTGGGCCCCCAACCCTCCCCTCCTGCCGGACTCACTGCCTGGACGCGCCCGCCCCGGCGCGGCTGGCTCTGCTCCCGCGGGCCCCGCGGCGGGAACTCGTCTCTGGAGGCTGCAGGGGAGGAGGGGGATGTCTCGAACTGGCCTGGGCGGCCACGCGGGCCGGGCGTGGGGTGCGGGGCTCCCCGGCGACGCGCCCAGCCCCAGGCCCGGACTGCGGAGTCGGGCGGCGTCAGCGCGGCAGACGGGGCGGGGCGGCCGGGCCCACGTGGGCCGGTTCGGGGTTCCGCCGAGCGAAAGGCTAGTCCGGCCAGAGCGCCGGAACCAACTCCCCCGCCTCCTGCAGCCGTGACCGAGGCCTGCCGGGTCGGGTTTTATCTTCCCACTGCATCCATTGGGTCCCTCGGATCGCTTTGCGTCACTGCAGATACGGTGACATTTTCAAAATGAAAATCTAATCATGTCACCATCCTCCTGCTTTTAAGCCTTTCAAATGGCTTCCCTCTTGCAGGGTAAATCCTTGAGGCAGCGGCCACAGGGTTCTGAGCATCTTGTCCTGTCTACCTCTCCAGCTTCATCCTTTGCCCTCCATCTCTGCAACTGGGCCTCACACTCCGTTATGCCACGCGACTTTTGCACACACGGTTCCCTCTACCTAAAATTCTCTTCCCCTTCTCAACTTACTCATATGTCAGCTCTCTTCTCAGATTAACCTCCTCTGACCTCCTAGGCAAGATTAGTTTCCCCTTTTATATTTCTCAAGGGCACTTGGTTCCTTTTCATCAGAGCATCTATCACAATTTGAAATGATATATTCATTTTGTGCTTGTTTCATTAAGGTCACTTAATGAAAGCTATGTGTTGTTTTTTTTTTTTTTCAATTTATTTGTTTTGAGAGACAACAAGGGAGGAAGGCCAGAGGGAGACAGGGAGAGAGAGAGAATCCCAAGCAGGCTCTGCTCTGTCAGTGAAGAGCCCGATGCAGTGCTTGTTCTCACCGACCATGAGATCATGACATGAGCCAAAATCAAGAGTAGGGATGAGACTGAGCCACCCAGGCACCCCCATGAAAGCTAGGTTTTATTATTTATTTATTTATTTATTTATTTATTTATTTATTTATTTATTTATTTATTTAATAAAGGCTGCCCTTCCTAATCCAAAGGCTGCAGCAATTTTTTTAATTTTTTTTTTTAACGTTTATTTATTTTTGAGACAGAGAGAGACAGAGCATGAACGGGGGAGGGTCAGAGAGAGGGAGAAACAGAATCTGAAACAGGCTCCAGGCTCTGAGCTGTCAGCACAGAGTCCGACGCAGGGCTCGAACTCATGGACCGCGAGATCATGACCTGAGCCGAAGTCGGCCGCTTAACCGACTGAGCCACCCAGGCGCCCCGAAAGCTATGTTTTAAAAAAAGAAAGACTATCTGCTCTGGGACAGGACTGGGCCTTATGTCCTACACTCAGGCCCTGGCACCTTCCTCCCTGCAGGGCAGAGAACTGCTCCATAGTGGCTGTGCCGTGAACCCTTCTCAGTTTCTACTGACTGAAGCCTGATCTTCCTCACTCCCTTCTTCCTTGGAGGAAAAGTGGAGGGTTGGGGATTCAGTTTGCAATCAGAGAGAATAGAGATGCAGTTGGTGCTGACTCTAATGATAAGAAAGCACTGGCAGGTGTTAGGAAAGTTAGGGCTTCTTAAATAATTTCCTAAGGTAGCCCTAGAAGGGAGATGAGGACAAATTTAGCCTTCAGGGTTCTAGAAGGTCCCTTCCATACCCCCACTTTACCAAGCAAACCGAGCAATTGGCTATACCTCCTTCATGTCCTCCCCACATTAAAAACAAAATAAAACAAAACTAATATGGCTTCATCTTTGAAACATAAAACATTTTAAAATACTCTTGTCTTGGGGCACCTGGGTGGCTCAGTTGGTTAAGGGTCCAACTTCAGCTCAGGTCATGATCCTGAAATTTATGAGTTCAAGTCCGGCATCAGGCTCTGTGATGACAGCTCAGAGCCTGGAGCCTGCTTTGGATTCTGTGTCACCCTCTCCGTCTACCCTCCCCCCCCCCCCCCACCATGTTCTGCTTCTCTATCACTCTCAAGAATAAATGAATAAATAAACATTTAAAAAAATTAAAATGCTCTTGTCTTTCCCTCATTTCTTTCTTTTGCTTTTATCTCCTACTCCATCTTTTTTATTTTAATTTTTAAGTTTATTTATTTAGAGAGAGACAGAGCAAGCAGGGGAGGTGCAGAGAGAGAACAAGGGAGAGAGAATCCCAAGCAGGCTCCAAACTGTCATCACAGAACCTGATGTGGGGCTAGAACTCACAAACCATGAGATCATGACCTGAGCAGAAACCAAGAGTCAGATTCTTAACCAACTGAGTCACCCTGCTACCCAGTCCCCTACTTCAGCTTTTGCTATTTTTTTAGACCTCAGCCCCATTTCTACATCAGATGCTGAAGCCTAACTAGTCTTCCTTTTTCCCTTACCCATTGCAAGTTCCCCTTGCCTTTAGACAGGTGACCCAATGAGGTGACCCAAATCCTCACTCCTAAAGGTTCTGAGCCTGGGGGGATCTAGAGTTATGCAGGTCTTCCTGTGCCATACAGCCATGTCAGATAGTTGTTTGGTGGGCCCAGAGCTGCTCCTCTCTGCCTCTCTTGTGGACTCCATCTCTCCCAGCTCTAACCATGTGGGTCAAATGGGAGCCCGGTGAGTCCAGGCATAGGAACCCCACTCCAGGTGAGTCCCTTCTCTGGGACTTTCTGAAATAAAAGGAAGACAAAGCTGGGAAGATGTATGGGCAGGGCTTTAGCAACCACATTCCCTGCCAAGTGGAAGTCAGTTTGGAGTAGGAGTAAATGATGTAAGCATCTTACACACAGAAGCAGAGACAAAAGACAGAAGTCCTGGTGATGTTCTGGTCCCTGTTTCCTGAGGCCTTTCTATAACTTCCAATAAGGCCCTTGTTTTGTCAAGCCCACCTTGAGTGGAATTTCCTTTGCTGGCAATCAAAAGAATCCTGATTAATACAAGAGCACAAGGTAGTGGCCCAGGGGTCCCCCTCATATACCTCTCAGCCCTCATTAAGGAGTGGCATCTCTGTTTCCCCTTGGTAGCCATTAGCAATGCAGCTTACACTGTGACCTCCTTTGAAATGCAGTGGAATCATCTCAGTGTTCCCACATTATAATCATTTCTCCCAAGACGCTGAAACCTCCTGACCTGTAGAAGCTAGAATGTCAGAAACAGGAAGCAAACTCTTCGAGAACATCATTAGGTATACTCACGTAACATGCCACACCTATCTCTGCCTCTTCATATGGATTCTGGCTACAAATGACAAAGAATTATATACTGACTGTTGACTTAAAGCCTCTTGTACTCTGCAGGGCAGCACACAAATGGGCATAGTTCTAAATAACTTAATATCTGAGAAGTCAAGTGAATTCCCACAGCATCAGATTGTTGTAGCCTCTCTTCTCTTAGTCAAGGGTAAAGTTGTGTGGGATACTCCAGCACTGTGTAATTAATGCAGTAAGTGCTCAGACAGTGGTCCTGGCCGCTCCATAATTTTCAGAAGGCTGGGAGCCTTGAGAACAAAAAACCCTAGGAAGGTGGGGGTGTCCATGTCTGCATGATCACAGACAAGCAGATGTATAGATGTCCGTGATCCATTTACCAGAAGTTTCTGCAGTCAGGATGCCAAGGAATCAGTCATTCCAGGTAGAGCGGTGTCTGTGGCTGTGTCTACCCAGCTACATAGATTATAAAGACTGAATTGGCAAGGACACAGAAATCACTAGAGATGGCCAGTAGCAGCTACATAGATTATAAAGACTGAATTGGCAAGGACACAGAAATCACTAGAGATGGCCAGTAGCAGCCCAAATAGGCCAGCCCTGGGAAGTGGGTAGATATCCTGGCAGGCAGACAGATGTCAGAGCCAAGAGAGACTAGCAATGAGTAACTAGTGCTAGGTGCTAAAGGGCCTAGAGTGTCAGACAAGGAGACAAGGGAGATGAGAGGTATTTCTACCCCAGGAAATAGGACAGGCATAAGAGTTGCTTCCTCTATAGGTGGATAATTTCTCAGTGTCAGTACTTCCAGGAAGAAAGAGGTGGGTGGGATCAAGGTGTTTCAGCCTCAAAGACATTATTTCTTCCTATCCATTCACTCACATTCAGTACAGAGTGCTCACTTTGGGTCAGGTGCTGTGTTGGGGATTCAGAGCAGGATCAGAGCTGGTGGTGACCTTGTGCAACTCCCTGTTTAGAAAGGGAAATAGAAAAGAGTGGGCTATACAATGTATAGGTCCTACAACAGAGTTACAAGGAAAAAGCAATGAGTACAAAAGAGGGTAAGGAAAGCCTTCACAGAGGGGGCTTTAAAGGATGAATGGAAGCTCACCCAGAGAAAGCAGGAGAAAGCAGAGGAGACTGTATGTGGTGTGTATGTTCAGAGTGTGGCCAGGGTGACTGGAGCTTGAGGGGAAATGGAGGTAAGAGATGAGGCTAGAGGATAAAGTTGGCCCAGTTGTGAAAGGCTTTGACCATCATTCCAAGGAGCTTGAGCTTCACCCTGTGGGCAGCAGGGAAATAACCGAGCAAGCCCCCAAAACTTCCATGTCAGGACAAAGCACAGGTGTCTAGTCCTGGAGGACAAGCTATATTGCCACCTGCTTTCTTCTCCTTCCCTGAGCTCAGATCATCTGTCAACTTCTCCACAAGGCTTTGGAAACTTAGGCAAATCAAAACATTTTCAACTTCCCAGATTAAATAAAGATAATATGCCTTGAACATTGTAATTGTGAACACTGGACTCCCAGGGCTAAGCACAGCCCTGGAGGACCTTTGATGTACCAGAGAATCCTTAAGGAAGTTTAGAAGGAAATCATTCCCCAGAATTTGCTCACCTTAGGAAAGAAGGCCTACAAAGCTGGTGACCTACTTATTTTGTTCATCCATTTCCCTGCTGCCTTTTAAAGGTAAAATGCCACTCTCCTCTATCAAGAAATTGCTGGGGCACCTGAGTGGCTCAGTCGGTTAAGCATCCAACTCTTGGTTTCAGCTCAGGCCATGATCTCATGGTTCATGAGTTCGAGCCACATGTTGGACTCTGGGTTGGCAGTGCAGAGCCTGCTTGGGATTCTCGCTTCCCCTCTCTCTACCCCTCCCCTGCTTGTGCGTGTGCTCTCTCTCAAAATAAATAAATAAACTTAAAAATTAAAAAAAAGAAATTGCTGTGTGATCACTTTAGGTAAGACATGTCCATTCTCCACCCCCAATATGGCTGTTTTCTCAGCTGTTAAAATGAGGGGGAAGTATATCAAATCTGAAGTTTTAAAGCTTTTTTTTTTTTTTTTAAACCTTGGAATCTTTTTTTTTTTTTTTTCCCAAACAAAATCTATGCAGTATATCCAGTTTGAGATCTTGTCTCCTCCCTGAGCCCTCCACTATAAATGGCTCCCAAAGAGGCTCACAGGAAGCTTTTATTTTTTATTTTATTTTATTATTTTTTTTTAATTTTTTTTTCAACGTTTATTCATTTTTGGGACAGAGAGAGACAGAGCATGAACGGGGGAGGGGCAGAGAGAGAGGGAGACACAGAATCTGAAACAGGCTCCAGGCTCTGAGCCATCAGCCCAGAGCCTGACGCAGGGCTCGAACTCCCGGACCGCAAGATCGTGACCTGGCTGAAGTCGGACGCTCAACCGACTGCGCCACCCAGGCGCCCCTCACAGGAAGCTTTTAAAGCTCAGTCAAGGCACAATTTCAAATGCCCTGCACCACAAAAACCTAGAAGACAGATCCTTCCACTCACCATCCCTGCCTCCCCTAAAGGGAACAAGCGGGTGTTTTGGAGCTGCTGGAGAATGAAAGGTGGTGTAGACTCTTTCTCCTCAGTGCACCCAAGTGGTAAATGGCCTCTTCCACCAGGAGACCAGAGAGACAAATCTTAGATCCCGAGGCTATGGGAAACTCTACAGCCCACAACAGAGGGAGTGAGCTAGAGTTGATCAGGAGGACTGAGAGAAGGGAGTGCCTGTTCCACCCCCTTCCTAGCAGCTGCCTCTGTGGGCTCCATAATCCCCATGCCCTCTCCCCCACTGCACCCTCTGGCCGCCCACCACTCCTCCACCCACCCCATTCATCAGTAGGAGGGCACCGTATCAGTACAGCCTTTCAGGGCCTGACAGGTCCTTTCTGGGTGCCCCCCACATGTAACCACTTAACCCCCAACACAAAGGGCCAGGCTGAATGGGCTTGGAGCCGGCGGCTCGTGCAGAGGGGGGAGGCCTCAATAGGATTTGGGGAGCTGGGTGTATAAACCTCTCTGCTCCAGCAGTCTTCAATGGAGGAGCTGGAGTCGGGGCATGTGCCGAGGGGTGGAGCCCGGCAGCTGCATCCCACCCCTGAACAATGATTTATTCATTCTCCCAGCACACACAGAGAAAACAGGCTTGGGGAACGTGGCCCCACAAATCGCCCGTGGCCTCAGCTGATTCCCATGGCAATCACAGCAGTTCCGAGTGCCCCCTCCCCCTTGTAATGTCTTGCCTAAAGCCTGCCCTTCCTCTTCCCCACCAGCAAGTAGAGTGCAGTATGATGTTATGGGAGGCCTTTGGTAGCCAGAAGTTCAGGCGGCCTTGCTCTGTGAATTGGCTCCACCCAATCTCAACCTCACTGTCTCAGAAAGCTTCCTGGTCAGGTTTTTCTCAAACCCATTTCACAGCCAGAGAAACTGATGCAGAAAAAGAAAAAAAAAAAAAAGGGCACATAGCTTGACCCACCTCAGGACTGCCCCAGGGGAAGGACTGAAAAAGAAGCAGGGAGTTGGGGGTTCAGCTTGGAAATAACTGACAAGTAAAGGGGGTGCCATAAAGGCTTGCTGGGTGAGTTATTGGCTGCTAACAAAAGGTACCCTATATGTTGTCCCCACGCCTTTCCCCAGCCCCCATCCTCCAGCCACACTTGGCTCTGATTCCTGTTACAATCTTTGGGAGAAACTTTGGGGATGAGGGAACAGAATGAAGACAGTTAAGCAGAGATGCTAAAACCAGTAGATTAAAAAATATGTTGGGGAGGGGGCGCCTGACTGAGGGTAGAGCATGAGACTCTTGATCTTGGGGGCATGAGTTCAAGCCCCACGTTGGAGGGGGTGTACACTGAACTTAAATTAAAAAAAAAAAAAATCTTGAAAAAAATGTCAGGTGGGTAGGTGGTTTCAAGAAGCTGAATTGTGACATTTGTTTTTGACTTCTAGCCTCCACACTTCATGTGTCACCAGGGCCAGATAAAAAAAAAAAAATCATCATAATAAATAAAACTAAAAATCAATAATGTTAGCAGAACAGGGAGCACCAGATTGAAGTGACCATCCTCAGACTGGCCCCTGGGCCTCCTGGCCCCAAGTTCATAATTACCCTGTCACACAGAAAACAAATCTATTGCAGGTGGAAGTGTGGGGAGGTGGGAGATCCTGGGCAAGGGGTTTGCCCAGCTGAAGAGGGGGAAGGGGTGCAACAGGAAGACAGATTGGCCTTTGGTGCTGGGCAAGAGGGGGGTGGTTTGACACTGACAAAATCTAAAGCCTTGAGAATTTCAGAAAGTTTTCTTCCCTTAGACAGGAGGGTAGATGCACTAAGGGAGGTAGGTGATCCTCCTAATACTGAACAGTAGTGGTGGGAAGTCAGAGGGAAGTCAGGGAGCCCACTTCGAGGAGTGGGGAGGGCGGCTGCTATGCTGCTGCTGCCCTCTGGTGGGCATAAAAAGACAGTATCAACACCTCCAATGCTGGAAACCTGCTGGAAACTGGAGTCTGTCCTTCCCTGTTCTAAAGTCTTGGCCACTGGGACTAGCACACCCCAGGAAGCAGATGCAGAGACATTTTAGCATGCAGGACACTTATTACTAAGTGCCTTTGGGATCAGTATCTGTGGAAGGTTGGAGAAAGAAGCTAGACTACCATTCAGGCCCCTGATAGCCTCAGTCAACCCCTCAGGGAACTCTGAAAGGTTGGATGGCCCTTCAGAATTATCCCCAAATGAGCTGAGATGGGCAGCCCTTTATACTCCTGTCATTGGATGAGGGCCATGCTGGAAAGTGGCATGATCTCAGGCAAGGGGTTCTCTGCTACGGAGGCAATTCCCAAAGGGGCTGACCATGGAAGGCTGTCTGCAGAGAATGCTCCCAGCAACTGGGCCAAAAAGGCCTTCCTCGAAGGGGAACAGGGCAGCCCATCATGCTCTACCCCACACATCACAGATACTCATTAAACTTGTGTTAAGTGAGTGGCACGGTTAGATCATGCCTCAGGTTCCAGACCCAGTAGGGACAGCCCACAGGTCTGTTATTCAAGCAACTGATCTTTGGAAATGGTCAAGGGAGCCTTAATGCTTGAATTCATGGGTTCATTCATTCAACAAACATTCACTGAAGTTTACCAGTGCCAGGCCTGGAGGGAGACACTTTACAAATGGTTTTCTTTCTTAATCCTCACAACTGTGAAGCTAGTATTAACTTAGATTATTCAGATTATGAGATCAAGTTATTAAGTGGCTTTCACAGTCCAGCAACACTTTAAAAACTGACACAATGGGACAAGTGCTATTGCTGCTGTCAAGGGTTCTTCGGGCCACAAAGGGTCTTGGCTCTGTTCTGTGTGTGTGCATGTGTATATGTAGAGAAATGGCTCTCTCTCTCTGCTTTTAGCCAGAGTATTTTCTCTATCACATGGAATCCTGCTTTCATGGCCTCTTGTTTGAATTCCTTTCTAACAGCGTTTCTCCCCAGAGGTAACAGAAGTATGGGCTTTAAAAATTCCTGGTTGTAGCTACAGAACTACCTCCTTCCCTGGATATTTAAAGGATAGACCACTCTTAATCCCCAGTGTTCTTAGGCCATCTGATAATTAGAAAGTCATGAAAGGCTGACTTCTACCCCTAATGTCTAACTTCCCGATCTGCGTGATCATGTGGGGATAACCTTAAAGGGACAAGAGTTGGAGGTTTCTGCTCCTAAAACCTCTCGGTACCCTGTACCTCTCACTAACCCAATTTTGTAGGAGGTAAGGGTTGGAGAGATAGAGAAAGTTGTCAGCTGCTGTTCTATTACAGCCCTGACAGGTTCTCATTGTTGAGAGTTCTCTGAGCACTCCCAGCCAGCAACATAAAGATTTTAGTTTTCTCATTTAGATTCCAGTCATAAAGAACTTGAAGGAAAATGAGGTGGGGAGGGAGAAGTTTGGTATCATGGAGCAATTTCTGGGTCTGACTACAGAGAAACAAAGTACCCTCAATACTCCTCACCCCCTCCCAGCCACACACACACACACACACACACACACGCCTTTCCTCCTGGGCCCCCAGAACCTAATTTTTCACATTTGGAAAATACAGATGATTTTTGCCTGGGTCCATCTGGTTTTCCAAATAACCTGTCTTTTTGATAAATAACATAAGTTAAATTAGACAAGACAAACAAAGAGGGGGTGGGCAGTCAGCTTTTTTCCTTTCCTCAGCTTCTGAGAGAAAGACAGGGTTTGAAAAACATGTACCATGACTCACTCCCAGCCCTGCCCTAGCACTTTCCACCCCTTAGACTGGGCCCAGCGATTCCCCAGCCTGCAGCTGGGAGCTGCCTCTTCACCCCCACCCAGAGCCCACCAGCCTTCAAGAACAACAGACTGTGGTTCTTTTTGAAATGAAGGGAAAGAACCCAGGTGTTCAGCCCCATAGCTTCCTCTGATCACCCTTAGGCTGTAGCTACTTCAAATCCCCTCTTCCCATTATGTATCCCACCACAGGGAAGAACTAGATCAATAAACTGAAAATGAAAACCTTTAAGGTGAGAGAAGAGAGGACAGGAAGAGGGGACGGGAAGGACGTGGATAGTACAGACAGACAATACAACTACTAGGGACAGAGATCAGCACCTACATCTCAAAAGGTAAAGTCTGAGGTGACACCAGCTGTCCATAAAGCCATGCCTATTTCCCCAGCTTGCTGCGAGTGTCCAGGTACACAGCTGGCTTCCATCCCAACCACTCCCACCGGTCCCAGCATAGAGCCAACCCAGGCAGCATGGGCTGGTGGCTCTGGCAAGGCTTGACTTCTCCCCACTCAGCAGATCATAATGAGGCATGAGCCTCACCCCATCCTCAGCAGTGGGCTAGTGGGCATTAGTGCAGTCTCTTACATGTACTCAACCATTTCACATTAATTTGTACCTCTGATCCTAACCACAATCCTGTGAGCTAGATCAAGCCATTTCACTCTGGCCTCATTTTCCAGTTGAGGAAAAAAGTTCAGAGAATGAATTATCTAAGGTCATGCCACTTGTAAGCTGCAGAACAAGGATTTATGGTTTCACACAGCTATCATCTCTATTCTATCCCACACTGAAAAGCTTCTTTGTATGCAGTTCAGCTCCAAGCTTTTCACGATTAGCTCTTCCAGGCTTCAAATCACTCCTTGCTCAGTAAGTAGTTGTTGAGTAATTCTATATGCCAGGTATGGCACCACCTATGCTTTTTTTTTTTTTTAAGATTTTATTATTTATTATTATTTTTTAAGTGTTTATTTTTGAGAGAGAGCTCAAGCAGGGGAAGGGAGGATCCAAAGTGGGCTCTACGCTGACAGCAGAAAGCCCAATGCAGGGCTTAAACTCACAAGCCATGAGACTCAACCGACTGAGCCACCAGGTGCCCCTAAAGATTTTAACTAATATCTACACCTAACATGGGGCTTGAACTCACAATGCTAAGATCAAAAGTTGCATGCTTTATGGAGTGAGCCAGCCAGGTACCTCTTTCCATTTTTTGACAAAACAGATATGGTCTCTGTTTTTACAGAATTTAGTCTAATGGGGGAGGCAGACCTAAACAAACATTAAGGTGACAAACTGTGATAAAAGATCCAAAAGAAAAGGAAAACTAGCAGAGGTAAACTGATTAAAAAAGGGGTGGTAATGGAAGGCTTCTCAGGGGAAGTTAGATCTAAGCTAACACCTGGAGATTTATACATTAGCCAGACAAAGATGAAGTGTGGAGAGAAGGGCATGCCAGGAAAAAGGAAGAACACTCTGGAAGGCCCTGATGTGGAAGAAGAGTGGAAAGGAGATTGAGAAACAAAGCTATATCACAGAGGGCCTTGTAGGCTTGAACTTCATTCCGAATGCAATGGAAGACATCGAAAGATTTTAAATGAGGACATGGCATCCTCCAATTTATGTTTATACCAAGGTTACCCTCTGGCTGCTGTGCATAGATTGAGTGGAAGGGGAGCAAAACTAGGAGAGAGATCAGGAGGCTACCACAGTACCCTGGCAAGAATTATGGAAACTTGGAATAGGGCATTGGCTACAAAGCCGGAAGAGAGGTGATTCAAGGTGCAATTTGGAAGTAGAAATAACAGGAGTTGGTTTTGGAAGGAAGGAGATATCAAGAATGCCCTTATAGGGGTGCCCGTCTGGCTCAGTTGGTGGAACACGTGACTCCTGATCTTGGGGTTATGAGTTCAAATTCCACGTTGGATGTAGAGATTATTTAAAAATAAAATCTAAAAAATTTTTTTTACGTTTATTTATTTTTGAGACACAGAGACAGAGTGTGAAAGGGGGAGGGGCAGAGAGAGAGGGAGACACAGAATCTGAAGCAGGCTCCAGGCTCTGAGCTGTCAGCACAGAGCCCAATGCAAGGCTCCAATTCATGAATCGCGAGATCATGACCTGAGCCGAAGTCAGATGCTTAACCGAATAGGCCACCCAGGCGCCCCTAAAAATAAAATCTTAAGAAAGGGTGTGTGTGTTGGGGGGGCCACCTGGGTGGCTCAGTCAGTTAAGTGTCCAACTTTTGATTTTGGCACAGGTCATGATCCCAGGGCGGAACCTGCTTGAGATTCTCTCTCTGCCCCTCCCTAGCTCTCACACATGCCCTCTCTCTCTCAAAATAAACAAACATTAAAAAAAAAAAAAAAAAAAAAGAACAGCCTTATAAATTAAATAAGTCACGGACATGTAATATTCAGCATGGTGATTATAGTCAATGATATGGTATTGCATACTTCAAAGTTTCCAAGAGAGTAGATCATAGAAGTTCTTATCACAAAAAAAAAAATTTGTAACTATGTGTGGTCATAGATGTTAACTAGACTTACTATGGTGATCATTTCACAATATATACAAATATCAAATCATTATCATGTATATCTAAAACTAATATGTTATATGTCAATTACAACAACTAAAAAGAAAATCTTTTCAACTCAGATTTGAAGGAATGATAAAATGAAATAGAATTTTTAGAACTTAATAAAAAAAAAAGAATGCCTTTTAGGTTTCTAGCCTGAGTGACTGGGTTTATGAAGTACCTTTTACTGAATGAGGAATGCTGGAGTAAGAGCAGATTTTTAGAAGGAAGGAAGATCACATTTTTCCCCCTTAAAGTAAGCTCTGGGCCCAACGTGGAGCTCAAACTCACAATCCCAAGATCAAAAGTTGCATACTCCATTGACTGAGCCAGCCAGGCACCCCAAGGAAGATCACATTTTTAAGATGCTTTTTAAGATCACACATTTGAGATGCTTATGAGACAATGGGCCTTTTAACGAGTTGTCTACATTATGATTGTGACAACGGGAATTTCATATTTATGCTTGCAGAGTAGCACTTGGCATAATACGTTCACATATTTTCCAACTTAAGCCTCACAGCAACTCTGAGACAGGCATGAATTACTATTCTCATTTTATACACATAAATGGAGGCTCTGAAAGGTGTGGTATTAGTATTCATTCAACCTTTACCAGGCAACACTACATTCCAGGCCATGTGTCAAGGAATGAGTAGAGGGGCATCTGGCTGGCTCAGTCGGTAGAGCATGTGCCTCTTGATCTCGGGGTTGTAAGTTCGAACTCTACGTTGGGTGTAAAAATTATTTAAAAATAAAATCTACACTAAAAAGAACAAAAAACAAAAAAAGAATGCAAGGCAGAAGACAGAATACCATCTCAAATATGATATAATCAGATAGCATGACACTCTTCCCAGAAATACTCTCCCCTATCCTTAGGTAAACAAGTCTGAAGACGGGAAGCCCCATGAGTTATTAAACAAGTACAGGAGACAAAGACCAAAAATGTCCAGTTTGAACCATTAGAAATTCTCAAAGGGTACAGTTTATGGAGCAGTTGAGATGAAGGGATTGCACAGGGAGCTGAGCAGCTTGTCCCTATGGTGCTTTGGTGAACAGAACCTGATGCTTTATGGAAGAGGCCCTAGAATGGTTTGTGCAACTGTAGACTGAATTAGTGAGATCAAAGACCTGTTTACGTGAAGTAAATGCCATGTGTCCCTACCCCATGGTGTGGAACTAGGAGGCAAAAGGGCTGACATTGAGCATATCTATCTCACAGATGCATGGGCTCTCACCCCTCCAGGTATGCCATTTCCAAGCTAGTTGAGCTGAGTGCTAGCAGGAGCTATAACAGCAGGCCCTGGGGTTTCATTAGAACATAGCTGAAGCTGATGGCTCAATGTTTTGGGCAAAAGCATACGGGTCAGTTTGCAACTCTCTGCTCCAATCTTGTTAGCAAGGTCAAGACTTAGTTTGCCTTAAACAACTATACTGGCATGGGAAAAAGTCACCTAGTGATTAAGACTCAACTTTTCTTTCTCCAAAGAGTGCTTTCTTTCCAGAGCCTAGAACAGAAACCATACGCTAGATTTCTTGTGCACTGCTTTTCTTATCCTCAGTGGTCAATCAATTCCAACCCTCTTCATCTCTCCTCCCCAAAAAAGGATATGAGAAAGCAAGAGGGGAGAAATACCTAGCCCTCCTTCCCAGTTCTTTTGCAAGGCAAAGGCTACCTGTCTTGGGCACTGTTTAAAGAGCTCAAAGGGGTGCGCCTGCGTGCCTCAGTCAGTTCAGTGGTTGAGCATCTTAACTCTTGATTTTGGCTCAGGTCATGATCCCAGAGTCGTGGGATCAAGCCCTATGTCAGGCTCTGCACTGAGCATGGAGCCTCCTTGAGATTCTCTCTCCCTTCTTCCGCCCCTCTCCCCGACTCATGTGTTCGCTCTCTCTTAAAAAAAAAAAAAAAAAAAAAAAAAAAAATGGGGCGCCTAGGTGGCACAGTCGGTTAAGCGTCCGACTTCAGCCAGGTCATGATCTCACGGTCCGTGAGTTCGAGCCCCGCGTCAGGCTCCGGGCTGATGGCTCAGAGCCTGGAGCCTGTTTCCAATTCTGTGTCTCCCTCTCTCTGCCCCTCCCCCGTTCATGCTCTGTCTCTCTCTGTCCCAAAAATAAATAAATGTTGAAAAAAAAAAAAAAAAAAAGCTCAAAGGGAGGGGCATTAACTCTCATTTTGGACCCACAGCTGCCAATCAGAGGGCTATAACAACAGGTACCATGTATGTAAAGTCTCTTTACCTGTACTGAACCCAAACCACTTTGGGAGTGAATATGATCAATTAAGCTGAGAGGTCAGGGAGGGACAACTGCCCAGCCTCTCTCTCTAGACCCAGAGGGCTTCCCTGCGAGGGAGGCAGCCTGAAAACAATGCTCCTCGATATTACACAGGGACTGACCTAAGAATGAGCACCCAATCTGGATGGCAAACCCTGCCTTCAGGCATTGAGATTTATTGAAACACTACATACATATTAAAACATCTTTATATACATTTTCCCCATTAAAAGATTACAAATATACAAATTCTCTCAAAGTCAGCATCTTGTATATTAAAGACAATTGTAGAAAACCTATACCCTAATTCCAGCAATTAAATTGGTGTTTCCCATTTGCCAATAAAAAACTGGCACAATTCATCCAATTTCTCAAGTCCAGCTCCTGTCACTGAAACCACAGTATTCACATGGGACGTTTTTCCAAAGCAGCAGTGACACTCAGTTCTAAGGGGGGAAAAGATCTGCCTAAAGTTCTAAGAGCCTCATGATTTTGCAGGGAAAATTGGGAGTGGGGGGAGTTACGTTCAACAATATTTTGATTATAAACTCCATAGTGGTCTTCTTTCTAAATAAGTAATGACAGATTAAAGTGTCCTCTGGTCAGGGCAATGTAATAAACCCAGCTGAATGTGATAAATAATAGTTATATTTTTGTGTGTGTCACGATGAGAAGGGAGGTCCTTGAGCAACATTGTTGCACGTTGAGAATTTAGTCCCAGGAGAGAGCTCTGCACTCCCCATCAGATATGTAATGTGGACAGACACTGGGTGTAACCCTTTATCTTTATCCTTGTAGTCCAGAAAATTAGGGCCAAGATCTTTCTGACTGGGGACCAACTGAGTCCTTATTATAAGGGAAGCAAATGTTAATTGACAAGTTGAAGCTGCCTAGGGAAGATGCATGCAGGAAAATAGAAGGGGCAAGACAAATATAAAGCCCATCTATTAGTTCCCAGGTCCTCTAAAAAGGCTCTCTTTCATAGAGTCCAGGTCACCGTGGTACACGTCTTAGTGTGTGAAGGATTCATTCTGGTGTCAACATTCACTGTTTTCTGTTTTTTTCTGTAATGACACATTTTTTCTTCTCCTTCTCCTCCTCTAACCACACCTTTCACACCTAACCTCCTCTAACCACCCCTATCAACCCAGGAGGCTGCTAGAACAAAATGTCAAATATATAATGGAGGAAGTGAGCCTTCACCCAAGTACCCATGAGTTATTGTTGTAAACACTGCAGAATTAAGATTAGTGGCTAACCCAGGAAATAATACTAAGAAAGGAAAAAGATGTCCAGAGCCATGCAGTGGAAAGAACTGGAATCTCTGTCCATAATCTTAATGCACTGATTATGAAGGAAGGGGGGCAGGGATCATCCACATGAACATCGATTCCAACCTTCAATGCCAGAAACTTCTCAAGCAGTCTCAACATAGGTGCCATCAACCCTGATGGTGTTAGCTTTCCAAGTATCTGAAGATGCTTTGCTTCAATCCTGAAGTACTATCATCTGTTTTGAGGCGCTTAGGTGAAGGGGATGTCATTAAAGATGGACCCTTTCTCCTTACCTAGAGAGCAGAGAAAGAATCAGGATCAGCTCAAGACCCTCATACAAGTACTTACCTTCAATTAGCTCTTTAGGAACTCATAGTTAAATCATGGATGTTTAGAAAAAAAGAAAGAAATATAAACTTTCCAGGAAAGTTTCAAAGCTGATTACCTACTGGGGGTAGCAGTCCTCTTGTACCTTATGGGGAGTGCAAGATTAACCCTGCAGCATAAGCCTTTAAGTCAGAAATATCTATATTTTCTATTTAAAAATAAATAAATAAATCTTGCTGTGGAGAGCCACCAAACAAGTCCTCAAATTCCCTACCTGAGGCTTAGATGATTCCTTCGCTGCCTCAGCCTTAACAGGAGAAAGTGTGTGGAAGACAAAGTTTCTTAAATTTCGGGGCGCACTGGGGTTGAGGTCAGAGAGGGCAGCCAGTTTCTGAAGCACGGCTTTGGGCTGGTTTAGCAGTGAGCCTGTCTTCAGCTGAAGAGAGAAGAGTCGTTTGGCATCAAATCCCAAGTGTCAAGGAAAGAATGAGAAGTCAGTCCTTCCCTGCCTCCCCCACGTCTTGAGGGGACATATTCCTACCCCACCAAGGAGAAAAGGAACAGCAAACTCCTTTGACATCTACTTTCATTTCCTGTAGCCACCTCCCTCCCCTTGACGATAGAGTATTCCCTTAGCCTGACCGGGACCTATATAAACTTGCAGATTATGACATCAGGTTAACAAAGTCCCCAACCAACCTGGTGAGCACTTTCTGGCCTGATGGCTTCAAAAGGATTTCTGAGTAAAGACTTTGGTTCTTGAATAACCACAGTGCGATTGGCTGAAAAGAAAAGACAGAGAGGCTTGTTCTGGGCAAAGCTAGGTAAATTAAACAAGCTAAGAAACCTGTAACTAAACTAAAGCTTCGGAACTCTGATTATTTTATAATGGTGACTTTAAACTATATTAAGTGGCTCCAAGAAGACAGACAACCAAGTTGGATATCGACAAATCATTAACAGTAATAAGAAAAAACAAGAGTGACAAAAGTACGGAATAGTCTTTAAAAGCCTCAGCTCTGAGGGCGCCTGGGTGGCTCAGTCAGTTAAGTGTCTGACTTTGGTTCAGGTCATGATCTCACCATTCAGGAGTTCAAGCCCCGCATCAGGCTCTGTGCTGACAGCTCAGAGCCTGGAGACTGCTTTGGATTCTGTGTCTCCCTCTCTGCCCCTCTCTTGATCGCACTCTGTCTCTCTCTCTCAAAAATAAATAAACATTAAAAAAAAAAAAATTAATAAAAAAAAAAAAAGCCAGAATTCCTACTCTGAGCTGCCTTAGAAGATAAAGTAAAACCAGATACATGTACTCAGAAGTACAATGTCCACTGTCAAATAGTCTAAGATCCAAGAACACTGTCTTTCCCATCCCTGAGGTGCCTCTTTAAGACAGTATTGGACAAAGGCCCATGCCTGAGCTGCAACAGCCCCTAAAGGTTGGAGTCACTTCCAAGGCTCCAACACCAACAATCCAGGGGGCTGGACACAGAGGAGGACCAAGAGCTCACCATTTTTCTGTAGTGCTTTGGCTGTAACTTTCTTGGCTAGCATCATAAACTGACTGTCTTCCCCAATTTCTTCTTCTTCAGCTGCAATTTTCCCCTGCTGTGCCTGAAAATAAAAATCAGACAACAATAAAAGAAGTCTACCACTTCCAGAAATATTTAGCATAGCCTGGACCTGGGATATCATTCGTTTTCCTTTTTGTAACCTTTGTTGATTTAGACAAAAAACAGATATTGGACAAACAAACATGAATTGAACTACCCATGGTAATCTTCTCAAAGCATAAAAGAAAATTCAAGTATTAAAAGGGACAGCAATAAGTTAGTTGCCCAAGATTTCAAAACTATCCTGACAAGCGAGGTGAGTGGGTCTTTTCCTCCTTATAGAGTCAGAATAGGCGACTTTCCTGCAGACTTCCTACCTGGTCTCGAAGCCACTGCTCTCTTTCAATTCTTTCCTTCCTCCAATGGGCTTCTGTCTCATCAAGCTGCTCTTCAATCTGATCATCATCAGAGTCTCTGTGGAACAAGTCCATCTGGGAAGCATCATCTAAAGCAAACAGTTAAGGCTATCAGCATTCTGCAATCCCCATAGGATAAGGTGCCAGACAGACACAAATGCACTCATCATTTACCATATACCAATACAAGCTCGTCCCATTCACTAATAGAAAGTAAGTTCTAGCCAGGTCCTCCACAATAGACTGCTACAGTTTTGATTTCCACTCACAGTCTTAAACTGGACAAACATGTACATTGTACCATTTATTTCTAACAGCAACATCCAAGATACCTATGTTTTTCCATCGGAATTTCCTCATTCGTCCAGGACCATCACTGTGCAGATCCCCATCAGCAAGGTACCTCTCCTGGTATAAACGTAGCTGTCGCTTATCATCATCCAACATCGTTTTCCTGCGGGAAAAATATAGTGTACAAAACCAGGACCACTCTGGCTGATCGTAGGGCCTGACTTAAGAAACATCCCATTACTCAGAAGGACCTGTTGGGATACTGACATGTGTATTTTCTTGATTTGATTCTGCAGCTCCTCATCAGAAGGAAGTACTTCATCAATTTCTTCCTGTTCATATTCATCAATATCTTCCCCATCATACTCATCTTCACTTCCCACATCACTCCCTGACACTTCTGCCTCGTCCTCCAGGTATTTCTTCAATCTCCTAGAAAATAATTTCAAAGATTAGAAAATGCAATAATGAGGGGCGCCTGGGTGGTTCAGTCAGTTTAGTGTCCAACTTCTGCTCAGGTCATGATCTCACGGTTCGTGAGTTCGAGCCCCACATCAGGCTCTGTGCTGACAGCTCAGAGCCTGGAACCTGCTTCATATTCTGTGTTTCCCTCTCTCTCTGCCCCTCCCCTGCTCATACTCTGTCTCTCCCTCTCAAAAAAATAAACATTAAAAAAAATTTAAGAAAATGCAACAATGAATACATACACAGATTATGGATGTAATGAGAAAAGCAGAACACAGAGCCACTTCTAATAATAAGCTTAAATTTATAATAATACATTTTGATAATACTTAAAGTCTATCATTTAATATATACTGTGTGCCAATAACTGTGCTTTACAAGCGTCATAGCATTATCTCAGGAGGGAGCACTTTTATTTCCTTTAATTTGCAGTTGAATGAATTGAGATTCAGAGAGTAAATAAATTACCCAAAGTCACATAGCTAGGAGGCAGCAGAGCCTGGATTCAATCAGGTTCTTTAAAGCCAGAACTCCCAATCTCCTCTATACATTTGAAACATAACTGCTGGAAAGTTTGGATCATTCTGTTCTGTATTTAAACTCACCAGTGTTAGGAGACAGTCTAGAGATGGTATGGAATAGAAAGGTAATAGATTGGGATCTCTTACAGCTACCACATCTTGACCCCCGAGTTAGAGACATGACTGAGGCTCAGAGTTACTGGTAAGCAAAGCCACTACTAGTAAGTTTTTGTGACTTCAGTTCCCATTGAGAACAAATCTGCTTTCACTTTGGGTTCAAAGTACTGCCATCTACAGTCATGAGTGTCAGAAGTTTGATGGCTTTCTGAAGGTTAATTTTTTTTAAGTTTATTTTTATTTATTTTAAGAGCGATAGAGAGCAAGCAGGAGAGGGGCAGAGAGAGAGAGAGAGAGAGAGAGAGAGAGAGAGAGAGAGAGAGAGAGGAAGACACAGAATCCAAAGCAGGCTCTAGGCTCCAAGCTGTCAGCACAGAGCCTGATGCAGGGCTCAAACTCTCGAACTATGAGATCATGACCCAGGTCAAAGTCAAGAGTCGGACACTTAACTGACTGAACCACCCAAGCGCCCTGAAGGCTGATTTTTATTAAAGACTTATGTTATTTTTTTTTTAAGCTGAATTTCTCTAAATCCTAGGCTTCCTAGGGAATTCCTTCAAGGGCTACCAGACACTAAGTTCCCCAATCTTCCCATCTACCCACTTTGGGCTGTTCAACTTTGAGCTGTCTTTCTAAGATTTCATTTGAACAAAGGACTCTACAGTTAAATAAGGTTTAAGAACAACCACCTTAGGGGCACCTGGGTGGCTCAGTCAGTTAAGTGTCCAACCTCAGCTCAGGTCATGATCCTCCGGTTCGTGAGTTCAAGCCCCACATTGGGCTCGAGCCTGCTTCCTATTCTGTGTCTCCTTCTTTCTCTGCCCCTCCCCCGCTTACATTCTGTCTCTCTCTTTCTCTCTCTCTCTCTCAAAAATAATAAACATAAAAAAATTTAGGGGTGCCTGGGTGGCTCAGTCAGTTAAGCATCTGACTAACCTTTGGCTCAGGTCATGATCTCGTGGTTCATGAGTTCAAGCCCCGCGTCAGACTCTGTGAACAGCTCAGAGCCTGGAGCCTGCTTCGAATTCTGTGTCTCCCTCTCTTTTTGCTCCTCCCCCACTCACACTCTGCCTCTCTCTCTCTCTCAAAAATAAACATTAAAAAAAAAAAAAAAAAGAACCACTGCTGTAGAAAAATCTATAGATGACCCAAAGCTGTATGAGATAGTTAACTTGACAGGTGAGAAATTAGAACCCCAAACTGACCTTAATAGAATGGAATGATGGGCTAGAAACAATAATTAAATCTAGTAGGGATCAATATGATATCCTGTATGTGAATTCCAAAAGTCATCCACATACAATATAATACTGATTACCTATTAAAATGGTCTTTATAAAATTTTTAACATCATGGGAAAATGCTTATGTTTATCCTAAGTGGGGAAAAAAGATGAAAAATTATACATAAAAAAATTGCAGATATCAACTATATGAAAATATACGCATAAAAATGGCTACAAAGCAATAACTACCATCAACTTTCATTAAATATTCTGGATGGTGAACACAGATGACTTTTTATTTATATCTTTTTGTATTCTTTTAAATAAAATAAATGGTTTACTTTCATGATCAGAACAGCAAAACATTAAAAAAAATAAACAGGGAACCCATTTACCCAAGACTAGAATGAGGAAAACCTGAAATGACAGTAATTCAGAGGAAAAAAAAGACCCAGGAATTTTAGCTGTCTACTAGATCCTCAGGATCTACCGTGACTCAGCTCTTACAATCCCTGGTTTCTTTACAAGCAGTATGCATCCAGAACAAGGGATGTGGTTGTAGCACTACATACAGCAGTAGTCAGAACACACCTGAGGATAAAGAGAATACCCAGTACATGAGGAGTCTAGAAGCAATGTCATGTGAGAAATAGCAGTAGGAACTAGAGATATTTAGTATAGAAATCACTAAGGAGTACATAACCATCTCTGAATACTCAAGTGGTATCACATGAATGGGTTTTATTTAATCTGTGTTAATGCCTAAAAGCAATACAACCAAGCAAACATAGGTAAAACAGTGGCAAGCTACAATTTAACTGTTAGAACTTTCTCTAGCAATGGAAGGAATGGACAGAACACCTACATTTGCCTTTTCAACTTCTCAGACTGTTTTAGGAGCTCTTCATCATCATCTTCATGGTCTTCCAGTGCCAGATGTTCATTATCAGAGTTACTGCGTTCATCCTGAAAAATCATAGAGTATCACACACAAAGTTAAACAGAATAACCTCAACTAAAACAGGATTTATAAATTTCTGCCCAAATGTCTCATTCTAGGAAACTGCTTCTGCTAACATGACCAACAGAATTCTCAAGAACTCAGACTAGAAAAAAAAACAGCAGCAATACATGGAGTTCAGTTATGATTACTTTGTACCCTTCAAACTCACCTCATCGCTATCAAACTCATTATCATTTGGGACAAGCCGAAAGTCTCCAAATTCTTCCTCTTCCCCTTCTTCTTCTTCTTCTTCTTCCCTAAAATGCAAATCAAGAAATTAATAAATAAGATGTTGGAACCAAACAATAAGAAGTCAGCCAACTTAGGAACTGAAAATATTTTATTAGCACCAACAATCTCTAAGAAATAGGAAATAAGATACTTTGCCAAATTTAATTGTAATAAAACATACAACATAATCCCATTGTTGTCCAACCAACATCCAAAACTCCTTTCATCTTTCAAAACTGAAACTCTATGCCCTTTAATCAACAATTCTCCACTCTTCCCTCCCCTCACCAACTGGCATCCAACCCTTCTACTTCCTGCCTCTATGAATTTGACAACTCTAAGTACCTCATGTAAGTGGAATCCTACAATATTTGTATTTTGGGGACTGGCTTATTTCAATTACCATAATATCCTCAGGATTCATCCATGTTGCCCCATGTGTCAGAATTTCCTTCCTTTTTAAGGTTGAATAATATTCCTGTGTGTGTCCACCACATTTTGTTTGTCCATTTGGGATATCTCCATTTTTTTACTATTATGAATAATGCTACTGTGAACATGGGTGTACAAATACTTGAGACCCGATTTTCACTTCTTTTGTGAATATACTTGGAATTGCTGGATCATATTCTATTTTTAGTTTTTTGAGGAAATGCCATTCTGATTTCCATAACAGCTTCAACATTTTATATTCCTACCAGCAGTGGGTAAGGGCTCCAATATCTCCATATCCTCACAAATACTTCTTATTTTGTGGTTGGTGTTTTTTTTTAACAGTAGCCATCTAATGCATGTGAGGTAGTATCTTATTGTGGTTTTGATTTGCATTTCCCTAAATATCAGTGTTGAACACTTTCATGTGCTTATTCTTGTCTTTTTTTTTTTTTTTTTTTTTTTAAAGAGAAATGTTTTGTTTAATGGTAAAGCTTAGCACACTTTTAGCACCAGGCAGGGCCTGAAGTCAAAGCAGCAGGGACAGGTAGGTGACCCCCATGGACCCTCACATGGCGAAGAGGATGAGGAAAGCGACTATCAGACAGAAGAACCCCATGCCCTCAGACACACCAAAGCTCAGAATGGCATAGAAGGGCTGCTGCTTCAGAGATGGGTTCCTGGCATAGCCAATGATCAAACTGCCAAATGCCGTTCTGGTGCCAGCCCCTGAGCCAGCCACACTAACTGTGGCAGCCCCAGCACCAATAAACTTGGCTACTGTGTCAATGTCCCAGGAAACAACACTGGTCTGGAACTCCCACTGGGCAACCTGGAGTGGGGAGCTGCTGTAGGATGACTGTGTAGATGGGATCACTGGCCTGCTCAAGGAGAAGGCAGACAGAGGCCTGATTAGACCCATTACAACAGCAGATCAGAGCTGGAAGAATAGGCAGCACCCGGTGGTCTACACTGTCTGCCTCCCAGCTTTACCTTTAGGTTTCTGTGCTTGCCTTTTTTAACCCTGTTCTCCACCAACTAAATGAAAGCACTGTAATTTCCTTACTTTGCAAACAAGACTCAAACACACTGCAAGACTCTCGGACAGGATATGAAGCTCCTAAGATGACTCATTACTGTGGACCCCAGGATTTTACCAGACGACTGGGCCTTCTGAAGTTCCCTCCAATCACTGAGACTCACCTGTCTGTGGGGAAAGAGCCTGAGCAAAGAGCAAGGGCTTCTTCCATGGGATCACCCAAACTGTTCTCCTTTTCCTGCTTATTTAACTCTGATGGAGCCAGAGTAGAGGCATCTATATCACAACAATGAAAAAGATTTGTCACCAAGAAATAACAGCTTTATCCTCTTTCCCCAGCCATCTAAAGACATGCCAGCTCAATACAGTTATAAGGTAAGCTTGCCAAAAAGAGCTCACCATCCATTCATTCAACAAATCCTTATTTAGTACTTACTATATGCCAGGCACCAGGGATACAGTAGTGAACAAAACAAAACTCCCAGCTCCCACATAGCTAACATTCTAGCATTGGGGAAAAAGGAGCATACAGGTGGAAACAAGTAAGCATTTATATGAAATCTACTACACACCAACACTGTTCAAAGCTTTGCATACATATTAGCCATAAATGAGAAATCACATGGCAAAAGCTAGAGCAGTCTTTTTTTTATTTAATGTTTATTTATTTATTTTGAGAGAGAGAGAGAGAGAGAGTGCACACATGCAAGCAGGGGAAGGGCAGAGAAAGAGGGAGAGACAGCAAATCCCAAACAGGCTGCAACCTGTCAACACAAAGCCAGACCTCACGAACCGTGAGATCATGACTTGAGCCAAAATCAAGAGTTGGACACTCAACCAAATGAACCACCCAGGTGTACCAAAAGCTAAAGCAGTCTTAAGTTGACATTTTACCACCTTAAGAAAGTAAGGGCTCTAAATATCAGGAAGCTAAGAATTCAACCCGCACGTAAGAATCCATCACAGCCCTGTTTTCTGTGAACTTTTCACCCAAGAGTAACAGGCTTCTTTTCAAGGACACTGACTTAAGATATTTGGCTAGGGAGAGCCTGATACTCTGTTGGATATTTACCCTGAGAAGTGAATTTTCCTGAACAAAGATTTAGAAGTTCCTCCAGGTTCTCTTTCTTATCGCTCTTCCTGGACAGAGTTTTTTCAGCTTGAGATGTGAACTTTCCAGTGCACAGATCCAATAGTTCGTCCATGTTAGCATCCATGGCATTCTCATCCATACTGGCCAATGGCAATCGAGGCTTCAGAGACTGGTACTGATTCCTGTGGTTTCTAACATTTAAGAACCTACAAGCACAATGAAGAATATAAGAAATTCCCTAGGGAAAAAACAAAGTAGTGTGTGAAAAATTTTGATGTTTCTAAAACTGAACTTAGAAGCTGAATCCCAAACCAGAAGACAGAGGATTCAAACTGAAGCCTTAGGATAATCTAAAATGGGAGGAAATTTAATTAAAGAATAAATGATATTCGAAAGGTAAGGGTAAAGGATAATTTTTGGCTTCAGACAGCACCAGAATAGAACTTGGTGTTATGTCCATGTAACGTGCCATGGGTGTCTCCATTCTCAATTCCACACAACAAGCCTACACGCAGCAGAATGGATACAGGAAGATTTGATGCCCTTACAGGAGCTGTGCATTTCAAGTAAAGCAGAGATCGAAGGATCAGAATGGTAGCTAGGACTATTTACATTTTATTTTCTGGAGAGATTTTCTTCAGACTTGCAGAATGTAATACTAATGGTCTGTACACCTTCTCTTTCTCAGAAGAGAAAGCACAGATGGAGTGACAGAAGCTTACTTTATTTTTAAACAAAATTAAGCAGTACCCAGCACCATCCCACCCACAGAAACATAAAACTACCTACCCATCTGCATCCAACAGTTGGCTCTGAGTGTCATCTTCTAAACAGAACTGGAAGTCTCCTGCTCCCAGGAAAAGTGTCTTAGGCTCTGGGGAGGCGTTATACAGATCCTGGGAATCCTCTATGGGAAGTGAAGGCTCAGACAGCTTTCCTGAACTCTGGCACCAAAACAAAACCAAACAAAAACAAAACATTTTATAATTGTCATTCACTGTCATGACAACAACAGAAGTTGCTATTTGCAGTATTTCATCTACTCTAAGGCAATTGCAGTTAAGGAGGACAATGCATAGCCAAGGGAAGCATAAAGAAAAATACCTTCAAGAATGTAAGAACATTGGATGAGGATTGTTTTTAATACACAAAGGGGGTGGATTCTTTAAATTGAACATACATAATGTAGTGGGAGTTGGTTGGCTTGGACACACTTTATTTAGCAGTGTGGGAAGCAAAAGGGGGAGGAGATTAGAAAACCATCACCATCTTACCTTAGAAGCTGAGCTGACCAAACTGGCTCGAAATAGCCCAGGGGAAGGAGATCTGAATCCTCCTGCTGTGGGGAGAAAACTGGTCCCACGGCCTGTTTGTCTGTTGCAAGGCTGATAGGACGGAATTGTGGAGCCAATCAGCTCAAAGCTGCTATTGTGGCTGCTCTCCTTTGTTAGCAATGAGCATGAATCATCTTCATCTAAAGAAAGAGAAATCATTTTTAAGTACATGATTCCAGAAATAAGGTGGATTTGTTTAGGAAGAAGAATTGAGAATGTAAAGCTATCAGGTAACATCCATAGGCAAATCTCTCAAGTTCTATGTTCTAAAACATGAAGTTGAAGGTAAATTATAGTACTGAGATAGCATTATACAATCAAGATTTATCACTCTGAGCTAAGTGACCCCTGAAAGTTCCCATCTTTGTCTCACCCTGCCTAAGGCCTATAATCACTCTCTCCATTATCCAATCACGTATACATCTTCTGTTCATCTACATATGATTGAAATGTTTCATGGTTCACTCATTCAACACACACTACTAAGGACCTAGTATGTGTCCATGGTCAGTAACAAAGAAACTGAATGTAAGTTTTCCAAAACAGAATCAAGAAAAATGTTCTAATTCATAAGTTCCTTTCATTGCCACAAGTAAGACAGAGTGAAGTCCACTAGAGCTCAAAAAAATGGAATCTTATGGAATTGTCCTTAAGTATCAAAGCTAGAGGAGCTAAGAAAAGTCAAGTTCGGCACAAGAGTCACTACTTACCCAGTTTGCTAGGCCTTTTGCCTGAGATTTCATCTGTTTCTGATTTTTCTTCACTAGGAAAGTAACTACAAAATAAGAAGGTAAATTGTTTATCTGCTTCTGCTTCTAACAAGAGGGGCAAACCTAAGGGAATCTTATCTTTCCCTAAAGAGAATTACTTACCCCATCTTGGAAGAGTTGTCCTTAAATAGAAGTAAGGTAGAATCAGATGACAGAGGTTTGGGGACAGAGAGAAGGCCAACTGACTTGCCAATTTCACTACTGTCATCACTGTTTTCTTTATCCATTTCTTTCTCATCTTTGGTTTCTATTTCTTCATTACTGAGAAGGAATTCTGCAACCTTCATCAATCATGCCACCCAAAACCAAAGTAAAAAAATTTAAAAGCAAATATGTTGTTAGCATCATGCATGGCTGCTTGGTTATAGGTCACATCGTAAATCTGAAAAGGTAAACCCAAAGGAGACTTGGTCTGACCATCATCATTAACATAACTTTCCCTGATACTTCTAGAGCTCTTTTGTACTTTTTTACATTTTACCCTCCCCAAAGTGCTACAAGACTGAAAAAAGACCGAATTATCATTTTACTGAGGCAATGAGAGGTTAAATAACTAGCCTGAGAATGCAGGACAACTAGTGGCCTTAAACCAAACATAGGCTATGATATGCTACCTGGTTCAGCCATTGCTTTCCTCTTTTCTTTACCCAGGGGTAAATATGAACCAAGTCTTTCAAATGACTGCAGAGTTCAAACAAGGGGGGGGGGTCTTCTTTTTTTCTACTACCAAAACTTCGTCATCATCTACCCTAGGCAGAAGACAATAGTATAGAACAACGGCAAGAGGCCCTTTTATAAATTTCCTCCTCAACCAAGAAAGAAATTAACTCAGGAAGGTCTCAGCCTGCCTGAGAATTTATTCCAGACCTCAACCTGACCAAGGTTGAGACTGCTTTTCATTCTGAATAGAGAAAACTTAAATAAACGTCAAAGATAAAGGCATCTATTAATACAAAGCCATTTCCATTTTAGCCTTCTATTTCAGTGAGTAGACTAACAGGTAGAAGCTAAGGCTAGGCCTCTGTGAACTGCAGGTATCTAGAGGTGCTAACAGAACTGAATGCGAAGACTTCGGTACCTGTGAGCTACTTACACCATCTCTGGCCCTAAAATCTCTTATACAATTGAATGTGCTTACCTTACTTTACCTTACTCTTATTCAAATCTGATTTACTCTTTCCCTTATCCATCCTAAACAAATAACAAAATGAAATAATTGTCAGAAACCTCCTGACTGCCTTCTTCTTCCTCCTCTTCTTCCTCTAGATCTCCTTCCTCCTCTTCTCCATCTTCCTCAGACTCATCTGTCATTTCTTCCTCCTCTTCCTCTTCTTCAAATCCATCTTCATTATCTAACTTAAATAACGCTTGGCGCTTTCGGCGCTCCTCAAGCCTACGGAGTTTCATTGCTTCCTGCAGCTTAGCTTTCAGCACCTGAAGCTTTTCACCTGAACAGAAACAGGAGAAAATGCTTTAGACATAACGACCAACTACCTATTGCAGTAACGGAAGTGTGCACTTCAGACAACCCCAGGAGTGTTCCAGTTACATCCCAAAAGGAAAATCCAAGACCTTATTACTCGAGGGTGTTATCTTAACGAATAAGGATTATTATGAACTAAAGAGAACTTTTCATAGTTATGTTCTACACTCTGAGATAATATGCTACACAGAGATTATAAAAGTTATTAAAGAGGACAAAAATGGGGTGCAAGAGTAGGACTCTGAAAGTCTCTGGCCCAGAAGCCATGAAGGACAGCCTTGATAAATATACCTATATTAAAGAAAAAAAGAAGGGGCACCTGGGTGGCTCAGTCGGTTAAGCATCTGGCTTTGACTTTGTCTCAGGTCATGATCTCACGGTTCATGAGTTCAAGCCCTGCATCAGGCTGTCTGCTGTAAGCACAGAGCCTGCTTCTGATCTGTCTCCCTCTTTCTCTGCCCCTCCCTGCTTTCATGCTCTCTCTCTCAAAAGTAAATAAACATTAAAAAAAATTTTTTAAAGAAAAAAAGAAACAACTCAAGAATAAAATGGGCAAAGAATATGACCTGGTAGTTCACAGAAAAATTGAACATACATGGTTAGTGAACAAATTAAAAGTAACACTTAACCTCATTTCTTTTTTCCTTTCTTAAAGGTTTTATTTTTAAGTACTCTCTACACCCAACGTGCAGCTTAAACTCACAACCTCGAGATCAAGAGTCACGTGCTCCACTGACTGAGCCAGCCAGATGCTCCTAGTCTCATTTCTAATTAAAGAGATATAAATCAGGGCGCCTGGGTGGCTCAGTCGGTAAAGCATTCGACTCCAGCTCAGGTTATGATCTCACGGTCTGTGGGTTTGAGCCCCGCGTCGGGCTCTACTGACAGCTCGGAGCCTGGAGCCTGCTTCAGATTCTGTGTCTCCCTCTCTCTGACCCTCCCCTGTTCATGCTCTGTCTCTCTCTGTCTCAAAAATAAATAAACATAAAAAAAAAGAGAGAGATATAAATCAAAGAGATAACATTTTTGACATATTAACAGGAAGAAACAGGAACTCATATGTTGTGATTCAGAGTAAAAATTGGTGCAACTATTTTGAAGAACAGGATGATATATATCAAAATTTGACTCAATGATTCCACTATAAGGAATTCTGCATCCAAATAAACCAACATATATCTGATACTACGGTGCAACATTGTATGAAATAACAACAACTGGAATAAACAAGATGTCCATTAACAGGAGTATGGTTAAACGAATCATGTTACAGTCTCACAATGGAATATTATGCAGCTGTTAAAAAACTCAAAAGCAATATAATGTGTATCTGAACTCTGAAGTTAGGAGGTCTGGATTAGGCTACTGGTTCTACTACTTATGAGCTGTGCAAACCTGAGTAAGTTGTCTAAATTCTTTGTATATCAGTTTTCTCCTATATAAAATAAGAATACTAACGTTATTCACGGTAAAGCACCTAGAGCAATGCCTAGCAGAAAGTAAGTATCCAATGTCTGTCTGTCTGTCTGTGTCTCTCTCTCTCTCTCTCATGCCCACACCCATAATGGTGTACGCATATGAATTTTCTTCCAAGGACACACAAGAAATTAACAGTTGCCTTTATGAAGACTAATTTTTCATTTCATACTTTTTCCTCAGTGTCTCCATTTTCTATGTGATATATTATTTATACTTTTTTTTTTTAATGTTTAGTTTTGAGAGAGAGAGGGACAGCATGAGGGGGAGAGGGGCAGAGAGAGAGGGAGACAGAAGATCTGAAGTGCACTCTGCCCTGACAGCAGAGGGCCCGATGTGGGGCTCACACTCAAGAACCATGAGATGATGATCTGAGTCAAACTCAGATGCTTAACCGACTGAGCCACCCAGGTGCCCCTGTCACTTGTACTTTCAAAGTACAACAGACATCTGGGAACAACAGACATTGTTAAAACAAAAGAGCAGATTACAAAGCAGAATGTACAATATGATTGCATTATTGTTTGTTTAAAAAAAATGTTTTTGGGGCGCCTGGGTGGCTCAGTCGGTTAAGCGTCCGACTTCGGCTCAGGTCGTGATGTCGCAGTCCGTGAGTTCGAGCCCCGCGTCGGGCTCTGTGCTGACAGCTCAGAGCCTGGAGCCTGTTTCAGATTCTGTGTCTCCCTCTCTCTGACCCTCCCCCATTCATGCTCTGTCTCCCTCTGTCTCAAAAGGTTAAAAAAAAATTTTTTTTTAATGTTTTTAAGTTTTTTTTTTTTTTTTAATTTTTTTAACGTTTATTTATTTTTGAGACAGGGAGAGACAGAGCATGAACAGGGAAGGGTCAGAGAGAGGGAGACACAGAATATGAAGCAGGCTCCAGGCTCTGAGCTGTCAGCACAGAGCCCGACGCGGGGCTAGAACTCACGGACCGCAAGGTCATGACCTGAGCTGAAGTCAGCCGCCCAACCGACTGAGCCACCCAGGCGCCCCTAAGGTTTATTTTTGGGAGAGAGAGAGAGAGAGAGACAGAGCACAAGTCAGGGAGAGCAGAGAGAGAGAGAGAGAGAGAGAGAGAGAGAGAGAGAGAGAAAGAATCTGAAGCGGGCTCCAGGCTCTGAGCTGTTAGCACAGAGCCCAATGTGGGGTTTAAACTCACAAAGCACAAGATCATGACCTGAGCCAAAGTCAGAAGCTTAACCGACTGAGCCACCCAGGTGCCTGTTTGTTTTTAAAAACATATCACCCATGCAAAGAGATTAAAAGGATACACGATATAATTATAGAAGGTGTCTCTGATAGAGGATCATAGAAGTTTTTTTTTTTTATTCTATATATTTTCTACAACAGATATTTACTGTTTTTTAATAAGACAAAAACTATTGGAAATAGTCATCTTATCACCTCCCACATCTAAGCAATGCTACATGTGAGTCATGCCAGAGGTACTGCTATCCAATCTTCAAACTGTCCAAGGAAAGAGATTCTAGAACTTTTCACTATAGGGTCTTCGGTAGCCATAAAGACCTGCCAGTGTACAAAGCATAAAGCACGCAAACGAAAACATGAACTCAAATACCTGGTTTTGTGTGGCTTGCTTCATCCAGCTTCTCAGCTGCCAAAGTCACAGGTACCACATCTGCCTTTAGCTCTTCCTTTCCATCAGTGCCCACGCCTTTCACTATGATGTTCACATTCATCTTCTGACCAGCCCTGGGTTTCACTGCTGGATTAGCATGCTTCCAGAAACGCTGTTTCAAGGCTTCCAGTTCTAGATCCAAACACCAACCAGTATGTCAGTGTGCCATGCTTGAACTCTTTAAGATTCCAGTTAAGAATAGAACTACTCTACGACCCAGCAATTGCACTACTAGTTATTTATCCAAAGGATACAAAACTGTTGATTCAAAGGGGCACACGCACCCCAATGTTCATAGCAGTGTTATCAACAATAGCCAAATTATGGAAAATGCCCAAATGTCCATCGACTGATGAATGGATAAAGATATGGTGTGTATATGGGTGTATTTTCATGTATACGCAATGTACACACACACACACAATGTATACATACATATACACACAGAGTGGAATATTACTTGGCAATCAAAAAGAATGAAATCTTGCCATTTGCAACAACATGGATGGAACTAGAATGTATTATGCTAAGCAATACAAGTCAGGCAGAAAAAGACAAATATCATGATTTCACTCATATGTGGAATTTAAGAAACACAACAGATGAACATAGGGGAAGGGAAGGAAAAATAAGATAAAAACAGGGAGGCAAACCATAAGAGACTCTTAAATACAGAGAACAAACTGAAGGTTGCTAGAGAGGAGGTAAGGGGGGGGGGGATGGGCTAAATAGGTGATGGGCATTAAGGAGGGCACTTATTGGGATGAGCACTGGGTGTCATATGTAAGTGATGAATCACTGGGTTCCACTCCTGAAACCACTACTACACCGTATGTTAACTAACTTGAATTTAAATAAATAAATTTAAAATTAAAAAAAAAAAAGATTCCAGTTAAGAATCAGTTTTTAAGCTAAGTTTTTAAGCTCAACAAAGTTGGAGGGGGAAGAAAAATGCCCCAAAACACCAAAAACTCCTTTGCTACTAACACCTATATCAAATTCACGTAGCTTAACCCAAACTAATGAAATGTTGCAATTATTCTGCCTCAATATACTTCAAAAATCATTTTAGGGTAGACATTTACAACTGAAATTTCTAAATGTGTGCAATTCTTAAAAAAAAAAAAAAAAAGTATTATGCTGGTGGAACAAACACCATAATTACCAATCATTCAATGGCTTAATTTTTCATAGGTTTCAGCCTCTTTTTAAAAATTTTCCTATTTTGAACATTTCACTATTTAATAGTAATCTTACTAAATATGAGCAAGGTCAATTTAAAAAGGGGAAAAAAATGGCAATCAATCCAGTCAGTGACGTAACTCATGTTGGTGAAACTGTTATACTAGTATAAACAGAAAGGAAATTCCACTTACAGGTGGCCTCTGAACCACACACCCAACTTGCATACACAGGGGAATATACATATACCAGGAGCGGTAAGTTCAGTGGTCAAACGGCAACAGGGGCTCTATCCCCTCTTCTCCAATGCTACATAGTTCAAAATTTCCTTCTCCTTTCTCCCTCAGCTAGCTGCTACTGGGCACCATCACGCCTCTGTTTGCATCACACCACAGTGAGCTCTGTTTTAAGAGAGAGACAGTAATAAAGAGAAAAGATTCCTTCGGGGTTGAGGGATGCCTTCTCTTCCATAAAATGTCCAGGACACTCCAAGTTTGGTTCTTTTTCTTAAAAAATGCCCTCAAATCATATTGTAGTAGTTTTGTGGTTAGCAAAACTAGTTGTGGTTTTTCTTGCCCTAGAAGGGGATAGGACTGGAAGGAAGCCTTTCCATTCTGAGTCCCTAACGTTTTTTTTTTTTTAATTTTTTTTAATGTGTATTTTATTTTTGAGATAGAGAGACAGAGCATGAGCAGGGGAGGGGCAGAGAGAGAGGGAGACACAGAATCTGAAGCAGGCTCCAGGCTCTGAGCTGTCAGCACAGAGCCAGACGTGGGGCTCAAACTCAAGAACCACGAGATCATGACCTGAGCCGAAGTTGGATGCTTAACTGACTGAGCCACCCAGGCACCCCTCTCTAACTTTATTAGTAGCAAAAAAATCCAACACCAAAGGATAGTATGTTTATATCACAAACAAAAGTGCAAGGAGAGAAGATGTAGGTCTGTATCCTCTTTTATAGCAGTTCAGTAAGGCTGGAAGCAATGGGTAGTGGCAGTGGAAAGGGAACAGAAATAGGCAAATCATTATTGGCACCAAAAGAATAAAAGAAATGGATGTGGAAGAAGATTTACTTGGGACCTAAAATGATAGTGAGGCAGAGGGGTTGCCTTCATTCTTATGGAGAAAGCCAGGCCCCTAAAAGCTCTTCATCCCCAGTGCACCACAGCACCTACTTTTGCCTTTTACTATATTGCTCAACCATCTCCCTCCTCATCCTAGGATCTCTGTTCAGGCTCCTCTCCGTCCAACAGTCTTTGCCTAGCTCCTTTCATGTCCTCTCTAAGTGAAAAGTCTCTGCTCCAGCTCAGTGTCCATCGGCAGCCTGAATCTAAAACTGTTCTCATTCCCATTGTTCTTTGTCCAGAAAGTAGAGGAATTGAGGACAGAGACTTTCCCTACACTATTGCAGGAAACAGAAGTAATATATTTCTGGTACCCCAGAGTTTGGATCTATATGCATTTTTCTCATGGAAACCTTACTCCATGTGATATTAAGGAAATTAAGGTCTTTCTACTGCTTTTACTCTTAACCCCTTCCAATGTGTCCACCATACTAGCCACTAGATTGTCCCAAAAATGAATATCTGATTGGGTCATTTCTTTTGCTAAAAATTTTTCAGTGGTCCTCTACTAACAAAAGGCTCCAAGCTCTTAGCATGGCCTAAAAGCCTTGCATGATCTGGCCTCACTAGTTACCCATTCCTAAAGTCCTTGCAATCTTCACCCTACCTCATCAGGATACCTTGTGTTTTCTCTTGCCTCTGTTGGGTCTTTTGTGGGTCTGTTCCCTCCACCAAGAAAGCCTTCTCTCATTTCTCTACCTTGGTATATCCTATTCAGCTTTCAAGAGTCACCTCAGGTATCAGGTCCTTTCAGAAGCCTCCTTGACTCCCCACGAGGTACTCCAAGTGAGGTACCCTTTCTCTAGGCTCAGGGTATACACAGTCGTGTAATGGCCTGTTTGCCTGTCTTTCACTCCTATTAGACTCTAATTTCCTTGACAGCAGGGACTATGTCTTGTATACACAGCATCTAACACCATGCTAAATGAAAGTTTATTACACAAATAAATAAAAGTTGATCCTAACTTCATACATATTATGGAACTGACTGGTCTGGAAACCCAACTTTCATGTCAAATACTATTTCTGAAGGAAAACATATTCTGAGTTAAAAACAAATGCCTACTGGGGCGCCTGGGTGGCTCAGTCGGTTAAGCGTCCGACTTCAGCTCAGGTCACGATCTCGCGGTCCGTGAGTTCCAGCCCCGCGTCAGGCTCTGGTCTGATGGCTCAGAGCCTGGAGCCTGCTTCCGATTCTGTGTCTCCCTCTCTCTCTGCCCCTCCCCCGTTCATGCTCTGTCTCTCTCTGCCTCAAAAATAAATAAATGTTAAAAAAAAAAAAAAAAAAAAACCAAATGCCTACTATGTGCCAGGCACTGTGCTAGTTCCCTATATAAGCCAAGTGTAATATTGGAACAATTACCCGGCCTCTCCAAGCCTCCATCTCTTCATTGCAAAGTAATACCTGCAGCCATGAGAATTAAGAACAATAATAAAGAATCTATCAGTGTCTAATACAGTAGGTACTCAAAAAAAGGTTTCTTCTCTTTCCTGTCTCAGTTCAGGACTATTTAAAGAACATTGAGTTTCAGACAAAAAAAAATCTTGGGGGGCACCTGGGTGGTTCAGTCGGTTGAGCATCTGACTTCAGCTCAGGTCATGATCTTACGGTTCATGAGTTTGAGCCCCGCCGTCAGGCTCACTGCTGTCAGCCTGTCAGCACAAGCGCACTTCAGATCCTCTGTCCCCCTCTCTGTGCTCCTCCTCTGCTTGCAGTCTCCCAAAAAATAAATATTAAAAAAAAAAAAAAATCTCAGGGCACCTGGGTGGGTCAGTCAGTTAAGTGACCACCTCTTGATTTCAGCTCAGGTCATGATTTTATGGTTTATGAGATCGAGCTCTGTACTGGGCTCTGCGCTGACAGCATGGAGCCTCTTGGGATTCTCTCTCTGAGCCCATTTCAGATCCTCTGTCCCCCTCTCTTTGCCCCCGCTGTGTGCTTTCTCTCTCTTTCTCTCTCAAAATAAATAAATAAATAAACTTAAAAATCTCCTATTTCTTTGCTAATGGATCTATGCTAGTTCTGTTAACAACCCTTCCAACCCATCTCCTATTCTGGTCAAATGGATTTATAACATCCTTCCAATAATACCATGCAGAACTCTTTCTGTCCCTTCCAAGAATGTCCTTCTCTCCACTTCCACAAAGTCCACCCATTCAATCAACAAAGACTCACTGAGCATATTTTACACACCAGATACTGTGGATAACAGAGCACCCACCAACCATAAGCTCTTATAGTTTTAATACAAATAATTTCACTAATAACAGAAGTAGGAGCAAGCATTTGAATGCTTCTTTATGTTATCCATTTCTATGCATGATTTCAACAAATATTCACTATAGCCCTATGAACCAGATATCCTTTAAAGAAAAAATTTTTAAAAAGGTGGCTCAGAGAGGTCAAATAGCATATTCAAAGTTAAACAGTAAATAGCAAACCCAGATTCAAACCTTGCTCTTGCTACAGAGCCTAAGCTCTTAATTATCATGCCAAACTGCCTCAATGCAGACGAGAGAATATCCAATTCTACTAGTCAGGAAGTCTACCTAATATGGTAATACTTGAGCTCTGTCTTGAAGGATCATTCATTCATTCATCACTCATCCAGTATAAATGCCTACAATGTGTCATCCTCTGCGGAAGCGCCGGTGATAGAGTAGGGAACAAGCCAGAAGATCCCTATTCAAAGTATAAAGGGAAAGGCAGTGAACAAGTAATTACATCCACCTACACTTTAAGCCTTCTTTTAACCACCTATTGGGAGAAACTTATCCTTCCTCTAAACTGCCATAGCACTTTATTCTAAATGTTTCTTTCAGCAGAGACTATTTTTCCCTTTTCTTCATTTAATTTTTCCAATTATCAGTGATACATGCTCATTATAGAAGTCACTTTCCACTTTCTCTCTTGTATTACTGTTATTTGCATACTTATTATCTCCCCTACAAGAGTGTAAGTACCTTAACTGTATGATAAATATCACATTTCTCTTGGTATGCCCTACAGCAACTTGCGTGTCGTGGATAGTTTAGTATTTCTTAAATGACTTCGGGAAAAAAAGAAATTCAGTTTTGCAGACAATTTACTGAACCAAAATGTTTTCCTTTAACAGTAAAAACATGAACAATGCTTTTTTGAATGTCATACAATAACACGACAGCAATGTACTTCTTTTGTATGTTAACCTATCAATAGGCTCCTATTTTAAACAAGGTTGAGGACATCCTGATGCCCTGCCAAATTTATCTAAATAGAATTGTACCCACATCTGGGTATCTATAGAGTAAGCTCATGTGTGCAGTTATTGGTTTCTCCTATGTTCCGTATCCCCAAATAGTAGCAAATAACAAAAAGCTGCCAGAACAAATCACTCTGGAGGCTCCCCACAACTCAAAGGATTACCTCTGTTGGTTTCAGGTTCTTCAAGTATCACAAAGGAGTCTTCATCAGCACCCAGCCGAGGTTTAATGGAAACATCTACTCCCAGTTGCTTAAGTCTATCCAGAGTGAACCTCCTTGCTTTTTCAAGTGGCACAACTACTGATTTAGTTTGCTGCTTGGGCTCTTCCACCTTCTCATCTGCTTCTTCTGTTCTTTTCAGGCCTTCTTCTCCCTCCAGGGCACGAGGTTCAGGTGCCATAAGCCCTCCAGCCTGACACACCTCATTGTCCTCATTCCCGAGGAAGTTGGATTCCTGATGTGCCACTGAGCTGTCCTCAGGTGGAGGTCTGCCATCACCCTGCTTCTGTTTCTCCTGAATTTCTAGCTCTTCACTTCCCATCATATCCTTACTACAAGATTCCCCTGATCCAGTAGTGATCTGGGGTTCCTTTGAAACTGCAGGGAGTGCGTTAATTTCCAGTTCATGTCCCACACACACTGTCTGCTCAGAATCTTTGTTATGGTGGCCATTATTCATCTCACTTGTATTTACAGTGTCTATGGTTTCTTTGTGATGGTTTGACTGATACTTAGATGACCTAGAGAGGGGAAAATAAGCTCAAGTTGAAAATTATCCTAAGTGTGAAACTCTCATCTCAGCACATAATGAATCCATTATAACAGTTTTAAGAGACTGAGGAATCTGAACTTTTTTACACCAGATGTTTGCTACAAAACTGAATATTTACAAAAATTATAATCTCAAGGAAAGAGAATTCTTACTTCAGTAGCGCCATGGCATTTCCCTGGCAAGTGGGTCGAGGTTTACGTTTGAAGAAATCATGAATGGTTTTATTCTCTGGCATATGATATGGAAGATTAAGTGCAGATTCTACAAAATGGAACAAAACAAGCAAATACACATACTGTATATTCTGAAATGTTACTTCATGTTCAGTCAACTAAACAGCACAGTGAAAGCCATCACCAGAAATAGAAAACAATCCTGGCTTTAATAAAGACAGGATCTAACTACAAAAGAACTCCCTGGAGACCAGTGGCTTTTAAACCTAGTTGTGAAATTAAACTGATCCAGGAAGTTTTTAAAAAATACAGATCCTTGGGGCACCTGGGTAGCTCTGTTGGTTGGGTGAACGACTTGGACTCAGGTCATGACCTCGTGGTTTGTGGGTTTAAGCCCCCTGTCAGGCTCTCTGCTATCAGTGCTGAGCCCGCTTCTGATCATCTGTCTCTCCCTCTCTTTGCCCCTCCCCTGATCATGCTGTCTCTCTCTCTCAAAAATAAACAAACATTTAAAAAATAATTAAAAAATACAGATTCTTGGACCCCACTTCAAGCCTACTGAATCAGAATTTCTGTGGGACCTAACACCTTACACATTTGAAAAGCTCCCAAATCCTGATACAGCTGGTCCACAGAAAAACATTAAAAAAACCCTCCCTCCTTAGCACTAATACAGTTCTGGAAATTTTCTCAGTTTATACTTATGTTCCAGAGGCTTTAGAACAGTGGCCATTCACCAAGATCAATTTTAAACTTGGTATTATAATTTATATTAAGAATATTAAAAAAACCAAAATTCCCCAATATCCAAGTGGAGCTTACAAAGAAATATTGTGATTTGCCACAAAGTTACTGTACTGGTTTATATTACCTCGAATAAGGCGCTGAGTTTCACTGTGCAGTTTTTTTAACGCTTCCTTACTTAATTTGGCTGCCTTCCGTTCCTTAAAGAAAACAAAGAGACTATGTTAATGCTATTATCCAGAAAGACATTCATCCTTCAAGAGTTTGCCCTCTCCAAGAAAAGAGGATAGAGAGGGAAAAGTAAGCACTAACGAATTCAGTACAATATAAACTACTAAATATTTATCCAAAGGATATAACAAAAATACTGATTCAAAGGGGCACACATACCCCAATGTTTATAGCAGTGCTATCAACAATAGCCAAATTATGAAAAGAGCCCAAATGTCCACTGACTGATGAATGGATAAAGATGTGGTGTGTATATGTGTGTGTGTATTTACATGTATACACAATGTACACACGCAATGGAATATTACTTGGCAATCAAAAAGAATGAAATCTTGCCATTTGCAACAACATGGATGGAACTAGACTGTATTATGCTAAGCAAAATAAGTCAGGCAGAGAAAGACAAATATATGATTTCACTCATATGTGGAATTTAAGAAACACAACAGATGAACATAGGGGAAGGGAAGGAAAAATAAGATAAAAACAGAGAGGGAGCAAACCATAAGAGACTCTTAAATACAGAGAACAAACTGAAGGTTGCTAGAGAAGAGGTGGGTGGGGGATGGGCTAAATAGGTGATGAGTATTAAGGAGGGTACTTGTTGGGATGAGAACTGGGTGTTATAATATGAATGATGAATCACAGGGTTCTACTCCTAAAACCTATACTACACTGTATGTCAACTAACTTGAATTTATTTTTTTTTTATTTATTTTTTTTAATGTTTATTTATTTTTGAGACAGAGAGAGACAGAGCATGAGCAGGGGAGGGGCAGAGAGAGAGGGAGACACAGAATCTGAAACAAGCTCCAGGCTCTGAGCGGTCAGCACAGAGCCCAACGCGGGGCTCGAACTCAAGGACCATGAGATCGTGACCTGAGCTGAAGTCGGACGCTTAACCAACCGAGCCACCCAGGCGCCCCTAACTAACTTGAATTTAAATAAGTAAATTAAAAAATAAACACAGGGAGACCATTTATTTGCATATCACATTGAATTCAATACAATCCATATCTGTGTCCCTACTGTACACAAAGCAATACCATGGGTACCAGGAAAATATGATAGACTTGATAAAACATTTATCCCTCAGAAATCCACAATCTCCTGGGGAAAGAAACCAACATGACAACGTACAGAGCTCTATCCCACCTTCCGTATGGTGCCTTTCGATAACTCAGTTTCTTCTTCAAATGAATAGACCCCACTCTCCAAAGACAGCTCTTTTTTCTAAAAGAGAAGATTACAAGTTGAAAAATATGGACAAAAAATAAACCGAAATAAGAGACATTGCTTACTCAAAAGACTGCTTTTGTACCCCAACATCACATCATGCTATGTTAATAAAAAGTCAGTAATTATCAAATAGAGAGTTTTAAACATACAGCATCCTATAATGCCTAGAAAAAAATTTGCTATCTCAAGTGAAGGTTGGGCCGTAATTTCTCATACTTCTTTATTTCATCTTTCCCTAAGGAGGGACAATGACTCCCAGGGAGCTAAAGGTAATCTTAGCAAGAACAACTGTGCTTCCAAACACTCAGGACAATGAGGTTTTGACTGCTGCTTTTCTTTGATACCCCTCCAGAAACACTTTAGGTTCATTTCTTAGAGGCCACAGGATTATAAAATGTATACCTCTGTCCCATTACTTACCTGCTTCTTACACAATATAAAGTATCTTACTTTTTCCCCCTAACATTCCGATGAGGGCAATTAAAATACTAGTTTCCATACAAGTTAGCATGTCTATCACTTGCATTGCCTGATTCTAAAATTGACAGCCAAAAAACTGAAATCAATTGCCACATGTTTTTCTGGAGTTAAAAATGACAACTTCGGGGGCGCCTGGGTGGCGCAGTCGGTTAAGCGTCCGACTTCAGCCAGGTCACGATCTCGCGGTCCATGAGTTCGAGCCCCGCGTCGGGCTCTGGGCTGATGGCTCAGAGCCTGGAGCCTGTTTCCGATTCTGTGTCTCCCTCTCTCTCTGCCCCTCCCCTGTTCACGCTCTGTCTCTCTCTGTCCCAAAAATAAATAAATGTTGAAAAAAAAAAAAAACTTTAAAAAAAAAATGACAACTTCGGCTCAGGGCATGATCTCATGGTTCATGAGTTCGAGCCTCACCATCAGGCTCTGTGCTGACAGCTCAAAGTCAGGAGCCTGCTTCAGATTCTGTGTCTCCTCTCTCTGCCCCTCCCCCACTTGTGCTCTGTCTCTCTCTCTCTCTCTCTCTCTCTCAAAAATAAACATTAAAAAAAAAAAAAAGTTTAAGGGTGCCTGGGTGGCTCAGTCGGTTGAGTGTCTAGCTCTTCATTTTGGCACAGATTCCAGGGTTGTTGGATCGAGGCTTGTGTTGGGCTCAGCACCTGGTTACGATTCTCTCTCCCTCTCTCTCTCTCCTTCTGCCCCTCTCTCCTCTCCCTTGCTCACGTGCTCTCTCTTAAAAAAAAAAAAAAAATGGTTCCAGGGGTGCCTGGGTGGCTCAGTCGGGTAAGCATCTGACTTCGGCTCAGGTCATGATCTCACAGTCCGTGAGTTCAAGCCCCGCATGGGGCTCTGTGCTGACAGCTCGGAGCCTGGAGCCTGCTTCAGATTCTGTGTCTCCCTCTCTCTGACCCTCCCCCATTCATGCTCTGTCTCTGTCTCAAAAATAAATAAACATTAAAAAAAAAAATGGTTTCAATAGTAAATCAGAAAATAAAGAAGGGGCTTCTGGGTGACTCAGTCAGCTGGGTGTCCAACTTCAACTCAGGTCAATAAACTCGCGGTCCATGAATTCAAGCCCTGAGTCGGGCCCTTGTGTGGACAGCTAGAGCCTGGAGCCTGCTTCAGATTCTGTCTCCCTCTTTCTCTGCCCCTCCCCTACTTGTGCTCTGTCTGTATCTCAAAAATAAACATTAAAAAACATTTAAAAAAAGAAAGAAAGAAAAGAAAGCAAAGGTTAGGAGCAGTGGGTTAGCTCTTTTGCAATCATCTTTTACTTGCCTTGTGCTTTTTTACTTTGTTTTTCACAGCTGCCCTTATCGATTCTAATGACTCTTCATCTTCTAATGCAGAGTTATTTTCTTCCTCCAATCCAGTTTCAAAAAGGTCTTTATCCACAAGAAGACAGCCACTATCATTAAATGGCTGCTTCACATCATCTTCCTGGACAATGCATAAAGACAAAGCAAAATCCAATCACCCAAACTCCAATATTTCACATCATAAGGTAATTTGGACCAGGCCATAAAAAGCCCATAATGTATCGGTAGACAAATATTTGGCATTTTAGAACATTCTCCCTGGTTCCTACCCACAGCCATCTTTTGAAGTCCATGCTGTGATTTTATGCCACTGTCCAAAACCAACTTAGTAAAAACTAAATATTTTTTTTAAAAACTCAAATACTTATCAAACAGCTAGTTTATAAAAAGATGTTTTTTTCTAGTTAGCAAACAAGACTTCTGACTTATGGATGTCTAAAAAAATACTCCTCTGAAAGTTCATTTTCATCAGATAACAAGCAGCAATACTCCATGTGCTTGCAGAGAAAATCAGAAATCCATTTACGGAGAATGAGACCAACAAGTTTTAAATTACATACCTCATTACTTGCAATACAAACCAATCAACTTGAAGCTATATTCTAAGTGCAGAAACCTCAAGAACTAAAAGCATTTTTTTCTAAGATGTTAATCTGCCTTAGAAAGAACAAATTTAGGGGCACCTGGATGGCTCAGTCAGTTAAGCATCCGACTTTGGCTCAGGTCACGATCTCATTGTCTGTGAGTTTGAGCCACGCGTCAGGCTCTGTGTGGACAGCTCAGAGCCTGGAGCCTCCTTCAGATTCTGTATCTCCCTGTCTGCCTCTTCCTGATTCGCTCTCTCTCTCTCTCTCTTAAAATAAAATAAAAAACAGAAAAAGAACAAATTCATTCATTTAAATATACCTCATTTTTTGTTTCCTTCTTTTTTAGCCGCCTGATTTTTTCCATCTTTTTTTCCTCTTTCTCAAGTCTTCTCTTTGATTTTACTTTTGCTTTTCCTTCCATTCTTTCTTTATCATGTTTGGGTTTTTTGGAAATCTTTCTGTCTACTGTAAAGTCCACAGAGTTTTCAGATTGGAGACTCAGCTCTAAGCAAGGCGTCACCTGGGTTTCAAGATTTTCCTGATACAAAGACTCCTCAGTGTCGCTTCCAGCACTGTCTGCCAGAGTTTTGTAAATCCTTCTGACTTTTCCATTTTTTCTGGCATATAAGTTCTCTTTATTTTCCTCCTCAACGCTGTCGTAAGTTTTCTCTGGAAAAGCATTTGTGTCCTCTCTTTCAGAATCACTGTCTTGTAGCAGCTTCCTGCTTTTCAATTTCTTACTCACAAATATCTCTTCATCTGAATCTGGAGAAAACATAATTTTTTTCAGAGATCTACTATTATTTTGTCCTCCTCCTGGTCCCACTACTCCTAAAAAACATCCAATTACCCAACTGCTGTGTCACCTTGTGAAATTATGTAACTACCACTAAGAACTGATTGTAGCAAAGCAAATCTAAAAATAGGTTTTAAGAACCATTTTCCCTGGAAATGTCTCTTACTGAGAAATGTAATTATATATATTTACAAAGTGTAAAGTTGTTCTAATTCTTTTGGTAGGTGTTAAAAATCATTTATTAAAGGATGAATGCCTTCAACCATGCAATGTGGTAGCTTCTAGACATTTTACACATTTAATAATAGAAATGGTTAATTTCAAAAAAGTATATGCACTATAATTTTGCTTTTATAATAAATAAGACAAACAATAAGGTTAGGCATTAATAATTTAAAGAATCAAGAGAATGAAATTAATCCAATCCACTTATAACCCAGGCCCCCACATTCTATTTCTAAAAATAAAATTACTATTACAAACCTCCATCACTCAAGGGCACAATTGTTCCACAGCTGCCTTGTCCACTGTCTGAAGGACTATCGGGTTCTTCCTGTGAGATAAGTTTTGGATCATTGATTTCTAGATGAACCTAGAAGATGAGAACACACTTTGCATTAACCAGGTGGTGACAGAAAGCTCTGAGTACATAATGATACACAAATCATCATAGGATCAGCAGGCCGAAATGAAGGGATGACATTAAGAATTACCGGACAAAGAAAAACACAAAAATTCACTGTTCACCTTTGAAGGATACTATAGAAGCAATGATTCATTTTGAGTAATGGTACATAAAAAGAATCAAGCATTTATTACACATTTTCTGTTTGAACTGCTTCTTAGTGTATCCAAATGACATGTTAAATAACATCACAGAATTGCAATCCTGATGTGAAAAAAAAATCTATAGGACAAACCGTGTGTTACTTTTGGAATGAACTTCAAGAAAAAAGGAGAAAGAGAGGAAGGGGGACCTATATAGTTAAGATACATACACACATATCAACAACTGCAGTATGCACATTTTGTTTTTGTTTTTAATTTTGTTTAAGTAATCTCTACATCCAACGTGGGGCTAGAACTCACAACCCAGAGATCAAGAGTCCCATACTCTACTAAGCCAGCCAGGCACCCCATGCAATATGCAGACTTTGGATCTTGATTCAAATAAACAGAGCACCTGGGTGGCTCAGTTGGTTAAGCATCCGATTCTTGATTTCAACTCAGGCAGTGATCCCAGGGTTATGGGATTGAGCCCTGTGTTGGGCTCCACGCTGTGTGGAGCCTACTTGAGATTCTATCTCTTTCTCTCTTTCTCTCTGCCCCTTTCCCCAGCTCATGACTTCTTTCTCTCTCTTTCTAAAACAAAATAAATAAACAGAAAGTATACATCTGAGTCAATGAAATCTGAACACTATTTAGTATTAAGCAATAATTCTAAGATTTTTAGGTGTGGTAATATTTGTGTTACCTGTTTCGGAAAGCCCTTATCTTTTAGAGATGTATAAAGAAATATATATTTTTTTAATTTTTTTAATTTTTTTTTCAACGTTTATTTATTTTTGGGACAGAGGGAGACAGAGCATGAACGGGGGAGGGGCAGAGAGAGGGGGAGACACAGAATCGGAAGCAGGCTCCAGGCCCCGAGCCATCACCCCAGAGCCCGACGCGGGGCTCGAACTCACGGACCGCGAGATCGTGACCTGGCTGAAGTCGGACGCTCAACTGACTGCGCCACCGAGGCGCCCCTAAAGAAATATTTTTGGATGCAATGATATCTGAAATTTGCTTCCAAATAATCCAGTGAGGGTGAAAGTGGATGAGCTATAAATGAAACATGATTGGCATGATTTGATAACTATTTAAGTTAGGTGATAGGTTCATTATACAGCCTTTCTACATTTGTATATGTTTGAAAATTTCCAAATAAAACCATTAAAATGTTTTTTAATGTTTATTTTATTTATTTATTTTTTTTAATTTACATCCAAGTTAGTTAGCATATAGTGCAGTAATGATTTCAGGAGTAGAATCCAGTGATTCATCCCCTACATATAACACCCAGTGCTCATCCCAACAAGTGTCTTCCTTAATGCTCCTTGCCCAGTCCATCCCCCAACCCATAACTCCTCCAACAAGCCTCAGTTTGATCTCTACGTTTGTCTCTTATGTTTTGTCCCCGTCCCTGTTTTTATATTATTTTTGCTTCCCTTCCCTTATGTTCATCTGGTTTGTATCTTAAATTCCACATATTACCAAAATCATATATGTCTTTCTCTAATGTTTTTATTTATTTTTAAGAGAGAGAGGCAGAGTGCTAGTGGGGGAGGGGCAGAGAGAGAGGGAGACACAGAATCCAAAGCAGGCTCCAGGCCGTGAGCTATCAGCACAGAGCCTGACGTGGGGCTCAGACCCACAAACAGTGAGATCACGTCAGATGCTCAACTAAGCCACCCAGGTGCCCCTCAAATAAAACCATTTTAAAGGTCACAAGTAGAGGTGCCTAGGTGGCTCAGTGGGTTAAGCTTCTGACTTTGGCTCAGGTCATGATTTCACAGTTCCTGGGTTCCAGACCTGCACAGAGCTCTGTGCTAATAGTGTGGAGCCTGCTTTGGAGTCTGTATCTCTGTCTCTCTCTGCCCCTGCCCCCCACCCCGGCTCTCAAAAATAAATACAACATTAAAAAAAAAAAAAATCACAAGTAAAAAGTATAAGTAGGATGGGTGTGTTAGGTGACATGACCAGTCAAGTAACCAGGCTGACCCTAGAGGCCAGGTCTCCTACATCCCTGGTGTTCTTAGGGCTCTGACTTGACTTAATAGGGGGGCAGATGTTAACATCTGTAATGTAGTCGAGCATTACTCACCCTAATGGCTTCTGTAACAACTATTAAATTGTTTTAAATGTTTGGTATAATTATTAAAATAATAACCAAAGATAACAGGTATTAAGGAATCACTGAGGATCATCACATATGTGCTGATGATTCTCCCAACACCTGAAGCAGTAAGATTCTTTGTGGATGTGGAAACTGAGTTTAGATAACCACATAACTCAGTACATGCTTTAATCACTTTCTTCTATGCAATTTATAGCAGTATCTGCCACAGTCAGGGCCAGAACAGAGTCAAGTCTGAAAAACCCCTGTAACTGAGATAATAGTACAACATTAAAAACAAACAAACAAACAAAAAATCAAACTGGCAAATCATGGCTCATGAGGTCACCCTACTACTTTTGTAAATAAAGTTTTATTGGAACCAGGGCCAGGATTATAGGCACCTGAAGTGGAGTAGTGCAAGCGCAGGGTCAGATCTTGTCTTTATTTAAAAGTTTTATATTTTGTTCCAAACCATATAATGGAATTTTTGCTTTAACTTTTATTTTTAAAAATTGCACTAAAACATTATCTTAATTACTGAGTTCGGGGAGCCCTCTTAAATTTTGCTCCCAAGGCTAGTGTCCCACACTAGTCCCGGCCCCAGAAAAGAACAGGGTTCTGGAAACAGATGCTTCTATGCCCAATCCTGCCAGCAATCAAGCCACAAGCCGAGAGGGCCCGACACTCCTACTTCTTTCGGGGTCGCGTTGGATGACCTCACAGGCCCTTTGTAGATCCAATTCCGAACTCCCAAAGACTGCCGCCGTCCATTTCCGGAGAACCCCGCCCCGCATCCCAGCGGCCCGGGTCTGCCCAGGCCTTCCTCATTTGGGGGCCTGGACAAGGAAGAACTCCGGCGGCAGGAAACGCGCCAAAGGGGAGGTGGGCGGGCGTGGCCGGCTGAGGAACTGCTGGGCGGCCAGCTGCGCGCGCGGAAAGGACCAGAAGCGACGCCGCCTAGCTCACCGAGGCGCGGGAAGCCCACCGCGGGACCGGACCGCAAGAGTCGCGAGCCCCAGGGGCCATCCCGCCAGGCCCGGCCGCGCGCCGCGCCGCCACGGTGTCTCCGCGACCCGCTCCGCCCGACTCGACCCCTACCCCAACCCGCCCCTCGGAGCCAGGCCTCCGCAGCCGCGGAGGGCGGCAAGTGCACGAACCCACCTCAGAAAGTACTTCGCCCGTCATGACTCCGGCTTCCTAGCGCTTCGCTTGTGACGGAGCGGGTCTCCTGGTCCCTTAGCCGGAGCGCAGCCGCTCCCGCGGTCTCCAGCCCGGCAACACCGTTCGAGGTTTCGCGCCCAGCCAGAGTGGAGGCCCCGCCCTAACGATTTGCACCAATCCGGAGGAGGGTTTCTACATGAGGCCACGCCCCTATGCCGTCCTACCAATCACGAAGCACCTTTGACGAGCCCGGAGACTGTAATCTGGGTAGGGTTGGCGGGTCTCGGTTCCTCTCGTCTGTTGAACCTAAGTGAGGTTGGGAATCCCTCTGGCTTCGCAAGGCGGTACCAGGAGAGTGGTGGCCTTTGAGCTTTGACCCTTGCCACAGCGCAGTGTGAGGAATAAGCCTTCTTGGCTGGATGGAAGTGAGCTGGGAGAAGATCCCAGGGCAACCGAAGGCACCTGTGGGGATTTTCTCCAGGACCTCCATCCCTGGAGCAGCTAGATCCTACTTCCTCCTTCTTGTACATAGCATTCATGCCACTGAACAAACAGACAAGTTTTGTGGGCTGCTCGGATACCAAAGAATATCCTTGGATAACCTTTATAATTTTACTTAAATTTAATTTGAGGATGCAGAAGACATGCACCCATACCATTTCTAGACTTTTTGGACAAGACAGGAAAAAGAATAAAAGGTCTGGAGTCAGACTAATCCCAAACAATTCTAATCCCTTGTCATTTTGCTAGTTACTATCTTTTTGCCCCTCCAGGTCCATTCTCTGTCTTTCCTTATCCTGCTCTGTCCAGCAAAGGATGACTTCTCCCCACTGCATTACCCAAGCTCCCTTGCCCTCTGGCTCCTGGTTGAATCAAGCCCCTGGAAAGTACTTTACAAGATTACTATAGGGAGAAGATCAGAGGGCACCAAGAAAGAAAGGCATGGTAGTTACCATCCCCACTTCATTCTCGTGATCCTATCCACTTGTAGGGTAACCAACTCATCCCGATTTTCCCAGGACTTTCCCAGTTTTAGCATTGAAATCCCATCTCCCAAGAATCTCAGTTCCAGGCAAACCAGGATAATTACCTTATCCACTGGCCTCCTCTTCCAAGTTTCCAGCTTTAGTTGGGTTCAGATAAAAGTTCTCTTTCTTCATCTTTCTTTACCTCCTCACCACTTCCCAACCCACTTTTGCCACACCAACAAGATCCCATTATCCACCCTCTTCTCTCGCATCTGTCTAGCCACGTTTTCATCCACTTTACTATTAATTGCTACATTGATGATTTACAAATATCCGTCATAGCACTCCTCCTTCATATTTGGAGGGCTAATATTTATTAGGGGCTTACTTACCCTGTGACAAAAACAGTTGCAAGAATTTTGCAAACATCTTATTTAATCTTCAGAGTAAATTAAAAAAAAAATTTTAATGTTTATTTATTTTTGACAGAGAGAGACAGAGCATGTACGGGGGAGGGGCAGAGAGAGAGGGAGACACAGAATCCAAAGCAGGCTCCAGGCTCTGAGCTGTCAGCACAGAGCCCCACGTGGGGCTCGAACTCACAGACCATGAGATCATGACCTGAGCCGAAGTCGGATGCTCAACCAACTGAGCCACCCAGGCGCCCCCAGAGTAAATTTATAAGGTAAGTAATACTACTATCTCCATTTTAGCAGGAAACTAACTTTTAAAAAGGCTAGTAACTGGTGGAGCCAATATTCATATCCTGCTCAGTCTGACTCCAGAGCTCAAACTCTTCAGAGAGACCTTGATTGAGTCCCCTCTACATTCTCCCTCTATCCCATGTTCTGGTTTCCCCAATAACACCTCTGCCGCAATTTTATTTTATTTAAATGTTTATTTATTTATTTTGAGAGGGGTGGATAGGAGGGGCAGAGAGAGAGAATCCCAAGCAGGATGTGGGCTGTCAGCACAGAATGCCACACGGGGCTTGAATCCAAGAACCTTGAGATCATTTTCTGAACTGAAATCAAGAGTCCAATGCTTAACTCACTGAGCCATCCAGGCATCCCTGCAATTTTATTTTTAGCTATTTGTATATTGTTGCTCCAAGAGGACAAGCACTTTGTTTCCTTTAACACCATATCCTCACTATCTAGAATAGTCGTTCTCAAACTTGAGCATGCATCAGAATGATCTGAAGGGCTAGTAAAAAAGATTGTTAAACCCTACTCTCAGAGTTACTGATTCATTATGTCTGATGTGAGGCCAAAGAATTTGCATTTCCAACAAGTTCGCAGATGATGCTAGTGCTGCTGGTATGGTGACCATGCTTTTTTGAGAAGCAAGGGCTTAGAACATATCTGGCTGGGGCTCCTGGGTGGCTCAGTCAGTTGAGCGCCTGACTTCAGCTCAGGTCATGGTCTCGCAGTTCGTGAGTTCGAGCCCCATGTTGGGCTCTGTGCTACCAAACAGCTCAGAGCCTGGAGCCTCCTTCAGATTCTGCATCTTTCTCTCTCTCTCTCTCTCTCTCTCTCTCTCTCTCTCTCTCTCTCTCTCCTCACCTGCTCATGATCTGCCTCTCTCTGTCTCTCAAAGATGAATAAATGTTAAAAAAATTTTTTTAAAAAGAACATATCTGGCTCATTGTAAGGAAATCAGTCAATATTTGTTGAACTAACTTGATCACTTGACAATTATAATATTATTCTTTTTTAAATGTGTATTTATTTTGAGAGAGAGAGAGAGTGGGGGAGGGACAGAGTGAGAGGGAGAGAGAGAATCTCAAGCAGGCTCCACTCTGTCAGTACAGAGCCTGATGCTGGGCTTGATCTCTATAACTGTGAAATCATGACCTGAGCCAAAATCAGCCAGATGCTTAATCGACTGAGCCACCCAGGCGCCCCAACAAGTATATTATTCTTGAACTCTCTTTGGAAGTGAGTAATTGAGATAATAGTCCTGATATTAGCATTTTTAGAACTAATTAGCATTTTGTTCTCTTTGAAAAACACCTATTCAGCCACCAGAAAAACATAAAAAGAGAGTTCTGATTTGGACAATGAGTGGAATGCGTGAGCTAGGAAAGGGAAACCTTTTATTCTATTTATTAACTGTGCTAATCTAAAGTGAGTCTGTATTTGGAATTAACAATCTACAGTTTCAATTTTGGTGGTTGGCACCATAATCCATCTTTCACCAATTTAGAAACCTGGGAGTCACTTTGACTCTTCTCTCTCCTTTGACTCTCAAGGTTAATCATCCAACAAGCTCTGTTTATGAAGTTGATAGATGGCAGCAAGAGAAAGCTCTGGGGTGTTCACTTTGCAGAGATTAGCCTAAACCTGTCCAATAAATGGCTTTGTAAACCTAGGTAAGTCATTTAGCTTCTCAGAGCCTTGCTTTCATTATATTTAAGTAGAAAACGCTGAATCCAATCCAATCAGATCAGACTGAATTTCAAATGGATTTAAGTGGCAGATCACCAGGAAGTATTTCTACAGGAAATACTTTGCAGTACTGACCACACCTAATCTGGTCATAGAAAGTAGACACTATCTATCCTTATGTCACATAAAATCAATAAAAAGAAGGAATTCTGGGGGCACCTGGGTGGCTCAGTTGGTTAAATGTTGGGCTCTGCACTGACAACTCAGAGCCTGGAGCCTGCTTCAGATTCTGTGTCTCCTTCTGCCTCTTTGCCCCTCCCCCACTTGTGCTCTCTTTCTCAAAAATAAATAAATAAACATTATAAAAATAAAAGGAATTCTGGGGTGCCTGGGTGGCTCAGTCAGTTGAGTGTCTGACTCTTGATCTCAGCTCGGGTCATTATCTCCTACTTCATGGGACTGAGCCCCGCATCAGGCTCTGTGCTGATGCTGTGAAGCCTGCTTGAGATTCTCTCTCTGCCCCTCCCCTGCTCGTGCATGTGCACTCTCTTCTCTCTCTCCCAAAATAGATGGATAGACTTAAAAAAACAATAAAATGAAAAAATAAAAAAGGAATCCTGACATTACATATCCATGAAAAAATAAGTCACAGGATTTAACGTGGTCAGCCTATTTGAAGGTTGTATTTATAATTGCTCACTGGCAGACAAACGAAAGCAGTTTCCAAAGGCTTATGAAAGTTTAGAGGGAACAGTTGATTAAATTATGTTTTCTTTCACTCTTTCTGAATACTGAGAAAGCCTCCCATGTTAAACTTTAGTACTACTGTTCCTCTGGAGTTAAGTGTAAGAAATGGCTTGCTTTTTCTAAAGTCCTAGGCAGCTAAATCTTTATCCCTGGAGAAACACTGCCACCATGTGGCAGGCCTCAGTCATGTCATTCTATCTATTGCTTGTAGCCACTCTATTCTAAAAAAAAATTTTTTTTTTTCATTTTAAAATTATTCAAAGAGTTGTTTAAATTTTTCCTTGTGTGGTGAGATAATTTCATCATTCTTTTTAAAGAATCTTCTTTCAAAAATAATTTCATACCGTAACTCCAGTTTAAATCTTCCCCTGGAGGGTGCCCTGCTAAAAGGCCAAGGGCTATTTTTCTGGCTTAATGTAAGTACCCCTGACCTTTAAAACTGGCACAGGACTTGGGGCACAGGACTTGGAGACTGGGTGGCTCAGTTGGTTGAGCATCCGACTTCAGCTCAGATCATGGTCTCGCAGCTTGTGAGTTTGAGCCCCACGTTGGGCTCTGTGCTAACAAACAGCTCAGAGCTCCTGAGTCTGCTTCAGATTCTGTATCTCCCTCTCTCTCTCTCCCCCGCCCCTGCTCATGCTCTGCATCTCTCTGTCTCTCAAAAATAAATAAATGTTGGGGCACCTGGGTGGCTCAGTTGGTTAAGTGTCCGACTTTGGCTCAGGTCATGATCTCACAGTTTGTGGGTTCTAGCCCCGCGTCGGGCTCTGTGCTGACAGCTCAGAACCTGGAGCCTGCTTCAGATTCTGTGTCTCCCTCTCTCTCTGACCCTCCCCCATTCATGCTCTGTCTCTCTCTGTCTCAAAAATAAATAAACATTAAAAAAATAATAATAATAAATGTTAAATAAATAAATAAATAAATAAGACACAGGACCTGACACATAATGGGTGCTTACTAAGTAATTGTTGAATGAATGATTAAAATACTGTGGCCTAAAAAATATCAGGGCCTTTTCCCAAGTCATGACAGCATTCACACCATCAACTATTTTTGTATATAGAAGGTCCTTTACTGCAACTTTTGGCAAGCTCAAGTACCTATCAAATATTCATCCACTCTTTCAACAGACCTTAAGCATCTATTTTGAGCCTATGCTAAACATGGAGAATACAAAGATAAATAAAATTCAGTCTTGTTCTCAGAGAACTCCCATTCCTGGTTGGAGAGAGGCAAATAAATACGCGTGTGTAATAGTAGAAGTGTGTGTAAGTAGCTGTGGGGCCCTGAGAAAGGCAACTGACTTTGCCTGGGGTAAGCCAGGGGGAAAGGACTCCTGAACTGAGTTTCAAAGATGCACTGGAGTTCTCTAGGCTAGTACAGAGAGGAGAAGGCATTTCAGGTATGTGTAGGGGCTTGATAAAGCATGTTGTGTTTGGGGAATTGAAAGTAGGTCAGTATGACTGGAGCTCAGGGTATGTGTTGGGGGGAGGGGGGGAATGGCCCGAATGAAGGCTGAAAGTTAAACAGGGAACAAAAAGTCTGGAGTGCTATGCTTAGACTTTAGTTTTTAGACAATATGAACTAGGCAGCTGGGGGTGGGGGTGGGGGTGGGGAGTGTTAAGAAGGAGAGAAACATGGCTAGATATATGTTTGAGAAAGATTATTCTGGCAGGGTATGAAGGCTGGATTGGAAGGGGATTAGACTGGAGGCAGGAAGACCAGTTGTCTAGGTGGAAGATTATAGGGATCTGAACTAGGTCAATGGTAGTAACAACGGAGAGGAGGAGACGGATGGGGGAAGAAAGGAGGCAAAACAGAGGAGAGCTTGTTGAATAATTTATCTTGAGGGGCGAGAGACAGTAGAGTCATGGAACTCTGGTGACTCTCAGGTTTCTGGATTGGTGAGTGACCAATTATGGTGCAACTCATCAAAATTGAGAATATAGGCAATTAATTCCAAATACAGGCTCAGTTTAGCTTGGCACAAAAGCTTGGTTAAAATGTAAAATAAAAGGTTTCCCCTTCCTAGGTGATCCCTGTTGACACATTATCCAAACTGGAGCTCTCTCTCTTAGCTTTCTTGGTGACTGAAGAGGTGCTCCCCAGGCACAGGCCCATCTCTCTATTCCATTTCCAAACTGCTATCCGTGCAGTATCCAGAAGCTCAACTCAGCAGCTTTTTGTGTTCCATTCATATATCTTTTCCTTAATTTTCTTTTCCTTTCTGGCTACCTACCCAGGGGGAAAAATGTGTAAGAAAAATTCCTCTGCCCTGCTTTATTTAGTCTGTTTTCCTCAGGCTTTGGCTTCATTTTTCGCAGAAACCCAAGTATTTTCATGACCCAACCCTCCCCTAAAGCCCTATAGACTTAATGGCTCGGTGATGCCAAGAGTGTTTATTTGGACATCAGCATCCTCAGCACTTGGTCAATTATACCTCAATCACATATTCCTCAACCAGTTTAGGAAGACTAGACCCCTATGTGTATGTCTAGGGACGGGGATTCCATCACAGAAGGATAAAAGGGATCTGCCCACTCCTATTTTCTATTAAATTTCAGTACTTACCTATGGGCAGGCTAATGCCTACTTCAGACATGTCAGGTAGTTCGACTGCACCTAGAAGGGCAGAATCTTATAGGAATATAGCAAATCCTCCAAGCACAATATAGTTGGAGAAGGAACACTTTCTAAGACAGGAGGTGGTACTGGAGAGACAAAATAACATTGTTCCTACTATAAGCCCAAAGGATGGTTTTATTAGTGATATTCAACCAGGGGATTTATCACAGTTGTCATAGTGACCCCACGTTTACTGGAATCTAGAGGGTAGGGCCAACATTGCTAAATGTCAGTGAGAAACACTGAAATAAGCGTAGAGGAAGATGGAGAGTTTGCGGTTTTTTAAGATTTTATTTAAAAACTTTTTTGATGTTTATTTATTTTTGAGAGAGAGAGAGAGAGACAGAGAATGTGCGTGGGAGGGGCAGAGAGAGAAGGAGACACAGAATCTGAAGCAGGCTCCAGGCTCTGAGCTCTCAGCACAGAGCCCAATGCGGGGCTTGAACCCACAGACCTCAAGATCATGACCTGAGCCAAAGTCGGACACTTAACCGACTGAGCCACCCAGGCACCCCATGATTTTTTTTTTTAAATAATCTCTGCAGACGTGGGGCTGGAGCTTAATAACCCTGAGATCAAGAGTCCCATGCTCCACTGACTAAGCCAGCCAGGTACCCCAAAGGAGAATATTTTAGGTAGGGAAGATGGAACGGGTAACAGCACTGAGACAGGAATGATGGTAAGATTTTCAGAGAATTGTTTAACCTGTGACTTCATAATAATGGAATGGAAGGTAGGAAATAGAATGTCGAGATTGCTGAATTAAATTCAACTCGAGAAGGATCTACAGTGTCTTTTTGGAGCCTGAATGCCTGCTAGATACACGGAATATGTATGCAAGGATAAACCACACAAATAAATTACAGAGCAGATTGTGATAAGTGCTATGGGAAAGATATGAAATCTGTGCTCTGGGAAGCAGGATCACAGCAGACCTTGAATATGCAGCATGGAACTTTAGACAGTTGTTCATTTACTCCACAAAGCTTTATTGAGCATTGTGATGGATTGCTAGAATAATCACAGCTCTTTGTATCCTCTGCCATCTAATTCTCAGGTCTCTTAAATTTGTCCTTGTAACAAGGCTGTCCTTGTTACCTGCAGTGATGAACAAAAATATAGTGAAAGTAACATTGTATATATAGCTTCTGAGACTAATCTTTAAGGAGCTTTGCAGCTTTTACTATCATTATGTTAGAATACTGTGGCTACCATTTAAGAAACCCAAGGTATCTTGTTGTATGGGCCAAAGAGAGGAGAATCAAGGCACTTTGGCCAATAGTTAACTGCTAGACTTGACCATCTTGGATCATCCAGCTGTATTGAGCCTCTAGATGAACGCAACCATGTGAGCAACCAAAGATGACACCAAGAAAAGAACTGATTAACTAAGCCTTGCCAAATTACAGAATCGTGGGCAAATAAACGTGGGACTACATTTTAGTAGAGTTTGGAATAATTGAAACAAGCTCTTACCTCCTGACCTCCATGGGCCAGGCATAGAAAATACAATTTTAAACAAAATTTCTGCTGTTACAGGGATGAGATTCTTATAGTAGAAGATAGATAATAAACAAATAAGTAAGTATATAACGTCAGTGATAAATGTTTTGGAAGAGAAATAATGGATGATAAAGGGTTAGAGAGTAGACCCTGAATAGCTAAAGCAATCTTGAGAAAGAACAAAGCTGGAAGCATCACTCTCCCTGGCTTCAAACTATATTATAAAGCTATCATAATCAAAACAGTATAGTATTGGCATAAAAACAGACACATAGATGAATGTAACAGGATAGAGAGCTCAGAAATAAACCTACAAATGGGGCACCTGGCTGGCTCAGTCAGTAGAGCATGTGACTCTTGATCTTGGGATGGTAAGTTCAACACCCATGTTGGGCATAGAGCTTACATTAAAAAAAAAAACAAAAACAAAAACAAAACACGTTAAAATAGAAAAAAGAAAGAAACCTGTGAATAGATAGCAAATTAACTTACAAGAAAGGAGCCAAGAATATAACAACAGGAAAGGACAATCTCTTTAATAAATAGTATTAGGATTAAAAAACATTTTTTTAATAAATAAATAGTGTTAGGAAAACTGGACAGCCACATGAGAAGAATGAAACTGAACCACTATCTTATACCACACACAAAAATTAACTCAAAATGGATCAAAGATTGGAATATAAGAAACCATAAAACTCCTAGAAGAAATTATAGTCAGTAAGCTCTTTGACATTGTTTTTTGGTGATGATTTTTGGGATTTGACACCAAAACCAAAGGCAACAAAAGAAAAAAACAAAGAAGTGGGATGATATCAAACTAAAAAGCTTCTGCACAGCCAAGGAAACCATCAACAAAACGAAAAGGCAAATTACTAAATGGTATAAAATATTGGCATATCATATATCTACAAGGGGTTAATATCCAAAATATATAATAAATAACTGATACAATTCAATATAAAAACAAAACAAAACAAACTGATTTAAAATTGAGCAGAGAGGTGGAAATGTAAACTGGTGCAGCCACTCTGGGAAACAGTCTGGAGGTTCCTCAAAAAATTAAAAATAGAACTACCCTATGACCGAGCAATCACACTACTAGGTATTTATCCAAAGGATACTGGTGTGCTATTTTGAAGGGACACATGCACCCCAATGTTTATAGCAGTGCTATCGACAATAGCCAAAGCATGGAAAGAGCCCAAATGTCCACCAACGGATGAATGGATAAAGAAGATGTGGTATATTTATACAATGGAGTATTACTGGGCAATCAAAAAGAATGAAATCTTGCCATTTGCAACAACATGGATGGAACCAGAGTGTATTATGCTGAATGAAATAAGTCAGTCAGAGAAAAATAAATATTACATTACTTCACTCATATGTGGAATTTAAGATACAAAACAGATGAACGTAGGGGAAGGGAAGCAAAAATAATGTAAAAACAGGGAGGGGGACAAAACATAAGAGACTTAAATATGGAGAACAAACAGAGCATTGTTGGAGGGGTTGTGGGTGGAGAGATGGGCTAAATGGGTAAGGGGCATTAAGGAAGACATTTGTTGGGATGAGCACTGGGTGTTATATGTAGGGGATGAATCACTGGATTCTACTCCTGAAATCATTATTGCATTATATGCTAACTAACTTGGATGTAAAGTTAAAAAAATAATATAATAATAAAAAAAGTCACCCCCTCCCCCCCCCAAAAAAAAGACATTAAAAAAAATGAGCAGAGAAGTGTGCCTGGCTGGCTCAGTTGATAGAACATGAGACTCTTGAACTCCAGGTTGTGAGTTCCAGCCCCACCTTGGGTATAGAGATTACTTTAAAAATAAATTGAAATTGAAATTAAAAAAAAAAAGTAAGCAGAGACTCTGAATTGAAATTCTTCCAAAGAAGGCATACAATGACCAACAGGTACATGAAAAGATACTCAGTATCACTAACTATCAGGGAAATGCAAATCAAACCACAATGAAATATCATGTCACCTCTGTTAAAATGATTATTATCAAAAACACAAAAAGATTTATCACGAAAGCAAGAAACAACAAGTGTTTGCGAAGATGTGGGAAAAAAGGGAAACTTTGTGCACTGTTGGTGCAGCCACTTCCTCAAAAAATTAAAAACAGAACTACCATATGATCCAGCAACTCCACTTCTGAGTATTCAGCTGAAGAAGATGAAAACACTAACTTGAAAAGATATATGCACCCCCAGAATTATTTAGAATAGCCAAGATAAGGAAGCAACCTAAGTCCGTTGATGAATGAATAGATTTAAAAAATGGAATATACATACATACACACACAATGGGATATTATTCGGCCATAAAAAAGAATAAAATGTTGCCATTTGCAACAACATGGGTGGACCTTCAGGGCATAATGCTAAGTGAAAAAAGTCAGACAGAGAAAAATAAATAACATATGATCTCACTTTTATGTGGAATCTAAAAAAACAAATTCATAGATCTCATAGATAGAGGGAACAGATGGGTATTTGCCCAACATGGGGGAGGAAGAGTGGAGGGTGTATGAAATGGGTGAAGGGAGTCAAAAGGTACAAACTTCCAGTTATAAAATAAATAAGTCTTGGGAATGTAATGTGCACCACAGTGAGTATAGTTGACAATACTGTATTGCATATACGAAAGTTGCTAAGAGGGTAGATCTTTTTTTTGGGGGGGGGCTGGAGATTGCAAGCAGGGAGGTGGAGGAGGGGCAGAGGGAGGGGGACAGAGGATCTGAAGTGGGCTCTGTGCAGACAGGCTGACAGCAGAGAGCCAATGTGGGGCTCGAACTCACAAGATCATGACCTGAGCCAAAGTCTGACTCTCAACCAACTGAGCCACCCAGGTGGCCCAAGAGAGTAGATCTTAAAAGTTCTCACCACAAGAAAAAAAATTGTAACTATGCATGATGACAGACCATGGTGATCAATGCAAAATATACAGCTGCCCTCTGAACAATGTGGAGGGTTAGGGGTGCTTACCCTCACATGCAGTTGAAAATCCACATATGACTTTTGACTCCCCCAAAACTTGACTACTAATAGCCCACTGCTGACCAGAGAAGCCTCACCAATAACATAAACAGCCCACCAACACATATTTTGTATGTTATATGTATTATGTACAGTATCCTTACAATAAAGCTAGAGAAAAGAAAATGTTATTAAGAAAATCACAAGAGAGGGGCGCCTGGGTGGCGCAGTCGGTTAAGCGTCCGACTTCAGCCAGGTCACGATCTCGCGGTCCGTGAAGTTCGAGTCCCGCGTCAGGCTCTGGGCTGATGGCTCAGAGCCTGGAGCCTGTTTCCGATTCTGTGTCTCCCTCTCTCTCTGCCCCTCCCCCGTTCATGCTCTGTCTCTCTCTGTCCCAAAAATAAATAAACGTTGAAAAAAAATTAAAAAAAAAAAAAGAAAAGAAAATCACAAGAGAAAATACATTTAGAGTACCCTACTGTAAAAAATGAGCATATAGGTGGACCCACACAGTTCAAACTCCTATTGATCAAAGGTCAACAGCAAATATTGAATACAATAACAATTCAATACAAATATTGAATCATAACACTGTATACCTGAAACTAATATGTTATATGTCAATTATAGCACAATTTTTTTAATGTTTATTTATTTTGAGAGGGAGAGAAAGAGCGTGAGTGGGGGAGAGGCAGAAAGAGAGGGAGAGGGAGAATCCCAAGCAGGCTTTGTGCTGTCAGTGCAGAGGCTAACATGGGGCTCGATCCCATGAACCGTGAGATTGTGACCTGAGCCAAAATCAAGAGTTGGATGCTTAACTGACTGAGCCACCCAGGCACCCCAATTATACCTCAATTTTAAAAAGCTTATTACGGGGAGGGGGGGTTAAAGATGACAGGTTTGGTTGAGAGCTAAGGAGAAGAGTTGCAATTTTAGAAAAATAAATCCTTTGAAAAAAACATGACAGTGTTCTAGAAAAGAAGTTTCATGCTGATGACCCTCTACCAACTATCAATAAGTCTTTTCTTGATCCTAACCCAGATCCTTCCAACTGCATTAAATTCTATTTATAGAATCATAGAAGAAACTTTAGAAGTCATTTCATCCTATCTCCTCATGTCAATAAACTGAACCCTAGAGAAGGTGTTATGTCTGTAATTGACTATAATATAGTATTTAATATAAAATATGATATATGTTAATAGGTGTTAAAATAATTCAGGCTAGAAAGTTTGATATGCATGTATGTTAATAGTTTTAGGGTAAACCTTGGAAGCTATTAATAATGAAGTATCCTAATAAGAAATACACTTTAGGAGTGGTTAGTATCTGTGAAATTCTAATCAATAGTCTACATTACAATAGCAGTTATAAGAAGTCAACTATCTTTATCTCCAATCAGCACTAGAAAGCTGTTAAATATGGTTAGATGTTAGATACAGTTTTTCATCAGTGAAATGAGTGGCATCAAGATATGTGATTTGGGTCGAAGCATTATATTGTACAAGCAATCCCACCCTGGCCTAACCAAAATGTAAGAATCTAGTGCCCCCAACAACTAGGTTCTTTTAGAGTGATGTTATGGCCTAGGACTTATTCAATCCTTTTCTTCCCATTTAGTGGGGGATTCTGTTACCTGATTCTGACTAGCAGGTTTAGATAAATTCTGCTCCTAGAATATTGTCTTATTTACTTAAAGTAAACCTTTCATGCGAAGTGCTTGGCAAAGTGTCTAAAAAGATCAGGAGCTACGACTTCAGCGAGCTAACAAGTTGTATGACTGGTTTTGCTTGCTTGTTAATAAATATTTGAGTAAGTAGCAGATTTTAGTCTGAGACTTGCTTTCATTATAACATACCACTTGATGGTACGATTTGAGGAAGGCACATGTGGCTCATCTCTTACTGTGAAGGCTACTGATATCTGTCCCTCACCCTTGCAACAATAACAACCAAAAAAAAAAAACCCACTCAATAATTAGTAGTTTATTAATATGATATAATTAATAAGTGAGTAAATTGGCTTGGATCAGTATGGAATGGAAGATGATTTGCCCAAGCTTACATAACAAATTGATTCTTGCCACCATTAAATACCAAACAATTTGGACCCGCATTACCAAAGAGAAGTCAACCAATGTTAAGTCAAGGTAAAATGTGTTTCAGGAAGTTCAGCTTTCTACAGTCTAGAGAATAGACTGAGAAGAGAAATACTGGAGACAGGAATATGGGGTTATTATTATAGCCGAGGTGAGGCAGGAGTCAGAGGGAACAAGCCTGGGTACGGACATCAGAGAGATCCTCGTTCCAATGCTGGCTCTACCACTTATTAGCTGTAACTGCAGGAAAGTTACTCCCCTTTTCTCAAATTCAGTTTTCCCCAAATGAAATCATGATTAAATGAAATGGTGTATGTTCAGACTGACATGCATTAGGCACTAAATAAATGCTAATTCTTTTCACCACCATTTTTTTTTAACGTTTTTTTATTTATTTTTGGGACAGAGAGAGACAGAGCATGAACGGGGGAGGGGCAGAGAGAGAGGGAGGCACAGAATCGGAAGCAGGCTCCAGGCTCTGAGCCATCAGCCCAGAGCCCGACGCGGGGCTCGAACTCACGGACCGCGAGATCGTGACCTGGCTGAAGTCGGACGCTTAACCGACTGCGCCACCCAGGCGCCCCTCACCACCATTAAACAATAAAATGGAATGATGTAATGGATATAGAAAGACTAGTCTCAACCTAAGACCATATTATGTGGGCAACACTATAAATTAAATTTGTGGCCCAGATCACCACTACCCACTCCATATACATACTCTCTGCCCAAAGTTTCCAAATATTTCCCCCATATAGCTTGGAGAATCCTTTTTATGACCATAATCACTTTTAGGATTTAATATAGTTGTATGTATATTCCTCATGTGTGGATATTATGAACGTAGAAGGCTTGACAACCTGGAGGAGTTGACCTGAGTTGGCCCCTTGGCAAGCAGGAAATGTCACCACAGTCAGGTAGTTGGAAAATAGATGGATGGGCCAGGCCAAAATACTTCTGGCCCTGTTCTAGCCTCTGGAAAAAAAGAAAACAAGAGATACTCTGGAAGACCAGAGGCACCAAGAACTCGAAAGAATGTGGCTTCTCCAGGGAAGAACTCACATCTCTCCTAAAATTCTGGTCCCAGAACTTAGAAAATTGCTATGCATTTGGTGATCTCAAAATACTGTTGTTGAGAACTGGTAGTTTGAACACATATGTTTATCTCTTCTCCTTCTTGGAGCCCCACAAAAATGACAGCAAGTGAATAAGACCAGAATAAACCCACAAGGATAAAGAGAGTGGGAGAGGAGGCATCAGAGGATAAGAAGATGGAAAGCCAAGTGGAAAAATTAGCAGGGCTGAGAAAGCTGCATACCAAGTGTCTGCAGAGGTGGTGCTAATGAGAAGCAAGGCATTTCCTGCCACAGAACGCCAGCTAAGCTCAGTACTAGAGGACCCAGAAACCCAGGAAGAAAGACCCAGGGAGAAGAATGGATTGAAGACAAGAGAACTGGACAAAAGTCTCTATGACCCATCAGCCCTTCAGGTCCATCTGCAATCTTGTACCTGTGAAATGACAGCCCCTCCCTGGCAGGAGTCTAGAGGGTTAGTCTGCAGAGCAATTGAACCAGAGAGGAGCCTTACTAGAAAGGAAACTCATTGTAGTATATACTGAAAAAGAGAAAACATGCTTCTCTGTCTACTCTCTCCCCATCTCCCAGTCTCCTTATTTGGTGGTTAGGTTCCTCCCTCCCTAGGTTTGAAAATAGGGAAATTTTCTCTAGAGAGACTGAACAGCCTCAGAGACCTAAGTTGTAGCTTCTATCAGGAAAGCCACCAAATGGCAAATTCCCCACGTGGATACAGAATTCAAATCAACCTTTTAATACCTGACTCTTCAATGTGAATGGACAAAAAGGATCAGCAGACATTTGATGAAAGCCTCCAAAATAAATGAAGGAGACTAAAACAAACAAAAATAAAGGACTAATACTTGCCTTCCTTCGTTTCTTGGATTTTACACACCCTTCTTTTCCTCATACCTTGTTGGCCATTTCTTCTCAATCTCCTCTGCTGAGTCTTCCTCATTTCCTTGACCTTTAAATGTAACAGTACTGGGGTCCTACCAGTCTCAGAATCTCTTTTCTTCTCCATCTACACACACTCCTTTAGTGATATTATCCAGCCTCATGGCTTTAAATAATGTCTATTTTCTGTTGATTCCCAAATGTATATCTCTAGACCAATCTCTTCCCTGAGTACAGACTGTGTATCTCTATGTCTACTCAACCTCTCCACTTGGTGACCTAATAGGCTTCTCCAAACTAATGTGTTCAAAATGTACTACTGGTGTTCCCTTCAAGAATCTGCACCTGCCAAAGTCTTCCTCATCTTAATAAATGCCAATTTATTAATAAATATTAATAGGGACACCTGGGCAGCTCAGTTGGTTAAGCATCCGACTTCAGCTCAGGTCATGATCTCACGGTTCATGGGTTTGAGCCCCAGCGTTGGGCTCTGCGCTGACAGCTCGGAGCCTGGAGGGGGAGGGGCACAGAGAGAAAGAGAGACACAGAATTCCAAGCAGGCTCCAGGCTCCGAGCTGTCAGCACAGAATGCAGCGCAGGGCTCAAACTCAAGAACCGCCAGATCATGACCTGAGCTGAAGTCGCACACTCTACCAACTGAGCCACCCAGGTGTCCCTAGCAAATTTTAATTATGTAACACAGTGTTATTAATGATAATCATCACGTTTATTAGACCTTATTCATCTTATGGCTGAAAGTTTACCAACCTCTCCATTATTTCTCTCAACCTCCAGTCCCTCTAGTTTGAAACATCGTCTTTTTTCATGAACTAATTTTCAGTAGATAGGTAAGAGAGAGAGACAGAGAGGGGGGAATCTTGGATGCTTTATTCTGTAGTGAAAAAAACAAGGCAAAAATTTAACAAAAAATGTAATGTAACTATTGGGAAAATGGAAGGAGGGAAGGTGATATAGATAACAGCATTAAATTCACATCTTCCACAATAGTCATTAGATAGCTTTACTGATCAATCAAACATTATTCTAAGCACATTACTTCAAAATATGGTAGTAAATATCCAAAGAAACACCCAAAAGAGTTGAAAATGGTTGCCTTTGGGGAACAAGACTCTTGAGATGTAGAGGTATGGAACATTTAAACAACAGGCATACACTACTTGAATAAAATTTCCATTCTGATTTTAGATGAGAGATTATAAAGGATATTTCTCAGGGTGCCTGGGTGGCTCAATCAGCTAAGCGTAACTCTTGGTTTCAGCTCAGGTCATGATCTTACAGTTTGTGAGTTCGAGCTCCTCATCAGGCTCAGTACTGCTGGTGCAGAGCCTGCTTCGGATTCTCTCACTCCCTCTCTCTCTGCCCTTCCCCTGCTCTCTCTCTCTCTCTCTCAAAATAAATAAATAAACTTTAAAAAAAAGGATGTTTCTCTTTATGTTCCAAACTTTCTATAATTATCTTTCATTTTATTACTCTTTATTTTAGTTTTATGCAAATACTATATGAATACACTGCCTTTATTTTAAACATTCTATGAAAATAGGAGTATATATAGAATAAAATGTATAGTCCTCTTTAGCTACCTCCTAATTCTCTCATTAGAGGCAATCACTATTAACACTTTATGTGTACATTTAATTCCTGACCTGTGGAGTTATTTCTAGAGAGTGTATTGTAAGTCCTGGAAGGTATATGCAGTAATAGCTGAAACATAAGCAATGTTCTGGTCTCAAGGCTGTCGAATGAAATAGCATTATGAGCTACAGGGCCCCACGATCCCCCAAAGGACAGTTTAGCTACAACATCTGCTATAACTCCCTGGCATTCCTCGAAACCACACGCATTCCCTTCATGCCTTCATGTAGCCACCAGATGTATGTCTGGCTAATGTCTAAAATCCTTTGTGTTCTCTTTCCTTGCTTTGATATTCTTTGATACTTCTATATAATAAAATATGAAATAAAGGCTATATGCAGGCTGGTGCTGCTGCTGGCTCTCTCGCAAAGGCAACCCTGGACATCCACTCAGTCTAATGTCTGAAAACTTTCTTCAATGCACGACTACACTGACATTTTTCTGTGCATTTATAGTTGTGCAAATACAAGTACATATTACATTTTATTTTTTTATTTTTTTCAATATATGAAATTTATTGTCAAATTGGTTTCCATACAACACCCAGTGCTCATCCCAAAAGGTGCCCTCCTCAATACCCATCATCCACCCTCCCCTCCCTCCACCCCCCATCAACCCTCAGTTTGTTCTCAGTTTTTAAGAGTCTCTTATGCTTTGGCTCTCTCCCACTCTAACCTCTTTTTTTCCTTCCCCTCCTCCATGGGTTTCTGTTAAGTTTCTCAGGATCCACATAAGAGTGAAACCATATGGTATCTGTCTTTCTCTGTATGGCTTATTTCACTTAGCATCACACTCTCCAGTTCCATCCACGTTGCTACAAAGGGCCATATTTCGTTCTTTCTCATTGCCATGTAGTAATTCATTGTGTATATAAACCACAATTTCTTTATCCATTCATCAGTTGATGGACATTTAGGCTCTTTCTATAATTTGGCTATTGTTGAGAGTGCTGCTATAAACATTGGGGTACAAGTGCCCCTATGCATCAGTACTCCTGTATCCCTTGGGTAAATTCCTAGCAGTGCTATTGCTGGGTCATAGGGTAGGTCTATTTTTAATTTTCTGAGGAACCTCCACACTGCTTTCCAGAGTGGCTGCACCAATTTGCATTCCCACCAACAGTGCAAGAGGGTTCCCGTTTCTCCACATCCTCTCCAGCATCTATAGTCTCCTGATTTGTTCATTTTAGCCACTCTGACTGGCGTGAGGTGATATCTGAGTGTGGTTTTGATTTGTATTTCCCTGATGAGGAGCGACATTGAGCATCTTTTCATGTGCCTGTTGGCCATCCGGATGTCTTCTTTAGAGAAGTGTCTATTCATGTTTTCTACCCATTTCTTCACTGGGTTATTTGTTTTTCGGGTGTGGAGTTTGGTGAGCTCTTTATAGATTTTGGATACTAGCCCTTTGTCCAATATGTCATTTGCAAATATCTTTTCCCATTCCGTTGGTTGCCTTTTAGTTTTGTTGGTTGTTTCCTTTGCTGTGCAAAAGCTTTTTATCTTCAAAAGGTCCCAGTAGTTCATTTTTGCTTTTAATTCCCTTGGCTTTGGGGATGTGTCGAGTAAGAGATTGCTACGACTGAGATCAGAGAGGTCTTTTCCTGCTTTCTCCTCTAGGGTTTTGATGGTTTCCTGTCTCACATTCAGGTCCTTTATCCATTTTGAGTTTATTTTTGTGAATGGTGTGAGAAAGTGGTCTAGTTTCAACCTTCTGCATGTTGCTGTCCAGTTCTCCCAGCACCATTTGTTAAAGAGACTGTCTTTTTTCCATTGGATGTTCTTTCCTGCTTTGTCAAAGATTAGTTGGCCATACGTTTGTGGGTCTAGTTCTGGGGTTTCTATTCTATTCCATTGGTCTATGTGTCTGTTTTTGTGCCATACATATTACATTTTATACTAACAAGATCATATTGTGCATCTAATTCTGCAACTGGATTTTTTTTTCACCTTAATAATATATTTTAGATAAGAGTGACTGGGTGGCTGAGTCAGTTGAGCACCTGATTCTTTTTTTTTTTTTTTTCCTCTCTTTTTTTAAGCATCTGACTGTTGATCTTGGCTCAGGTCATGATCTCTGGGTTCATGGGATCGAGCCCCTGGGTCTGGCTCTGTGCTGGAGGCTCGGAACCTACTTGGGATTCTCTCTCCCTCTCTCTCTCTCTCTCTCTCTCTCTCTCTCTCTCTGCCCCTCCCCTGCTCTTACAAGGGTTCTCTCTCTCTAACTAACTAACTAAATATATATATTTTTAAAATAATAAACTTTAGAGATCCTTTAATGCCAATACATGTAGATGTATCTCATACATTTTAATTCTTACTTATTATTCTATTATATAAATGTAACCCACTTTTTAACAATTCCCTTTGATAAATGTTAAGGTTGTTTCTATTTTTTCCTTTTGCAATCAATGCTATAATGAATAAACATCTTTGTACATTATGTGTGTACGGAAGCTCAAGTTTCTCAAAACAGAGAACAAGAATGGAATTAAGGATTTAAGGGAAGGCACGATTAAGTTTTGATAAACACTGAGTAACTACCTCCCAAAAAAGCTGTCCCAATTTACAATCCCACCAACACTGTTTGAGAATATTAATTTCCCTCACTCTTACCAACTAGATGTAATCTATTTTTAAAATATTTTTCAAGTTAGGGATGTCTAAAATATCTCATTTTTGTACTTTGCTTTTCTCTCTCTCTCTCTCTTTCTTAAGTAGGCTCCATGCCCAGGAGGGCTTGAATTCACAACCCTGAGGTCAAGACCTGAGCTGAGTTCAAGAGTCAGATTCTTAACTGACTAAGTGACCCAGGCATCCCTGTACTTTGCTTTTCTCATTGCTAATAATTGCACATGTTTTCATATTTGTTAGCATTTGTATTTCTTCTGTGAGTTGCTAATTTTTCTACTGTATTGTCAGTCTTATGAATTTGTAGGAGACCTTTATAGTTAATTATATGGTGTTTTTTTGTGTGAGAAGTTTTCATTTTTCATGTAAACAAAATGTTTAAGAATGCCTTTCCTACCCACCCACCCCCCAAATTTAGAAATACTCTATAGCTTGCACTATTACTTTGTGTTTGAGGTTTATCTGTTTTAATCAAACAGGAATTTATCTTTGTGTGTGGTTTGAAGAACACTTGGAGCATATTATTTTTCCTGAATGGATAGCCAGTTGTCCCAATATTTGTTACAGCCATTGTTTTCCCCTCTAATTTGAAATGCCACCTTTTTCATATACTAAATTCCAATAGATAGGGGTGCCTGAGTGGCTTAGTCGGTTAGGCAACCAACTCTTGGTGTTGGCTCAGGTCATGATCTCGTGGGTTCGTGGGATCAAGCCCCAAGTTGGGCTCCCAAGCTGACAGTGCAGAGCCTGCTTGGGATTCTCTCTCTCCCTCTCTCTCTGCCTCTGTCTCTCAGAATAAATAAATAAACACTTAAAAATTTTTTAACATTTATTTATTATTGAGAGACAGAGAGAGACAGAGCATGAGCATGGGAGGGGCAGAGAGAGGGGGAGACACAGAATCCAAAGCAGGGTCCAGGCTCTGAGCTGTCAGCACAGAGCCCAAAGCGGGGCTCAAACTCATGAACTTCGAGATCATGACCTGAGCCAAAATCGGACAATTAACCAACTGAGCCACCCAGAGGCCCCAATAAACATTTTTTTAAATTTTTTTTTAACGTTTGTTTATTTTTGAGACAGAGAGAGACAGAGCATGAACGGGGGAGGGGCAGAGAGAGAGGGAGACACAGAATCGGAAGCAGGCTCCAGGCTCTGAGCCATCAGCCCAGAGCCCGACGCGGGGCTCGACCTCACGGACCGCGAAATCCTGACCTGGCTGAAGTCGGACGCTTAACCGACTGAGCCACCCAGGCGCCCCAAACATTTTTTTTAACTTACAAAATTCCAATAAATAGATGGATGGAGGAAAGAATCTGGTCTTGGACACTTTATCCATTAAAGTGGATCCCAAAAGGCATCATCCCAAAAGATGCCCTCTTCAATGCCCATCACCTACCCTACCCTCCCTCCCACCCCCCCCATCAACCCTCAGTTTGTTCTCAGTTTTTAAGAGTCTCCTATGCTTTGGCTCTCTCTCCCACTCTAACCTCTTTTTTTTTTTTTTTTCTTTTTTTCCTTCCCCTCCCCCATGGGTTTCTGTTAAGTTTCTCAGGATCCACATAAGAGTCCAAATTTCATTTTAAAAAACAGATTAATTTGAGTAGCAATGGCATTTTAATTTTTAAATTTATTTATTTATTTTGAGAGACGGAGACCATGAGCAGGGGAGGGGCAGAAAGAGAGGGGGACAGAGGATCTGAAGCAGGTTCTGTGCTAACAGCAGAGAGCCTGATGTGGGGCTCAAACCCAAGAACTGTGAGATCATGACCTTAGCCAAAGTCAGACACTTAACTGACTGAGCCACCCAGGCACCCAGTAATGGCATCTTTAAAATAAGTGGTCTTCCATATGTCTTTATTTATTTGGATATTCTTTTATATCTTATAGTTAAACTTCATAATTTTATTCATATAGGACTTTCACATTTCTTGCTAGGTTTATTTCTTGATTCTTTATAGATTTTGCAACAATTGTGAATTTCTTCTTTTCTGTGACATATTCTAATAAATTATTGTTAGTCTATAGAAAAGCTACTGATTTCTATATGATAATTTTATATATAACCATATTATTAACTCTTTTATTAATTCTAATTATTTTTCAGTTGGTTCACTTAGATTTTGTAGGCACTATCTCTCATCTTGAAATAATGCTTGTATTGGGCACCTGGGTGGCTCAGTCAGTTAAGCCTCCAACACTGGCTCAGAGCATGATCTCATGGTTCATAGGTTTGGGCCCTGCATCTGGCTCTGTGCTGACAGCTCGGAGCCTGGAGCCTGCTTTGGATTCTGTGTCTCCCTCTCTCTCTGCCCCTCCACCTCTCGTACGCGGTCTCTGTCACTCAAAAATAAATAAATATTAAAATTTTCTTAATTAAAAAATGCTTGTATTGTGTCTTTTTCCCAATTTTTATACCTCATCCTTTCTTGTCTCTCAGCAATAGTTAAGTACTCCAATATGATATTGACTAGTAGAGATGATCATTGGCATGCTTTTCTTGTTCTTTAATTTAGTGGGGTTTGCCATTTTTATTGTGATAGGTAATTTCGTAGGTAGACTCAATTATCAGAAGCATGAATGTATTATCTAAACAAATTGTTGACTTAGAGTTGCTTTCTTCAACAGATAGCAAGACATCATAGAAGAGATATTCTGCAGCTGACCCCCCTTGGTCCCATAGAAATGTCCTAACCAGAGGAACAAGATGTTAACAGTTGACTTGAGGTGAGTTTCATGGAGACTAAGGACCTGCCCAAATACTTTCTTAGTTACTCTTTAAACCTCTTCCTTAAATGATTAACACAGTTTGTGCATATTACAGTAACATGTTCAACTTAATAGGAGGCACTTGCATTTAATATAAAGCATTTGATTTAATAGAATACGTCTGTATATAGTATTTACATACCTATTTAACTCTGGATGATTGCCTTTATAGAGGTCATCTTATGGGAAACCTCCGCTATAAGTATAATGTTTGCCTTTGGTTTCTGGTAGGTACTTTTTATCACATTGTGGAAAGATAATAACAATAGCACAAGTTACCATATATTTGTGATAGTTACTGTTGAAAGTGCTTCATATGTAAACTCATTTAGTTATATTTACTAACCCATTTAGAAAATCTCCTTCTTGGGGCGCCTATGTGGCTCAGTCAGTTAATTGTCCGACTTCGGCTCAGGTCATGATCTTGTGGTTGGTGGGTTTGAGGCCCACATCGGGCTCTGTGCTGACAGCTCAGAGAGTGGAGCCTGCTTCAGATTCTGTGTCTCCCTCTCTCTCTGCCCCTCCCCCACTTACTTGTGTGTATGTGTGTGTGTGTGTGTGTGTGCGCGCACGCGCTCTCTCTCTTAAAAATAAACATTAAAATTTTTTTAATAATAAAAAAAGAAAGTTTCCTTCTATTCCCAGTTTACTAATAGTGGTGTGTGTGTGTGTGTGTGTGTGTGTGTGTGTGTGTGTGTGTGTTAACAGGAGTGTGGGATTTCACTGAATGCTTTTTCAGCATCTCTTGGGATAATTGTATGACTTTTCTCCTTTATTCCACTATGTAGAGAATGAAATCAATATACATCTCCTAGTGTTGAATCAGAACCTCATGGAGTCCCCTGATCCATCAACATCATCACTTTTCAGTAATTATCCCACTCTCCTCATGTTCTTTTCCACTCTAGATTCCATGGTACATCATTGCAATCACAATATTGTAAATACTCATAATTCTCTTGTCACTTTCTCTTCATTACACTCACTGACAGAACTCCAAATCCTCCTAAACCCAACTAACTGAGTAGTCCATGTCTGCTCCCGAGCAGCAGGACATGGCTGCAGAAACTGGAGTTTGTTTTTCAAATGAAATTTCTGACTACAAACCTTAAATGAGACTCAGTACAGTCCGGCAATTCTGCAATATTCCGCTGATAGTTTTGCTTTCCCACTGTCCAATACGACCTTTTCTTCTCCCTTCAAACCTTCAACACACCTGATCCCCCTTCACTTTCATATGACTTTAATTTGTAACTCATTGAGATTCATCCTCCTCCCACCTAATCTACCAACGTTTCTTTTTTTTTTGTTTTAACTTTTTAAAAAGTTTATTTATTTATTTGGAGAGAGAGTGTGTGCATGTGTGTGAGTGGGGAAGGGGAAGAGAGAGAATCCCAAGCAGGCTTTGCACTCTCAGTGTGGAGCCCAATACAGGGCTCGAACTCACAAACTGCCAGATCATGAACTGAGCCGAAATCAAGAGTCGGAGGCTTAACCAACTGAGCCACCCAGGCACCCCTCTACCAACTGTTCTGATCTGTATTACAATCCATATTCTTTGCTTTTTCACCTGGGCCTACACTCTTATCCTATATCCTTCTGCTTTCCCAAGGATCAAATTCCTTCTCTCTGCTGTATCATCAATTTCTCCTTCTCTACTGGATCATTTCCATCACCAAATTCATATGCCTTAGGACCTCTCATCTTAAAATACACATAAATACAAGCAAAACACGCCCTTGACAGCATATCTCACTTTAGCTAACATTCCACTTACTCCTACTCATGACAAAACTTATGGAAAGGTTGTCTATAGTTGCTTTCTCTGCTTCTTAACCTTTGATAATGATCCAACCAACTTTTTGCCTCTGCACTCCGCTGAAATTGCTCTTGTCAAAGCTATCATTGACCTCTGGTTTGCCAAATTCACTTCTCTTTTGTTCTCATCTTAATTGACCTCTATGAAGTTTTCAACACGGTTAACCACTTCCTTCTTGAAACACCTTTTCTTAGCTTGATAATATACCACTCTCCTCATTTGCTTCTACCTCATTGGCTGATGCTTCTCAGTCTCCTTTGCTGCTTCTTGTTAAGCCAACCTCTAAATCTTGGAGTGACTCAGAACTCCATTCTCCGCCTTCTTGTCTTCTCACTCCTTTGGTGATCTCATCCAGTTCCAGTGGTTTTCTCTTCTTTTCTTTTTTCTTTTCTTTTCTTTTGTTTTTATTTTCCTCTTCTCGTCTCGTCTTTCTCTTATTTTCTTTCCTTTGCTTTCATTTTTTAAGTAAGTTCTATGCCCATCGTGGGGCTTGAGCTTATAACCCCCAGACCAAGAGTCGAATGCTCCATCCACTGAGCCAGCTGCCCCTCCAAGCAGTTTGGTTTTCAACACCTGATGGCTGACAAAGACTCTATCCTTGATCAAGATTTAGACAGTCTCCTCTGAATCCTCTTTTGACTAGGCCTCATCCTTGGGCCCTATTCTCAGCCTGCCTAGTTTTAGCAAGAATACTGCTAAATCAGTTTAGTGAGAATCCTCCCACCCCTGATACCTGATCAAGTTCTCATATCACACTTTTGTCTAAGTCCTAGGCTTGTCTTTAGCAAGAATCCTGTTAAGCCAGTTTATCAAGAATCCCCCTACCCTCAATGCTTCCTCTTAGTAAAATTGACCCCCATACTTTCATTGGCTGAAATCCCGGGCTGTCTTTGCTGTATTCAAAGTTGAGCTCAGACTCTATCCCTTGTTGCAATAGTCTTGAATAAAATCTACCTTCCATCTTTAACAAATGTCCAGTGAGTAATCCTCTTTAAATTGGCTTCCAACTTTATATCTTCAGCCCAGACCAGGCCTCTAAACTCCAGATTTCAATATACTATTGCCTCTTTGACAGCCCCTTTCAGGTAGCTAATTGGAATTTCAAATTAAACAGATCCAAAATAGGACTTTTTTTTTTTTTTAAGCTCTAAGCCCAACATAGGACTCGAACTCATAACCCCAAGATCAAGAGTCACATGCTCTATGACTGATCCAGCCAGGTACTCCTTCCCCTCTCATTTTAGTAGAATATCTTCCTTTCCCAGACAGGCTAACTAGAAGAGAAGCTAGGCACTAAAACATCTCTAATCTTCTAGCATTCAGTTTTCTTCCTCTCCCTCCAAGCTACTTAACCATGGCTACTATGATGATTTTAAAGTATAACAATAAATTCTTTGACATCATTTTCACTGAGAGGTAGGGTCTACATCCCCTCTCCTTGAATATGAATGGGCTTGTGACCACTTTGGCCAATAGAATATGGTGGAACTATATGAATTCTGAGGTCGAGTCATAAAAGGCCACGCAGCTTCCACTTTGCTCACTGGAACACTGTGTGGGAGCTCTGAGCAGCTATGTCAGAAATCTGATTATCCTGAGGCCACCATGCTGGAGAGGCTGTGTGTAGATGCTCCAGTTAATTGTCCCAGCCTACAAGTACAAAGGTCTTATGCCATGTGCTAAATATTAAGGATGCAGAAATAAATGAGGCAGGGTTCCTTCCTTCAATATTTCCCACTAGCTACAGCTTCAAGAAGAGAATCTAATTGTCTTCTCTCTACCACCACCCCCACCCCACACATTGCTTTGATATTGTAGGGGCTTTTCTTCCTCCTCTTCTTTTCCTCTTCATACTCTTCCTCTTCCTCCTCATGTTCCTCCTCAACTTCTTCCTCCACATTTTACATTTTCCTCTGACCTTTACTGTCTTCCTTTTCCTCCTTCTCTTTACAACCCTTAGGTCATGTCTTCACTCATTTTTACTTGTAGGAATGAGATTTAGAGTTGGGAAAGGAAAGGAAAAGAGACTTATCTGTTGCTGTCATAGTTATCTATGGCTGGGTATCAAATCACCCCAAAAGTTAATGGCATAATGAAACAACCATTTCATAACAAGTGTTGGTGAGGATGTGGAGAAAAGTAAAACTTTGTGCACTGTTGTGGGAATGCAAATTGGTGCAGCCATTAGGGAAACCAGTAATGAGGTTACTCAAAAAATTAAAAGTAGAAATATACAATCCAGCAAACCCACTTTTGGGTATTTATCTGAAGGAAATGAAAACACTAACTCAAAAAGATGTATGCACACACACCTTCACATTCATTGCAGCATTATTTATAATCGTCAAGAAATGGAAGCAATCTAAGTGTCCACTGATGGATGAATGAATAAAGAAAATGTGTTGTGTATATATACAGTGGAATATTATTCAGCCTATAAAAAATCTTGCTTTTTGCAATAACATGGATGGACCTTGAGGGCATTATGCTAAGTGAAATAAGTCAGAAGGACAAATACTGTATGATTTCACTTATATGTGGCATCTAAAACTGTCAGACAAACAAAAACAAGAAACCCTAGATACAGAGAATAGATAGATTGGTGCTTGCCAGAGGCAGGAGTTAGGGAGGAGTGTGAAATGGGTGAAGGGGGTCAAAAGGTCCCAAATCCCATTTATAAAATAAATAAGTCCTGAGGATATAATGTGCAGCATGGTGATTACAGTTAATAATATTATACTGTATATTTAGAGGCACCTGGGTGGCTCAGTTGGTTGAAGGTATGACTCTTGATTTTGGCTCAGGTCATGATCCCAGGATCATGGGATCGAGTCCCACATTAGGCTCCATGCGGCGTGTGGAACCTGCTTAAGATTCTCTCTCTTTCTCGACCCTTCTCTCTGCTTATGTGCACATGCTCTCTCTCAAATAAATAAATAAATAACAAATAACATTATACTATATATTTGAAAGGTGCTAAGGGAGTAGATCTTAAAAGTTCTCATCACAAGAAAAAAATTGTAACAATGTGTGGTCACAGATGTTAACTAGACTTATTATGGTGATTATTTTGCAATATATACAAATATTGAAAACATGTTGTACACCTAAAACTAATATAATGTTCTATGCCAATTCTATCTCAATTTTTTTTAAAAAGGCAACCATTCTATTATGCTCATGAATTCTATGGGTCAAGAATTCAGAAAAATAACAGTGGAGGGCACCTGGCTGGCTCAGTCAATATAGCATGCAACTCTTGATCTCAGGGTTGTGAGTTCAAACCCCACATTGGACATAAAATTTACTTAAAAAAAAAAAAAGAAATAATAGTGGAAATGTTTTTCTGTATTCTGGAGCCTCATGTAGCAAGACTCAAATAGATAGGAGTGACTCAAATGGCAGGTAGCTGGAATCATCTGAAGGGTTTTTTACTTATGTCTGGCACTTCAGCAGGAATACCTAGAAAGCTGGTGTTAGCTGGGACAGTCAACTGGAACACCTACACATGGCCTCTGCGACGTGATGGGCTCAGGGTAGTCAGACTTCCTGTATAGCAGCTCTGGGCTATGAGACAGGGCTCCAACAAGCAAGGTACAAACTGCATGACCGCTTGTGACCTGGCCATGGAAGCTACATGGCATCAATTCTGCAGTTCTTGGGGCGCCTGGGTGGCTCAGTCGGTTAAGCAGCCGACTTCGGCTCAGGTCATGATCTCGCAGTCCGTGAGTTTGAGCCCCGCGTCGGGCTCTGTGCTGACAGCTCAGAGCCTGGAGCCTGTTTCAGATTCTGTGTCTCCCTCTCTCTGACCCTCCCCCGTTCATGCTCTGTCTCTCTCTGTCTCAAAAATAAATAAACCTTAAAAAAAAATTTTTTTTTTAAAATTCTGCAGTTCTCTGTTGGTCAAAGTGGCCACAAGCATGTTCATATTCAAAGGGAGGGGACACAGACCCCACCTCTTAATAGGTGAAAGGTCAAAGCGTTTGTGGCCATGTTTTAAAACCACCACAAGTTCTCAGCTGAAATGTCACTGTGTCAGAGAGGCTATCCCTTCCTCCTTTCTCTAAAATGGTCTCCCCTAGGTACTTCATCTCATTTTCTTTATTTATTCTACAACTCTTGTCATGACTTGTAATTATCTTATTCTTTTGGTTTATTTTCTTTTCATTGTTAGTCTCACTTCTAGACAATGAGCTGCATGAATAGTCTAGGGAAGCCCACTATTCTGTCTCATCCTTGTGTCTTCATTACCTAGCCCACCCAGGGTTTGGCATATGGCAAATACTCAATAAATATTTGCTAAAAAACTCAGTAACGTGTAAGTCAGGGCACTTGGGTGGCTCAGTCAGTTAAGTGTCCAACTTCAGCTCAGGTCATTATCTCATAGTTCGTGAGTTTGAGCCCCACATTGGGCTCTGCACTGACAGATTCTTCTTCAGATTCTCTCTCTCCCTCTCTCTCTCTGCCCCTCCCCCAATTCGTGCTTTCTCTCTCTCTCTCAAAATAAATAAATATACTTAAAAAAAATCTCAGTAACATATAAGTCAATGAATATTTTCATATTAACTTAATAGACTCTAAAGAACCATAAAAGTCATCTGACCTTACCTTTTCATCATTTCAAACTTGCTTCAATACTCTCAGAGTCTGGAGCTCACTACTTCCTGAAAACCCCTCCCTTTGGATAAGTCTAGGCATTAGAAAAGTCTTTTTTTAAATTAATAATTTTTAGGGTGCCTGGGTGGCTCAGTTGGTAGAGCATCCAACTACAGCTCAGGTCACAGTTCCCCATTTTGGGAGTTCGAGCCCGGCATCCGGCTGTGTTGACAGCTTGGAGCCTGCTTCAGATTCTGTGTCTCCCTCTCTCTCTGCCCCTCCCCTGCTCATGCTCTGTCCGTCTCTCTCTCTCTCTCTCTCTCTCTCTCTCTCTCTCACTCTTTCTCTCTCTCAAAAATAAACATTAAAAAATAATAAATTAATAATTTTTCCCAACTTGTAAGTTAAAGAAGGCTTGTTCAGGGCTGGGGAGAAAGTCAAAAGGATTGGGCATTTTTTGAGCCCTAAGTGTCAGGCACTGTGTGATGTGCTTTCCATTCATTATCTTCTTTGATCCTCTAAATAACCCTATGAGACAGTTAGTGTCATCTCCGTTTCACAGATGAGAAAGCTGAGGTTCAGAGAGATAAGGTGACTTACTTAATGTCAGGTGGCCTATAGACTTGAAATTTGAGAATTACAATATAGAACTGAAATTCAAATTTGAATTCCCTAATTCGTTCCCTTTATTTCATCTTAAAGAAGAGAGTGAAACAAAGTCAATGTCCCAGTTCAAAAGTGTAGGGGAAATAAAGGCTGAAAGTAAAAGCAAACATATTAACTGATTTGTTTGTCAAAGCCTCATGTTCTGCTCTCCTTGGTAGCTATGCCAGCTCATTGACAGAGATGGCAAGATCAAATATAGTTGCCAAGTCTCTCTATTCCTGGCCCTAGACCATGAATGTGTAGAAAGCTGCCTGCAAAATAGAAAAGAGGGCAACTTTTTAAAAAAGTTTTTATTCAAATTCCAGTTAGTATACAGTGTAATGTTAGTTTCAGGTGTACAATATAGTGATTCAACATTTCTATACAATACCCAAAGCTCATCAAAACAAGTGCACTCCTTCATCCCCATCACCTATTTCCCCCATCTCCCCACCCACCTCCCTTCTGGTAACCATCAGTTTGTTGAAAAAAAAAAAGCCACTTCTATTCAACATTGTACTAGAGGTTTAGGGCAATTAAGCAAGAAGATAAAAGAAAAAGCATCCATATTGGAAAAGAGAAAGTAAAACTATCTCTATTTGCAGATAACATGATCTTATATATAGAAGATGCTAAAAAATTCCCCCCCCAACACAAATTAACTGCTAGAGGCAATAAACAAACTCTGTAAGGTTGTAGACACAAGATTAATATAAAAATAAATTGTATTTCTTTTGTAAAATTTTATTTATTTTAAGTAGTCACTACACCTGACATAGGGCTCAAACTCATGACCCCACGATCAAGAGTCACACGTTCTTCTGACTGAGCCAGCCAGGTCCCTGCCCCTCAATTGTATTTCTACACATTAGCAATGAGTAATCCAAGAATGAAATTAAGAAGACAATTCCACTTACACTAGAATAAAATAGGAGTAAAATCAACCAAATTAGTATAAAATTTTCACTCTGAAAACTACAAAATATTGTTGAAAGAAATTAAGGAAGACCTAAATAAATGAAAATATATCCTTTGTTAATGGATTAGATGATTTAATATTATTAAAATGGCAATAATCCCCAAATTAATCTACATATTGAATGCAATCCCTATCAAAATTCCAACTGCTTTTTTTTTTGTTTTTTTGTTTTTTTTGTTTTTGCAGATGTGGACAAGCTGATCCTAAATTTCATCTGGAAATGCATGAGACCCAGAAGAGCCAAAACAATCTTGAAAAAGAACAAAGCTGGAGGACTGACACTTCCTGATTTCCAAACTACAAAGCTACAGTAATCAAGACAGTGTGATACTAGCATAACAAAACACAAAGATTGACAAAATAGAATGGAAAGCCCCAAAATAAACCCCTACATTTGCATTTGATTGATATTGACTAGTGTGCTAGACCATGAGGGAAAGAACAGTCTTAAACAAATGGTACTTGACCAACTGGGTGTCCACATGCAAAAGAAAGAATTTCAACCCTACCTCCCACCATATACAAAAGTAAACTCCAAAGAGATCAAAGTCCTAAATGTAAGAGCTAAAACTCTAAAACACTTAAAAGACAACACAGGAATAAATCTTCATGACTTTAGATTAGGTTTCTTAGATATGATAACAAAAAAGCACAAAGAAAAATTGGACTTTGTCTAAATTAAAAACTTCTGTGAGCATCATAAAAGAGAATGCAATGACATCCCACAATATGGGAGAAAAGTTTTGGAAATCATATATTTGATAAGGGATTTAGATCTAAAATGTATAGGGGTGCCTAGGTGGCTCAGTCGATTAAGTATCTGACTCTTAATTTTGGCTCAGGTCATGATCTCAAGGTTTGTGAGTTTGAGCCCTGCATTGAGCTCTGTGCTGACAGCACAGAGCCTGCTTGGGATTCTCTCTCTCACTTTCTCCTTGTCCTTCCCCTGCACATGTGCACATGCACCCTTTCTCTCTCTCAAAATAAACAGACTTAAAAAAAAGATCTAGGGGTGCCTGCATGGCTCAGTCGGTTAAGCATCTGACTTTGGCTCAGGTCATGATCTCACAGTTTGGTTTGTGGGTTTGAGCCCCATGTCGGGCTCTGTGCTGACAGCTCAGAGCCTGAAGCCTGCTTCGGATTCTATATCTCTCTATTTCTCTGCCCCTCCCTTCTCATGCTCTGTCTCTGTCTCTCAGAGATGAATAAACATTAAAAAAAATTTTTTTTAAGACTTAAAATGTATAAAGGACTCTTACAACTCAATAAGAAGAAAGATAAATAACTCAGTTAAAAAAAGAAGATTTGAATCAACATTTCTCCAAAGAAGTTATACAAATGGCCCATAAGCACATAAACAGATACTCAATGCCATTACTCCTTAGGGAAACACAAACCAAATACACAATGAGATACTACTTCCTACCCACAAAGATAGGTATAATTTTTTAAATGTGAAAATAACAAATATTGGCAAGAATGTGGAGAATTAGAGCCCTCACTTATTTCTGAAGGGAATATAAAATAGTGTAGCCACTGTGGAAAACATTTCCTCAAAAAGTCAAACATACAGTTATCATATAACCCAGCAATTCTACTCCCAGGTACATACCCAGAAGAATTGAAATTTATATATCTACATAAAACTTATACGTATCCATATAAAAACTTGTAACGGTGTTCATAGCAGCATTATTATACCCCAAAAATGAGAACAATCCAAATGTCCATCAACTGATGAATAAATCAACAAAATATGGTGCATACATACAATGGAATATTATTCAGCATTAAAAGCAATGAAGTATTTTTAATGCCAAGATAAGAAACAATTTATTATAAAGAGAAGAAAAATTTCCAGTCCAAAATTCAGAAATATTTCCAACTTTGCCACAATCAATATACATGAACTATACAAATTTATACTAGTTCATAATTTACGAAATAGATGAGTGTTCACAAAGTAGATGGTGGTTTGTGGAAAAGACTATGACCAAATTAAGTACAAGGAAAGTTACGAACCAGACCCCCACTTTTTAAAGAAGTTTGCTCAGTCCTAGAAAACTACAAGCTAGCAAATGTACCGAGAGCTGGCTGGTGCTAACACCATGGTTGAGACAGTGTCTTTTTAAGGGTCTTTTTAAAGCCTGTTGCCATGGCAGATTCTAGTCACTTGTTACTCTCAAAGCCAAAAACACAACACAACTTCTGACCATTTCCCCAGGTCATGCTTATTAGGTTTGTCTTATGTACATTTATACATATTTTTAAGTGCTAAGTAAAAGTCTTGTCAAATTTTCCAGTGCAACCATGTTTAAAATGTTGAGTTCTCGGATGCCTGACATGAAGGTCAGCCCGACCCAGGGCTTCTCAGCCAAGTGGGACAACTACAAGAACAGGTGGAAGAAATGGGAGCCCAGCATTCATGCACCTGAGCCTTGCCTCATTCTGCCACCTCTGTGCAGCTCAGCATATCTTCTGGAAACCGTTATGTTGCAGTACCAATGCTAATAAGCGAGCAGTTTACGTGAAAGAAAAAAAAAGTTGAACTTTCCTATTGAGCTGCCAAAAAAGTTAACAATTTTCAAGTGTAACTGTGCAAAATCTACTGCAGAGAAAGGCTCTTTGAAATACAGATTTGCCTTAAAAGCAATGAAGTATTGATACATGGATAAACCTTGAAAACACTATGGTAAGTGAAAGAGACTAGATTCAAAAGAGCACATATTGTATGATTCCATTTATATGCAATGTCCAGAACAGGAAAATCCATAGACAGAAAGTAAATTAGTGGTTGCCAGGGGCTGGGAAGAGGAAGGAAGGGGGAGTGATTCCTAACGGGTATAGGGTTTCTTTTTGGATGATAAAAATGTGCTGGAATTAAATAGCAGTGATGATTGCACAACCTTGTGAATACACTAAAAACCACTGAATTTTACACTTTAAAATGGCAAATTGTATAGTATGTGAATTTTATCCCAATCAAAAAAATGCAAAAGGCTGCCAATGGAGGAGGAGCAGGTGGGCAGAAATTCCATTTGGATGCCAGGTGGTGTCTCTTGGCAAGCTATCTGGTTCAGTAGTGTCCAATGCAGGTTCCTCTCCTCAGCCAAGTGGCTCCACTTCAGCTCCCACTTGAGATCTTTGTTTGAATAAGGGGTTCCCCAGCTAAAGAAGAATGAAAGCCCTTGATCAATTGCCAAGAAGCTCCTCCCCAACTTCTAAGCTCCAGACTTGTGGAGTGTTCTGTGAGGAGAGGCCAGGGAGTCAAAACATCAAAAGAGAGCAGCGGCCCAGACAAGGGTTGGAGTGTCACAAGCAGTGCTGTGGGCTGGAGCCCTGCCTTCTGACAGTGTCCACTAGCAAGGCTCCCTCTGGCTCGATCTGGTCTCAGGGGAGCATTGACACATTCGAGAGGTTTAGTTTCATTCATAAACCTCGAGTGAGCATGTTCTGGCTCTCACCCTGGGATGGGTGAGCCAAGTCCCTGTCCTCTGGTGGCCCAGGTACAAGATGTGTAAAGATGCTCAGTCCCTGACAGTTTTGCTCCCCTCTCTTGGACTGAGCTGAGACCTTGGATTCTCTGTCTCTCAAAGGACAGGGAGACAGTGGCAGGGAGCAGCTTTTAGCTGAGCAGGGAGTGGGTGGGTTGGGAAGGAAGGGAAGAAAACATTAGTGACTATTGGGGACTTACTCTGTGCCAGACACACAGGAACATGCACATATATGATTTAACTTCCTCCTTACTGACTCCTTTAGCAGTAGGTGAAGGGACTGTCCCAGGTATTTGGAGCTAGTATGTTGTTGCACTGAGATTTGAACCCAGGATCATGAGATTTGAAAATATGTGCTCTGAAGAAGCTGGAAGTTCACCCAGAGGTTTCATTGGGGCCCAGAGGCCCCTCCATTGGACTATGTCTAGCTCCTGCTGTTTATACATTACTTGATCATTCATTCATTCATTCATTCATCCCATAAATTTCCCTGAGTAGGCACTTGGTGCCAGATAATGTGTTAAGTAACAGAGACACAAACCTGAATACCCAAATAAGGCTTAAGCCCTGCCTTCAAGGATTTATAATAATGGTAGCTAATCCTGGACTGAACATAAAACCAGCAGCTAAATTAATTATACCACCAAGGGAGGCCCTATGGTGGTTAGGCCAAATAGCAAGTTTCTTTGTTCATTTGTTTTGTTTTTAAAATATTTATTTATTTATTTATTTATTTATTTATTTACTTACTTACTTATTTGAGAGAGAGAGAGAGAGAGAGAGAGAGAGAGAGAGAGAGAGAGAGAATCCAAACCCCGACTCAGGACTTGATCCTTTGAACCGTGAGACCATGACCTGAGCTGAATCAAGAGTTGGACACTTAACCGACTGAGGCACCCAGGTGCCCAGCAAGTGGTTTTAATATGAGAATGAAAATTCAAGGTTTGGGGCAGTGGGGGCAAATTCTCTACCCACCCCCCACCCTATCCTATAGATGTGTGGGGTGTGGGAGAATGAGTAACCACCATCAGAAAGAGCTGAGGGGGAAGTGGTATTTTGGGGCCTGGCTTATTCTGAGCCACAGCAGGAAGTGGAGGGAGGGCTTGCTGAACAGGCCAAGGCTCAGGGGAGTTACTGACTACAGACTTTTGGTGTGGGAGGGCTCAGTCAGAAGGGTCTTGGGAAAGGGAGCAGTGGGTGCGAGAGTGAGTTTGGAAATGAGAATGTAGATGATCAGAGTGGTCAAGAATGACAGACTGAGACACAGGGACTGAGGTTTTGCAGCTCCAACCGAAACTGAAGGGTCAATACATTTCACACTCTGGTTTCCAAGGCTATTTTTGGTACAGGAAACAAGCTATATTGTCTTTGCTCGGGGTATCAAATAGAACATGGGGGAAATTTGTTAGGAAATGCAAGAGGGAAAGTCAGACCCAACTCAGGCTGGAAGCCACCAGCACTGTTTAAACTATGGGAGGAATTTAGCCTGGAATGGAGAAAAAGGGAGGTGGCTACTAGCTTTAACTCAAAGACTGACCTCCAGTTGGTTTTTCTTATCCTCTTAACTGTAAACCAGTCTGCTTATTTAGTGAACACTTCCTCGTCTTTAAACTTGCCGTCTTCTATTACTGTTTCCAATTAATATCTGGTTTAGCAGAGAAGTAGCATGGGGCTATGGAAAGAACTTGGAATACGTACGTTATCAGTTACTGTAAAATCTAGTCACTCAATTAAAAGTTCCACTTCCATAGCCAGTCAGGGATGGAAGCAGCTAGAACTAGAACGTAGAATTTAGAATTCCAATTTTTCCATCCTCCACTGCCGCATCATATGATGCAGACACTGACTTCCTTATCTTCCCTGAGCTTCAGTTCTCTCATCTGTACAAACACCTTCCTTAAAAATACCTACCTTGGGGCGCCTGGGTGGCTCAGTCGGTTGGGCGTCCGACTTCAGCTCAGGTCACGATCTCACAGTTCGTGAGTTCGAGCCCCGCGTCGGGCTCTGTGCTGACAGCTCAGAGCCTGGAGCCTGCTTCACATTCTGTGTCTCCCTCTCTCTCTGCCCCTTCCCTGCTCATGCTGTGTCTCTCTCTGTCTCAAAAATAAATAAACATTAAAAAAAAATTAAAAAAAAAATACCTACCTTATAGGTGGTTGTGAAGATTAAATGATGCATAAAGTCCACAATACAGTGCCTGGCCATGGTGTGCCCCTAACATTTTTAATCATTACATGTGATAGTTACCTGATTGTTTGGCTGCACATGGTAGGTGCTCAAATGAATATCTCATTTTACATGTTATGAGCTGACCCGTGTTCCCCTCAAAATTCATATGTTGAAATCCTTACCCGTACTATCTCAGAAGGTGACTGTATTTGGAGATAAGGTCTTTAAAGGGGTAATTAAGTTAAAACGAAGTCTGTAAATTGGGCCCTAATCCAGCCTGACTGGTGTCCTTACAGGAAGAGGGCATTTTGACATAGACATATACAGAGGGAAGACCATGTGAAGAAAACGAGAAGACGGTCATCTACAAGCAAAAAGGAGAGATCTCAGAAGAAACCAATCCTTGATCTTGGACGTCCAGCCTCCAGAACTGGGAGAAAATTAATTTAAGTGTTTAAGCCACTCAGTCTGTGGTACTTTGTGATGGCAGCCCTAGCAAGCTAATACAGCACACACACATTGTATCTTTTTAACGGGTGAGCCGACGGCTCCCTTGTTCTGCTGGCTAGAAACTGCTTCTCGGCCTGTAAGTGCTGTGCTCTCCATCCAACTCAAAGTTCCAGCTAAAGGCCCCAAAGGCGCTGGTCCTGCTGGGCTGGCCATGTTGCCCTGGACTGGGTGTTGCTCCCTTGGCTCTTGGCTGCTACGAGGAGACTTGCTGACCAGAGTTGCTTGGGGTGGGGGGCCAGCAAGAGAATGCACCATGCATCATGGTCCATTCCCGGGTGCTTTCGGGCTGCATGGGGAGGGCAACTTGGGAATGTGATTAAGATGAAGCAATGGAGGAAAAGTACTGCATCTGTGCTACCCTGGTGTTCTCTGTCCCAGGACAGTGGAGAAAGAGGAGACAGAGGAGAAAGAAGGGGTCCGAGGTGAGAGGAAAGAGAGGTGCCTGACGTGAATCATAGGACACTTACTACCCCCAGAAGTAAAGAACTGTGTCTGCTTATCAGTGGGCTCTGGAATCCCGGTCTTTTGCGGGGCACTGTTTGCCGGGTGGCTCTGGGACCACGGTGCGAAGCCAGGTCCAGGGCCTGGCCGCCCTGGACGACAGGGCAGTGCGGGCGGGCATGCGCGCATCCGACACGTCCTCGGGGCACTGCCCCCTCCGGGCGCGCGCCCGCCCCCGCCCCACCCCGCCCCGCCCCCCCGCCGGGCTCGGTGGACCCGGCGCCCGGGGCCGCGCACGCCCCCTCCGCGAGCCGGGACCCTGGGCCGCGCGCGCCCCGCGCCCCCTCCCCGCCCGGCGGGCGCGCGCGCTGGCTCCCGCTCCCGCTCCCGCTGGCAGCGGCGGCGGCGGCGGGGATTGTTTTTGTTGTCGCTGAGGCCGGAAGAGCCGCGGGAGCCGGGTCCCTGTCCCCGGGCCGGGCGCCGCCGCCGCCCCCTGCCCAGCGCCCGCGCCTCCGCGGCGCCCCCCCAGCGCCAATATTCCGGAGATCAAGCGTTACGCGGCGGCGGCGGCGGCGGCGGCGGCGGCGGGGCCCGGAGCGGGAGGCGCCGGGGACCGGGGCGAGGCGGCCCCCGCCGCCGCCATGGAGGCGCTGGGACCTGGTGAGGAGTGCGCTCGGGCCGGGGCCGGGTCGCGGCCCCGGGACTGGTGGGCGGGCGCGCGGGAGGGCCCGTCGCTCCGCGTGTCCCCCATCGGCCCTTGCTTACCTGGGTTCGGGCCGTCAGGCTTGGGGGAAGGGGATCCGTGCCCCACAGCATAAGGCAGAGGGAGCTGACCCGGGCCTCGGGGGGCGGAGACCGCGCCCCAGCCTGGAGAGACAACCCAGGTCTCGAGGTCTAAGGGAGGCAGGCCCAGGATGGAGACCCGGGTTCCCAGGGGGAGGGGAGTCCTAACCCAACCTCAGTGGGGGGCGGTCTGCGCTCCAGGGTTGAGGCAGTCCAGTTTGGTTCTCAGAAGGAATGATCTGTGCCAGGTGCTCAGCTGAGGCCTGGCCCGAACTGGACCAGGAAGGACCCCCTTGAACTGCCAGGGGTATTCTTAGCATGGGGCCACACCCGTGTTTTTCTTTGCACTGGTAGACAGTCCAGAGCCCTCAGATAAGGAAGAAGAACTTCGCCCAAATACTTCTTATGACCCCCAAAAGCCAAGGGGCAAAGTACCCTCCCTTTCTCAAAGGCCCTTAGTCTGTGCGACAGTCCCAGAATGATCAGGGCTAGTGCCTTAGTGACAGGTGAGTTACCAGCGAGCCCGTTCTAGCATAAGCTTTAATGCCCTGAGTTCTCTTCTCACTGGGTTATGGGTGGTTGTGGGGATCAAATAAGGGGAAAGTGCTTTGGAAACTGAAATTCCCCATCTTTATGAATGACCTCTGTTTATCTCCCCCAGTTGGCCCAAACCAAGGGAACCATTCCAGGTTATAACAGCTGCCCTGCAGACTGAGAACCTGGTGCTCCCACCTCAAACTGCACCAGGTTTCTAATGCCTCGGCTAAGTAGGGCAGGGTTTAGAGGCTGTGATAGAATTAACTTTAATATCAAACCCTGTCTACATAGTGGACTTCGTTGTAGGGCACTTCATTTTTTTAGTGGATAGAAAATTCACTTTGCCTTTTGAGTTTAGAAACTTTGCAGGTTTGTTTACTTAGAACTTGTTTACATAGCTGAATGATTAAACCCTACCTTAACTGGCTGCTTAAAGTATTTTTTAAAGGCCCACATAATCAAATTTCATATGCCTTTTAAAAATGAATTGGTTTGTGACATTAATATTATTTGATAAACCTCAATGTGAGCATTACTCTGGGTTCCTTCAGCTATGTCCCCCGGCTAAAGGCATGATCATGTCTTTAGGAATGTAACAGACTTCTGTTCAAATCCAATCTAGTAATTTAATAGTTGTATAACCTTGGGCAAATTACTTAATTCCTTTGAACTTTCATTTCCTCATCTATAAAATGAGGGCAATAATAATTATGTGCTGCAAGATTGTTGTGAGAATGAAATGTATGTGAGCAGTCTTATTGTGGAGACTACTGCATTGTAGGTATTCCACAAATGTTTCTTCTTCCCTCCCCGTTAATAATTCATAATTGAAGCAACTGTTGCATTTTATGAGCTGATGCTGGAAGAGACTATGTAACTGTGTATACAAACTGAATTGCATGGAAAAGATCAACCTGGTAGCGTTAGGAGAGGCCTAGGGACTTTGTTTTTTTGGTTGGTTTTAGCTTTTGCAGATTTGAAGACTTAGTTTGCTCAGGATTGTGGAAAGTTCTCACTAATCACACTTTAAAGACACAAATGAATATATTAAAATGTCACATAGATCTTTCCTGTTGACTGGAATATTTTCTTGTCTGCTGTCTAGCAAACTCCTTTTCTGGTGTCACAGTATCTTGGAAACCCAATTAATAATAAGCTGCTTGCTGAGCATAGAATTGGAGCAAAGGGAGTTGATAGTCTTGTGGGATATTTTATCCAGGCTGTCTTAGGACCAAGAGAGAGGCACTTCAGTTTTGTTCAAACACCCTGGACTAGTGCTTTCTGCCCTCCTCACTTGAAAATCATTGAAGCATTCTTAATCTTACTATGCTCTCCCCTCACCCCATTTTGGTTTCTGGCAATAATAACTTAGAAATGTATTCAGTTAGATTACCATTTATTTTGGCTACATTAATTATGTTTATTTTTACAGTGCTTTACAGTCTGGAAGGTGCTTTCATAGCTCTTAGCTCATTTGATCCTATGAGAGGTAGGTGAGGCAGGCATTAGCCCCATTTTACAGATGAGTAAAGAGATTCAGAGAGCGTAAGTGACTTCAAGGTCTCAAGGGTGAGAGGTGAAATGCAGATGAGTCTGAGTCATCTGACTCCTAGTCTATTGCCCTCTTCTTCATTTTTTAAAAATGTTTTTTTAATTTTTATTAATTTTTGAGAGAGAGAGAGAGTGTGTGTGTGACTGGGGGAGGGTTAGAGAGAGACACACAGAATCCGAAGCGGGCTCCAGGCTCTGAGCTGTCAGCACAGAGCCTGATGCGGCGTTCAAACTCATGAACCACAAGATCATGACCTGAGCTAAGGTCCGACGCTTAACCAACTGAGCCACTCAGGTGCCCTGCCCTCTTCTTCATTTAAGGTTGACTTCCTGCAATCTGTGTTGAGTAATGTTTCCTTTTCAGAAATGTAATTTTCTGACTTTCTCACTAAATTTTGGAGATACCCCCATTATAAAGCCCAGGGACCTTTGAGCACTGACTGTAACAGTTATTCAAGTACAATCATAACAGCTAACGTTTATCAAGCACTTACTATTATCAGGTACTGTGGTAAGCCTTATGTATACATTATCTAATAGGATCCTCAAAATTGATTTATGAAATAGATTCTATTATTATCACACTTCCCATATTTTACAGATGAGGAAACTGAGGCACACAGTGACTAAGAGACTGGCCCAAAGCCGTGCAATTAGGGAGTGGTAAAACCAGGGTTGAAACCTACACAGTGTGGTTTTGCCGTAGCCTCTATGCTTTACTTTCTTTGTAAGCAATTTGCTAAATTCAAAGAAATCAGCTTTGGGAAAATTTTAGGTTATAGTTTTCTAAATAAATCTCCTAAACTTATTCAAAGAAATGACCACTCACCTCCTCGCTTTTCTCTGCTACCAAAGAAAAGGAACACGCTATCTTTCTCCGTTAACCCCACATCTTTCATTTCCTCTGCCTCTTTCCCTTTTGGTGTCAAGTATTTCAGAGAGATATAGATACCACAGTATTGGGAAGTACATTGGGCAGAAAAAGCACTGGGCTGGGAGTTAGGAAACCTAAATTCTAGTCACAATTTAAAATCAAAGCTATATGTGCTTGGGCAAGTCATTTGCTCCAAAATTCTGTTTCTCAATTTCTATCCTAAAGCTGGATTTATGATACAGTGATTGCTTAAATGTACCTTGGAATATGCAGGGCTGACTTGTCTATGATTTAATTGGGTGAATTCAGTATGACTATCACCATTGATATTATTTATTATTTATCTCTTACCTTGTTTTTAAATGTCTTACCACACCTAGAGTATATCCCTTCTATGCCAGAAGTGGAACTCAACTCCAAGCAATAATATTTTTAGTATAAAATATGCACTTTTGCTTTAATGAAAAACAATAGTCAATTCCTGGGTTTTAGGAATGACTGGGTTTCTGTTTGGTTTCTATCTAGAGCTAGAGATGATTGGTACAGACATACCTTGGAGATATTAGGGGTTCAGTTGCAGACCACCACAGTAAAGTGAATATCACAAAAAAAGCAAGTCAAGTGAATTTTTTGGTTTCCCAGTACATATGAAAGTCATGTTTATTTTATTTTTTTTAATTTTTTTAATGTTTTATTTATTTTTGAGACAGAGAGAGACAGAGCATGAATGGGGGAGGGTCAGAGAGAGAGGGAGACACAGAATCTGAAGCAGGCTCCAGACTCTGAGCTGTCAGCACAGAGCCTAACACGGGGCTCGAACCCACGGACCGTGAGATCATGACCTGAGCCAAAGTCGGATGCTTAACCGACTGAGCCACCCAGGCACCCCTGTGAAAGTCATGTTTACACTATACTGTAGTCTAAGTGTGCAATAGCATTATGTCTAAAAAAAAGTACATGCTTTAATTAAAGAATACTTTATTGCAGTGAGCCTGGGTGGCTTAGTTGGTTAAGCATCCGACTTCAGTGCAGTCTGTGAGTTGGAGCCCCACGGCAGGCTCTGTGCTGACAGCTCAGAGCCTGGAGCGTACTTCTGATTCTGTGTCTCCCACTCTCTCTGCCCCTCCCCGACTCATGCTCTGTCTCTCTCACTCTCAAAAAATGAATAAATGTTAAAAAAAATTTAAAGAATACTTTATTGCTAAGAAGTGCTAGCCATCATCTGAGCTTTCAGTGAGTCATTATCTTTTTGCTGGCGTGGGGTCTTGCCTTGACGTTGGTGGCTGCTGAAAGATCAGCGGGATGTTGCTGAAGTTTGGGGTGGCTATGGCAACTTCTTAAAATAAGACAATGATGAAGTTTGCCATATGAATTGACTCTTCACAAATCGTTTCTCTGTAGCATGCAGTGATGTTTGATAGCATTTTACTTATAATAGAACTTCTTTCAAAATTGGAGTCAGTCTCTCAAACCCTGCCACTGCTTTATCAACTAAATTTTTTTAATGTGTGATAGCTCTATATACTTTTATTTTTAATAATTTATTTTTTAATTTACATCCAAGTTAGTTAGCATATGGTGCAACAATGATTTCAGAAGTAGATTCCTTAATGCCCCTTACCCATTTAGCTCGTTCCTCCTCCCACAACCCCTCAACTAAATTTATATATTCTAAATCCTTTCTCGTAATTTCAACAATCTTCACAGCATCTTCACCAGGAGTAGATCCCATCTCAAGAAATCACTTTCTTTGTTCATCTATTTTTTAAAAGTGTTTATTTATTATTTGAGAGAGAGAGAGAGAGAGAGAGAGAGAGAGAGAGAGAGAGAAGAGCAGGGGGTGGGGGGCAGAGAGGGAGAGAGACAGAATCCCAAGAAGGCCTTGCACTGTCAGCACAGAGCTGACACGGGGCTCAAACTCAAACTGCAAGATCATGACCTGAGCCAAAATCAAGAGTTGGATGCTTAACTGACCAAGCCACCTAAGCACCCCTCTTTGTTCATCTATAGAAGCAACTCCTTTCTCATCCATTCAAGTTTTATCATGATATTATAGCAGTTCAGCCACATCTCCACGTCTCATTCTACTTCTCTTGCTATTTCCATTACATCTGCAGCTACTTCCTTCACTGGGAGTCTTAACCTGCTCAGAGTCATCCATGAGGGTTAGAATCAACTTCTTTCAAACTCCTGTTAGTGTTGATTTTTTTGACCACTTCCCATGAATCATGGATGTTTTTCATGACATTGAGAATGGTGAATCCTTTCCAAAGAGTTTTCAGTTTACTTTGCCCAGATCTATCAGAGGAATCACTACGACAACTATAGCTTTACAAAATGTTTCTCAAATAGTTAAGTCTTGAAAGTCAAAATGACTCCTTGATTGGGGCGCCTGGGTGGCTCAGTCGGTTGAGCGTCCGACTTCAGCTCAGGTCACGATCTTGCGGTCCGTGAGTTCGAGCCCCGCGTCGGGCTCTGGGCTGATGGCTCAGAGCCTGGAGCCTGCTTCCGATTCGGTGTCTCCCTCTCTCTCTGCCCCTCCCCCGTTCATGCTCTATCTCTCTCTGTCTCAAAAATAAATAAAATGTTAAAAAAAATTTAAAAAAAAAAAACAAAAACAAAATGACTCCTTGATTTATGGGTTGCAGAATGGATGTTGTGTTAGGAGGCATGAAAGCAACACTAATCCTGTTGTATACGGCTGTCAGAGCTCTTAGGTGACCAGGTGCATTGTCAATGAGCAGTAATCTTTTGGAAGGGATCTTTTTGTCTGAGTAGCAAATATCAACAGTGGGCTTAAAATATTCAGTAAACCATGTTGTAAACAGATGTGTCGTCATCCAGGCTTTGTTTCACTTATAGAGCAGAGGCAGAGTAGATTTAGTGTAATTCTTAAGGACCCTAGGTTTTTCAGATTGATATATAAACATTGGCTTCAACTTAAAGTCACCAACTGCATTAGCCATTAACAAGAATCCGTCTGTCCTTTTGAAGTTTTGAAGCCAGGCATTGACTTATTCTCTCTAGCTGTGAAAGTCCTGGATGGCATCTTCTTCCAGTATAAGGCTGTTTCATCTACATAGAAAATCTGTAGCCACCTTCATTCGTTATCTTAACTGATCTTCTGGATAATTTGCTGCAGCTTCTACATCACCACTTGTTGCTTCACCTTGCATATTTATGTTATGGAGATGGCTTCTTTCCTTAAACCTCATGAACCAACCTCTCTCTTCTAGCTTCAGATTTCACTTCTGCAACTTCCTCCCCTCTCTCGGCCTTCACAGAATTGAAGAGAGTTAGGGCCTTGCTCAGGATTAGGCTTTGGCTTAAGGGAATTTTGTGTCTGTTTTGATGGATTGGTTTGCTTGTTTATTTATTTATTTAGAGAGTGAGTGAGCACAAGTTGGGAGGGGCAGAGAGAGAGAGACAGACAGAGAGAGAGAGAATCCCAAGCAGGCTCCACACTGTTAGCACGGATCCCCACATGGCACTCGATCTCATGAACTGTGAGATCACGACCTGAGTCGAAGTTGGACGCCTGACGGACTGAGCCACCCAGGCACCCTCATTTTGATCTTCTAGCCAGACCACTAAGAGTTTCTTTGTATAAGCAATAAGGTTGTTTTGCTTTCTTAACACTCGCATGTTCACTGGAGCAGCACTTTTCATTTCCTTCAAAAACTTTTCCATTGCCTTCACAACTTGGCTGAGTCTTTGGCACAAGAGGCCTACTTTTGGCCTGTCTTGGCTTTCCACATGCCTTCCTCACTAACCTTAATCATTTCTAGCTTTCGATTGAAAGTGAGAGATGTGGGACTCTTCCTTTCACTTGAACACTTAGAGGCCATCATAGGGTTATTAACTGGCCTACTTTCAGTATGGTCGTGTTTCAGGGAATAGGGAGGCTCAAAGAGAGGAAGAGAGAAGGGAAGGGCCAGTGAGTGGAGCAGTCAGAACACACAACATCTTTGTATTAACTTTGCTATCTCATATGGGTGCAGTTCGTGGCACCTCAAGACCATTACAACAGCAACTCAACAATCACTGATCACAGATCACCATAACAAATATAATAATAATGTAAAAGTTTCAAATGTGAGAATGACCAAAATGTGACACAGAGACATGAAGTGAACAAGTGCTGCGGCTGGAAAAATAGCACCAATAGCCTTGCTCACTGCAGGGTTCCCACAAACCTTCAATTTGTAAAAGACTCAGTATATGCAAAGCACAATAAAGTGCAACTAAATGAGCTATGCCTGTACTGTTCAACTCAACATTTATTGAATTCCTACGATGTGCTATAGTCATTGAGTTAGATATTGAGGAGGTAACAGTGAACTGAAGGTCCATTTCTTCTAAGAATTTACAGTCCGATGGCCGAGACAGTAATTTAACACATTGTTTCTACACACTTGTGCTATGTACTCCCTTATACAGAGGGTCTTGGATACACCAAGGATGCATCTTCCAGTCTGGAAGCCTTCCAGAAAGGCTTTCCAAAGGAAGTCACACCTAACCTGAGTTTTGAAGGAGTAGAATTTAGAAGAAGAATGAACCATGAATTTAATCTGTGAGAAGATTTTCAATACTTTAAAAATTAGTATACGGAGATCTGTCAACACATATTTCGTTAAAGGGTTTGCTTTGATTTTCCTAAGTGATGTTGAACCAGAATAGCTTCTTGCTTCAAAGTTTTCTCTCCTTTGAATTGCCTTTGTTCTTGGTGAAATGCCTTGGCAATAAGAACCTGTTGTAACTTTCCATTGTAATCACAGCCCACTGTACTCAACACCTATTTGTAGCAGAAAAGATGTTTATTTTTTAGGCCAGTGTCTACTTGACATTATCCTCAAAAAGAAGTAAGTTTTCTTTAGATAAGTATTACCCAGTCTGTGTTTCCTCAAATCCTTATCTCCTGAATAGTGATAGGTATTTGATTTTAAAAACAGAGAAAATTTAGGGGAAAAATAAGTTGGGTAAATGATTAATGTTATTTATTATAAAACTCATTAGAGAATTTAATGCAATAATGCACATTGAAACTTTGAGAAGGGAGAGAATATGCAATTTCTTTAGCTTATGGAATCTTTTCTTTTTGTGGAATATTTTGTGAACCATCAATGGAATAATTTGGGTTGACTGCCCTGTCTAGACCAGAACTTCTCGCCCTCAGCACTATTGATATTTTGGGTGGATACTTCTTTGTTGTAGGGGCTGTCCTGTGCATTGTAGGATGTTTAGCTGTATCCCTACCCTATGTCAATAGCACCCCCTGAGTTGTGACAACCAAAAATGTCTGCAGGCATTTGTCAAATGTTTCCTGGGTGACAATATCTCTCCCACATTGAGAACCACTGGTCTAGACTGTAAGTTCTTTGAAGGCAGACACTCTTTTTCCTAAATCACAGTGCGGTTTGACATGTAATAAACGAATAAACTAGACATTATGATCAAGCAATGTCACATTGTCCAGATAGAATCTGGACATGAGGTTATAAGCTTTAGGTTATAAAGTTTAACATTATTGGTATTGTTTCACTGTCTAAATTAGCAAGTAAATTAATAAATGTAGCTGCTGTTAATCTCCTGCCTGTACAAACTATAATAACGGAGGCTAGTTTGTGGAGGATTAATAGATGATCGCCAGCCTGAACATGGTGATGATCCCTAGAGTTTAGGGATGGTTTTATTTTAAAATGCATATAATTTGGGGGCACCTGGCTGGCTCAGTCCATAGAGTATGCAACTCTTGACCTCAGGGTTGTAAATTCAATCCCCACATTGGGTGTAGAGATTACAATGTAGAGCTACATTGGGTGTAGCTACAGACCTGATGCTCATAGGAAGTTTTATACAGTAACCTACGTCTGAGAGGAGACCATCATACTGTCTATATAATTTTGACGTCTCCCATAATCAAAATGATAGCAATATGGCAAAATATTTAAAAATCTAGAAAACCTGAGGTTAAAAGATATCGCAAACTCTTTATATCAGAGTACGTTCAGTGAATAATAAGATCTCAATAATTATATCTATTATTATTATCATCATCACGATTGTGAAGGGAGTATTGTCCTTTATGACCAAATAGCACATCAAATGCCTTTCAATCTCTTCAGGACCTCCATCCAGCCTGTTTCAGCCACCTCGTCGTCCTGGCCTTGGAACTGTTGGGAAACCAATTCGACTGTTAGCCAATCATTTTCAGGTTCAGATTCCTAAAATAGATGTGTATCACTATGATGTGGATATTAAACCAGAAAAACGGCCTCGTAGAGTCAACAGGTAAGGACTAGAAAGAGTAGATTTCTATATATTTAAATGTATATCATTTATTTATTATGTATCATATTGTTTTCTAAATTCTTTCATCATGTAGGCTTTGTTTTTTCTCTAAGATGGTAAGTTTCTTGATAGCAGCTTTGTTGTCTCATACTTGGTTATCCTCTACAGATTCTAGCAGTGCTGGATACATTATTGTCCAACAGTAAATACTTACCAAATGAAGGAGAAAGTCACTCTCATTGTCCAATGGTAGCAGAAATTTAGATAATAAAATAAAAATAGGTGAAGCGTTAGTATGTACAGGAAACTAGAACTATCTGAAAATTCTGGGGCTTCTGGCTGGCACAGTTGGTAGAACATGCGACTCTTGATCTCGGGGCTCGAGATCAAGAGTCAAGACGAGGTTCGATCCTGAAATTGGATATAGAGTTTAATTAAAAATAAAATCTTAAAAAATAACTATCCCAAAATTAATTTTATTATTAAATATTGGTATTGGACATGAAAAAAATTTAAGTGTAAAGACAGAAGAATCATCTTGGAGTATTGAAAAAAGTGAAGTTCAGAGAGAAGTTCTGTTTAATTCTAACATTACCCAAGTGGGGTCTGGATGAGATGATTTAAGCCTTTTTGGTGTGTATGGCAGGAATTTACCAAATGTGAAGACATAGTCCTGTAGCAGATATCTTTACAATGCTAAGAACACCCGATTTTCTTTTTTCTGTTTTCACGCCATCATATTCAACAATCCTTAATATTAAGATCCTTACTTTCTAAGAATGCCTTTGGTGTCAAGTGCAATATTTTATGCTGCTGGATATTTTTCTTATTATAGATCAATAATATGGCTTTCTGGTACAGTTTAATCTCATGCAAGCCCGTAATTGTTTGGCTATTATATAACTGAAATCAACTGTAATAGTTACCATTAATGGCTACCATTAATCCATTCAACGAACATTTTATTAAGTGCTTACTATGTACCAGGTATTGTTCTGTGCTCTGGAAATACAACATGAACAAAACAGGCAAAAATTTCTACCCTTGAGGAGCTTATATTCTAATAGGGGAGAAGACCAAAAATAAATGAATCAGCAAACAAAAATTGTTACGTGTTAGTTGGTGATAAGTGCTATGAAGAAAAATTAAACAGGGAAAGAAAATAGAGAATGGGGGTGGGGTGACCAACTGAGATGTTTTTAATAATTTTTTGGAGGTAGTGTCAGCACGATGTGCTGATGGATTAAACATGGGATATGAGTGAAGAAATGAGTCATGACTGATCCCAGGGTTTTTGTCCTGTGCAAGTGGAAAAAATGGAGTTGCCACTTGTTGGAATGGGGAAAACTATGGGTTTTCCCTAACCCAGTCAACAGGGCTGGCAGATCAGGAGACCTGTTTGGGCATGTTAGGGCTGAGATGTCTATTAGACATCCTAGTGGAGATGTTGAGTAGGAACTCGAATAGATGAGGTCGGATTTAGGCTGGTGACAAACATTTGAAGGTCATCAGCATATTGGTGGTAAAGCCATGAGCTGGGTAAGATTATATGGGAAGTGAGCGTGGTTAGAGAAAAAAAAGACTGTAAGAGAAAAGACTCTAAGCACCCCAATATTTAAAAATTAGGGAGATGAGGAAGCCAGGAGACTGGCATGGAAAGGCCACTGGGATAGGTGAAAACCAGGACAGAACAAGGAGGCAAGGGAAGAAGATGTTTTAAGTTGGAAGGCTTTATCATCTAATGTTTAAGGAACACTGAATTTAGCATTGTGGAGCTCACTGGGGACCTTGACAAGAGTAGTTTTGGTGGAGGAGAAGTGGAGAAGGTTTAGGAGAGACAGGGAAAGAACAATTAGAGACAACTTCTTTAAGGGATTTTGACACAAAGGGGAACAGAGAAATGGGATGTTCAAATGGGGAGGAAGTCAGGTCAAGGAAGTTTAATTTCTTTGAAGATGAGAGAAATGATAGCATATCTGTATGCTGAAGGAAATAATCCAGTAAAGAGGACAAATCTGATAATTCAGAAGATAGGAAGATCCTCGGAGTCCTATCCATGAGCACACCAGAGTAAGTAGGCTTATTGTGTGACAAGCACTGTTGTAAATATTCTATGTATATTTATTTACTTAATACAACAAACTTTTGTGGTAGATATTGTGATTATCATAATTTTACAAATGAAAAGAAACAGATAGGTTTCTTGTAACTTGCCCAAGGTCATGCAGTTCTGCCACTTATTCACTCTGTGACCAGGGGCAGATCACTTGCCTATGCTGATTTTTTTTTCTTTAAAAAAAAATTTTTTTTAATGTTTATTTATTTTTGAGAGAGACAGAGTGTGATTGGGGGAGGGGCAGAGAGAGAAGGAGACACAGAACCCAAAGCAAGCTCCAGGCTCTGAGCTGTCAGCACAGAGCCTGACACGGGGCTCGAACCCACAAACCGTGAGATCGTGACCTGAGCTGAAGTAGGACTCTTTACCGACTGAGCTACCCAGGCGCCCCAAGTATTTTTTTTCTATTTATTATGAAGTAGTATTTTTTTTTTCTGTTTACTATGAAAACAATAATCATTGGCCTACTTGTCTCACAAAATTGTTGCATAGATTAAGTGAGAGCAGAGGTGAAAATATCTCTTCACTATAAAACTATTTATGGTTATAATTTAAGAATGTAAGATGAGGGGGGCACCTGGGTGGCTCAGTCAGTTGAGCGTCCGACTTTGGCTCAGGTTATGATCTCGCGGTCTGTGAGTTTGAGCCCCACGTTGGGCTCTGTGCTGACAGCTCAGAGCCTGGAGCCTGCTTCAGATTTTGTGTCTCCCTCTCTCTCTGCCCCTTACCTGCTCGTGCTCTGTCTTTCTCTCTCTGTCAAAAATAAACATTAAAAAAATTTTTTTTTAAAAAGAATGTAAAATGAGGAATTACCCTGCTAATATGAAAATGTATTGTTCTTAAGTTAGCTTTTTTTAATTGGTAATATATGCTACTGCATTTCTCCATTAATTTTTTTCAGTTGCGTGATTGAGTTTATAAATGTGTGTCTTTTCCCACAGATTTTATTTGTGGAATATTAATGCCTTAGCCAGTTGTAATATGTTTTGGCTTTTAAGATATAGTTCGCACATGTACCATTCACTAGACGTTGGTGAGATATAGAGCTATCATTGACTCTAGCATTCCAAAATCTCACACACTCATCTGTCCATCTCAAACCATATACTCTAGTTGCCAGGTAACTAAAGCCGGCATACAGAGTGGTCCAGCATATATATATATATATATATATATATATATATATATATATATATATATATACACACACACACACACACACACACACACACACACACACACAAAAACCCTGAAGTAAAGCTAGGCATGCTTGATTGAGGCTTTCATTCTAAAAAGAAAGAAACTACATTGGTAATCTTTATGGAATAAGGATATTTTACATTTCCTTCTCCACACTGCTCAAGAGTACTTTGGCATAAAGCAAGACAGTATGCAGAATAATAAATTACCAGCATTTGGCAAAGGGATTGACTTATTCCTCGGAGTATATGCATCTTAGATTTATTGGTCCTCAGATTTCTGAATTTCTGCCTACTCTTTTTTCTGAAACCATTATACTTGAATGAGGATGCTTAGTTGCTAACAATTACGAATTACAAATATTCATGCCAAACTTAGATGCCAAAGATAGGTTATTCTCATAAGGCTATATTTATCATCAGAGAGGATTGTGAAAATAAGAGTTTGAGAGGCTGCCATAAATTTTATGCTCTCTTTTTATTCCCTGCTTTCTTATCATCTCATAGCTGCCTTTGCTCACTTGTTGCCACCTTTCTTTAGTTGACCATTGCTAACTGTTTTTTAGTTACTGAAGTCAATTCTAACTTTAACTCTTACTTTTTCCAAGTAGTTTTGAACTCAATTTAGGTGATTAAAGTATAGCGGTAGTTTCCTTACTATTCACCATTTCTCAAAGCTAATTGCCACTCTCTCCATTACTGTTAAGAGAGGTAGTAGACACAATGGTACGGCACTTCAAGATGCAAATATTTGGTGATCGGCAGCCTGGCTATGATGGCAAAAGAAACATGTACACGGCACACCCACTGCCAATTGGACGGGATAGGGTAAGTGTTAACAGTCAGAAATGTATGATAGGCTTAGGTCATTTCCATAGAACAAGAATGTTTCCCTTTCTAATGGCAACTTATTTCTTTTTTTTTTTCCTTATTTTTAAAATTTTTATTTGTGTTGAGAGAGAGAGAGGGAGAGGAAGGGGCAGAGAGAGAGAGAATCCCAAGCAAGCTTCATGCTGTCAGCGCAGAGCCCTATGTGGCACTTGAACTCATGAACTGTGAGACTGTGACCTGAGCCGAAACCAAGAGTCAGACGCTTAACCAACTGAGCCACCCCCGTACCCCTGGCAACTTAATTCTCAGTTGCTTCACATAGTGTTGATAGATTTGGTATTGTGTTCATATTCCCTTGTCCCTTAGTCAATCAATAATTGAAGATGAGATAAGCATTAGAATCTAGGTTGATTATGTCATCTCTACATACATTCCAAGGTTTTCACATTGCTAAAGTACTTGCTACCTGAATCTGAACAATGGAGTCTTTATAGAGTATAGAAAATTATCTAAACCCACTGATGAAAATATTTGTAATACCATAATAACTTTTTCTAAATTTATTTTAATTAGAAAAACAGTATATAAATATCTACTCATTATAAACTTACTTAGACAATCTAGAAATACTGTGATTTCCAGCCTCCTCACCTGCCTATACCCTTCATCCCATTTTCCTTTTTAGAGGAAACTATTCTAATAGTTTGGTATGTATCTTTTCAGATATTTTTATGTGCATTAGCTATTTATGCATATGTTTATGTGTAATCTTGTTTGTTTGCATATCATTCTATGATTCACTTTATCACTTAACAATATGTCTGGAAGGGGCACCTGGGTGGCTCAGTCACTTAAGTGTCCACCTCTTGATTTCAGCTCAGGTCATGATCTTACGGTCATGGGATTGAGCTCTTCACTGACATTGTCGAGCCTGCTTGGAATTCTCTTTCCCTCTCTCTCTGCTCCTCCCTGACTCATGCTCTCTCTAAATAAACAAACAAATAAATAAATATAAAAAAACCCAATATGTCTGGGGGATCTTTCCATTTTTTTTACATTTAGAGATTTTATTATTTTTTTTAATTCAAATTCTTTTTATTGTGGTAAGGAGTACATAATGTAAAAATTACTATTTTATCCATTAAAATGTTTTTTTTTAATGTTTATTTACTTCTGAGAGAGAGACAGACAGACAGAGCATGAGTGGGAGAGGGGCAGAAAGAGAGGGAGACACAGAATCCAAAGCAGGCTCCAGGCTCTAGGCTCTGAGCTGTCATCACAGAGCCTGACGTGGGGCTCAAACCCATGAACTATGAGATAATGACCTGAGTCAAAGTCAGACTGTCAACCAACTGAGCCACCCAGGCACCCCTTAACCATTTTTTTTTTGAGAGAAAGAGAGAGAAAGGGAGTGGAGGAGAGGGGCAGAGGGAGAGAATTGAGAGAGAGAGAGAGAGAGAGAGAGAGAGAATCTTAAGCAGGCTCCACACTCAGCACAGAGCCCGATGTGGAGCTTGATCCCACAAATCTGGATCATGACCTGAGCCAAAATCAACAGTCGGATGCTCAACTGTTTGAGGCACCCAGGTACCCCTAATTAACCATTTTTAGGTGTACAATGCAATGGCATTTAGCATATTCACATTGTTGTACAATCATGACCACTATTGATCTCTGCAACTTTTTCATCCTCCTGTACTGGAAGTATGTACCCCTTAAACAGTAAGTTCCCCCTCTCCTCTTCCTCTAGTTCCTGCTATCCACTGTTCTACTTTCTGTCTCTACAAACTTGACTATTCTAGGTACCTCATATATATGGAATCATACAATCTTTGTCCCTTTGTGTCTGGCTTATTTCACTTAGCGTAATGTTTTCAAAGTTCATCCACGTTGTAGCATTCCCCTTATTTTCAAACTATTATTTGCATAATGGTCAATACTAAATTATTCCCCTATTGATGGAGACTTAGGTTGTTTACAATGTTTTGCAACTGCAGAAAGTGTTAAAGTTAAATATCCTTATGCATATACTATATTGAGTATTCCTGGGATCTTTTTTTCAGCCTTTGTAAATAGGTATATGTAAATGTGATTTTTTTTTCCTTAGGTTGATATGGAAGTGACACTTCCAGGTGAGGGTAAAGACCAAACCTTTAAAGTGTCTGTTCAATGGGTATCAGTTGTGAGCCTTCAGTTGCTTTTAGAAGCTTTGGCTGGGCACTTGAACGAAGTCCCAGATGACTCAGTACAAGCACTTGATGTTATTACAAGGCACCTTCCCTCCATGAGGTTAGTATCTTCATTTGAGTTCTTTCCCAAAATGTCAGGGTTTTTTTTGGTAGGTTGCATCAGAGCCACTGAAAGGTTTCTGCATAAGTCATAGTTCAAACTTGGTTTCAAGTTTGTTTATAAAGTTGAGAGAGAAATGAAAGACCTTGCACGCTTTTCATTGTGAAACATGCCAACTATTTTTTCAGGTACACTCCAGTGGGTCGTTCTTTTTTCTCACCTCCTGAAGGTTATTACCACCCTCTGGGAGGGGGCAGAGAGGTTTGGTTTGGCTTTCACCAGTCTGTGAGACCCGCTATGTGGAATATGATGCTCAATATTGATGGTATGATGGAATTCTCTTTTGATTCTTTGTTCTTTTGGCTGGTTGGGTTTTTTTTGTTTGTTTTTTTTTTTTTTTTTTTTTTTTTTTTTTTTGTTTAGTTTAGTTTTGTTTTTTTTGTGGTGCTTTCCCTCTCCCTGAAGCTAAGTATCCTTCCTCTCTGTTTGTTAGTATCTGCAACTGCTTTCTACCGGGCTCAGCCTATCATTGAGTTCATGTGTGAGGTTTTAGACATTCAGAACATCAATGAACAGACCAAACCTCTAACAGATTCCCAGCGTGTCAAGTTTACCAAAGAAATCAGAGGTAGGTATTTGCATTGTGGTAGTCTCAGAAAGGCAGCTCAACACGGTGGAAAGAGCACAGTCTTGGAGTCAGACACATCTGGGTTTCTAGCCCAGCCCAACCAGTTCTATCAGTGGGACCTGTGGCTAGATACTTAATCACCATGAGTCTTAATTTATTCATCTCTAAGGTAAAGATAATAATATGTATCTTTATGGTTGATGTGAGAATTAAAGGCAATTAAATGTATAAAGCTTCTTGCCCAGTAGCTGGCACATATCAGACACTCTAAGCCTTACCCACTTGGAAGCTTCCGTTTTAATAAAATAACACAAGTTCATTTATTATCCCTTTGGAATTTCTTTTCTTCTTGTTATTAGCTTTCTTCTCTCACTAGAACAGAAGCTTCATCAGGGCTATCTCTAGATCTGATAATAAGTACCAGAGTAGTTGATGCATAGTAGATATTTATTGAATTAATTAATAAATTGAAGTAGATTGCCCATCTTAAGTCATCTGGGTTCTAAGTTTTTCTTCTTAGCTGAGACTTTTTGCCTGTACATGATGAAATTGTTCCCATATCCTTGCAACTTTTGTCCTGTACAATGCCATGCCTTTCCAAAGACAACATTTAAACCTGTTTTCATCACTTTGATTTTAACTAACACCTAATGTCTTGACTTTTTTTTTTTTTTTTTAACTTCAGGTCTTAAAGTTGAGGTGACCCACTGTGGACAGATGAAACGAAAATACCGAGTTTGTAATGTGACTAGACGGCCAGCTAGTCATCAAACGTATGTTAACCACATCTAAAATGATACTGTTACATTTTTTGGTAACAGAGGAAGCTGCTATAATCATTTGAGAAATTGGCATCCCATATTGTAATCTTCAAAATCACTGTAATCCTCTTTTAAGCACCAAAGCTTTAAAAAATGTTTTAAGTATTTTTGATGGAGACATTTAGAAAACATATATCTTGGCGTTTGATTCATTTCACCTCTTAAACACAGAGGATGCCAAACACAGATCAACTTTTATGTAACAATGCCGAGTCATGATTAAAAGCATCCTTTAGGGGCGCCTGGGTGGCGCAGTCGGTTAAGCGTCCGACTTCAGCCAGGTCACGATCTCGCGGTCTGTGAGTTCGAGCCCCGCGTCGGGCTCTGGGCTGATGGCTCAGAGCCTGGAGCCTGTTTCCGATTCTGTGTCTCCCTCTCTCTCTGCCCTTCCCCCGTTCATGCTCTGTCTCTCTCTGTCCCAAAAATAAATAAACGTTGAAAAAAAAAATTTAAAAAAAAAAAAAAAAAAAAAAAGCATCCTTTATTATACTGTCGTAATTCTCAATGCATGTCCCAAAGGGTTTGTCAAGGCCTCTATACATCATATAAGGCTGTCATGGGAAGATAATTGCTTTGTGTTTTGTTTGGATTTTTCTCTCTTTGTAGTTAGTGGCTACTTCTTCCAGCTGTCAGTATGTATGGCATGCCTCTTAACAGCTCACTCATTTCCATTTTCCAAACTTATTTTTCTTTTCTTTCTTTTTTTATATGTTTTTTAAATGTTTATTTATATTTGAGAGAGAGAGAGAGAGAGCGCGCGAGAGCGAGCATGAGCGGGGGAGGGGCAGAGAGACGGATACAGACAGAATCTGAAGCAAGCTCCAGGTTCCGAGCTGTCAGCACAGAGCCCGATGTGAGATCTTTGGAGGCACCCCTCCAATCTCATTTTTCTAATCACCCAACTTCTAATCCACTGGGAACTACGCATAATCAGAAAATATATATGAAAGTGCTTTTTTAAAATTTACTATATCTGTAAGTTTTATTCTTATAATCAAGATCTTTAAATTCATATCTGACATAAATAAATATTGGCTCCTCCAAGTAAAGAGCATGAACTTAAATATATAAACGACATTATTTTGTTTAGTCAGAAGACTTTTGTTTGTTTGTTTATATTCTACTCTGACTTATTTTTTTAACAAATTTTTTAATGCTTGTTTATTTCTGAGAGAGAGAGCACACACGAGTAGGGGAGGGGCAGAGAAAGAGAGAGGGGGACAGAAGATCTGAAGTGGGCTTCGCTGACAGCAGACAGCCTGATGTGGAGCTCGCACCCACAAACCGTGAGATCACAACCTAAGCTGAAGTGAGACGTTCAACTGACTAAGCCATCCAGGTGCCGCTAGTCTTGACTTTATTTTAGATCCATGGTTCTCAATGCTTAAACTTTAGTGTACATTGGGGCACCTGAGTGGCTCAGTTGTTTGGGCATCCGGCTCTTGATTTCAGCTTGGGTCACAATTTCATGGTCTATGAACTTGAGCCCCGCATCAGGGTCCGTGAGACAGTGTGGAGCCTGCTTAGGGTCCTCTCTTTCTCTGTCCCTCCCCTGCTTGTGCTATCTCTCAAAATAAATTAAAAAATAATAGTAAATAAAAAACTTTTAACTTTAATGTACATCAAAATCACTGGGAGGGCTTTGTTCTAGATAATAGAAGTTTTGGAGTGATCTCTGGATAAATGTGGTATATTAATTCAGTGTGATTTGATTAAATTCTTCAGTAAAAACTCATATGCATCTGATGTGAATTTCTTAAGAGTTATAAAATAATATTTCATGTATCCTTCATATTATACCATTGACTTCATTCTCTAGGGGAAAAAAATGTTACCCAAACTTTATGAAGTCACTATTGAGGAGTGTAGCTTTTTTTAAAGAACTGTATCTTTTTCATTAATTACTTCACATAATCCTATAAGAATAATTATACTTGTAGGCTTGTATGATCTTTGCATACAAATTAAAAGCACATAGTTTTAACGTTTATTTATTTTTGAGACAGGGACAGAGCATGAACCAGTGAGGGTCAGAGAGATGGAGACACAGAATCTGAAACAGACTCCAGGCTCTGAGCTGTCAGCACAGAGCCTGACACGGGGCTCGAACTCACAGACCGTGAGATCATGACCTGAGCCAAGTCAGCCGTTTAACCGACTGAGCCACCCAGGCGCCCCAAAACCACATGGTTTTAAATATCACATAGGTGATCCTCACTGCATTGTTACTTTGTAGGGCTGTAGCAGTTAAGAAAACAGATTAAAGTTATTACCAAATATTTGCACCAAGTATTTGAGATAATTTGCCCCCTAGAAAAGCCAAAGAAAGGGAACTTCTTAAATCGCACTCCCCAGTTTATATTATATATCCTGGCAAAGCCTCATTTTCATGTATTTAGTCTTGTTTCCCCCAGACCCACATATATCTGTCCTGGTTTGGGGATCTGGAAATTGGCCTCAATAACTATGTTACATTCATCTTACAAATAGTTCTCTTAAACAAATAAAACCTGTGTGGGGGGTGCCTGGGTGGCTCAGTCGGTTAAGCTCTCTCTTTTTTTTTTTTTCTTTTTTTTAATTTTTTAAAGTTTATTTATTTTTGAGAGAGAGAAACAGCACAAGCAGGAGAGGGGCAGAGAGGGAGAGAGAGAATCCCAAGCAGGCTCCGCACTGCCAGTACAGAGCCCAACGAGGGGCTCAAATCCACGCACCGTGAGGTCATAACCTCAGCCAAAATCAAGAGTCAGATGCTCAACCAACGGAGTCATCCAGGCGCCCCAGCATCTGACTCTTGATCTCAGGGTCGTGAGTTCAAGCCCACTTTGGGCTCCACGCTGGGTGCGAAAGCTCAAAAAAAAAAAAAAAAAAGATTGGCCTTTGTTTTTTAAGTGACTGATCAAGGTAGAAAATGTTTGTAGGCTTTTGTTCGCTTGCTTGTTTAAGAAAAAAAAACCTCGAAGAAATTTCTGAAAAGATGTTCTCTCCTGTAGTTTTCCTTTACAGCTAGAAAATGGTCAAGCTATGGAATGTACAGTAGCCCAGTATTTTAAGCAGAAGTATAGTCTGCAGCTGAAATATCCCCACCTCCCCTGCCTCCAAGTGGGACAAGAACAAAAACATACATACTTGCCACTTGAGGTAAGCTAAGCTGAATTTTTTGCCAAATCTGCCAATCTCTTGAATGAGTTAAAAAAAAAAAAAAGAAAAGAAAAAGAAATCACGTTCTAGGCTAGTGGCAGAATCTAGTATTAGTTTTTAAAATGTTTTGGGCAAATAGCTTCACCAGGTAACAGCATTTTCATGTTTTGAGGAATGGAAGATGTAAGATACAGTTTAGCTCTAAGGCTCATGACATAGAAACCCATTACACAAAACGAATTTCTCTTTGCCTCTCGGTAGGTCTGCAATATTGTGGCAGGACAGCGATGTATAAAGAAGCTCACGGACAATCAGACTTCCACAATGATCAAAGCGACAGCAAGATCTGCACCTGACAGACAGGAGGAAATCAGTAGACTGGTCAGTAAGTCATGGTCTTCAAGATAAGCTAGCTTTAAGATGAGAAAAGAAGAAAATATAAAACTCCTGGTGGGACACAGTTACTCTTTGGTTTTTATATACGCAGGCTTTCCTGTTCCTTAGGTGAAGAGTAACAGTATGGTGGGTGGACCGGATCCATACCTTAAAGAATTTGGCATTGTTGTCCACAATGAAATGACAGAGCTCACAGGCAGGGTACTTCCAGCACCAATGCTGCAGTATGGAGGCCGGGTAAGCTTTTTATTTTATTCAGCAAGCTTCTTCCAACAACCAGTCAAAAAGAGAATAACCCAGGGTTTCTCCACTACACCACACTGAATTTACCCATAGTTTTGTTCAGTATTGCTTTTTGTCTTTTGGCTAATACCAAATAGAATTTTGTTTATCCCCTCATCGACATTAAAATGGCCTTAGATTGTAATGTCTTTTCTCTTTTCTTTTGTTTCTTTTTTGTTTTGTTTTTTTTTAAAGAATAAAACGGTAGCCACACCCAACCAGGGTGTCTGGGACATGCGAGGAAAGCAGTTTTATGCTGGCATTGAAATTAAAGTTTGGGCAGTTGCTTGTTTTGCGCCTCAGAAACAATGTAGGGAAGATTTACTAAAGTGAGTATCTTCATATTTTCAGCTTAGTAATATCCCTTCCAGATATGAAAATACCATCTTTACATGAATGTGCTCTGTGCACTGGCACTAAATCCCTGACTCCTATAGTGACACCATCTGGCTGTAGGAAAAAGACCTTGTATTATAGTAAATTGCAAACTTGGGAATGACATTAAGAATCTGAGTCAGCTTTCTTACATTTAGAGCAGAAATTTGTGACTAACAAGGCCAAAGCAGTGACAGTTGGCAAACTCTTCTGAATTCTTAGTGAAGCTTCCTGTGGTATTAATTGTATCTTTTCAGCTAAGATAAAAACTAGTCCATTTTTAATCATTATAATTTACTAGTGAGCTTGGTTTATTGCAGGGTCACTGACTAAGATCATTGGTTCATGTCTTACAGATGCAGCTATCTATAGAAAGGAAGTTAGTAAAAAGGGTGGAAACTCAAGGCAGGAAAAGGGAACTGGATGAAAGAAAGGAATCTTACAAATCTTGACAAATGCACAAAAGAAATGCGGAAAGCGTTATACATATATTAAAGTAACTTCACAAATTTAAAATTTAAAACTTCACAATGAATTTTATTTTTTTAAAGTGATGATTTCTTTTGATATTGTTATTGAATCAAATCTATTACAAGTTTGAATGTAATCCTAAATATACTGATTTGTGTTTCCATATTCTCAATTGAACACAAGCTTACCCAACTATTCTCGTGCCAGGCTTACCAAAATACACATTATCTGAAATTTTGGCTTTGCTTTTCTTTAGTTCAGAATTATTGACCTGAATGTTTAAAAAAATCTTTGAACAGAAATGCTATTCTAGTCCCTGGGGCCCCGTTGAGGTATAATTATTTAAAAATTCAAAATGATAATCTGATAGCTTAATATTAATAACACAGATTCTTTGTGCATTATAATTGCAGTGATACAATTGCCAGCCCATTTTTGGCAACCGGTTATGGATTTTTTGTTTATTTGTTTGTCTTTAATTTTGGCTAAGAATGTGCAAAACTGAAAGAAGTGTCTTTGAGGAAAATAAATGCTAGGAATGTACTCTGAAATGAAAGCACTGTACTACTGGTTCTATTTTACCAGGAGTTTCACTGACCAGCTCCGTAAAATCTCTAAGGATGCAGGGATGCCCATCCAGGGCCAGCCATGTTTCTGCAAGTACGCACAGGGTGCGGACAGCGTGGAGCCCATGTTTAAACACCTGAAAATGACATATGTGGGCCTACAGCTCATAGTGGTTATCTTGCCTGGGAAGACACCAGTGTATGGTATGGACCCCTTTAATATTCAACGAGGGATGATTTCAAATAGTTGGTCAGGATAAGCTAGGTTATGCTGCAGTCACAAACAACTCCAAACTCTCAGTGGCTCAGATCATCCAAGGTTTATTTTTTGCTTTTCCTGTGTGTCCACTGAGGTAAACTGTGGCCTCTGTTACATGTCATCATGTTATTTTTCACTCTGACACCCGGGTTGGCATAGCAGTTACTATTTGGAATGTTCTTGGCCCCTTGGCAAAGAGAAAAGAGGGCTCTGGAAGGCTCTTAACATCTGCAGCTTCTGTTTTTGAGAGAGAGGGAGAGAGAGAGAGAGAGAGAGAGAGAGAGAGAGAGAGAGAGAGAATGAATGTGTAGCCAGGCCAGAAAGAGGGGGAGAGAAAGAATCCCAAGCAGGCTCCTCACTATTGACACAGGACCCGATGTGGGGCTCGATCTCATGAACTATGAGATCATGACCTGAGCCAAAATCAAGTTGGATGCTTAACTGACTGAGCCACCAGGTGCCCCAACATCCACTACTTCTTTTTTTTTCTTTAATTTTTTTTTTAACGTTTATTTATTTTTGAGACAGAGAGAGACAGAGCATGAACGGGGGAGGGGCAGAGAGAGAGGGAGACACAGAATCTGAAGCAGGCTCCAGGCTCTGAGCCATCAGCCCAGAGCCCGACGCGGGGCTCGAACTTACGGACTGCGAGATTGTGACCTGAGCTGAAGTCGGATGCTTAACCGACTGAGCCACCCAGGCGCCCCTTAGCATCCACAACTTCTTGACCACAACCAGCCACTGGCTCTTCCCAACCTTTTTGCGGGAAGCAAGAATGGGGGCCAGGAAGTTCAGTGGGAATGAGTGTCGGGCATACAGTACCATTCCACCGTAGTCCTCAAAGCAGGAAGAACTGGAATGTTTGGTAAAAAGCACTTAAGAATATCAGAGTGGGGAAGAGTGGGAGAACCTACCACTGGCAGAAAAGAAGCTGTCTAGTTTGTATCTATTATCACAAGAATGATACAAAAGTTCCTTTGACTGTCGTCTGAGTGAGGGATTTGGGAGCTACAGACCGGCTGTGTGAACTTTACAAAATGTCTTCAACTCCCTCTGTAGTTGTCTCTTCTGTTACTTTCTGGTTATCTCTGTGTTTAGAGGGGAAGAGGGGGAGGGGGAGAGAAAAATACTGGAAATTCAAAGAGCTGGCATGTATACTGATAGGGAGGAGCTGGGAGACGGATTCCTTTGCCAGACCAGTCCTGTGGAAAAAGTAACCTCGGGGGACTGCGTTAGTAGTGGCAGGCAGCATCCAAGGGTAAAAGCGGTGGCCTAGCTTTAATGCTCACTGGAGGGAAGAACCGGGAAATTTCCCTGGGGGTTTAGCAGATGAAACAGCCGCATCTAGCACAGGGTACCGTATACAGTAGGCACTCTGTAAATGTTTGTGTGTGGATTTTTCCCTCTATTCTTAGTAATTAGGAGAAGAATATTTAAACATTGTTAAATTAATTAATGGATTTATTCTTGTAGCGGAGGTGAAACGTGTTGGAGATACCCTTCTGGGTATGGCCACACAGTGTGTCCAGGTAAAAAATGTGGTGAAGACCTCACCCCAAACCCTTTCCAACCTTTGCCTGAAGATAAATGCAAAGCTCGGAGGAATTAACAATGTGCTTGTACCTCATCAAAGGTAAGATTCTGAACTCTGTTTTTTTCCACTCTTGCATTATATAAGATCGAATGTAACATAATTCACAGTAAAGCACACAAATCTCAAACGTGCATCTCAATTACTTTTTCTTATATATGTATGAATGCACTCATGTAACCACTACTCAGGTGAAGACGTAGAAAATTTCCGGGACCTCGTCAGGCTTCCTTGTGGCCCTTCCCAACAGAGAACCCCCAGAAGTTAACACTCTCACCATAGATTGTTTTTGCCTGTTTTTGAACTTCATGTAAATGGAACCATACTACATGTCATGTTTTATGCCTGTCTTCTTTTGCTCATCATTATGTGTCTGGAATTCATTCATGTTACTGTATTAAGTAGTCATTTGTTCTTTTTCATTGTTGTGTATTATTTCATTATGTGAATATACCACAGAATTTTAATCTGTTCTGCCATTGACAGATATTCTTATACATTCATTATACACTTTTTCTACATTTTTGGTAGAATTTAAGTACTCTTTCTCTTGAGTATATATCCAAGAGCAGAATTGTTAAGTTATTGAGAATACATGTGTTTAAAAAAATTTTTTTTAACATTTATTTATTTTTGAGACAGAGAGAGACAGAGCATGAACGGGGGAGGGTCAGAGAGAGGGAGACACAGAATCTGAAACAGGCTCCAGGCTCTGAGCTGTCAGCACAGAGCCCGACATGGGGCTCGAACTCACAGACCGCGAGATCATGACCTGAGCCAAAGTCAGCTGCTTAACCGACTGAGCCACCCAGGCGCCCCGAGAATACATGTATTTAGCATCGATAGATGCTGTCAAATAATTTTCCAGAGTGGTTGTACCAGTTTACGTTTCTGCTGAGAGTTCTGGTTGCTCCATATTCTCACCAACACTTGGTAGTATCAGTCCTTTTAACTTTAGCCATTTTGTTTGGGTGTAATAGTATCTCGTTATGGTTTTAATTTGCATCCCCCTAATGATTAATCCGTTGAGCACAATTTCATATGTTTGTTGGCTATTTGGATATCCTCTTTTGTGATGGGTTTGTTCAGTTCTTTGCCCATTTCTTTATTAATCTTTTCATTAATTTGTAGTTTCCCTATCTATTGAGATAATATCTGACTTGTTAACTCTGAAATGTTTCCATGTGGGGGCACCTGGATGGCTCAGTTGGTTAAGTGTCCAACTCTTGGTTTCAGCTCAGTTCATGATCTTGTGGCTCTGTGGATCCGAGCCCTACATCAGGCTTTGCACTGGCAGTGTGGAGCCTGCTTGGGATTCTCTCTCTCTCCATTTCTCTGTGCCTCTCCCTCACTTGTGCTGTCTCCATCTCTCTGAAAATAAATAAACTTAAAAAGAATATTTTCATGTGAAATTCTGTATGTGAAAGCAATTTGAAAAGATAAATTTAGGGCTGTGGTATTAGTCATTGCTATACTTAACAAGAATGTGAAATTGAGTGCCTTGATGTTAGTACAATCATATTCCAATTCTTAATTTTCCCTTGAATGAAGCTTATAGGTAACAAAATCCTTCCTACAATGTTGGTAGATGAGGTCTGCAGGTCATATGGGAAGTTAAGCTAAAATCTGAAATCATTTCATTTCACCCCAAACATTTGAGACGATATAGCATAGTAGCCTAGAGTGCATACTTTGGTGTCTGACTTCCTAAGGTTTGGATTCCAACTTTACCACTTCCAAGTTATTTAAGCTTGGGTGAGCCCCTTATTCTCTTCTGTCTCATTTTTTAAATACGGAAAATTGAGATGATAATTGTACCACCCTCATGGAATTTTTCTGAGGACTAAATCAGTCAATACAGGTAAAGTGCTTAGCACAGTGACTGGTACATAGTGTATGTAAGCTGTTACTATGTTACACATATGTATGTGATAGATACATGCCGTTGTACTGCTCTCTGCCAGACCCATGTTGCATAATGATACATATAGAGAAATCTCACACAGCCTCTGCCCTCATGGAGGTATCTATTCTTTAGTACCCATTATAGGAGATTTTTAGATTTGGGATGTCTCCTATATTATACTTAAATAGTTAGAACTCAATTCCAAGTCCTACCTTAAAGAATTTACCAGAGAAGGATGCATTATATTTTTCTCCTTGATTCCTTAGAAAAATCAGTGCCAAATAAATGAATTCATTCTTTCAACAAATATTTATTGAGTGCCAACCTTGAGCTAGGCAGTGTTCTAGGCACTAGGGATGCTTCAATGAACAAGACAAAACAAAACAAAATTCTTGCCCTTGTGGAACTTATATTCATGTGTGTGTGTGTGTGTGTGTGTGTGTGTGTGTGTAGACAATAAATAAAATAATTTACTGGGGCGTCTGGCTGGCTCAGTCATTAGAGCATGTGACTCTTGATCTCAGGGTTATGAGTTCAAGCCCCACAATGGGTGTAGAGATTACTTAAAAATAAAATCTTAAAAAAAATAATCAAGTAAAATATGTGGTGTAAGTGATGAATACTACAGATTAAAATAGGGAAGTAGATAGACTCGATTCTCTTCTCTAAGCCTCACATCTTAAAGAGCATTGAGGTCTCTCTTTCTCTCTCTCACAAAATAAATAAACAAATAAATAATTTTTTTTAAAAATGGGGTGCCTGGGTGTCTCAGTCAGTTAAGCGTCTAACTCTTGGTTTCCGCTCAGGTCATGATCTCACAGTTTGTGTGTTTGAGCCCTACATCAGGCTCTGCTCTGATAGCTCAGAACTTGCTTGGGATTCTTTCTCTCTCCCTCTCTCTCTGCCCCTCCCCCACTTGCACTCACACACACTCTCTCTCAAAATAAATAAATAAACAAAAAAAAAAATTAAAGAGCACTGGGGGATTTTGTTCCAGTTCCGTGTACATTCTGCATTTCTATATCTGCTGTGGGAATACTAGGATCCAAGAGTACTTGTTCTGGTCTTCCCTTTACACAGAGATTTTATTAAATTCAGCTCAGGTCCTCTTTGTTAATTCTTCCCTTCCTGCTATTATAGAAGAACCATGTTGTCTTCTTAAGTCAATCCAGATTCATTGCAGGAGAGGCACAAACACTCAGTGGCCCTTAGAGTTCTCACCTAATGGGCACAGGTCTTCGTTCCCTTTTGTAAGATTATATCTGTGATTGTATCTGGTGAGCTTGCTAAACACAGACATTTTCATCTGTATGTTTCCTTCAATCTGAGCAGGCCCTCGGTGTTCCAGCAGCCTGTCATCTTCCTGGGAGCCGATGTCACGCACCCCCCAGCAGGGGATGGGAAGAAGCCTTCCATTGCTGCTGTCGTTGGCAGTATGGATGGGCACCCCAGCCGGTACTGTGCCACCGTTCGGGTGCAGACCTCCCGCCAGGAGATCTCCCAGGAGCTCCTCTATAGTCAGGAGGTAATTCAGGACCTTACTAACATGGTTCGAGAGCTGCTGATCCAGTTCTACAAATCCACACGCTTCAAACCCACTCGGATCATCTATTACCGTGGAGGGGTATCCGAGGGACAAATGAAACAGGTACTCTGATTACCCATAGTTGCCTTTTGGGGTTTCTAGGTATCTGATGGAGCTTCCTCCCATCTGCCACTCTGGGTAAATCAGATCTGAGAGATGCTAGGTGAGTTCTCAATTAAACCTCATTCTGTTTGTAACTCCTAGGTAGCTTGGCCAGAGCTAATAGCAATTCGGAAGGCATGTATTAGCTTGGAAGAAGATTATCGGCCAGGAATAACCTATATTGTGGTGCAGAAAAGACATCACACACGACTCTTCTGTGCAGATAAAACAGAAAGGGTAAGAAACCATGGTATAAGCTTCATTATCTGGCACAAGTGAATACGTTTTTAAATGGGCATATGTACTTTTTTTTCCTAAAAGCAGAAGTGTAATAATAAGTTAATATATTAACTCCAGTTGAGCTTAGATGATCACTTCTGAATGATACAGGTTTTAAGACTGAGTATTTCTCCTGTATGACAGAAGTGTTGGCTTCTGGAGTTGTTTGGCAGAGGCCAAAAACGTACCAGACATGCTGTAGTGATACAGGCAACCTCCAAGGGGCTGGTTTATCTACTTGATTTTTTTTTTAATTTTTTAAATGTTTATTTATTTTTGAGAGAGAGACACACACAGAGTGTGAGCGGGGGAGGGGCAGAGAAAGAAGGAGACACAGACTCCGAAGCAGGCTCCAGGCTCCAAGCTGTCAGCACAGAGCCCGATGCAAGGCTCAAACCCACGAAGCATGAGATCATGAGCTGAGCCGAAGTCAGATGCTTAACCAACTGAGCCACCCAGGCACCCCTCTCTGGACTTTATTATCATATTGCTACTTTTTGTTACCAATGCCTAAGGCATAGTTCTAGGATATAAAGTAGAATTTCTCTTCCAAATGATTTTATATCAGTGCATGGGATTCTTGAGATACACACTTTGAACACTTATAATGTTATACTTTCTAACCATGGGCAAGTTAACTTCTCTAAGCCATAATGTTCTCAACTGTAAAATGTAATAAGAATACCTATCTCACAGGGTTGTTATAAGGATTAAATTAATAAGTGAATATTAATTTGGGGTACAGTTCCCAGCACTTGATGAGAGGTATTTTGTGTACTCGATTTATAATGTTATTTAGGTGTAAACTAGCTAAATTATAGGTATTTAATATTGAGTGACTCTGCTTCTGTGCTATTTTCTATGACATTACTTCATCTTTTCCAAGCCTTCCCTGATCCACCCCAGAGAGACCAGTTCTTTCTGTTGCTTAATCTTGTAATCTTGTGGGTCACTCCCATTATTTTCTAGTACGCCCTTAGTTTTTGTCTCTAATCCAAGGCTGAGCTGTTTCTTTTCGTTTTCAGAATCATTGGAAAACAAGATTTTCTCCTTGGGCTCCAGTTCCACCAATCAGCTCATATTCCAAGTGTTGTCTTCTGAATTGTCCAAACCCTGACTCAGTAGTTCTTCTTAGATCCCTTCTAATACAAATTCTCCAAACTCTTGCCCAAACTCTGGTCACAGAATGCCCCGCCACCCCCTCCTTAACTGCATCATCACCTCTCTGTCCCTCTGTCAGCTTGTTGTCCATGTAGCTCTAGGACCTGAATTATTTTCCTAAAACCCAAGCTATCTCATCATTTTGTTCTTTGCCATCCCATGTCATTCCTAACCTTCCAAAGATTGATAATCCTGGTCCTTAGTCTACCCTGCTGCCTTGACACTTACCAACATCTCCAGTTTTCTAAACATGCCTTTTGCCAATCTCTAGCTCTGGGTCAGTCCACTTACCCATTTCCTTTGCTTCACCTCAGGCCAGTAGAGAGATTGCTGAGGAAGAAAGTCATTTGTTTAATAAGAATGATATTACAGACTGATGATATCAAATCTCAGACAACCCTGGAGGCTGCAGTTTCTCTGTTCCTCCAGTTCCCCACAGCGTGTATTCCAAACCTTCACACTCCTCAACAGCCTGTCCCAATCTGCGATGCCTTCCCTGGCAACACTCTACCTTGCCAGCAATAGAACAACCCTCTATTTCCCCAGTAAACAAACTCTAGAAGGCATAAATTTTCTCAACTTACTCTCCCCCACTTTCAAATGTACTGAAATGTGTTTTCTTTTCTCTGTGCTCTCACATCTCAGAGGCTAAGCTCTCCACCTGGACTTTAGTTCCTAAAGGAACACTTCATTAATTACCGTGGTTTTTCAAAACTCCTGTTCCTTCTTCTCACCCTCTAAAGTTCCTCAGCTCTTCCTAGGTTCCCCTCACTAAACTTCCCTTTACTCTGCTTACCTTTCTTTTATTTCATGACCAAAATAGAGGAAAACTGACTTGACTTTCCATCTGTACCTTCTTACATATTACATCAATTGTCTGTAGCCTGACTTCGGTTTTAATGATTCTACTGAAGTTCTTTGCTCAGTGACTTGCTCATTTCGAATCTAGTGATATCTTATCAGGTTCTTACGCTGACCTCTTCGCCTCAGCAATAATATGACTTTCCAGATTCAGTGCCCTCCTCTATAATCAGGCTTTTTTTTGACTCCTCTTCCTCTGCCCATTAAACACTGACATTTCCAGGCATTTCATGCTTTTCTTCCTCTTCTCTTCTGAATTTGAACTCTCTTTAGTCTCACCCACTTTTCTGCATGCATTGATTTTCTTAGAGATTCCTAAATTTGTATTCCCAGCCACAAACATTTCTATGCAGTTCCTGACCTTCACCTCCAATTGTCTACCAGACACATTTACTTAGATGCTCTGTAGACACTGTATCAGCAAGATAGGCTAGACTGTGGTAACAAAAAACTCCGAAGTCTTAGTGGCTTACAAAGATGTATTTCTTGCTTATATCACATACCCACTGTGGCTCTGCTGCGGCTGTGACCCTGATGTCCTCCTTTTGGAACCTAGGCTGACAGAGAAGAATCTATCTTGAACATCACCAGTCATTACAGCAGAGGGGGAGAAAGATACGCACAAGCCATGTGCTGGCTCTTAAAGCTTCTACCCAGAAGTTACACATTTCAGACCACATTTTACAGCCAAAGCAAGTTACGTGGCCATTCCTGAGTTAATTGGGTGGGGATGTATAATCCTCCCCCAGGGAAGGGCATGGGAATTTTTGGCACTAGTGATACAATCTACCACAGGCATTTCAAGCAAAACACGTCTAAACCTTCTACTTATTGTTTTATCCTCATCCAAAGCCTATTCCTCCCCCAATTTTCCTTTTCTTCTGTGACTTGGCATCACTGTACATTGATTCAGCCAAGCTAGGAACTTCAGAGTTGTCTTTAAACTCTGCTTCTTTCCTCTCCCCCCATATCCAGGTGGTCAAATGGTCTTCTGTGTTCTGCCCCGAAATCTCTTGTCTTAATTCTTCCTCTTGTGTGTTCCCTCTGGCCTAGGCAGAACCTTCCGTTTTGCAGGAGACTCCTAGTGGTCTCCCCACCTTCACAGATGCACCCTCAACCTGCCGCCAGAGCTATGTTTAAAAAATACAGATCTCAGGGTGCCTGGCTGACTCAGTTGGTAGAGCATGTGACTCTTGATCTTGGGGATGTGAGTTCAAGCCCCATATTGGGTGTAGAGCTTACTTAAAAAAATACATATCATACCTTACCAATCTACTATTCAGAAACCTTCATGCATCCCCCATTGCCTGCCAGATACTTCCCTTTGGTGTTCATTGCTTTCCTAAGGTAGCTCAAACATAACATTTTAGTTTCATCTTTCCACAATACCTTCATACACCATCCATTTCCCACATGATGCATTTGAATCCCTGGGATGACCACATCCATCCCACTTTTTTTATTTCCCCCACTATTTTTATTAAGGTATAATGTAGATACCGTAAAATCCACGTTTTTTTTAAATTTTTTTTTAACGTTTATTTATTTTTGAGACAGAGACAGAGCATGAACGGGGGAGGGGCAGAGAGAGAGGGAGACACAGAATCAGAAGCAGGCTCCAGGCTCTGAGCCATCAGCCCAGAGCCCGACGTGGGGCTCGAACTCACGGACCGCGAGATCGTGACCTGAGCTGAAGTCAGACGCTTAACCGACTGAGACACCCAGGCGCCCCATAATCCACGTTTTTGGTGTACTGTTTTGCAAGTTGTGACAAATGCATATAGTTGTGTAACCACCATGTCTATGAAGACATAAACAATATATCACACACACACATTTTTCCAAGCCCTCTGCAGTCAACCCTTTCCCTCACCTACAGCCCCTAGCAACCACTGACAGACGTTCTGTCCTTATAGTTTTGTTTTTTTCCAGAATGAAATATAAGTGGGATACCATAGCCTGTGGTCTGGTTTCTTTTACTTAGCATAATGCATTTGAGATTCATCCAAGTTTATCATGTAAATCAGCAGTTTATTCCTTTTCATTGCTTAGTATTCCTCCTATGGCTGAACCACAGTTTATCTCTTCCTGACTTTAGGGGATATTTGGAGTGTTTCCTGTTTTCATCCCATCCCCCTTTTCAACTCCTGCTCATCCTGTAAAGGATGGCTCAACTCTTTGCTCCCACCAGCATTTTCCAGTGCCTTCCATAATGCCCTTATCACACTGCAGTACAGTTCATTGCAGATGGTGTTCATGAAGGGCAGGAATGCAAGTTCATTGGTTCTCTCCATGCCTCCATCTCTCATCCCCAACATCTGCTGCAGAGCCTTGCACATGGGTGCTCAAGCAGTAATTGTTGAGTTAAACATGCCTGGATCCCTTTTTCCCGAGGGCAGCATCTCCTTAGATTCTCATCTGTTGATTCCAAGAGAGTTGTTTCAAAAAAGATTCTAAGGTCAAATAAGTTTGGGAAATACTATGTCCACCACCTCCCTCGTAAAGATTATACATTACTGAATAAAGGTTCTGAGAAATCCTACAACAGAAAAACCGTTTTAACTTGAGTTCAACCCAGTATTTCTCAAATCTCTTTGACCATAAAATACCTAAATGCATCCTGCAGAACTAATATTCCTCAAGCACACACTTTGGGAAACAATGCCAGAACTAGTATAACTCCTTTACATTTCCTCTTGCCCAACTAGGTCCCCAAGTTCATATTTGAATTTGATAGAATGAGACTTTACTCATAAATGTTCTTGTACACATTGGTATACAATTCAGCTGAAGGTAATGGTAGTTAGAATAGAGCCAAATAAACTCCCATCAAATTCATGCCTCAATGCAAAATAAACTTCCTCATACAGAACCCTGCTGTATATCACAAGAGGATGAAAACTGACCAAATACCAAGGTTTAATTCCTTTACTTGTAAATGCATTTCTGAAGTTCCCCCCTCTACTTTCCTAGAAATTTGATTTTAGAACTTTGGCTGTCATTGAACCTTATAATTTAGAATTTTAAAAGTGTTTCATAGCTAGTTTTATAGCTGATTAGATTAAGACCTAAAGATGTTATGTTTTGTTCAAGGTATGTAGTTGCAAGACTAGCCTTGGAACTGAAACCCTGGTTTTCCTAATTCCCATTTCAGAGTACTCTTACCGATAATGCATGTGCCAGTGACTTCTTTTACTGATTCTGTCAAAGCATTACTTTTTTTAAAAATTTTTTTAGTGTTTATTATTTTTGAGAGAAAGACAGAGCACAAGTCAGGGAGGGGCAGAGAGAGAGGGAGACACAGAAACAGAAGCAGGCTCCAGGCTCCAGGCTCTGAGCTGTGAACCACAAAGCCCAACACAGGGCTCAAACCCACAAAGTGTGAGATCATGACCTGAGCTGAAGTTGGACGCTTAACTGACTGAACCACCCAGGTGCCCCAAAACCATTACTTTTGTTGAGCCTGGTGTACCAGTACAAAGATTTATTCATCTTAACTTTTTTTTTTAAGTTTTCTTTTTAATTTAATGTTTATTTACATTGGAGAGAGACAGAGACAGAGACAGAGCATGAATAGAGAAGGTACAGAGAGAGAGAGGAAGATACAGAATAGGAAATAGGCTCCAGGCTCCAAGCTGTCAGCACTTAGCCCAACGTGGGGCTTGAACTCACGAATGGTGAGATCATGACCTGAGCCAAAGTCGGATGCTTGACTGACCGAGCCACCCAGGCTCCCCGCTTCATCTTAACTTGTAATGAAAGTTGTGCATATTTTTTTTTACTCCAAGTAAGAAATAAAGTTGCATTTTTTGGGGGGGGGGGCACCTGGGTGGCTCAGTCACATCCAACTTTTGATTTTGGCTCACGTCATGATCTCATAGTTCGTGGGTTCAAGCCCCATGTCGGGCTCTGTGCTGACAGTGCAGAGCCTGCTTGGGATTCTCTCTCTCCCTCTCTCTGCCCCTCCCCTGCTCATTTTCTCTCTCTCTCTCTCTCTTAAAATAAATAAACTTTTTTTAAAAAAGTTGATATTTTTTCACAGGAAGCTTATCCATTGCAAATGTCTTTACATCCCCTCTGTGAACAATGCCAATATGTCAATATGCCAATATTATCATCTGCAAATAGATGACAATAATGCAACCCAAAGTCATAGGTAAAAGAATTCTTTTTCTGGATTCCCTTATAGAAACAATGGAGTATTTTTGTTTGAGAAAATACTTAAGGATAAAGTGGTTGGACTAAGGAGAGTTACAGAAAATTCATCATGTTGAATTACTGATTTTCAAAACTTCACTTAAGAACAGTTTGCTAACTTGTTACCAATTAACACATAAAAGGAAAGTATGGTCTGAGTTCAGTTTGGCATTTTGATGACTAATTATACCTCCCCCCACCTCTTTTTGTTTGTTTGTTTGTTTGTTTTGGTAGGTGGGGAAAAGTGGCAATGTACCAGCAGGCACTACAGTGGATAGTACCATCACACATCCATCTGAGTTTGACTTTTACCTCTGTAGTCATGCAGGAATTCAGGTAATTTGGAAGCTGGTTCAGATCTTTGACTTGATAAGGAGATGTTTGCAAACTGAGCAACCAGCTTGAATAGACGTTATTCAACACTATGCATCAGTTTGTTAATGCTTGTATTCTAGAACTGTTATCTTTCCTTCTGGGTATCTGCTTGTAGTTGTGCTAGGAAGGAATACTTCTGAATTTAAGGAGTGGATTCCAATTCTTCTCTCCTCTCAGGTAATTAACCCATGTCAGAAATGTATTAATCATACAAGTCTCTCTCCAGGGAACCAGCCGTCCTTCCCATTACCAGGTCTTATGGGATGACAACTGCTTCACCGCAGATGAGCTCCAACTACTAACTTACCAGCTATGTCACACCTATGTGCGATGCACACGCTCCGTCTCCATTCCAGCTCCCGCATATTATGCCCGGCTTGTAGCATTCCGGGCAAGGTATCATCTGGTGGATAAGGATCATGACAGGCAAGTTTCTCAGGCACCATGAACTCTCTTTTTATCTGAGTCAAAAGCATGTTAAAAAAAAAAAAAAAAAAAAGAGCTACTACAGAGGAGTAGAGCTACTTTTGGAGGAGCTAAACTTTCTTTTAGGATTTAAATTTCAAGAAGCAAATAAAATCACATGTGCCTTTGAGAGCTTATAATGTGACTTTTGGTCCAAGAAGTGCTCAGGCTTGCTCATACTTGCATGGTGTGTCTATACTCTGCCCAAGGGAAAAAGTCTAATTTGGAGCTGCCTGTGGTTTTCCCGTGGAACAAAATGCATTCGGTTCTGTTTAGGTCCTGAGCAGCCTCAGAGGTGGCAGGCACAGTGTCTTGACTCCAGTCCGAGCAGTCACAGGCCTGTGGATTCCACTTCACGCAAGAGGAAGTCCTGAACATTTCGCTTTGCTTTCAGTGCAGTCTGGAAGAATGTACCAGAGTGAATTTGGGCATGTGTGTGGGAGAGGAGGGGTGCCAGACCATTTTTACCCCCAAATAGGGATCTCAGTAAGAATCAGACATTTTGACCTGTTACTGACGACTATTAAATAGCTGAACAAGCTCTCTGCATTAATTTTCTTTTCCAAATGACCATCTGTGAAGTGTAGCAGTTTCTGGGCTCTTCCCCAAGTCTGAATTCAGCTGCTAAATAGTAGACATTCCATTGCAAGTCTATTTCTGTAAGAGTTGAAAATACGCTATTATGGAAAATGCCCAGCTGTGGCTTTATACCTTCCGTTCTGTAATATACATTCATTCATTTAACACATTTATTAGGTATTGACTGTGTGCCCAGCACTGTGCTAGGTACTAAAAATAAAAATACTAAAATGGGGAAGACCTGCTTCTTGGGATTTTCTGTTTCAGTATGGCAGACAAAACAGGCAAACGCAGAACTGACAATTAGCCTGAGGCAGTATAGGTGAGGGACCTCAGAAGAAAGGTTGTTAGAGAAGATTTCATAGCTGGATGGATGGGATTTGGCTCTGGAAAGAAGAGAAAAGGATTTTCCAGGCAGAGGGAACAATGGACAAAAGAGAAAGCAAGTGACATGTTTAGACAATAGCGAGTTTTCTTTGGCTAGAGCATATGAAGCTGAAAAAGTATGTCAGAGGAAGGTTGTCTTTGTTAAATGTAAAAAGCTACTTTGGGGATAAAATATCTGGTCCTTAACCATTAATCGGGCTTACAGGGGAGAGAAGATGAAGTAAAAGATAACTAAGATTATGAGTTTAGATGATAAGGACGCTAATAATTTAGTAAATAATGATAAATAAATAATTTAGTAAAGTAATTAAGTGGCAAAATTAATAAATTAAGTCAGAAGAAGGATGGTGTTTTTTTACAGTTTACTAAGCCCTTTGTAATACATGGCACCCTTAAGAGATATGTTCAGAAGTTATTATTGTTATCCTGAAAGACCAAAGTTCAAAGGAATTGTTACCTCCCCAAGATCATATAGCTAGTGAGAGGAAGATGAGAAGAGACTCGCGGCATAGTGACATTTGCACAGTAACATGGTATGTTCCAGCACTGTGCTAGGCGCAGAAATTCAAATGGTTATTGAGGATATACCATGTGCCAGGCACCGGGGATTCGGTGGTGAGTAAGATAGACAAAGTCACTACTTTCTTGGAGTTTACATTTACTGAGCAAAACATATAGCTAACTATCCAGTTAATAATTTCAATTGTGCTTAATACTATGAAAGAAAAATAGAGGATTCTGTGGAAGTATGTCTCAGGTGGCTCTGACCTGAACTTTGGAATCAGGGAAGACTTCTTTGAGGGAAATGACATCTGGCCGAAGCCTGAAGGACAGGTTGGCTTTAACCAGACATAGGAGGCAGTAGAAGTCCTAATGTAAGCACTGTTAAGGATTTGGGTCTTTGTAGACATTATTCTATTTAATTATTGCAACAGCCCGTTTAGTAAGTTGTATTGCATTTTTCAGTTGAGCAAACTCATGTTTAGAGAGACATAAATTATTTAAGGAGGCACAGCTTGAGCCTAAGATCTTCTGAAACCCAGTATTATTTGTGCTATTTGAAACATGTGAAGTTTGCAGTAGTCTTTTGTTACACCTGGCTTTTTGCATTATTCTCTTTACAGCGCGGAAGGCAGTCATGTGTCAGGACAGAGCAATGGCCGGGATCCTCAGGCCTTGGCCAAGGCTGTGCAGATTCACCACGATACCCAGCACACAATGTATTTTGCCTGAGAGTCTCAGAAAAAGAACTCAATCAATTTGACACCCCATGCAGCCTCAAAATGTTTCAAATGCCTACCGCCTCTAGAGAGAGCCAAGTTGACTTCAGGTGGTCTACCAGCAGCTCGGAATAGTTGCACTGAATCTATACTTCGCAGCACTGTCTGATGCATCAACAAAATTGAGCCATTTTTTAAAAGTAATAGATACTCCTAGATTGTCTTCTCTGATGCACTGGACTGAATTTTTACCTCATCATGCAAAGGCTGATCAGCCTGAACTTCCTTAAGGACTTTACAAGAAAAGGTTTCTATGGAATATTTTGCTAGCTGTGGTGTTCCCCGCATCCCTCTAGTCTTCTAAGAGACGATTATTCCTTGTTTTCTGTATTCATTGAGTGGGGTGTATGCGTAAGTGGGAGAGAAAAACCAAACAATCTACTTCAGTTCCGCGTAACTGTTTTAATTGTGGGGGTCCATAGACTTTTTAATGGAGATTTCTGACTTCGCCACTGTAAATGCCTTTAACGAGCATTAACTTTTGAAAGTTTTACAGAGTTTTGTTAGTTTTCCTACTTTATCTTCTTGATCTCTACAGACTTGTGCTGTGCAAATACAGGCTGCCAGGCGATTGCACTATGTTTGGCTGCAGATGCAGAACAGGCAGCTCTCTTATTTGGTTGGCTTTTGTGAATGTGTAACACAAACAGATGTAATGCATGTCACGGTGACAGATAACACTGCCATGGTAAGAGTACTCCTGTTTCCCCCCTCTTTGAAAAAAAAAAAATTAGCTTTTAGTATTTTTCAAAGTTTTCAAAAGTGCCCATTTTATGCTGCTGTGTGGTTTGTTAGATCTAAATGATTTTTAAACTTTTCTCACAGAAAATTAACTTTGGCAATAAACATTTTTTAAGGTCCCTTTTCTTCCTCCCCCTGACAATGTAGTTTTCTAGATGAGATCTCGGTATGATTTTATCAGCTATTTCTTATAGGTCATAATCTGGCAACTTCGGAAACTGGTCAGACAAGACATATATTTCCATGGCTTTTTAAAGAATTATTTTTATCTGTTTTATAGTCACAGTTGGTGTCCTGTCACTTTGTTTTAAAATAAGCTAGAACCAGGACGCTTCCTTATCGGATAGGCTTTGCCAGTCCTTAAGGTACATTGAGCGATGCTGCAACTTGCACAGATGTACCAGCATTTAAAACTGTTTTTCCCGGGAATCAAGGTTACTCACACAATTATGTGCAGTGCAAATTTTTTTGCTTCTCTTTCAACCTGAAATGTATTTGGTGGGGTTTCCCTCCTTTCACTAAACTAAAACTGCATTTATAGAAGAAAAGGTTGACTTTTCTTAACAGAGTCTAGATTCCGATCACAAGGAGATGAGTTACTTTCTTGGTCCAGACAAAGGGAGCTGATCTAAAGCAAGCATCAGTGAACGTGTAGGGGAAAGGAAAGTGTATTTTGTATTTAGTGTAGATAACACTTTGTGAATGGACAACAGTTACATAGAGTCTTGGTAGTTCCAGCCAGTGTTTCCCAGCCCAAATTTTACTGACTTGTGATTCTCTCTCCGGGAACCTCAGAAGTGAAACCTGGAGAAGGGGATAAAAGCCCTAGAACCACACTCCGTATGGCTGAGGCAGGTGCTGGGGGAAGAGACAGACACAATGTGGTAAAACGATTTTGCCACCTCTGTCTGGAAACTGCTGGTGGGGAAACACTGAATCTGATGGTGAAGGGTGTTTGCTTGAACTCATTAGCCGGTCCAAATCTCTTAAACTAGCCTTCTCAAAATCCCAGCAATACAAAGCACTGTTTTTCTTCAGTCTTTTAAAGAAGCTTGTAAATACATTGAAGTTTACATTTCCATGTGCTGTTGATCGGTGGCGCCACCAGTGTTTGCTAAGACTGGTCTCTGAGAGTTTTATAACGTATACTGAGTCCTGTAGCTCATTAAGATGACTGCAGACATCCTCATTCTCTGCATATAGTGGGATGAAAGCAAGCTCTGTAACTGAGGCACAACATAGGCAGGAGCGAAGAGATGGCAGATGTTAATTTCTTAAGATTTTCCTTTTCTGCAAATACCTCACTTGGATACTACAAATCAGGACATGTTGGTGAGGGGCTGGCTGCTGCTTTTATTCACACTTGTTCAGGGAGAGCTCAGAAAAATAAATACCCTTCAGCATGGCTACCCTGGACCCAAGAGGAGGAAAAACAGAAACTTCTTTAGGAGAAGGAGGACTTACTGGCGTCCAGGATGTGAAGGACTCTTGGTGGCTGGCTGGCTGGCCAGCAGGCACCACACCTGCACTTGAGTGCCTCCGGCTTGCTTGTTAATAATGCACAGAAGAAGTGTCACTTCTCACCATCTCCTGCACGTATGGAGCAGGGAGCGAGGCGGAATGCCGGGAAGCCCTGATTTACTTGCCGGCAGTCGGGCTGTATGCTTGACCTTGAACTATACAGTTTGTACAACCTCAGTCAGTCCTATACACTGGGGCAAATCAGTGTGGTGGTGGAGGAAAAGCCGGGAGGCCTATTTTTATAGGAAACAGTACCTTTAAGGGGGCAAATGCTGTAGTTTTGGATGAAAGGAAAAAAAATATGGAAGAACTAGGATAATTGGAAAAAACTTGCTGGCGGGGGGTGGGGGGGGGTGGGGACAGTGAATCTTTAAGAGGTAATCGCTGCAGAATCAGAGTTGCAGCAATACTGTTGCAAGCAAGTCTAAATACATAGTTTCAATTTGGCTTGACAATTTGAATATGATAACCCCTTTGGACTGACTGAATCGTTATGCATGTGTCAATCAATGGGAGGTGTGCATTCTCTAGAAGTAGATTTACTGTTTGGTTTTTTAAAATGCAGCCTGTTTAGGCACTGTCATGTGGTGTGAAAGATTGAAATGTAGCAATGCTAAAGAGTAACAATTAGGGGATAAGGCACGGGGATATTAAGAGAATGGTGAAGATCCAAATGTTGAACCGATTATGTTTTGTTGTTATTGTTGTTCGCTGTTGAACCCTGAGTGGTTGATAAGGTGAACTAGTGGCTTAATGCAGCCAGCAGTCTGGGCAGGCAGAACATATTCATTCTTACTGTAAATTCTATTTGCTGCTTCCAAAGGTGATGATTTATAAGCAGACATGTTCTATATGGTCTGTATTTTAGGATCTGGCACCCAGACTATATCAGAGCTTATCTACCTGGCTCAGCTATCTACCCTTCCTGTGGGAAAAGGCAATCCACTGTTTAAGAAGGCTCACTCTCTCTGCCCTGCCCTAGCAACCCTTTGTGGATGTGCTGTAAGATTTTCTTGCTCAATAGCAAGGTGGTAGCTCTGCTTTCATTTTAAGAAAGTAGAGGCTGAGGGCATTGTGTCAATACTGCTTCAACTCCAAGGATTTTTCCTTGTAAACTTAAAGGGAAGATCTTGTTATTGATTAACCATTTTCTTATCCCTTGCTATTGACATTCATGCTCTATGTCTGGTGGCTGAAAATGTTTGCATTTGTTCATTTGACTAATGGTGTAATTTTGGTTTCTATATTGTTAGACCTGTAATGTTTTAAAATGTATTTTATTAACTCTGGACTGGATGTATGTCTCTAGCAATACGAGGTACTTTCTAAACTATTAAGGGAGGGGTGGTATCCCCATGTTAAGACAAGATGATGGTTGTTTAAATTTTGCATTTTTTTTTTTTTTTTGGCCTGCAGGGATATTTTGTGTTCATGTGTCCAAAAGAGAATAAATTGGCATTCTTGTGCCAAAAGTTGTTTTTTGTTGTCAAATTTCAAATACATATGGAGTATACTGTAATGGAAACAGACATGGTTGCTTTTTAAAAACAATTTCCTCCATTTAAGAAGTTTGAGAGAGAACAGAGGGGAAACTTAGTGTTTTTAACTCCTGGGTCTCCCTATCTCTAGAAATTGATACTTGGGGATTTGGGAAGAGCTTCTCAGCAAAATTTCACATATGAAAACTTTTATAAGATTCATCAGGTTCTCAGGATAGCTCTTAACAGGAAAATCTATTGGAGTGGAGTTTTGAGAAGAATCTGCAGTCTCCAGAGGGCAGTACAGCCACATACTTTAAGACTAACTTTTCGAGAGGAGGAGCTGTCTAAATTCCCCCAACCTGTGGCTATCCAGGCTTAAGTCCTTAAAAAATTCTCACCACATTTGGGTGAGTCACAGCAGGGATAATGCAGAGATTTTCACAATATGGTACTTATCTTGAGGGAATTTATGGTTTACCAGAGGGACAAGTTCTGCATACAACTTGCATACACTTTACTACAGGTAGTTGTTTTTCTTCCATCAGCACAATATCCCCCTCTCCCCGTTTACCCACTGTCAAACATTTATCACGAACTCAGTGCATGCCAAACTCTGCCTAGATGCCAGGAAAATAGAAGAGTAAAAACTTAATCCTTCAAAGAGTTCATTCCAATATAGCACGGGGTAAGGGAGGCAGTGAGATTAACATTATCTGAGTGCCTAGTATAACCAGTCAGTTTGCATTGACGTCTTTACTTCCAGTGACAGCCCTTTCACGCTGATAACAGTATCCCTTTTTTGAAGATGAGGAGTCCGCTTCAAAAAAGATAAATAACACACAGTCCCTGGATGGCACGGGCCTGTCTAATTATTACCCCTGTGGTTGAGCACAAAATGGCAGGAACTTAGAAGGAGAAACAACTTTTGCTATGGGGAGTCAGGAAAGACTTTGCAGTGGTGGTGAATTTGGGGATAGGTCAGCAGGAGTTTACCAGGTGGACAAAGAGGATGAGGGGATTCTAGACACACTATTCCCATACAGTAGATTGTGGTAGCTGCATTTTTTGTCTAAGTGCTTTCCCTTACTCCTCCTTTGGGTGATGGAATATCTCCTATGGGAATCTCATTATTTAGTGTGTTTCAGGTAAGTCTAAATGACCTTCCCACCTTGTCCCCCACCATATGTGTCATGTTCATGTCCATTCTTGAATCAGTCACTGGGGGATGTACACCAGCTAAGAATGACTAGTGTGTCCACTCCTCTGTGTAAGTGTATGTGTGTGGGGGGGAGTGGGTGTCAGTGGGTGTGACCAGCAAGTAGGAGAGGCACAGATTATTACAAGCCATATGCCTCTCTCTCCATCTCTTGGCTCTGATTTCCTCTATGTTGACTTTATTCTCCATGGGCTAGTGACAATCATATAAGGAGAAGAGGTATAAAAGCAGATGAAGAAAGTAGAATCTATATTGCAAATTGACTGGAGAAGAAAAGAAAAGAAATAAGTTTAACAAACATATCTGGAGCTCCTATTATGCAGTAGGGAATATGAAAGACACAAGTTATGGCCATGGAAAGGCTCATTTGTAAACTTGGGGTCATACATGTAACAAAGTAGCTTTGAAAGTTACGTGCTTTGAAAAATGTATACGTGGAACCATGGGATCATTTGGAGAGGTTCCCAACCTAGCTAGGGGATGATAAAGGAAGGCTTCTTAGAGGAAGTGATGAATGAGTTGCCTCATAATGAATAAGTACAAGTTTTATAAATGAACTAGGTGGAAGAAGGCATTCTAAGAATTCTCATCATTGGCAAAGTCACAGAGAGAAAAAAAAGATGATGAATTATTTAGATGAATTACAAGTAATTTCAGTACTCTTAGATCATAAAGGGTGAGGGAGGAAGAGATGATAAATTTGGATGACAGAGGCAAGCACCAGTTCCTGACAGGACAGGACTTGAATGGCATGCTAAGAGGTTAGAGTTTATCCATAGGTGCAGGGGAATAGCACAATCTTATTTGTGTCAGTGATGTAGCAGTAGTGTTGTGGGTACGTTGAAGCAGAAGTTTTGCCGAAGGGAAGTTAGAGTTTTATTGTAGTAGCCCTAACAGAAGGTGATGAGGGTTGAATCTGAGCAGTGATAGTGCAGTTGGAGAGAAGGGATGAACACGAGAGATTCCAGAAAGTAGAAAAAGCAGAACTTGAAAGTGGACATAGAGAGGGGCGCCTGGGTGGCGCAGTCGGTTAAGCGTCCGACTTCAGCCAGGTCACGATCTCGCGGTCCGTGAGTTCGAGCCCCGCGTCGGGCTCTGGGCTGACGGCTCAGAGCCTGGAGCCTGTTTCCGATTCTGTGTCTCCCTCTCTCTCTGCCCCTCCCCCGTTCATGCTCTGTCTCTCTCTGTCCCAAAAATAAATAAACGTTGGAAAAAAAATTAAAAAAAAAAAAAGAAAGTGGACACAGAGAGTGTGGGGAAGAAGGCCGACTCATCGCGACTCCCAGGTTTCTGCCACTGAGAGAATGAACACAGATGAAAAAGAAAATCTGTACCTTATGGGAAGGAGGAAGGTGGTAAGTTCAGTTTTGGACAAATTGGATTTGAAGGTGGTCCATGTGGACTGGAGAAAGTTTGGGAGTCATCAGTAAATAGGTGGTGATTAAAACTATTCATACATGTGTTCAGGAAGATTGTTCAGGGCAAGAAGAAATAAGAAATATGGATTACCAGGGGAGACAGATCTTTAAAAGATAGACACAGAAAGAGGCACATCCAGTTGAGCGCAGACTCTTGGTTTCGGCTCAGGTCATAATCTCACGGTTCATGAGTTCGAGCCCTGCTTCCGGCTCCGCGCTGATAGTAAGGAGCCTGCTTTGGATCCTTTCTCCCTCTCTCTCTGCCCCTCCCATACTTTCTCTCTCTCTCTCTCAAAAATAAATGAATAAACTTAAAATTTTTTTAAAGCTTAATCTATATATTATGCATATATTTATATTTATATTTTAAGTTTAACCTATATTTTTATGTTAGATATATAATCTATAATTCTTATTATATATAATTATGTAAATATAATTCCTATTATATATAAAATTCCTATTATATATATAATCTCTCTCTCTCTCTCTCTCTCTCTCTCTCTTTATATATCTTCCACTAGTTCTATTTTTCTGGAGACTCCTGGTTAATATTGAAGGTAACTGCTCTTTTTTTTCTGGCTGCTTCCAGTATCTTCTCTTCCTTTTTGATTTTCAACACTTTGACTATAAAAGGCCTAGGTATCTTTATATGAACCTGCTTGAGACTTTGTCTTATTCATTTTTGTGAAATTGGCACTTAGTGTCTGGCATATAGTTGGTGCTCTTTAATGTATGTTACACACAAAATCCATAGACTATCACAGATATTTAAAGAAGTAATGCTTGAAAAGCCCTCCACCCTATGCTTTGCTCTCCCAGTGGTCCTATCTCATCTAATTCTGAACTCTAATCTCTGTGATATCTTTCCTTGACTCTGCTCCTTGCCCCTGGACTTGATTGGCATTTGAACTTGGTGTTTTCTTGTGTTTAATCCTGCCTTTCCCAGCTGCCTTCACTTGGCTGTCCTCAGAGTGTCAGGGTCCTTTGTGACATTGATCCCCCAGTCCCAACCCTGTGTATCGGGGGAGGGGGAGGGCAATTCTGACATTAGGAATAATGAAGAGTTTTAAAATTCTTGTTAAAAAAGATACCATACATAGGGGTACCTGGGGGGCTCAATCAGTTAAGTGTCTGACTTCAGCTCTGATCTCACAGTTCATGGGTTCAAGCCCTGTGTCAGGCTCTGTGCTGACAGTGCAGAGCCTGGAAACTGCTTCGGATTCTGTGTCTCCCTCTCACTCTTCTCCTCCCCAGTTGTGCTCTGTCTCTCTCAAAAATAAATAAATAAACACTTTTAAAAAATTTTAAAAAGATACCACACACAATGGCAATCTATTTCAAATATTACCTTTCAATGCATACACGTTTCTATATAGTTGTAGTCTTAATGCATATAGGGTTTCATATTTCTATTAGTTCACTATTACATAATGAAGTTATCCTTTTTCAAGACTGAAGTCATGTCATTTTGCAGTCACAATAATTCATTGGACAACATTTATTGAATACCTACTGCCTACATGACATTGTATTAGGCACTGGGGCTACAAAGATAAATAAAGTTTGGTTTTTCTTCACGCTTCTGAGACTTTTACATGTTTAGAGGAGGAGGAGGTGGAGGAGGAGGAGGAAAGGAAAGGCTACGTCCTCGACAAAAGAGAGCAGCTAAGTGTTGCCACATGTATCACAGGAAGTTCAAGCAGGGACACATGGGAGGGAATATCATAGGTTGTCGTGAAGGCAGGAAGCCTTGAGCTGAGTTTTGAAATACAAGTAGTTTCATCAGTAAGATGGAGGAGATGTTGAGGTTTTAGGGGGATTAATATATCATATGCTCATCCCTACACCAGTTCAGAACCAACTGAAAAATGTACATAGATATCATATAGTTGGACAAAAAGCAAGATGTCAGCTTTATTGCTGGTAAGACGTAGATAAGAAGACTTTCTTAGAAGTGATGGCAAATGAGAGTGCTAAAATTGCCATTTATTTAAGCATGCTTACCTTCACAGCAAGCACAGGACAACCTTGGTATTCCACACAAGGCAAGAGTCAACTTTTCCCAGTTTAGTGATTAAAAACTTTAGAATAAAATCAAATTTTTAAAAATCCCATTTATTATATTTTATTTTTTTAAGTTTGTTTGTTTTGAGAGAAAGAAAGAGACAAAATGAGCAGGGCAGGGGCAGAGAGAGAGGGGAAGAGAGAGAGAGAATCCCAAGCAGGCTCCACACTGTCAGCGCAGAGCCTAATGCGGGGCTCGAACCCACGAACTGTGAGATCACGACCTGAGCTGAAACCAAGAGTCAGATGTTTAACCAACTGAGCCACCCGGGCATCCCCAAAAATCCCATTTAAACAGCATCTAAAATATAAAATGCTTAGGGATAAATTTGAACAAAGATGAAAAGATGTGTAAGAACTGTACATTGAAAACTAGAAAACAGGGGCGCCTGGGTGGCTCAGTCGGTTGAGTGTCCGACTTCGGCTCAGGTCACGATCTCACGGTCCGGGAGTTCGAGCCCCGCGTCGGGCTCTGGGCTGATGGCCCGGAGCCTGGAGCCTGCTTCCGATTCTGTGTCTCCCTCTCTCTCTGCTCCTCCCCCGTTCATGCTCTGTCTCTCTCTGTCTCAAAAATAAATAAACGTTAAAAAAAATTAAAAAAAAAAATGAAAACTAGAAAACATTGCTGATGGAAATTAAAGACCTTCATAAATGGAGAGGTACATTATGATCATGGATCAGAAAACTTAAAAGCATTAAGGTGTTATTTGTACCCAAATTGATCTATAGCTCTAACGCAATCCCAATCAAAATCCAGCAGGCTTTTGGTAGAAATTTACAGCTGATTATTTATTTATTTATTTATTATTTTAAATAAGCTCCATGCCCAATGTGGGGCTTGAACTCATGATATGAGGTCAAGAGTTGCATGCTCTACTGAGTGAGTCAGTCAGGCACCCTAGAAATTTATAGCTGATTTTTAAAAATTTATATTGGAATGCAAAGGACCTCAAATAGCTAAAAACAACTTTGAAAAGAAAAACATAGTTGGAGAACTTATGCTACCTGTGGAGGATGGATTCTAAGATGGTCCCACGATCGCCACTTCCTGGTGTTCAGATCTTTGTATAATCCCTTACCCTTGAGCGTGAACAAGGCCTATGGCTTGCTTCAAACCAACAGAACACAGTGACAGGATGTCATTTTATGATTACATTAAGTTACATAAGACTCATCTTGCTAGCCAACTCACTCTAAAGTGACTCTCTCTCTCTATCTCCACCCCCCTTCCCACTGCTTTTAAACATGTTGGGGAGACACAGGTGGCAAAGAGTTGTGAAGGGCCTCTGGAGCCTCTAGGTGGCCTCCAGCTGCTAGCCAACAAAAAAATGGGAGCTCTTGGTTATACAGCCGCAATGAACTGAATGATGCACACAAGCTGGAAAGTAGATTTTTTCCTAGTCCAGCTTCTAGATGAGAATCCAGGCGTGGCCTACATTTTGATTGCACCCTGTGAGATGCTAAGCAGAGGATCTAGCTAAGCTCTGCCTGGACTCCTGACTCACAGAGACTGTGCCATAATAAATATGTGTTATTTTAAGCCTCTAAATTTGTGACAATTCTTATGCAACAATAGATAACTAGTACAATACCTGATCTCAAGACTTATTATAAAGTTACAATAATCAACAGTGTGGTATTGGCATAAAGATAGACAGATAGATATATGAAACAGAATGGAGTCCAGAAATAGACCCATACATATGGCCAATTGATTTTCAACACAAGTGCCAGGACAATGTAATGAGGGCAATCTTTTCGATAACTGCATAGGCTTGTGAAAAGAAAAGAAAAAAAAGAACTTTGACTTTACTTCTCACTATCTACGACAAATAGCTCATAATGGATAGATAATAGACCTAAATGTAAAAGCTAAAAATTTCTAAAACTATAAAACTTCCAGAAGAAAACATGGAAGAAAACCTTAAATTCCCTTGTATTTGGCAAATATTTTATTTTTTTTAAGTTTTTTTAAAAACATTTATTCATTTTTGAGAGTGAGAGAGGCAGAGGGTGAGCGGGGGAGGGGCAGAGAGAGAGAGAGACACCCACACAGAATCTGAAGCAGGCTCCAGGCTCCAAGCTGTCAGCACAGAGCCCAACGTGGGGCTCAAACGCACGAACCATGAGATCATGACCTGGGCCGAGGTCGGACGCTTAACCGACTGAGCCACCCAGGTGCCCGATGATTTTTAAAACATAACACAAAAGCCATCAATTATAACAGAAAAAAAAATGTCAATAAGTTTGGTTCCATGGAAATTAAAATTTTTTGCTCTTCAAAACATTGTTATGAAAATGAAGGGCAAGCCATAATCAAAAGAAAATATATGCAAAGCATGCATCTGCTAAAGGACTTGTATCAAGAATATATGAGGAATTCTTACAATTTAACAAGACAGATAACCCGATTTAAAAATGGCTAAAATATCTGAACAGACACTTCAACTGAGAAAATATACAAATGACAAATAAGCACGTGAAAAGATGATAAACATAATTCGTCATTAAGAAAGTGTAAATTGAAACCACAATGAGATACCACTATACTCCCACTGGAAAACTAAAATTAGAAAGACTGAGCACACCAAGTATTTGGGAAGATGTGGAGCACCAAAAATCCTCACACACTTCTGGTGAGAGTGTAAAATAATGCAATTGTTTAGAAAACGGTTTGGCTGCTATTTCTTTTTAACGTTTATTTATTTTTGAGACAGAGAGAGACAGAGCATGAACAGTGGAGGGGCAGAGAGAGAGGGAGACACAGAATCTGAAACAGGCTGCAGGCTCTGAGCGGTCAGCACAGAGCCCCACGCAGGGCTCGAACTCATGGACGGTGAGATCATGACCTGAGCCGAAGTCGGACGCTTAACCGACCAAGCCACCCAGGCGCCCTGGTTTGGCTGTTTCTTAAAAAGTTCTTTAAGATCTTCTTTAAAAGTTATGCACCTTCTGTGAGACCTAACCATTCCATTCCCAGGGGTTTTCTCAAGTAAATATCCAAAAGACTTGCAGGAAAATATTAATAGCTTTTATTTGTTCATTTGTTGTTGTTTTTAAATTCCAATATAATTAATGTACAGTGTTATATTAGTTTCAAGTGTAAATATAGTGATTCAACAATTCTGAACGTTACTCAGTGCTCATCACCGTAAGTGTACTCTTAATCCCCTTCATTTATTTCACCCATTCCCCTGCCCCCCACCTCCCCTTTGGCAACCACCAGTTTTTTTCTCTATATTTAAGAGTCTGGGTTTTTTGTTTGTTTGTTTATCTCTTTTTTGTCTTCTTAAATTCCACATATGACTGAAATCATATGGTATTGTCTTTCTCTGGCTTATTTCACTCAGCATTATACCCTCCAGATCCATCCATGTTGCTGCAAATGGCAAGATTTCATTCTTTTTTACAGCTGAGTAATATTCGTGTGTGTGTGTGTGTGTGTGTGTGTGTGTGTGTGTGTGCGCGCGCGCGCGCGCACCCCACATCCTCTTTATCCATTCATCTATGGATGAACGCTTGGGTTGCTTCCATAATTTGGCTATTGTAAATAACGCTGCAATAAACATAGGGGTGCATATATTTTTTTTGAATTAGTGTTTTTGTCCTAGCTGTTTTGTTTCTAAGGACCTAAAGCTGAAAACAACCCAAATGCCCATCAACATGTGAATGAATAAACAAATGGTCATATGTCTATATAATGGAAGACTCTGCGGCATTAAAAGTAAGGAATATTGATACAACATGGATGAATTATAAAATAATTATAGTATGTGAAAGAAACAACCAAAAAAAGAATTTATCTTGGTTATATAAAATAGAAAAACTAAAACCTATGGCACAGAGAAACAGATCAGTGTTTGGGGTGGCAGGGAGGCCAAGAAGAACCAGAGGCAGGATTATAAATGCGCGGGAGCAGACTTTTGAAGGGGATAGATATGTTCCTCCGTGTCTTGATTGTGGTGACAGATTCACCACATGTATTTTATTCAAACCTCACTGGATTGCACACTTCCAGTATATGCAGTTTATTGAGTATCAGTTGAACCGGGTGAGGTGTGGGTAAGCAAGACCACGCTTTCAGGAGACCTCAGTGGCGGGAATTAAGGACGGGGGCGGAGCTAGGCCGCGCACGCTCAGTCCTCCTTTCATGCCCACCAATCAGATCCCTGTTGGGCGACCTGGTGCAGCTGCGGCCGAGTGCATTAGCGAGGGGACGCCGTGGCGCGCGGCAGCTTGGCGAAGCGCGGGCTGCGAGCTTGCTTGAGGCCTGCTCGAAACTCGGTGGCCTTTTATCATGAGGGCCCACGGGAGCCGCTGGAGGACTCAAACCAGGCAAGTGGTATAACCCATGTTCAGTTTGAACTAATATTTTGAAGCTGTGTGGAAAATGGGCTCGAGAGTGGGGAACGACCCGTCGGGAGGTTGTGGTAATTTTTCCCTCTCGCTGTTGGTCTGCCCCATTCAACCGTGAATTCTGGACGAAAAGGACGGTTTCGCATTTGTCGCCAACGTGACCCCTACATGCATCCCGGCCCCGTGGCTGGTGGTCACTGAATTTCTGTGGAAGGGGTTGAGTCGTCTACGGTCACACAGCTCCCAAGAGCCAGGATTCAGAAGTAGCGCTTTTTGACTCCCGGCCTTGAGGCCTTTCTTGCCAAGCGTAATGAACATCTAGACAATATTCGATTTTCATTTGGGGATTCGTCCGTGTCGTCGGTGCAACGATTTTGCCAGCCGTGAAATGCCCATTGTAAATTATGAGGGGTTTCCGAGACTCTGTGGAGGGGTGGGCGTGTTTTGAAAATTACACAAGAGGGGCGCCCGGGGCCTGGGTGGCTCAGTGGGTTGAATGGCCGACTTCGGCTCAGGTCACGATCTCGCGGTCCGCGAGTTCGAGCCCCGCGTCGGGCTCTGGGCTGATGGCTCAGAGCCTGGAGCCTGTTTCCGATTCTGTGTCTCCCTCTCTCTGCCCCTCCCCCGTTCATGCTCTGTCTCTCTCTGTCCCAAAAATAAATAAACGTTGAAAAAAATAATAAATAAACGTTAAAATAAATAAATAAATAAATAAATAAATAAATAAATAAATAAATATTACACAAGATTGACACAGCAGGATTGAGTCAGACTAGGGCACCTGCCTTTTCGAGGCCCTGCATTTGGCGCCGAATGTGTCAATGAGGACATTGTCACTGTTGTCTTTCTTGTACAACAGACAGCGAAATTGTCACTGCTGTCCTGTACAACAAAGCAATAACAAAAAGGGGTGCCAAGTGCCCTGAGAGCAAGTTCTAAGCTCTTTTTTTTTCCCCCCTGAAATTTTACCATCATGTGCTCTTGTTCGGGTTTTTTTTTTGTTTTTGTTTTTGTTTGTTTTCCTTTGGGTGTACTAAGCACAGAATGGCCCCTTTGTGGGAATTTGTGTCCTTTAGTTCTGAGAAAGTATTTTGTATTAGGTTTTGGATGATTTCTTCTCCATTTTTTTCTCCTCTTTCCTAAACTGGATCTTTTATTGTTTGGATGTGGGACCTAATGAATGGCTCCTCTAATTTTCTTAAAATTTTCACTTTTGTTTTCCGACTCTCTTTTCTGTTGTTGTTGCTGTTGTTCTACTTTCTGGGATAATTTTCCCCTTTTCTTTAATGTATGAATTTAAAGTTTTTGCTATATTTACATTTTCTCTAAATTGTTCCCATTAGAATCTTCTTGTAGTTTGATCACTGCAGTATCTTTTATCTTTCTGAGAGTATAAAATGCAATTGGGAGGGTAGTTTTCTTGCATTCCCTTTGTGTGATCTCTGTTTCCTTTGAGTTGTGTTTACTGTTTGCTTTGTTCTCTGACTTTCATGTTGAGGAACCTTCGAATAATAGTATTAGCTACCATTTATTGAGTACTTTAGTGTTATGGGCAAATTTCTAAGCTCTTACAAATATTAATTTATTTAATCCTCATAACAACTAATGAAGTGGATGTCACTACCCTCAATTTATGAATGCTAAAATGAAGGAAATGAGAGCATGCATAGCTTTTTAAATAAAAGTAACACAGCTTGTAAGTGGTGAAGATATTTATCAAGGCAGTCTAGGGCATGTGTTCTTTTTTTTTTTTTCTTTGTTTTTAATTTACATGCAAGTTAGCATATAGTGCAATAATGATTTCAGGAGTAGAATCCAGTGATTCATCCCCTACATATAACACCTATATAACATCCTAACAAGTGTCCTCCTTTTTTAAAAAAAGTTTTTTTTTAGTGTTTATTTTTGAAGGAGAGGGAGACAGAGCGTGAGCAGGAGGGGGGCAGAGAGAGAGGGAGACACAGAATCTGAAGCAGGCTCCAGGCTCTGAGCTATCAGCACAGAGCCTGATGCAGGGCTTGAACTCACGAGCTGTGAGATCATGACCTGAGCTGAAGTCAGATGCTTAACGGACTGAGCCACCCAGGTGCCTCCTAACAAGTGTTTTCCTTAATACCCCTTGCCCATTTGGCCCTTCCCCCCACCCACAGCCCCTCCAACAACCCTCAGTTTGTTCTCTTATATTTTGTCCCCTTCCCTGTTTTTATATTATTTTTGCTTCCCTTCTCTTAGGTTCATCTGTTTTGTATCTTAAATTCCACATATGAGTGAAGTCATATGATATCTGTCTTTCTCTGACTGACTTATTTCACTTAGCATAATACCTAGTTCCATCCACATTGTTGCAAATGGCAGGATTTAATTCTTTTTGATTGATAAGTAATACTCTATTGTATAAATATACCACATCTTCTTTATCCATTCATCTATCATTGGACATTTGGGCTCTTTCCATACTTTGGCTATTGTCAATAGCTTAGCTATAAACATTGGGGTGCATGTGCTAGGGCATGTGTTCTTTCTTTTTTTTTTTTTTTTTAACGTTTATTTTTGAGACAGAGACAGAGCATGAACAGGGGAGGGTCAGAGAGAGAGGGAGACACAGAATCGGAAGCAGGCTCCAGGCTCTGGGCCAGCATCAGCCCAGAGTCCGACGCGGGGCTCGAACTCACGGACCGTGAGATCGTGACCTGAGCTGAAGTCGGACACTTAACCGACTGAGCCACCCAGGCGCCCCTAGGGCATGTGTTCTTAAACCACTATTGTATACTGCCTCATATTTAAGAGTGAGACTTGGGTTCTGGTTATTGATGGTGGATTACACAGCCACATTAACCTGTTTCCTCAATTACCCCCACAAAAACAATAATAAGTGGATATTTTAAAAAAGGTACAAACTCATAAGGGCATAGAATAGAGGAGAGGAGTAAACAGGAACAAATTTTTGGAAGTTAGAAATCCTGTGCATCAGTGGTAGCTGACTTTGCACATCCTAGAAAGCTATATCCTAAAGTGATGTGGGAGAAAACCAAAAGGCAAACCAGTTTAACCTGCAGACCACCTTCTTTCTGTCTCCCAGCCTCTTTCTCACACAGACACAGACACCCACAGGTTAGGAATTGGAGGAACCAAAAACCTGTTGGCCTGGAGATAAAGGTGGGGCTTAAAAAGGGAAGATCGGTTGAAGGAATGGTAAAAATCTGCCCAGATCTTTTTCCACTTTACAGCAGTCAGCTGACTGCTCATCTGGGCTATATCTAACCTCAAAGAAGTCTGAAGGTTTATTCTCTGGGGAGGATAAAACACAATCTTAGTCTGGGAGATATTAAGTATAATTGAGGTAAGAAGTATCGCACTGAATATAGGCCGTGAGTGAATGCATACACATTACGCTGAGCCACTGCTCTAAACGTTTTATGTGTAGTAAACAATTTAATTCTCCCAACATCTGTATAGAGGTGGGTGTTGTTTTTCCTAGATTTACAGATGAGAAAACTGAGGCACAGTGAAATTAAATTAGTTGTCTAAGATCACACAGATAATTACAAAAGAATATTCATAATGTATGTATGGTATAAAGAAAAATGCTATAGTGAACACCTATTACCATTTAGTTTATCACAAAAAAGAAAAAGGGAGAATATTACTTAGACCTTTTTTTTTTTTGCCTTGTACTATTTTATTTTGTTCTTTTTTTTTTAAATGTTTATTTATTTTTGAGAGAGAGAGAGGAGAGAGAGTACAAGCAAGGGAAGGGCGGGGGGGGGGGGGGGGGGGGGGGGGGGGGGAGAGACACAGAATCTGAAGCAGGCTCCAGGCTCCAACCTGTCAGCTCGGAGCCTGATGCAAGGCTCAGACCCACAAACTGAGATCATGACCTGAGCTGAAGATGGACACTTAATCAACTGAGCCACCCAAGTGCCCCCCTCTTTTATTTTGTTCTTAACTTTAACTTTTGAAATGTGTTCCTTCAAAATCCAGTCCTATTTTTTCCTCTCTTGGTTGTAACTACTACCTTGAAATTTGGGTCTACCATTCCCTTGCTTTTCTATGTTGTTTAATACATATAATTTTGTTCTTTTATTAATGTTTTTTCATATTTATTTATTTTGAGAGAGAGTGAGAGCAGGGGTGAGGGCAGAGAGAGAGAGAGGGAGAGAGAGAATCCCCAGCAGGCTCTGAGTTATCAACACAGAGCCTGAGTTGGGGCTCAATCTTATGAACTGTGAGATCATGACCTGAGGAAAAATCAAGAGTCAGGTGCTTAACTGACTGAGCCACCCAGGCACCCCACATATAAAACTGTTTTGCATATCTAAAACATATTTTTAAATTTTATTTATTTATTTTGAAAGAGACAGGCAGGATGGGGGAGAGAGAAGAGAGAGAATCTCAAGCACTGATAGTGCAGAGCCTGATGTGGGGCTCGAACCTATGAACCATGAGATCATGACCTGAGCTGAAACCAAGAGTTGAATGCTTAACTGACTGAACCACCCAGGCATCCCTGAATATTTTTTTTTAGGTTTATTTATTTATTTTGAGAGAAAGAGAGAGTGCATGAGAGGGGCAGATAGAGAGGGAGAGAGAGAGAGAATCCCAAGCAAGCCCCAAACCCACAGCGTGGAGCCCGTGTGCAGCCGAACATGGGGCTCAAACTCATGAACTGTGAGATCATGACCTAAGCCAAAACCAAGAGTTGGATGTTTAACTGACTGAGCTACCCAGGCATTCCTACTTTTGCATATTTTAAATTTTTACGTAGACTCATACTCTGTGCATTCTCTTGCAGCTTGTTTTGTCACTCAATATTATGTTTCTGAGATTATATATATCCGACTTTATTTATTCTACTATGGTTGGAGTTAGTGTTTTCAGTATTCTGCTGTTATAAACAGTGCTACTAAGAACATTCTTATGCATATCTCCTCTTGGCAAAAGCAGAAGTTTCTCTGGACCAAAATTGCTGGGTTGTAGGGTATGCACATTTTCAGTTTTACGAAATAGTGTGTTGGTTGTACCAATATATACTCACCAAGAGGATCTAAGAGTTCTCATTATTCTACCTCCTTATGTTTTACCCAATTTAGTGGGTAAAATTGATGTCTCACCCTGATTTTACTTTGTATTTTTCTCTTTAAAAATAATGAGGCTGAACTTTTTATATGGTTTTTCATTCTGCATGTTTCCTCTTCTGTGATATGGCTGTTCATGAGTTTTGCCTTTAAAAATATATATAAATTGGGGCGCCTGGATAGTTCTGTGCTGATAGCAGGGAGCCTGCTTGGGATTCTCTCTTTTTTTCTCTGCCCCTCCCCCGCTTGTGCACATGCACATACATTCTCTCTCAAAATAAACATCAAAAAAAAATTAAATAGGGGCGCCTGGGTGGCGCAGTCAGTTAAGCGTCCGACTTCAGCCAGGTCACGATCTCGCGGTCTGTGAGTTCGAGCCCCGCATCAGGCTCTGGGCTGATGGCTCAGAGCCTGGAGCCTGTTTCCGATTCTGTGTCTCCCTCTCTCTCTGCCCCTCGCCCGTTCATGCTCTGTCTCTCTCTGTCCCCAAAATAAATAAACGTTGAAAAAAAAAAATTTAAACATCTGACTTTGGCTCAGATCCCACATTGGGTGAGCTTGAGACCTGCTTTGGGTAAAAAAACAAAACAAAACAAAACAAAACAAAACATAAGCCCTGCTTTGGGTGAGCCCTGTTTTTCTCTCTCTCCCTCTGCCCCTTGCTCACTTGTGCCCTCTCTCTCTCTCTCTCAAAAAAAGAAAAAAATATATAATTGTTTTTCATACTGATTTGTAGGAGTTAATATATATTGGCTACTCACAATTTGGTGGTTATATATATATTGTCAATATTTGTTTTTGCCATGACTTCACTTTCTTTATAATCTTTTGATTAAATTTTTTAAATTTAATTTAGTTGAATTCATAGTCTTTTAAAAAATGGTTAGTATGTTTTTAAAAAAAATTTTTTTAACATTTATTTATTATTGAGAGAGACAGACAGAGCATGAGCATGGGAGGGGCAGAGAGACGGGGAGACACAGAATCCAAAGCAGGATCCAGGCTCTGAGCTGTCAGTACAGAGCCCAACATGGGACTCGAACTCACAAACCCTAAGATCATGACCTGAGCCGAGATCAAGATTGGACCGTTTACCGACGGAGCCCCCCAGGCACCCCAGTTAGTATGTTTTTAGTTATTATTTTGTGCTTAAGAAATTCTTTCTCAAGTTCTTACATTTTTTCCTACATATTTTTCAAAACTTGCTGTTCACAGGAGTTGATTTTTGTGCATAGAGTGACATAAGTCTCCAATTTTTAATTTTTCCATATAGATAATCAGTTGTCTAAGTTCCATTATTGACAAATTTGTCCTTTGGTGGTCTGAAATTCCACCTCAGTATTGTGTCCATACGTTCATGAGTCTGTTTCCAGAGTAGAGTTATCTAACCCTAAGCCAATTTAACCCTAAGCAACTACCTCACTGTCTTTAGTTACTGTAGTTGTGTAATAAAACTTGATATCTGATAGGACAGATTCCTCCACCTTATTATTTTTCATCATAAGTGTTTTTCTGTTCTTTGGGACTCTATTCATCTATACACATTTCAAAATAAGCTTTTCAAGTTCTACAACACAGAGTTACACAGACTTGATGGAACTTTTATTATGATGGCTTTGAATCTGTAGATGAATTTGAGAATAAAATAATGAGGTTTTCTAGGAGCAGACTTTTTTTCCTCCATTTTTTAGGTCTTTTATTTTATTATTTAAAAACAGTTTTTTTTAATGTTTATTTTTGAGAGAGACAGAGTGTGAGTGGGGGAGGGGCAGAGAGAGAGGAAGACAGAATCTGAAGTGGGCTCCAGGCTCTGAGCTGTCAGCACAGAGCCCAGCGTGGGGCTCGAACCCATGAACTATGAGATCATGACCTGAGCTGAAGTCGGATGCTTAACCAACTGAACCACCCAGGTGCCCCTTAGGTGTTTTAAAATGTTTGTTCTAGGGGCGCCTGGGTGGCACAGTCAGTTAAGCGTCCGACTTCAGCCAGGTCACGATCTCGCGGTCCGGGAGTTCGAGCCCCACGTCAGGCTCTGGGCTGATGGCTCGGAGCGTGGAGCCTGTTTCCGATTCTGTGTCTCCCTCTCTCTCTGCCCCTCCCCCGTTCATGCTCTGTCTCTCTCTGTCCCAAAAATAAATAAAAACGTTGAAAAAAAAAATTAAAATGTTTGTTCTAAAAAAAAATAACAAGCCGTGTTTTGTTTTGTTTTTTTAACTTTTTCAATGTTTATTTATTTTTGAGAGAGAGAGAGAGACAGAGGATGAGCAGGGGAGGGGCAGAGAGAAAGGGAGACACAGAAATTCCAGGCAGGCTCCAGGCTCTAAGTTGCCAGCACAGAGCCTGACGTAGGGCTCAAACCCATGAACCAGGAGATCATGACCTGAGCTGAGGTCAAAGGCTTAACCCACTGAGCCATCCAGGTCCCCCCAGAAACCCTGTTTTTCAATAAAATTTTTGTAATTTCTTTTATACAGGTCTTGCATAGCTTTTGTCAGATTTATTCCTTGGTACCTTCCCCGCCCCCCTTGGTACCTTCTTATTTCTTTTTTTTAAATCTTTTTAGAAACATTTTTTAAAATGCTTATTTATTTTTGAGAGAGAGAGACAGTCCATGAGCAGGGGAGGGGAATTAAAAGTGGAATTAAAAGTCAAAGAGTAGAAACATCATTATGACTGTTGATAAATACTGCCAGTTTGCTTTCCAATATATCGTTTCCAGTATATCATATAAAATGCCAGTGTACCAGTTCCATCACCATATCTGATGCAATGTGGCTCATTTTCTGTTTTCATTTACTTTCCTCTTCATTTTCTATCTTATTTACTATTTTTTAAAAGGATAAGGGAAAGTAAAACCATGAGAAAAGAAAAAAATAAGCACCTGTGCCAGGAACAGAGCAGAGAATCATAGGAATTATCATATATTCAGCACCTGTAAGTACTAAGTTCTTTGGTGTTGGCCATTTATTAATTAATTTAATTCTCCCACAACTCTGAGGTATTTACAGATGAGGAAATGACAGTTGATAATGGTACTATGGCTTGCTTAAGGTCACACATCCTCATGTGGTAGAGCTGAGATTTGACCCAAGTTTATCTAATTCCTAGTGTTTCAGTATATAACTGGGTGGAATTAAAAGTTAAAGAGTAGAAACATCATTATGACTGTTGATAAATACTGCCAGTTTGCTTTCCAATATATCGTATAAAATGCCAGTGTACCAGTTCCATCACCATATCTTGATCATTAAGTAATAAGACTTTTTTTTTTAGTTTATTTTTGAGAGAGAGAGGGAGAGAGTGTGTGTGCATGGGGGGAGGGGCAGAGAGAGAGGGAGAGAGAGAGAATCCCAAGCAGGCTCCACACTGTCAGCGTAGAGCCTGATGTGGGTCTCAAACTCAGGAACCATGAGATCATGACCTGAGCCGAAGTTGGACACTTAACCGACTGAGCCACCCAGGTGCCCCATAAGATTTTTTAAATTCATGGGTATATAATTATTATTCTGTGTCGACTTTCTTTTAAATATTTTTTAATGTTTATTTTTGAGAGAGAGACAGTGTGTGAGCAGGGGAGGGACAGAGAGAAGGGAAATACAGAATCTGAGGCAGGCTTCAGGCTCCAAGCTGTCACAGAGCTTGACGTGGGGCTTGAATCCATGAACTGTGAGAGCATGGCCTGAGCCGAAGTTGGATGCTTAATCAACTGAGCTACCCATGCTCCCCTGTGTTGACTTTCTAATGAATGAATGTTAATTATATAGTTGTACTTGTGGAGGCTGTCTTTTTCCTTGGTGCATTGATACACTGACACTATATTTATTGTAAATATTTTTCCATTGAGCTTCTTTATGGATTAATGAAGGTGAAGGAAGGAAGATAGTAGGAATTAATTCTGCACATGTCCTTTCCACTAATCAACAGCCTGGTAACATCCACCCAGATAGATTCTGGGTTGAAAGTCAAATTATTAGTTTACATTTTCTAAGCGGTAATGACAGGACACCACAGGTTGACTGCCATCTTTGGGATTCATATGTTATGGTATATCTACATCTATTTTTATATCAGAGACCATGCCTTTCCTGGTCATACCTGACTTCGATATGTTATAATTCTTTCTAGACTTGGATGTTCCTAAGATTCTCCAACCCACTCAGGGTTAGCCTGTCCAAAGGGATCTCCTGTTATGCTAGGGCAAGTTTAGAGTTTGGGGACCTCCATCTGGGTTAGTTCACTTCCATCCTGAGTGGAACTGAACTATGAATCTAAGTGGAACTACACTGTGACTCTGCCTTGGGTGTCAGAACCAGGGACAGCTCCTTTTGTCCCTCCCCCAGCTACCCTTCCTTTGGCTTCTGCCTGAGAGAGAGTGGGCAGATTTGGGCATGGTGTACTTCTCTAGGCTCTTCTTACTGTTCTTGTTTCCATCTTTATGCTGGAATATTAGTAGTGATAGTTCCTGGAATATGGCTATTTCTCACCTTTATTCTCTACTAATGATGCTTAGTATGCCTTCCTCTCATCCTTCCTTTGCCTGGCTAATTCCTGCTTACCCTCCCAGGCCTGTTTAAGTAGTATCTCTTCTAGGAAACGTACCCAGATTACCCCAGACTGGGTTAGATATATATCTTCTTAGTTCCCATGGTGCTCATGTTGCCTCTGTCATTACACCCGGAATTGCATTGAAATGACCGTTAGTGTTGTCCAGTATAATAGCCACTAGCCACATGTATTAAACACTTAGAAGTGTGACTGGTCTGAATTGTGATGTGCTACAAATGTAAAATATACCCAAATTTCAAAGACTGCTATAAAAAAAAAGAATGTAAATATTAATGATTTTTTATATTGATGACATGTTGAAATAATATTTGGGGTTAAATAAAATATATTATTACAATAAATTTGACCTGTTTCCTTTTTATTTTTTATAACGTGGCTACTAGAAAATCTAAAATTATGTATGCATCTTGCATGATATTTGTATTGGATAGCACTGATCTATATATTTATCTCTTCTTAGGGGTAGGAACTGGCCGGAATCCATCCTTATCTCTGTATTTCTGGAGCACAATACATGGGGTTGGGTGGGTATACCTGATGCTAGTCCTCAGAACTTGGTACTGGAGTAGCAAGGGTCCAACAGACATTATTACATTATTTGCTTTTTCCATCCAGGAGCTTGACCTCTCTCTACTCAGGCTTTTTTTATATGTCCTTTATTGATTCTTACAGATTTTCTCATAGTCCACAAATATTTCTTATTAAGTTTATTTCTAAGTATTTTGAATTGGATATTTTATTATTATATTTTCTAATTAGTTATTACTTGCACCAGCAGTGAATGCTACAGATTTTTGCTTATTTTCCTGAATCTTTCCACTTACTTAGTCTTACTGGTTTTAGTAAGACTGTATATTTTCTTGTTACATAATTGCATCAACTACAATAAAGATATTTTCTTATATACTTAAGTTTATATTTCTCTTTCTACCACTCCTGCCCCTCCTCTCTCTTTCCTAGCTAGAATATCTAAACCAGTATTAAAATAGTGTTAGTGGTGTAGACTGACCTTATTTGTTCCTGTTTTAAAGGGAAAGTATCTACTGCTTCTTCACTAGCTAAAAATATTATCAAGGATGAGTGATTTTAATTATTTTATTTTAATGGGTATTAAAATTTATAAAATATTTTTATCTATTACTATTATCATGTTTATTTTTTATTAATCTACATACATGATATATTAAGGTATTTATTATTTTATTTTTTTTTAATTTTTTAATGAGTTTTTTTTTAACGTTTATTTATTTTTGAGACAGAGAGAGACAGAGCATGAACGGGGGAGGGTCAGAGAGAGAGGAAGACACAGAATCTGAAACAGGCTCCAGGCTCTGAGCTATCAGCACAGAGCCTGACGCGGGGCTTGAACTCACGAACCGCGAGATCATGACCTGAGCCGAAGTCGGACGCTCAACCGACTGAGCCACCCAGGCCCCCAGGTATTTCTTTATTTTTGAACTATCCCTGAATTACCCTTATGTTTGTGATATGCTTTTATTTTAATAATGTTATATAGTGTTGTGATTAAGAGTGTTAACCCTGAAGCCATCCAACTGAGTTCAAGTTCTGCCTCTGCTAGTTGCAAGTTGTATGATCTTGGGCAAATTACTTATCTGTGTCTCCATTTTTAGTAATAGTACCTGCCTTTGCTGGTTATTTTACCTATTGCTTCTCAGCCCAAACCCACCTACCTGTTCTATGATGCACCAGGATTTTTGGGAAGATTACGTGAGTTAACATATGGGAAGTATTGGAATCGTACCTGGCACTTAATATTAAGTAAACACTTAAGGTTAGCTATTGTTGGGGTGCCTGGCTGGTTCATTTGGTAGAGCATGCAACCCTTGATCTAAAGGTTGTGAGATTGAGCACCACCTTTGGCATGGAGTTTACTTAAAAAAAAGTTATTCTTCTAGGGGCGCCTGGGTGGCGCAGTCGGTTAAGCGTCCGACTTCAGCCAGGTCACGATCTCGCGGTCCGGGAGTTCGAGCCCCACGTCAGGCTCTGGGCTGATGGCTCAGAGCCTGGAGCCTGTTTCCGATTCTGTGTCTCCCTCTCTCTTTGCCCCTCCCCCGTTCATGCTGTGTCTCTCTCTGTCCCAAAAATAAATAAACGTTGAAAAAAAATTAATAAAAAAAAGTTATTCTTATTATCATAATTTTAATTAATCTCATAGAATTCTACATGCTAGTATTTGACTTGCAATTTTTGCATCCATATTCTTGAGATCTCTTTTTATAATATCATCTGATAAGAGATGAAGATCTATACCTGCAATTGTGAACAGACTAGGAAAATTCCTCTTTCTCCCATGTCCTAGATCCATTCATATAACATGGAACAGAATTATTTCTTTCAGGAATGGTTGGAAGTATTAAACAGTGAACTTCCTGGGCCAGATTTCTTTTGTCATTTTTGATAACTTTCTCAGTGTCCTCTGTAATTGTTGCTCAGTTCTTGCTTTTGAGTCCTTGTTTTGCATTTTTTAAAGAAAAAATATGTATGTAATTTTAAATTTTACTCAGGGTTTCAAATTCAGTAGTCTATAGTTGTGTAAAAAGTTCCCTTTTATTTGTTAAATCTCTGTGATAAGCTTTAAAATTTGGGAGTGATAGATTTGTTCACTGCTTTGATTGTGATGATGGTTTCATAGGTTGACACATAAGTTAGAATTGATTAAATTGTACACTATATATATATATGCATGCAATTTAGTGTATGCCAATTATACCTTAATTTAAAGATTAATTTTTTGGGGTGCTTGGGTGGCTCAGTTGGTTGGATGTCCTGATTTTTGATTTCCGCTCAGGTCATGATCTCGTGGTTCCTGGGATTGAGCCCTATGTTGGGCCCCACGCTGACAGCACAGAGCTTGCTTGGGATTTTCTCTCTCCCTCTCTCTCTGCCCCTCCCCTGTGTGCACACTTTCTTTCTCTTTCTTTCTCTCTCAAAATAAATAAACTTTAAAAAAACGATAATTTTTAAAAAGTCTACCAATTTCATAAGTCTTTTCAAGGTACCAGTTGACATTTATTAATTCTATTGTTCATAATTTCTGATTTTTAAAATTATGTCCTGAAATATATGAGAAATATATTTTATTTATTGCTATTTTTTATTTTAGAGAGAGTGCATGAGGTGGGGAGAGGGGCATAAAGAGAGAAACTTAAGAAGGCTCCATGCTCAGCATGACACCTGACTCAGGGCTCCTTCTCATGACCCTGGGATCATGACCTGAGCAGAAATCAGGAGTCTGATGCTCAACCGATTGAGCCACCCAGGCACTCCTATATTTTACTATAGATAAAAAGAGATGGTGCATGCAAGAGCTGTTGGTGATTCATTTCAGATAGTAGGGTATATGATTTGTTTCTTGTCTATTTTAATACCTTGATCTTATTGTTCCCAGGCTGTGTTTTAAATATAAAAAGAGCAAACTATAGATGGAGATTCAGTTTTTTGTTTTTTGTTCTTTTTTTCCCCAGGTCATTCTTGTTGTTTTGTGGCCAGGAAAGTCAGGCCATAGAGAAAGGTATATAATAAGTGGAAAGACCTGGGCTCTGGCCCACACAACAGAGGCCCTTGAGTGTGAGTTAGTGGTACACAGAGATGCAAGGATTGAACTGCAAATAGCCAAGGACCCAATAACTCTCCGGGAAAGTATATTAGGAATTACTGGAAGAATTTTACATAAAAATACCAAAATGCTGTGAGGATTTTCTTTATACTCTACTACTTTGCCTACCCTAGAGTGAAACCCATGATGATGGAGACAGTCTGCAGGAAGGCCAGGGCCAGGCTTGACTCCACCAGCCACTTTGGAGATGGGTCAGAATAGTAACCAATGGCTTTCCATAAAGTTAAGTGTGAGGCTTGGTATTTACAACAGGGGATTCATACTCTTCTAATGGAATGCTGAGCTTCTAGCTTAGTTGTGCCAAGGCAAAGGTCTTGCTATTTCTGAGGTTGTTTTGAAGCCATCTGTTTCAGAGTCAGATCAACCCATATTTACTGATCATTCTAGGCATAGCTTGCGCCAGGCACTAACAGGGGACAGAGATGCATCTGATTTGGTCCCTGTTCTTCAGGAGCTTAGAATATAGTGCAAGAGGCAGACAGTGATTATGATAGTGGCTAATACTTTGTCTGCATCCTTCTAGGTACTTTTCTAAGTCCTTTATATGTATTAACAGCAGCCCAATGAGGTAGATGCTATTTCACCCCCTAAAATGGGAGAGGAAGGAATTGAAATACAGAGAAATTAAGTAATTTGCCCCCTGTTACACAGCTAGTAAATGGCAGCACCAGGATTAAAGCCAAAACAGTCTGGCTCTAGAGTCTTTGTTCTTTATACTGTAAAGCAATAGTTCTCAGAGTGTGGTTCCTAGATCATCAGCATCAACCTTATCAGGCAACTTATTAGAAATGCACCCTGAAAAAAAAAAGAAATGCACGTTCTTGGGTCTTACCCAAGACCTACTGAATCACAAACTCTGGAGGTGGGGCTCAGCAATCTATGTTTTAACAAGCACTCCAGGTGATTCTGATACTTGTATTTGAGAACCTCTGCTAGAGAGAAGCAAGGCACACTATGGTTAGTATCAGAAATTAATCTTCCTATGGGTAGAGACTGGGTATGTTCTCTCTCTTAAGTTCCTAGCCTTCTGCACAGTATCTAGTGTAAAGTAGGCATCAAAAAATATATATGGGTGAATACATATGAATATATGGGAAAGTTACCACTTCTCAACTGCAGCTGACTGAATGGGAGGAATTGTCCCAGGCACTGTGAGACTAGCATGGAAGTAGTTGTGTTACTTTTGGCAAGGTATGAACTAGCACCAAGGATCTGCACTAGCACAAGGAGCCTTCAGAATGGCAGAGTCATGTGAGAGCAAGTCAGGAGGTAAACATGTCAGGACTTGGTGAACAGCTGAATGGGGGCAAGAAACCAGGAGGAGAAACTGTCGGTTCTGGGATGAAGGCACCATTTGCAGAGAAAGGAGGCATAGAACAAGCACATTTGTGGGGGAAAGATAAAGAGTTTGATTTTGGACTCCAAATTTGAAGTGCTGGAGATCCAGGTGGAGCTGTCCAGCATACACTTGGAAATATGAGTCTAAGACGTGGCTGGAGATAGAGATTTGGAGAGATAGTTGAGCCATAAGAATGGATGAGACCTTCAAGGGAAAAGTGGAGGGAGAAATGAAAAGAGAGCTGGATTTGAAACCACAGTGAACACTGTTATTCAGTGGGGCAGAAAGGCAACAGGGAGCCCTTGAAGAAGACTGAAAAGGATTTAGGCAATAGGAGACCTCAGAAAATTATGGAGTCTATGTAAGGCTCAAAAAGGAAGGGGAGGCCAGTGTCAGATGCCACGGAGAAATAATCAAAAATTATCTTTTGGATTTTGACACTAAAAGTATTTTAAGTGACGTGGTGAGTGCAGAAGCAGATTGACCGAATTCAGGGGTGAGCTCCGGATGAAAAAGCGGAGGCAGGTTCTTCCAAGGTCCCACAGATTGAACTCTGTAGCCACGCTTAAGTTGAGACTGTGACATCTTCCAGCGTAGGCAGGGTCTCTTTCGCATCTGTGGTCCCAGCGCCCAGCACACGGCCTGGAAGAGAGGGTGGCGTCAGTGAGTTCATTGACTAGGGACGGAGAAAGGCTTCGCGGAGGCAGTCTCTTTGCAGCCGAGGCTCGAAGGATGAGGGTGATTGGGAGGAGAGGTGGGAGGCAGGGCCCCTGGGTGATGGGGTGCTCCGAGTGTGTGAGGGGGACCTGGGAATGAGGTGGGGTTTCTGTGATGTGCGTGTGGTTGTGTGCAAATGGGAGGAGGCTGTGTGTAGATTTGGAGAGACCTATTTGGGTAAAAGACACAGGGCCAGAGCTGCTGCGGGGTGGGGGGGGGGGGGTGTTTCCCCTGCTCCACCCCACTTACGCTGCTGCGCGATTCCGCGGCGCCTCTACCGGAGCCCTCCCGCCAGGCTGCATGGCGATGGGTGACCGCCAGGGGCCGCTGCCTCGGGTCCCCGGTGCTCCCGCCCCTCTCCATTGGCCTTTGTTGCCGTCGGAGCGCCCCGCTTGACTCGTTCCCGTCCGCCCCCTGGGCCTGGCGGTCGCGCCTGCGCACTGGCAGCTGGCCGGGCGCTCGCTGGGGGAGCTGCTGCAGGCTCCGCGGCGGCGGCGGCAACGGAGGCTGCGGGGGCAGCGGCGCGAGCGGCCGGGCTTGGGGGGGGGTGCCGAGCCCGGCCCGGAAGCCCGAGCAGCTAGAGTGCTGGGTACCTAGGCCCCTCACTCTGGACTCCACAGTCTCCGGGCCGCCTGACCTCCACACGGGTATATGGGATGGAAGCGGGACCCTCGGGAGCAGGTAAGGGCCCCTGGGAGTGGGAGACGGTGAGTGCCCCCAAGGACCGGGGGAATTCCCGCGTGAAGAGCAGGATTTCCGAGTGAGGGGAGGTTTCCTGAGTGAGGAGAGGGGCTTTTATGGGATGGGGGGCCCAGTTTGAAGGTGGCTGTGTGCAGTTCCGGGGGAAACCTTGTGAAGGAAGCCCTGAGACGCGGGCCGTTTATCAAAACCGTTTATCCCACTCCTAGAGGTGGGAAGTAATCAGGGAGAAGGGCCTGAATGCACGTAAGGACTCCGGGAGATCCTGGGAGGCCTAGGGAGAGGCCCGGCAGGTGGCAGGGGGCGGGCTCCAGGTGTCCAGGATAGGAGGGGGTCACACAGATGGGCCCAGTGCTGCTGCATGCCGGGGGCGGGGGCTCATCCAGGCTGGGCTGGGCTACTGTCTCTTGGGAGAAGGCGCCAGAGCTGGGCTATGAGCTCCGCCCCAGCCGGGCCTGACGCGGGGGCGAGGGTCAGGGGGCGGTGGGTGGGGATCCAGTCCCGGGATTCCCCCCGTTGAGTCTGGGGAGCTGGAGCGGAGGCGCCTGAGCATGCGCGAAGGTGGCAACTTGAAGGGGCTGCCCGAAGTGGTGGGGGCGTGGCTGCCCGAATCCCCCCACCCCCCACCCCGCCTGATTTGGCTTGGAAAAAGGAGCCCGCTGATGGGATGCATTCTCTAAGGTTAAGCTGGCAGAGTGCAAATGGAAATTATCCCCTTCCTCATCTATGGGGCTCTTACACTTGATCTTGGAAACCCTCAGTCACAATTTGCCAAGAACGGGTTGAAGGAAACTGCCAAAGTGCCGCCTTATGTCACTGGGATGAGGAAAGACTAGGACCGAGGCAATGTTCTGGCGGCGAGTCCTCCTTAGAAAAGGTGTTGGTTACTGAGGGACCAAGGCCGGGACCAGGTTTACCTGAAAGGGGTTGTCTGCCTGGTTTCCTCGTTTGTGGTCCAATAGTTTGTAGACATGGGATCTTTTAATCCAAAGATTATGATTTTTCCATTGAAATGTCTCCTCAGGTGATAGCCTAATGTCTTCCTATATTTTGTGGCTTCTGTTCCCCACTGGGTAGTTTTTCTTTTTCCTCTCTCTGCTCCCAAGAAACTGTCAAGGCCATGACATTAGACCCAAGGTTGCCAAGCTTGCCCTTTGGGGGAGGGGGAATCCCAGGTGGTAGCCTTAACTCCCTGGTATTCACAAGCAATCAGGAGGAAAGGAGACGAAAACAGGAGAAATTGGGGTAGGGTTGCCTCAAGAAGACCAGAGTCTCCAGGATAGGCTGTGGGGTAGTGGGACTTGCTGTGTCCTAGGTCTTTTTACCCTTTGATCAGAGGAGCATTCTGGATCTGGGAATCCTTTAGGTCTTGTCTCACTACCTCCTTCCATTTGCTCTAGAGGTGGATATAGGATTTCTATTTAGGACATGAATTTCATTTCTGGTGGAAGAATCTCATTTATGCCAGATCTTAACTTCCTCAAGGAAATAGCTCCTACCAACGTACCCAAGTTATCTGTTTAGTGATCTGCAAGTACTTTGTGACCACTTTCCCCAAAACAAAACCAGCCTTGTAAAGGCTATGTAGGTAGGTCTTCAGGTAGAGTGCAGGGAGCAACTGCCTTCAGAAAACTGCTTCCTCCTTCCCTCTGGCTTCTTTCTCCATTCTAGGAACTCTCCTGGTTTTCTAGGCTGGAGACTATTTGCAGCAACCTGTGTACTAGAGTAGGAGGAGGTCACAGAGGTCCAGATGGATTGCTGGGAGCTGGCACTCATATCAAACTGCTCATGATTTCTCCTGATGAATTCCTAATGGACTCTGGGGTGATGAAGAAATGGACTTTTTTGTTTGTTACAAGAGATAAACTTCTAGGGAAGGGACTAGAGCCTGGTATCTGGAGTTGGCTGTAGCTTAGTGGGACAGGCTTTGCCTCTTCAAAAGGTGTATTTGGAATTCATCCTGGAAGCTGTGAACGGCAGGAGCCTATAACTGCCTGCTTCCTAGGCCCAGGCTTTTCTCTTGGAAGTTGGAGGACACAGTACACAAAACTAAAGGTATTGGTGCTAGCTTCACTGGACTTATGTCCCAGTGTGTTTTCTGTACTCAGGTGTGTTCCACTCACATATACTGGATTGGAAGTTCCAGGAGGGTAAAGGTAATGTCTGATTTATCTGTGGAAATAGTGAGTGTCTAGGCCCTGAAACGAAGTACACATTTAGTAATTGAATCACATTCCAGTATGAACATAAATGGTTAAGCACATATATGGATATCTAATAAGTTGCATATACTCATGTGTGGACAAATTCTTTTTCGGAGAGATTGGCCTCTTAATCTTTGCTTACTGGACGGCTACCCCAGCCTTGAGTTTGTGTTTTGAATAGGCAGTCTGGCTCCTTAGGAGGTATGTGGGCCTCAGAACTACAGGGAAGGAATCTCTGAGCCAGACCTTTCAGCTCTGTTACTTTTCCTTCTCAGGGCTGGTTGGGATGGGGGAGGAGGAGTGTCCCTTTCATGGCCCCTCCCTCCTTGCTTTTGTCTGCAAGGAAGGGCCCCGCCCCTTTCCCCCAAGGCCCAAGCTTTGTCCTCTGTGCTGGGGCCCTCATCTGCATCACAAAGTGGCCGTCTGTCCCTGTCTGGGTTTGAAGGGAAGTGTCTCCCTTTCTCAGACTAAAAGCTGGGGGCAGGGTGGGGTAAGGGGAGGACTTTGTACAGCTCTAAGGCTTGCAGGGGGATGGGATGGGAGAGAGGTTCTTCCTTTTGCCTTCCCTAGTTTGGGGATGAAAGGGAAGGTGGGGGTTCTGTTTTCCTAAAGCTTCCTTGGAGTGGAGGGTGCCTAAGGCTGAATTTGGTGTGTAGTCCTGTTTCTGGGGAAGAGAAGCCTTTGAGGCTAGAGTGTCTGTCCCATCCCCCATTATTTCTACCCAGCCCCCAACTCTAGGGTATGTCTTTTTCCCAAGACTCCACAAATGATTATTCAGCCTGGGAGGCTAAGGAGATGAATGGAACATGAAAACTTGGGGAGGGGAAGGGTGTCTCTTACATCCACCAGGATGTTTATCTTGTTCAGGGTTTATAATTGTTTTTGAGCAGTTTGCAGGTGTTTTGTGTTTGTGTGCTATACATGCTTGTGTGTTCTTTGTGGTGTGTCTGAGGATCTGTTTGTTCATTCATTTATTGCCTGTATGTTGAACACCTATATGCTAGGAGGCAAGATACAGTCCTTGCTCTTGAATAACTCACAATCTAGGGTGGTGTGGGGTATGCATATAAAGGTAAACTGTCTAGGTGTAAGTGTGTGTTTAGGTGTCTATGACAGGAATGTGCCTTACTATGTGTCTGCATCTATCTATTGCTTGTGTGCAATTTCTGTCCAGCTCTTTCTGGGATAGGCACCCAGGTGCTAGTTAGTAGTTAGGCTTTCACTTGCCCATATGGCTGAGTCCTTGAAGGCCTTTTTCCCCCAGGCTGAGGCTTCATTTTTCTGTCTGTGTTTCCCTGTCTGCAGAGTGGGGCTGGGCTTGACAGGTGGTCAGAAGGAGACACAGCAGCTTAGCTCTGGGAATCGTGCCCCTCCCGTGAATGGTTCTGACCTCTTCCTGACCCCTAGCTGAGGATATGCCCCATCCCCCCAGCCTGGCCGACTGTGAAAGCAGAGCTCTGGTGTTGGGAGGTTCTGGGCTAGTTTATCCCTCTCTCCTCCCACCTGGGCTGGTCCTCTAATGGCAAGGACAATAGTAGCTATGGACAAAGGCTTCTCTTAGACAGCTTCCCTTTTTACTCCCTTTCCCCTCAAGCTAGAAAATAAAACCAGGGGCAGCAACCTAGCTGGTGGGAAGAGAGGAAAAGCAGTGGGAGCTGGCCTTGCCCTAGCCTTTTCCCAAAGGGCCTGCTCTATCTTGAAATTGATCCCTTCTGCTACTGTCTGGGCCCTCTGTGTGGAAGGAGCTATGGCTGTGGAGAGCACCTTGTATTCTCCTTCCTGAAACAAGTATCTCATTATTCTCTAGCATGCTAATGGCCACCTCTCCTTCCCAAGTCCTCTACTGTAGCCTACTCTTGCCTCATTCTCCTGTGTTCTGCCAGTCTTCATTCCTAGCTTTTTCTTTTGAACTTTTTTATTTATTGTCTCCCCAACTGCAGCCTTATTTCTTACTCACCTTCCCAACTCTAACCTATATGTTGCCCAGGCCCTAACTCCAGCCTTCCCCCCTTCCTAGATCAAGCCTCTTTCTGCTCTGACTTCCAATTGTGGCTCTTTGTCAGCTCCCTATTTCAGCCTGTCTCCTTTCTTTTGTCTCCAAACTGTTTTTTTTTAAGCCTTTTCTGCTTTTTTGTCTCTCCAACCTCAGCCTTTCAGTGGCCTCAATCCTTTCTAAAACACTGTCTCCCCTCACATCTCCCTAGCCTGACCTTCTTTGGATCTTCCTCCCACCTGCATTGCACAGGAGCATTAAGATGTTGCTGTTTCATGTTCAGGATGGTAATGAGTGAAGAGAGCATCTGGCTGGCAGAGAAGACAAGAATTCTTGGTCTACTAGATACCTGGTGGAGGCAGGTGTCTTTCTCTAAAATAAGGAAGAAAGTTTATTATTGGGAGCCAGATTTAGCCTCTCTACTTGACATATAATAGGAACGTATTAAATATTCACATGAATTTAAGGTAGATGACAAAGATAATTTTCCTAACTGGAGAGAGGTTTTTAAAAAAATGAATATGGAGAGACACGTGGTGGCCCAGTTGGTTAAGCGTTCAACTTCAGCTCAGGTCATGATCTAACACTTCCTGAATTTGAGTCCTCCATTTGAGCAGTGTAGAGCCTGCTTCAGATTCTCTGTCTCCCTTTCTCTCTGCTCCTCCCTTGCTCGCTCTCTCTCTCTCTCTCTCAAAAATAAAGAAACATTAAAAAAAAAACCCAAAAAACCAAAAAACAAAAAACATGGATTGACTGAGCCAGTGGAACCCTTCAGTTGGGTTGGGTAGGCAGGAAAGAAGCTTCCCCTATACTTTCCTGTTCCTCTTCTGGGAGGCTTTGTGCCTTCTTTGATCAGAATGGTAAGGAGATGCCAGACTCTACCCTCACCAGCCTCTTTGTTTTGTAGCTGCAGGCGCCTACCTGCCCCCCCTGCAGCAGGTGTTCCAGGCACCTCGCCGGCCTGGCATTGGCACTGTGGGGAAACCAATCAAGCTTCTGGCCAATTACTTTGAGGTGGATATCCCTAAGATTGACGTCTACCACTACGAAGTGGATATCAAGCCGGATAAGTGTCCTCGCAGAGTCAACCGGTAAGTGATACACATCTAAGCCACCAAGTCCAGGAGTCTTTACTTTCCTGAGTCTCAGAATCTTGAGAGGATCCAGAGAAAACTGGTAGAGTATGATATCACCAGATTCAAGGAAGTTTTTGAGGAGGTTTAGGTAAGGTAAATGTTGAAAAATATCATTGAATTTGGCTCTGTGGAGATAATTGGTGCCTTTTGCAGAGCAGTTTTAGCAGATTAGTTGGGCTAGTAATCTATAGTCAGTTGAGGGATCAATGGAAGGTAATGTGGTAGGTATTGTGAGAGCAGATTGCCTTTTCTAGATAGCTTACAGTGAAGCATGCGGAGAGAGAATATGTTGGTTAGAGAGGATTTATAGAGGTCAATACAATGTGTTGCATGTTGCAGTGTTTGTTAAAATGAATGAATGAAAAGTTTTTAAGAACGAGACATGGATATGCTTATAAACTGAGGAGAAGTTGTTGGAGAAAGAGGTTAAAGGTACAGGACAGAGAGGAGATGAATGAGTTTCCACTCATTGCTAAGTCAGGAGGACATTACAGGATACGTAGTTGGAGGAATTAGCCTTAGAAGAAGCAATATTTCTTTACCAAATTAACTAATTTCATTATTATTTGAAAACTACATACGTACAAAGTAAGGAAAAAGTTAAAATATTAAAAAAAGAATAGCAGTGAAAAATATCTTCTCTTATACTCTGGTCTCTAGTCCCTGAGTCCCTTTCCCTAGAGACATTCATTGTTACCATTCTTGAGTATGTTTCCATATATTTTTGTATGCATATGCAAGCGTATGTGTATATAGAACATTTTTTAAATGCACAAAATGTAGAAACCTATATGCCTTGTTCTGCACCTTTTTTCCACTGAACAGTATGTATCAGTACATGCATATCTGCCTTTTGCATAGCATCATAGATATTCCATTGAATGGATGTATTATAACTTATTTAATAAATCTGTTGAGGAACATTTAGGTTTAGCTTAAACTTTTGCTACAAAAGTGAAACTGTTGGATATTATTAAATATAGATACATTTTTTGCACTCAAATATGAATGTATCTATAGGATAAAGTTCTAAGAGTAGAATTGCTGGCATAATACTTTGAAAAATTTTGAGGGGTGCCTAGGTGGCTCAGTTGGTTAAGCGTCCGAGTTCAGCTCAGGTCATGATCTGGAGGTTTGTGAGTTTGAGCCCCACATTGGGCTCTGGGCTGACCGCTTGGAGCCTGAAGCCTGCTTCAGATTCTGTATGTGTGTGTGTCTCTCTCTCCACCTCTGCTCTGCTCATGCTCTCTCTCTCAAAAATAAACATTAAAAATTTTTTTTTGAGGGACACCTGGGTAGCTCAGTCGGTTAGCATTTGAGTCTTGATTTCAGCTCGGGTTGTGATCTTATGTTTTGTGGATTTGAGCCCCACATTGGGCTCTGTGCTGACAGTGCAGAGCCTGCTTAGGATTCTTTCTCTCCCTGTCTCTGCTGCTGCCCCTCCCACCCCCATTAAATAAATAAACTTAAAAAAGAAAGAAATTTTGAGATATTACCAATTTTTGTTTTAGGGTAAGTTGTACCAATTTATACTCCCATCATCAAAGTATCAGAGTGCCCCTTCCCATAACTGCACCCATCCAGTATATTGGATTTTTTTACCTTTGGAATTATGATAAGTACAAAATTATATCTTGGTCCAGTTTTATTTTCTAAAAAATTTTTAAAGTAATCTCTGTGCCCATTGTGGGGCTTGAACTCACAAGCCTGAGATCAAGAGTTGCATGTTCTACTGACTGAGCCAGCCAGGTGCCCCAGTCTTGGTCTAGTTTTAAATTGTGTTTCTCTAATGAGTGAAGTTGAATGTATTTTCATATTTTTAAAAATTATATATGGAAGGGAAATTTCAAATGTGAGAGGAAAAATAGGAAAAGAGGTGTGCATATGTACATATGTTTATATGTCTGGGAACTTGAAGGTATCCTTGCCTATTTTGTGCTATACTATTTAGTAATTAGAGGTGTTTTGTTTTGTTGTTGTTGTTTTTAATGTTTGTTAATTTTTGAGAGAGGGCACAAGCTGGAGAGGGGCAAAGAGAGAGGGAGACAGAAGATCTGAGGCAGGCTCTGCACTGTCAGCACAGAGCCCCATGCTGGGCTTGAACCAATAAACTGTGAAATCATGACCTGAGCTGAAGTCCTGAGCAGGAAAGGGACAGAGAAAGAGGGAGACACAGAATCTGAAGCGGGCTCCAGGCTCTGAGCTGTTGGCACAGAGCCTGACACGGGACTCGAACTCATGAGCCGTGAGATCATGACCTGAGCTGAAGTCAGAGGCTTAACTGACTGAGCCACCCAGGTGCCCCTAGAGTTGCTTTTTGATTGGAGGTAGGAATGGGTTCTGGGGTTAGAGGGTAGAGGAGAAAGTTTGGCAGTCTGTAAGGAATGAAAGTGATTAGGGACATTAAAGAGATTGCTCGGTAGCACTAAAGCCTAATTGGGATTGAAACCATGTGCTTATAGTTGCTTACAATGTACAATTTGAGTCTTTTTATCAGTAGTATTTAAGAGCTTTGGTTTAGAAAGTGAAGAGGTCAGATAGTTGGATGGATGGTATTTTGAAGGCTAGATGGGCACTCTGGGATCTTAGTGGCAGAGGACAGGAAGTGAAATCAAGAAAGAGATGATAATGAGGTGATAGTGGGGTGGTAGGACTAAGGGCTTCAGAGAGATGGACGAGATGGGGTTCTTCTTCCATAGTTTAGTCCTATTGTAATTCAGATCTCTTCCTCTTTACCTTTTTTGTTTTTTTTTAATGTTTATTTTTTGAGAGAGACAAAGCATGAGTGTGGGAGGGGCAGAGAGAGAGGTAGTTGCAGAATCTGAAGCAGGCTCCAGACTTTGAGCAGTCAGCACAGAGCCCGACATGGGGCTTGACCTCACCAACTGTGAGATCATGACCTGAGCCGAAGTCGGACATTTAACCAACTGAGCCACCCAGGCGTCCCTCATCTACCTTTTATATGTCTCAGTTCGGGGATTGGAGCTGTCTGGATTCTATTCCTGATTCTAGATAGACCCTGGGAGTAATCCCCTTTCCCCTCTGCCTCCTTCTCTGCTCAGAAGGCACTCGTACCTACCTACTCTTTTAGATCCTTCAGAGTCTTGAGATCCTCTAGAGATCTGAGAACCAGAAACATCCCTTGATAGCTTGTTAGAACTGTAGAATTTCAGGCTTTGCTCTAGACTTGAATTAGAATCTCCATTTTAATAGAATCTCCAGGTGATTCATATGAATGTTGATGTTTGAGAAGCACTGCTATAGAGTAGATGAGATTAGAGTAGCTGTTAGGAGGGGATGGACATTACCTGAACGTTGAATTACTTCCAAGAGCTTGAAGTAGTAGTCTCTCAGCTTCTACAGGCTGCTCCTATCCCCCACAGGGAAGTGGTGGAATACATGGTCCAGCATTTCAAGCCTCAGATCTTTGGTGATCGCAAGCCTGTGTATGATGGGAAGAAGAACATTTACACTGTCACAGCACTGCCCATTGGCAATGAACGGGTAAGTTGGGAGTCAGACTAGACCTGTGTCAGGGGTCTGGGGTGGGACAGAACTCGTTTAAGCCTATTAGAGTTTGGCAGTCTAGAAATCCTTTTCATCTTTTATGATGAGAAAGTGTGTATTAGGGTGAGGGATGGGTAGATGGTGATGTTTATTTAGCTTACTGTATGTCTGTCCCTACCCAAACAGACTGAGATTAGACTTAAAATAGACCTAAAGGACTTCTGCTAGGTGTGGTTGAGAGGGACAGAAGCACTGAACTAAGGTGGCTAGAGACTAAACGGCTGAATTTCCTCTGAAGTCTTCACTGTGAGCCCCTATCAGTTTAAGGAGCAGATTCTTGGCAGATCTGTGTGGTTGAGGACAGTTGGGGCAACACCAGGAATGTTGGATTGTTGGAAAGCATTGGCAATCCTTCACTCCTTTCTTTTGAAGGTTGACTTTGAGGTGACAATCCCTGGGGAAGGGAAGGATCGAATCTTCAAGGTCTCCATCAAGTGGCTAGCTATTGTTAGCTGGCGCATGCTCCATGAGGCCCTGGTTAGTGGCCAGATCCCTGTTCCCTTGGAGTCTGTGCAAGCCCTGGATGTGGCCATGAGGCACCTGGCATCCATGAGGTACTGGGTGTAGTTAGTATCTGGGCTAGTAGTGGTGGCAGAACTGCTATGTGGGGTTGGGGGGTAAAATGAGCACATACTAAGGTCCCACAGTATGCCTTTCAAATAAAACATTCTTTGAAGCCCTACCATATGCCAAGTGGTATGCATATACATTTAGGTGGTTTAAAGCCTTGGCCCTGTCCCTTTTAGATATCTTTGGACCTTCACCCCATCTGTCCCTGCAGGACAGAGAAAGGATAGAGACTTGCACAAGGTCAGTCATACAACTAGTAAAGGATCAGAGCTGGAATTAAAGCCCTGGTGTCCTGCCTTCCAGGCCAGGGCTCCTCCGTGCCCAGGATGCCTCACAGGGTGGGGGCCTGTGCCCGAGGGACCAGTTCTCTGCCTGTCCCTGCCAGGTACACCCCCGTGGGCCGCTCCTTCTTCTCACCGCCTGAGGGCTACTACCACCCGCTGGGGGGTGGGCGCGAGGTCTGGTTCGGCTTTCACCAGTCTGTGCGCCCTGCCATGTGGAAGATGATGCTCAACATTGACGGTGAGTGGGGAGAGCTATGGAGCCAGGGGCACCCTGAGTCCAGTGACCACACTCCCAGCCTCATCCCTCCCAGCTCTGCAACCACACTCCTAGTCTAATCCCTAAAGCCCTGGTACCCCTCCCCCATCCCGATACCCTATAAGGAAGAGGGTGTAAAGAACAGTGCCTCCATTTATACTGAAAGACTGAACCTAAGTTGAGCTCTACCCACCCTGTCCCCACAGTCTCAGCCACTGCCTTCTATAAGGCGCAGCCAGTGATTGAGTTCATGTGTGAGGTGCTGGACATCAGGAACATAGATGAGCAGCCCAAACCCCTCACGGACTCTCAGCGTGTGCGCTTCACCAAGGAGATCAAAGGTGAGGACCCAACCAGGTGGGGAAGGGAAACGGCACTACTTTCTCTTTAGTCCTAAAAGGAAATCCCCTTGGGATATGTTCAGGGGAGAGGCCAAGCCTGGTTGCATGAACAGCCTTTTCCAACCCTGACTGGCAGTGTGTGTATCCCAGGTCTGAAGGTGGAAGTGACCCACTGTGGACAGATGAAGAGGAAATACCGTGTGTGTAATGTTACCCGCCGCCCTGCCAGCCATCAGACGTGAGTTGACAGGCTGCTAAGCCATACCATTAGTGGAAGAGAGCTGATATTTCAGCATACTCCTTTCACTTCCTATGCCCTCCCCCATTGGTTCTGAGGATGAGCCCTGTTTTTCAAGATAAACTTTGGTATCCCTCCTCCAACCTTCCCAGATCCTTGATACTCTCCTTACCATTTTTACCTTCTTGGTCTCCACCTCTCCTCCTTGGTCCTTTATTATGGAGCAGGAGTCTTCCCCTGACTGCTGTCTCAGTTCTGTTCTTTCTCAACTTACTCTTCCACCTGAAAGAGAAAGCTAGGCTCCTGGGCTCATCCATCTACCTTCTTGACCTTAGACTACTGGTCTGTGAGTGCCTATTGGATACTGGGCTTTATGCTCAGCACTAGAAATGCAAATGAGTCAGATATGGTCTCGACTGTTGTGGAACTTGCCTCTCAAATCTTTGGCTTTACTCTGGGAGCCCTGTATTGCCTGCTTTCCCATGAGTGACAATACTCAAAGAGTCTGGATAGGGATGAAGGCAAGTCTGGGACTTCCCATGGTTGTAAGTCTAAAGAGATGGGATTAAATGCTGGGCCCTGACACCTTTTTCCCTTTACCCAAACAGGTTTCCCTTGCAGTTGGAGAGTGGACAGACTGTGGAGTGCACAGTGGCACAGTATTTCAAGCAGAAATATAACCTTCAGCTCAAGTATCCCCACCTGCCCTGCCTGCAAGTTGGCCAGGAACAAAAGCATACCTACCTGCCCCTAGAGGTGAGGCTGCCAAGTAATGGCTGGGCTGGAGAATAAGCATTGTACCTGTGCACTGATCATAAGAGTTCTGTTCTTCCATTCGTAGTCTCTTACTCTCATTTTGAAGTTAGGAAAATTGACATTCTGAGAGGTATAAGGTCATTCTGTGAAATGTAGGCCCCATTCTTACCTGCTACGTTCTTTCATTATCCCTCATCCTGCTCTCATGTTCTTTCAGGACTGCCAGGCAGAGGTAAAAGCTGTGTTTACTATTTAATAAATAATTAGTTCATTCAGGACAGATATTTCAGATACCCACATTCATGTCCTTTTAATTTCTCTTACCCTGTCTGGAGCTGGGGATCCTAAATGACCTAGAGATGTAAGTATACCTTATTTTGCAGAAAATGGAGATAGGTATTACCTATAACGTGAATTCTATTCATGTTATCAATGTGATGATCAATGTGTCCTTTTGAAAAAGTTTTAGTCCCAAGATTGATCGTATTTTTATGCTTCAGACCTTTGAAATCCTGCAGTTAAAGAATAGTAATGCTATTTAAGCCATAGAATACAAATGCAGAGTCATTTGGCTGTATTTGATTTGGTATACACACACTAGCCAAAATGTCTTTGGAGAAATTATTGCTGACTACTTCATTGTTTAGTCTAGTGCTACCCAAAATGTGGTCTGTAGACCAATAGCATAGATATTACCTGGGTAGGAGCTTGTTTGAAATGCAGAATCTTAGGTTCCACCTAGAACTATTGAATCAAAATCTGTCTTAACAGAATCCAAAGAGGACTCGTGAACATTAAAATTGGAGAAGCACTAACCTAGAATGACATCTTACTCTGTTCCCATAGCAGGAGTCAGATAGCTGGGACCAAAGCTCAAGCCTTCTGTGAGCTTCTAGGATTAAAAAAAAAAAAAAAATTTTATGTTGATTTCATTTTTGAGAGACAGAGAGAGACAGAGTGCAAATGAGGGAAAGGCAGAGAGAGAGGGAGACACAATTCAGAGAAGGCCGCAAGCTCTGAGCTGTCAGCACAGAGCCTGATGCAGGGCTCAAAGCCGTGAACTGCAAGATCATGACCTGAGCCAAAGTCAGATGCTTAACTGACTGAACCACCCAGGAGCCCCTAGGATTTTAGAACTAGCCAGAGGGAATTAGGCTGAGAAGTGATGAGATCCCAAAACCCAAGAACTCTGACTTTAGTTAATAGCTGATGATACCTGGAAAGTGAGAGGAAGGCAGTATGTTCTTTTGAGGTGTAAACAAGAGTCTTCAGGGACAATCCCAGCTTAGGCTATCTACTGTAAGCTAAATTATGTTAAATATATTGTCAGCAAATTAACATTACTTTTGTTGAAACATTAGTTTCCAAGGGGAATAATTTATATAATGTATATTTTTATTCTTGTTGTTTGTTTATTTAACAAATATTTATTGAGCTCCTACCGTGTGTCATATGCTCTTTTAGGTGCTGGGAATGTAGAGATTAACAAGACAGACAAGGTCCCTGCTGTCACGGAGCTTACGTTCTAGAAGGGGGAGATAGACAATAAATTGATAAATAAGATAGTTTCAGATGGTGGTAAGTGGTATAAGAATAATAAAACAGATTAAGGGGATAGAGGTAAAGGAGGAGGGGGTTGGAGAGCCACTTTCGTTATTGTACTCAGGGAGGTCCTTTTGTAGGAGACATTTGAGTCCTAAACTATGAGATAGAACCAACCTCGTAATAACCTGAGGGAAGAACCTTTCAGGCAGGAGGTAAATAATAAGTACAAAGGCTCTAAAGCAGCAGGGAACTTGGATTTTTTGAGAAATAGAGAGAAGGCCATAGTGGCTGGCGTATGGTATATGAGGGGAAAAGTAGTAGGGGATGATTTCAGAGAGAGGTACAGGGTCTTATCATGTAGGCTTTTATAGCCAGGTGGGATTTTTTTAAGAATAACTTTATCGAAATATAATCCATATACCATAAAATTTACCCTCTTCAAATGTACAATTCAGTGGTTTTTAGTATATTCAGAGTTGTATAACCATCATCATTATCTGATTGTAAAACATTTTCATCATCCCCAGAAGAAAACCCATACCCATTAGCAGTCACTTACATTTCTACTCTCTACCAACCAGCCCCTAGTAACCACTAATCTATTTCTGTCTTTGTGCATTTGTCTATTGTGGACATTTCATATGAATGGAATTATATATGGCTTTCTTTTGACTGGCATATTCACTTAGCATAATGTCTTCAAGGTTCATTATACTGTAGCATGTGTCAGAATTTTCCTCCTTTTTAAGGCTGAATAATATTCTATGTATATGCCACTTTTAAAAAAATGCATTCATTCATTGATGGACACTTAGGTTGTTTCTACTTGTTTAGCTGTTATGAATAATGCTGCTATGATTATATGTGTACAGTATTCATTCTAGTCTCTGCTTTCACTTTTTTTGAGTATATACTCAGAAGTGGATTTACTGAATCATGGTAATTCTGTGTTTAATTTTTTGAGGAATCCCCATACTGTTTTCTACAGTGGCTGTACCATTTTACATTCCACCAGCAATGCACAAGAGTTTCAATTTCTCCACATCCTTGCTTTAGTCTTTTCCTAGTGTTGATTCTGTAGCTGAAATCATCAATCAAGAATGCTACAACTTTAAGGTGCTTTTAAGAGAGCAACCTCGTAATTTTTGACAATTCTGGATTTTTATTAATTGAATTGACTAATTTGTGTATTCTTTGGGATATGGAATTTAAAGGCAGGTGACTGTTCTGCGTTTCCCTATCATTGTTCAGCATGAAGTTTGGCAATTAGAAGGAAAACCAGCACTTGCATAGTGTTGGCCCTGTGGGAACAAGTTATATATTTCATTTTGTCTGAATCCTCACAACAACCCCCATAGATAGCTAATGCTTTCTCCCATGACTGAAATTAAAGAAGCATAGTCTCAGAGTAGTTAAGAGACCTGCCCAAGGTAATATCACCTAGAAATGGCAAAGCTGGGCTTCAGATTCAAATCTTCCCAACCTGCTGGCTCTCTCTACTCTCCAAAAAGGTTTCCTGTTCATGGCATCCTGAATATAGTATATTGGGGAATGGAAGTCTTTCACATTGCTAGAAAGTCTTTTCTAATCTCCACTGTGTTCTCTTGGGCCCCAAACAGAGGAACACATGACAGGATATTCCTCACACCAACAGAGGATGCTGTCAGCCAACTGAGACAGTGATTTCTGTAGTCCAGGGCTCAGTGATCATCTGTAGGCTGGGGCTCAAGCATTAAGAATCATTTCTAGTTTTCCTGGTGAGTTGCAGGGGAGCAACTGACTGCTTGTCACCATTGGAGAGCTGTCTATTACCTTAAGAATCCAGTTTGTGTATATTGAGTTTTTTAGTATGCAGAAGAGCTGTTTACTGGGTCATTTGGTAAATAATAATTTATGCTAGAGTTTACTGAGTGTTTACTGTGTTCCACAATTGTACTCAGTCCTTTAAGTGCTTTATTTTATTTAGTCTCCAAACAGCCCTATGAGTTTGTTTCTGTTCTCCCCAATTAACATGAGACCTGGGCCCAGATCTGGCTCTGGATCCCAACCTCTTAATGACAAAGTAGCTATATTGCCTTTGTATTGCAAGTGGATATTTTCTAACTTACCTATCTCTGCACAGGGGATTTTGCAGTCCCCTTCCCAGGGCTGACAGCCAAGGTCTCTTCCCTTATTGTGGGGCTCTGGGTACAGGGTGGACTGTACTCAAGCCAGAGCTACCTGTCCTTCTCGTTTCCTCAGGTCTGTAACATTGTGGCTGGGCAGCGCTGCATTAAGAAGTTGACCGACAACCAGACTTCGACCATGATAAAGGCTACAGCTAGGTCGGCCCCAGACAGACAGGAGGAGATTAGCCGCCTGGTCAGTAGGGCTGCAGAGAAATGTATGCTTGGTTGCTCAGTCATTGGGGCCCCTGGTAGCATAGATGCTTTTCTGCCTTGGCAGGATCCTCAGGAGAACACAAGTCTGGATTTCTTGCCTGGGATTCCATAGGACTGCTCTTGTTTCTTGACCCTGTAGCTACTTGGCTTCCTATTTCTTTTTCCCTCCTGTATTACTTCCCTGTGTTATCCACTCCCACTTACTTCATTTTCCACTTTCCCCCCTTTTTTAGGGCTATTACTTGCCAGCCCCAGCTGCTCTTCAGGGCTTTCTCCTTGGGACCCAGAGGGTGAGCAGTATTGCCAAGCTGCTGCTCCCCTGAGATCCCCTTCTTTTGTCTTACAGATGAAGAATGCCAGCTACAATCTAGATCCCTACATCCAGGAATTTGGGATCAAAGTGAAGGATGACATGACGGAGGTGACAGGGCGAGTGCTGCCGGCGCCCATCTTGCAGTACGGCGGCCGGGTGAGCAGGGTCAGGGCCAGACAACATCTCTGGGGCATATGGTGGGGGGAGTTGGGTTATGTTTCCAGGGGCTTTTGTTCCCCTACTCACCTGGCTCTACTGAGGCTCACCTGGACGCCCCCTCTGCCTATCCCCAGAACCGGGCCATTGCCACACCTAATCAGGGTGTCTGGGACATGCGGGGAAAACAGTTCTACAATGGGATTGAGATCAAAGTCTGGGCCATCGCCTGCTTCGCACCCCAAAAGCAGTGTCGAGAAGAGGTGCTCAAGTAAGGAGGGTTGGGTGTATGGGTGGAAGGGTGGGAAGCACCTTAGAGCTGCCTACCTTCCCCTACCCACAAAGAGCCAAGATTTGTTCTGTAGTCTCTTCTTTCTGACTTTTGACCCTGCTTCCCTGTTCTTTCTGGCTCAAAGTTTTACCTGCTCCTTTTCTGTCCCATCTGTGGTCAGAAGTCTTGATGAGGAGCTGTATCTGTGTCAGAGATGATTTCAGGGCATGAATCTCCTGAGGGGGGCCTGAATTATTTTATTGTTATAATTATTAACATTGGTAGTAAATAATAGTAGTGATGACCATAGTGTTGTACCAGCACCATACCTAATTTTATGTTCTCTCATTTCATCTTCACAGTGAGTAGGTGGTGGTATTTCCATTTTCAGGAAACTGAGGCTCAAAGAGTATCTTGTACAAGGTTTGCATATCAAGAAAGTGTCAGAGTTGGGATCAAATTAGATCTGAGGTTTCTAAGTTTCTATTCCTCATTGGAAACAAAAGCTCATCTGGTTCTCTGAGCTATTCTCTCCCATACGTACAATTTTTTCATTCAAGTCCAAGTGACCTGAATTAGATGAACATGAGTTGTAAGGGCCTCTTAGCTACCTGTGGCTGAGAGACTAGGAATAGATGACAGCAATGAAGAAAATGATACAGCCAAATGGTTTAAAGGAACATTTTAGGGGAGTAATGGTCTTGGGTGAATGAATAAATAGTAAAGAAGTAACTGACTTTTCCCTGCAGTCTTATTATAATTATTATTATTTTTTTAATGTTTTATTATTTATTTTTGAGAGTGAGAGGGACAGAACACAAGCAGGGAAGGGAAAGAAAGAGAGAGGGAGACACAGAATTCAAAGCTTTCTGAACTGTCAGCACAGAGCCTGATGTGGGGCTTGAACTCACCAACTGTGAGATCATGACCTGAGCCAAAGTTGAACTCTTAACCGACTGAGCCACCCAGGCACTCCCCCTGCAGTCTTATTATTAATGAGGTATTTCAAATACCACAAAATTAACCCATTTAAAGTGTACAGTTGATTAGTGCCTGCATTCTTTTGAAGCAGTGGCTTCTTATTCACTCTGCATCCGGAATGGGGTCAGTGCACTCCTAGGCTGAGGAAGAGCTGGTGGAGCTGACCACTTTCGTTATTGACAAGGATGATAGAGCTTTGTGCCCTGGCAGGTTCAGCTGGCTTTGGGATTTTAATGAGAATTAGTTACAGTAGCACCTGATGAATGTGGGGACTCTGGCTGCCCTGCCTGTCCTTCTCCCCTCTGCTCTCACAGATGCACGACTACTACCATCATACTTACAGTTTCTTTTAAATGAGTTCCTCTTGTCTCCTTTCCTGGGTTTTTGGGACTTTAGCACCATTTGGGTCAAGCCATTCCTAGCCTCGGCCTAACATTGGATAGTTGGCCCACAGCAATATTGGAAAGGCTCCCAGCTCTCTGCCTTTGTGTCACCTTATTGGAAGATAAATCCTTTTGTGTGCTTCTCTCTTATTCCCATGTCCAGTTCGAGAAACAATCCATTGTTTTGGATATTTTGGGGTACAGAAACTAATAAACTTAGAATCTTGGAATTGGGAGTCAGTTCATCAGACATCCCATTCTCTCAGTATCCTCAGATGCAAGGGGTAAGAATATGGCTTGTATACCTGCGTCAGTGGTACCTAGTTGGATGTTTGGTTCTAGGCTAAAGATTAAAATCTGGGAGTCTGAAGGTATGGCAGTGGATGAGATTGTCCAGGGAGAATGTAAATAGTGAACAGAAGCTAAAGACAGAACTCTGAGAATCTAGAAAGGAAATAGAGCAAAGTTCCTAACTGTGTATGAGGGATGGGATCCCCAGAGTACAGGAAAAGGCATCCTTTCTACTGAGACAGAGGGAGAAGAGGTGGCTGTGGAGGTGTATAAATTGGTAATTGGGGATGGATGAGGGTGTCCTAGGGTCAACCCTCAGCATTTTACTTCTGGCTAAAGAAGTCTTGTTACCTCAGCTATATCACTTTTAGGACAGGATTTCAAGACCTTCTCCATTCTAGACTTCTTTAAACACATCGTGGTCCCCAGCACAGGACACAATATACCAAGTGTGATCTGGTGGTAGAGAGAAGATTGGGAATACCACTTTCTTTGAAGTAGAGACCCACTTATTAAATTTGACTTATTAAATTTGATGTTCCTTTATATCCTCAATCCTAGTTCCAATCCTGCCTTCTGATGTAGCCACTGTCATGAACTATCGTGACCTTCCTATCTAATTTATATATTTTGTAAACATATATATATATATATATATGCTTTTAAATTTTATATAATAGTATCATACTGTATTTATTTTGTGTGTGTGTTTACTAAATATGTTAAAAAATATTTATTTTCTTACTATATAGACTTTTGAATCTATCATATTGCTATTTGTATGGTATATAATGTCCCCTAAACAATTCCTTTTATTGTCTACTTGTATATTGCTTTTAATCTGAATGTAGGATTTTCACAAGTTAAATTTCCTGCTATCCATTTCAATTTGTTACTGTATTTATGTAGTTAGATTTTAAAAAATCTACATATGTACCCTTTCTTCCTTTCGTAGGGCAAAGCCCTAAAGCCAAAGAAAAGAAGCTTGTTTAATTATTTGCTCTTAGGTCTCAAAGAATCAGTAGGGGAGGAGGGAATTCATTTTTACTGAGCACCTCCTGTGCTGTGATCACTGTTGGAGCTTCTTTTAATATGAGCAGAAGCCTTTCTCTTGGGCATTTGCCTATTGCTATGGACTTAGTGCACAGGAATCAATTGCTGATTGGGACAAGGTGGAGACTCAATTCCCACAGATTCTTTCTCTGGGCTCCCTTGGCTCTCTGTTTGCACCATTAAATACTTAGCAAGCTTGGTTTTGTCCTACTCAACCACAAATGTGTTTTTACACTGGCTGTGATCATATCTCATTTATCTCAGAGTCTCTCAGTGGTTATCATAGTGCTAGGTACCTAAGATGGAGGCATTTATTCAGAGGTATTAAAGTGGGACTCACTGCCTCCTGTCATGATCATACTTGTGCTGCAGGAACTTCACAGACCAGCTGCGGAAGATTTCCAAGGATGCAGGGATGCCCATCCAGGGCCAGCCTTGCTTCTGCAAATATGCGCAGGGGGCAGACAGCGTGGAGCCCATGTTCCGGCATCTCAAGAACACCTACTCAGGGCTGCAGCTCATTATCGTCATCCTGCCAGGGAAGACGCCAGTGTATGGTACAGTTCTCTGGGGACAGTGATAATGAAGATAGGACTCTTCTCAGGGTAGCTCCCTGGAGGCTCCTAGGGAGGACTCAGTGTGGGTTCTTTGATCTAGCCAGAGTTCTTCCTTAATGTCATTATTCCTTTTATAGGAGAAATATCAGCCTATATGAGCCATTGAATCATCCCAGGTCCTGCTTACCTGCTCACACTCCATCCCAGTAACATTTACTGGGATCCTCTGGGTTCTGGTCTTTATGCCAGGCAAAGCTGGACCAGGTAGAGAAATGGGTCAGTCCAGACTCCTGTTCCTAGGAGTGTGTTGTCTACCAGGACATTGTAAAGCACACTCAAGTGGAATTTGTGGTGGCTCTGTAAGTGGTCTGTTGCCTGGGAATGACTTGGACTTCCTGAGAAGCTTTCTTCTCTCCCACTTTTAAGGAGAGGGGTGACAATATATAACCCTGGCACAGTTCTTTTACTCTCTTTTCCCTCCACGTCTCCAGTTTCAAAGGAAGAGCTGTTCCTCCTCTTACCTTGTTCAACCCTTGTATGCGCTTATTCCTATCTCATCCTGCTACTTTTGGGACTTCATACCCTTTAACCCTCCAACTTCTTCAGTTTCCCCACCCAAGAGCACATTACCACAATCATGCCATCTCCTTTAGCGTTTGTCTTCCTATTTTCTTGATTTTCTTCATCATACCTTTTGAATGTGTTCTCTACATTTTCTAGGCCATTTCCTCACCAGCTACTTACTCCTCCGCATCTTTCATCTGTCTTCTAACTTTCTCCTAAACTTCCCTTGCAGAAAGCCATCTGTGACCTTTCTCACTTCTCTTGACTTCTGATATTTTCTCCTGTCTCTCTCGAATTACTTTTGTCATTACCAGATATGCCGGGTATTTTCCAGATTTCTGTATCCTGCCTTCTCTGTCTTTACATTCTAGTGAAATTTTCATTTATTTCAGTTGCTTAAATCATCACCTATTATTATATGCTATCATGTATTATTAAAATCTTGATCCAAACCTTTACCTCTGTCTCTCATTTGTTGCTTTTGACCTTTTTCCCTTCTATAGGAGTTTATTGATTACCTACTATGTGTGAGAAATACTGTGCTAGGTCCTAAATGCGTTGGTGAATAAAATGGATATATTGTCTGCTCTTGTAATGTGTTTTGGTGGACCATGTCTTTAGTATCTTCTCCTGTCTTTATTAGTAAGCTCTTATCTTTACTTCTTCTGTGTTTGGCATCATAATTGCTTCTGAGTACCTTTATCCAAATTCTGGAGGCAGTCTGTCTTCTCGTTCCTTCATCTCCAGTGTTCTTTTTTACAGTTTTAAGATACATTCTCTGGTCTCCACCCATACTTTTCAACTTAATTTTAACATTTCTCGTTTTTCTTTTTTCATTTAAATGTTTGTTTATTTATCTTTGAGAAGGAGCACAAGTGGGGTTGGAGCAGAGAGAGAAAGAGAGCACAAGTAGGGGCAGAGAGAGGGGGAGACACAGAATACGAAGCAGGCTCCAGGATTCTAGCTGTAAGCACAGAGCCTCATGTGGGGCTTGAACCCACAAACTGTGAGATTGTGACCTGAGCCGAAGTTGGGCACTTAACTGACTTAGCCACCCACGTGCCCCTCTTCTTAAGTCTTTCTTGAATAGGTTACTTGATGAGATCTTTTGTGACTCTACTCCTAAAAAAACCTTCATTGGCTCAAATTCACAAAATAAAAATTTTTTAGGGTCCTGATCTATGTTTAACTTTTCAGCTTTATCTTGTATTGTTCCCTTTGCCACACATACTGGAACGATCACTTTTTCTGGAATTAGATAGAATTTGAAATAGATTTTAATCCTGGTGATGCCAGTTTACTGATATAGGCAAATTACCTAACCTTTCTGAGCCTCATGAATTAATTATATAAAAAGCAGCATGTATGTCTCAATTGGTTAAGTGTCCGACTCTTGATTTCAGCTCAGGTCATGATCTCAACCGTTGTGGGTTCAAGTCCCTGGTCGGACTCTGTGCTAACAGTGCAGAAACTGCTTTGGATTCTCTGTCTTCTCCTCTGTCTTCTCCTCCCCTGCTTGTGCGTGCATGTTCTCTCTCTCTCTCTCTCTCTCTCTCTCTCTCAAAAATAAATAAACGATAAAAGAAAGCCACATGTAACAGTGCTTAGCACACTGTAGATACTGTAGATGCTCATTTCTTGCCTGTGCTTTCTATTCTCTGGTTTGCTTACCTCATTTGCCTTTGTCTAAAATATCTAAGTACTCTTCTTATTCCCCATGTTGCCCTTAAAATTCTCTCTATCCTTCAAGTCCCAGTTTAAATGTATTTATTCCAGGGGCACCTGGGTGGCTCAGTTGGTTAAGCGTCTGACCTCGGCTCAGGTCATGATTTCACGGTTGAAGCCCCACATCGGGCTCTGCGCTGACAGCTTAGAGCCTGAAGCCTGCTTTGGATTCTGTGTCTCCCTCTCTCTCTGCCCCTTTCCCCACGTGTGCGTGCTCTCTCTGTCTCTCTGTCTCTCTCACTCTTCCTCACAAAAATAAACTTATTAATAAATATACTTATTCCCGGAAGCCATCTCTTATCCTACCTAGAGGATAAATCTTTCTGGAAATTGTATCAGGCTGCTGATCAGTTACTACCTACCTTGATATTATTTTGAGCATAGGGTAGATCTTATTTTGCTCTGAAACCTTCTTTTCTCTGCACATATAAGGTGGAACCTTCCATTGACATGATACTTAATAATTGCTTATGTAGTGAAGTTGGTTGATCTTCAATCCAAGTCTCTCTTGGACCTTAAATTGATGGCCCTTGGATGCAAAATAAGGATATTTTTTAGGAGAACTGCCTTGAGTAATTATCCACGTTTCTGGTTCCCTCCAGCAAAGGGGAGAATCCAGTATTTGTTTTGCTTGGAAAGTAGTATAATGTAGTATAGCATGCTTGGGGAGGTCAGTGCTTACTCAGAGAATTCTCCCCACCCTGGGCTCAGTAATGTTATACCTCTGTCCAGTCTCAGACTTGATAAGGATTTTGGGCTTCTTCTACTTACATACTGTTTCTTGATTATACCACTTGGACAACTTAGCCAATTGTCTAGGAATTAAGCCAGCAGATGAGAAGAGCAGTTAGATTCTTCTAAAGACCCCTACCTTCCCTCCCTGGAGGCCAAAGCAAAGTCAGTTGCACTGTGGCTGCCCTAAGAATATAGAAGGACAGTGTGACATTTGCCCCGTTCTGATCTGGTACTGTATCTCAACCTGTCCTTAGCATTTTCAACTCCATACTTTCCACTAAATTGATACTATTGCCTTTTTTTTAAACGTAAACTTTTTATTGTAGTATACATATAGAAATCTTAAGAGTTCAGTTCACTGAATTTTTACAAAATGTCACACCAGGGTAACCAGTACCCAGTTTGGGAAACAAAACATTACTACAACCTCAGGCTGCTGGTCACTACAACTCCCCATTAGTGGTAATCGCTTTTCTGGCTTCTAATATCATGGATTAGTTTTGACAGTTTTTGAACTTTATATAAATGAATTGTTTATTATGTACTTTTTGGTGTCTGGCTTTTACTCACTATTATGTTTGTGAGATTCAACATGTTTGTTTAGTTGTAGTTTGTTGCAGTTTTTCCATCATATTGAGTAAAATACAGTTTACATGTATTTATCCATTCTACTGTCAGTGGACATATTTGCATTGTTTCCAGTTTTTACTATTATAAATAATGCCTCAGTGAACATTCTTGTACATATCCTTTGAACATATATACCCATTTCGATTGGGTGTGTATCTAGGAGGGATTTATATATATATATATAATTTTTTTTTTTTTTTTGAGAGTGCACAAGCAGAGGAGGGGCAGAGAGAGAGAGAGAGAGAATCCTAACCAGGCTTTTTGCCCAGTGCAGAAAGACATGGGGCTTGATCCCACAACCATGAGATCATGACCTGAGCCAAAATCAAGAGTCAGACGCTCAGCCAGCTGAGCCACCCAAGCACTCGAAGAGGGAAGTGTACGCTTTACACTTAAACCAGCAGTGTATGAGACTTCTAGATATTTTATATATATCCTTACCCAAATTGGTATTCTCTCTTTCATTTTAGCCATTTTTGTGGTATTCCGTAATAATTGTGTTGTGCTTTTAATTTGATTTCTCTGATGATTGATAAAGTTGGATATCTTTTTATATGTCTATTGGCTATTTCAGTAGCCTCTTTTGTAAAGTGCCTGCTCAAGTCTTTCCCTTTTTTGTCTTTGCCTTAACTACTTTTTTTCTTACTGATTAATAGATGTTCTTTATAATTCCTTTACGTAATACGTATGTGCATTATACATATCTTCTGTGCTTTGTGGCTTGTCTTTTTGCTTTCTTAATGGAGTCTTTTGTTGAACAGAAATTTAAAATTTTAATGTAGCTCAATTTGTGTAATATTTTTTCTTTATGGCTAGTACTTTCTGCATTCTGTTTAAGAAATCCCAAGATCATAAAATAATGGTCTATGTTTTCTTTAAAAAATTATATATATGTAAATATTATATAATATGTATTTTATATATATATATATATATATATAGATATATATATATATATATATATATGATTTTAACCTTTCACATATAGAACTGGTCTATCTCCTTCAGAAATTCTTGCTTTCTTCATCTCTTGGCAGTGGTTCCTCTGCTGGTGCAAAGCCTACAATCTCAGCCTCCTGTCCATACCTAGAATCAGCAAATGTACCCAGGGTAAAAGCAGTTGCAGAAGACAGCTCACCTTGGTGAGATTCTGTTCCTCTCTGGAGTTTTTGCCCTTCAGTTCTTGTCTGAGCACCTCTCTGCTGCCTTCAGAAGAGGATTTCTGTATTTTGTCTGGCTTTTCTGAATGTTCTCTGCAGAAGCACTGGTTTGCCGCTAACTACTCCATCTCTCTTAACAGTGGAAATGATCATTTTAGCTTTTTAAACATGCTCAGTCTCTCTCATTGAAAACACGCTAAATCCTTCATTGATCCCACATCTCCTCCTTGGTACTTTGTAACACCTAAATAGTTTTTGCCTTTATGCATTACCAATGTCAATCCAAAGGACGTTTCTGGTCCTTATTTTACTTGATCTTTAGTAGCATTGACTTTGTTGAACACTTGCTCCTTTTTGAAATACTCTCTCCCCTTGGCACTCATGATACAACACTGTGTTCCTCCTAGTTCTCTGTATGCTTCTCCTTTGCAGACTCATCTTCTTAAACATTCTGCAAATATTGAGAGTTCCTCAAGATTCAGGTCTAAGCCCTCTTTTCATCTGTTCTCTTCCTTGATGATCTCATCAAGATCATGCCTTCAATTACTGCCTGTACCTGAACAGCTGACAAATTTGCATCTCCTTTCAGACTGTTGAGCTTTCAACTACTATTCTCATTTGTCTAGTTGATACCACTGGGATGACCAAAAGCACTTCAAACTCAAACTATCTCAAAATTATTACAAAAGCTAGAAACTTGAAGTTATCCATAAAAATTCTTTTTCCTTGCTCACATATATCATCACTGAGTCCCTTAAATATCTCTTGAAATCGGTTTCTTTCCATCTAAGCAGCTGTCTTAGTACACGCTACCCTCATTTCTTGCTAGATCAGTCTAATGACCACATTCTTTCTCTTATACCATGGTTCGTTTGGTCTCCTTTTTAGTTTCGTTGGCCTTTCAATTTCTCAAACATATCTCTTAGAGTGAATTTTTGGATGGTGTTGCCTCTGCCTGGAATGTTCTCTCCCAACTCTGCCTCTCTCTCTTTTTGTTTTTTGTTTTTAATTTTTAATGTTCATTTTTGAGAGAGAGAGAGACAGAGTGCTAGTGGGGAGGGGCAGAGAGAGAGGGAGACATAGAATCCAAAGCAGGCTTCAAGCTCCAAGCTGTCAGCACAGAGCCTGACATAAGGCTCAAACCACGAGATCATGATCTGTGCTGAAGTCGGACACTTAACCAACTGAGCCACCCAGGTGCCCCACTCCGCCTCTCTTCTAAGTCCTTTTCTATCTTTAGGTTTCATTTCAATCATTACTTAATCCTTTCCTGACTGGGTTATTGCCTGCTATTAAATGCTCTCATAGCTTCATGAAGTTTTCTGTTGTAGCATTGATCATTTTACTTTTCATGACTTAAGATTAGTCACTAGAAAGTAACCTCTGATTAGTGACCCTATGTGTTTCTGGTTATCATTGTGTTCCTACCACCTCATATACTGCCTGACATCTAATCAGCATTCAGTAAATATTTGTTGAATGCACTAATCACTTCTCTCCCTGCTCATAGCTGAAGTGAAACGTGTTGGAGATACACTCTTGGGAATGGCTACACAGTGTGTGCAAGTGAAGAATGTGGTCAAGACCTCGCCTCAGACCCTGTCCAACCTCTGCCTGAAGATCAATGTCAAACTTGGTGGCATTAACAACATCCTAGTCCCACACCAGCGGTATGAACTCTATTGCCCACTTGCCTTGCCAAGCAAGGTATCATGGTGGGGACTGACAAAGAGATAGGACCCTGGCCAGGGAGAATCAATCAGACACAAAGGAGAGGTGACCAAAATGAGTGCTAGATGGTGCCAGGAGAAGACTCAACTCCTCACTATTTGTTTTCTCTTCTTTGTTTAGCTCTGCCGTCTTTCAACAGCCAGTGATATTCCTGGGAGCAGATGTTACACACCCCCCAGCAGGGGATGGGAAAAAACCTTCTATCACAGCAGTGAGTGATACTCTCCAGCTTCTTCTTAAGGTTCTCATCTTAGCTCTGAAGACTACATATAATCTGAACTCAGCTCTTATGCTTGACCCTTCAGAAGAACTTTTTTTCAGCTGATCATCCCCATTAACCACTCCCTTGGTATCTTCATAAAACTAACTCTGTATGGTATCTGTTTTTCAGAGAAAGCAGTGGGAGTGTAGGTGGTGGCCAGAGACTTTGCCTAGTCTACATCACTCTTGCTCTGTGTTCAAATTTCTCTCTCTCTCCATGCCCACTTTGGGGATATGGGAAAGACCATGTCTCTTCTCTGAGATCCTTTTTAAGGTGGTTACTTAGTTGCTGGGATTGCCCTTTCCTCTTTCCCATCCCTACCCCTGATCCATCTAATAGATTAGATGGTTTTCTAGTCCCTCTCCCAACTTCTTTGCTCCCTGTCCCTGGAGCAGGGAATTACAAATTGCTAGAGGGATCAGGCTTACCTTCCCACTTCTCTTTCCTCAACTCTCAAGTTTCTCTAGGCAGATTGGGATAATCTCAGTAAATGCAGGGAAATCCTATAATGTGCTTATCGTTGTTTTCCTTGTGGTCATCCATCCTAGGCTCTGGCCCCTACCCACTTTGAAAATGATATTGTTTGTACCTCCTGCAAGAACACTCTTCACCACAGTTCCTGGGTAGATTCACACTTGAATTGAGAAAAGGACAAACTTATGGCTCATTGAGGCTACTCTTTGAGCTAGTAGTGCCTTCACATGCTCCCCTGCAAGGGGTAAGAACTGAACTAATCAAGTACTTACTGTGGGTTCTATGCAAGGTGTTTTATATGTACCACAGTAACACTGTAAGCAGGTAGCATTCTTATCTCCATTCGAGAGGAGGAAAAAGATCAGATGGAGATTGAAATCAGGACTCATTGAATCCAAAACCTACAATTTGATTGCATAGTTGTTTTTTTTTTTTTTTTTTTTTTTTTTGCTAAGAACATTTCTCCAAATCTCTGTCCTGACAGTATTGGGAGAGTGGAGGTTCTGGGAGCTGATCCTGCCTCTTTGATTGTTAGGTGGTAGGCAGTATGGACGCCCACCCCAGCCGTTACTGTGCTACTGTGCGGGTGCAGCGACCCCGGCAAGAGATCATTGAAGACTTATCCTACATGGTGCGTGAGCTGCTCATCCAGTTCTACAAGTCCACCCGTTTCAAGCCTACCCGAATTATCTTCTACCGAGATGGGGTTCCTGAAGGCCAGCTCCCCCAGGTAGGGTCCAAAGTAGGTGGTGAAAACCTTCATGTTGGGGCCAGAGGGCCTAATGGGTGCAGAGAGTACTGGTGTGTTTTTTAGGCTATTGGCATCAGGAGGGGCTACTTCTTTGAGAGCTTTGCTTATTGGCAATAGGCTTGGGAGCAGAGATCACAACTAAGAGGTGGTATGTACAAGCATCTATAGACCTTTCTTTTAACAGAAGACCCTCAGTGCCTGTATACTAGTTGGTTCATGTTGAAGTCTGATTCTTTAGACTGGTAGTTCTCAGAACTTTAGCATGTGTGAAGATCACCTGAAGGGCTTGTTACAGTAGTTTGCAGGGCTCTAAGAATTTCCTATTCAGTGAGTCTAGGATGGTTCCTAGAATTTGTAGTTCTGACAAATTCCTAGGTAGGCGATGCTGCTGGTCTAGAGGCCACACTTTGACAACCACTGCTGTTGACCTTCATAATGTTCCTTCTATTTCTCCCTGCCAAGCCTTCATATTCTCTTGTTTAGAGTAGTATAATGAACTGGTCTCCTTGACTACCGTTTAATAGTAATACAACTGTCATTTATTGGGTACCACTTACATACTATGAATTGTAGTAAGCACTTCATATGTGTTCTGTTTAATGTCTAGAATAATTCTATGAAATAAGAATAATTATTATCCCATTTGACAGATGAAACTTGAGGCTCGGAAATGTTAAATAATTTCTTCAATGTCAGCCAAGCTAAACAGTGATGGAACTGGAATTCAGACAAATTGGTCCTTGATTCCAGAGTCTATGCTCTTAACTATTATGCTCAATTTTCTCTAAGTCATCCAGTGTTCCCTAAAATAGCAGACAAATTTTTCCTATCATTTCTCTGTTCAGGAACATCTAGTGGCTTCACCTAGCCTTGGGTTAAAATTCAAACTGCTTAGTAAAGCAATCAGCAGTTATGAAGCCCCTACTAGATTTTCTTTTTTTAAAGCTTTTTTTCCCCTAAGTTTATTTATTTTGAGACAGAGAGACAGAGAGACAGAGAGTGCATGCAAGTCGGGGAGGGGCAGAAAGAGAGAGAATCCCAAGTAGGCTCTGCACTGTCAGCATGGAGCCCGATGTGGGGCTCGAACTCAAGAACCACGGACGGGATCAGGACCTGAGCTGAAGTCGGATGCTTAACCCACTTAGCCACCCAGGTGCCCCCTACTAGGTTTTCTACGCTTTTACTTAGTTAATCTGTTTTACTCTTTGCAATGGTTTTGTGAGGCTGATCTTACTAGTAACTTTAGTAGATGTGGAGAAAATGAGACTTAGAAGAGTTAAGTAGCTTGCTCACAGGAATACAGCCAGATAAAGCTTGGGTTTAAACCTATTTCTAATTGATTTCCATTGTATCCATTTCTGCCATATAGTTTTGACCCCCTATATCTGACATCTAAGGCCACAAGGCAACTATTGCATACGGTCGTTTACCTTCTTTAGCTAGTCCATTTTCTTCTTTTTTTTTTTAATTTTTTTTTTTTCAACATTTATTTATTTTTGGGACAGAGAGAGACACAGCATGAACGGGGGAGGGGCAGAGAGAGAGGGAGACACAGAATCCGAAACAGGCTCCAGGCTCTGAGCCATCAGCCCAGAGCCCGACGCGGGGCTCGAACTCACGGACCGCGAGATCGTGACCTGGCTGAAGTCGGACGCTTAACCGACTGCGCCACCCAGGCGCCCCAGCCATTTTCTTCTTTGTAGGACTGAATTCATCTACTACATCTGTACCAATTCCTGAACTGTGTGTCTGCTCTTCTCTGATGGTCTCAGCTCCGTTCTTGGAGCTCACAGGGGAATTCCTTTTATCCTTCTAAACCTGAAATTTACCTTACTTTGGGCATTGTGATTATAGTGATGTTTGTGTACTTTGTTTCTGTGTCTTGACATTAGGTCTCTTTATGCATAGGAACCAGGTGAGTATTCTCTGCTGATACCAAGCCTCCCAGCCAAGGCTTTATAGCAGCATATCAGGTGAACTGAGGATAAGGCTGATTTTGGCAGGAAGAGGCTGTCCTTACTAATGGTTGGGTGTTAGCTTATAAAGGGAAGCTGAGCAAAAAGCCATATTACAAATGGCAACCACTTAGTTCAGAAAAATGTGACTCAAGAGGAGCTGTATGTCTCTTTGTCTCTCTCCTTACCCTGTGCCTAGATCCTCCACTATGAGCTGCTGGCCATTCGTGATGCCTGCATCAAACTGGAAAAGGACTACCAGCCTGGGATCACTTATATTGTGGTGCAGAAACGCCATCACACCCGCCTTTTTTGTGCTGACAAGAATGAGCGAGTGAGTGAGAAATTGAGGAAACCATCCATACCTTTGTCCTGTCTCCCTTCTCTTAATGTGGAAGAAGGCCTTGAGATAAATCTGGGGATTTAGTCCTTGGTCTGTCTATCCTCCCTGGCCCTTTCCCCCTAGGGCTCTTGTCCTTCCTCTGCCACTTTCTTCCCTTTTTTCTCTCTTTCTCCCCTCCTTCCCTTATACTTTCTCTTCCTCTTTCTAGCTTTCTGGCCTATAGACCCTATATAGACCAGCTCCCAGAGAAAGGAAAGGGAACGATCATTCATTGAACTTGTCCTATATGCCAGACATTGCACAAAGGTGTCTTCCTCACAGCAGCCCTGTGAGTTAGGTACCATTATTAGCTGGAGTTTAACCTCAGAAAAGTTAAATGACTTGCTGAGATCACACAGCTTATAAATGGTGAAACCAGCACTTAACCACAGGTCTGTGTGACAGGAGAAGTCCATTATTTTAAGATCTAGTACCCTCTGGGAACAGAGATTTTGGTGGAATCAGAGTACGATTGAGTCAGAACCCTTCTTAGGGCCAAGCAGATCTTGGGATCTTGGTTGTCTTTTCTCTGTACAGATTGGGAAGAGTGGTAACATCCCAGCTGGGACAACTGTGGACACCAACATCACCCACCCATTTGAGTTTGACTTCTATCTTTGCAGCCACGCAGGCATCCAGGTAGTCGGGCTATGTCCTGGGGTTTCCAGTGGGTCAAAGATGAATTGATTATTCCCACTGCCTGTAGAATATATCAGTCATCACTGAGTGGCATTCAGAACAGGATTATTCTCTTAATAAGCCTTTAGCATACTTGAACAGAAGTACGTTTTGAATGTCTTAGGCAGGTTGCCCATAACAAGGGTATTTTATGACATAGGTGGCTTTGTGTCTGCCTATTCTGAGTGGATCTTCCAACCCAACTACACTTGTAACAGTGATCCTGTTCCTTAGCATTGGCTGTCCCCTCTGCCCAGTCTGGGGCCCCTCACCTTCCTATCTTCCCAGGGTACCAGCCGACCATCCCATTACTATGTCCTTTGGGATGACAACCGTTTCACAGCGGACGAGCTCCAGATCTTGACATACCAGCTGTGCCACACTTATGTACGATGCACACGCTCCGTCTCTATCCCAGCACCTGCCTACTATGCCCGACTGGTGGCTTTCCGGGCACGATACCACCTAGTGGACAAGGAGCATGACAGGTGAGGCCTGGGATCAAGCTGGCTTCCCATTTGCTTCAGCCTCGGGTACCAGACCCTCTCAACATTCCTTGGGCAGAAGGAAACGAATATTGTACAATTTGACGTCCTTGGGCTCTTCTGTCCAGATCTGGGTTGGGGTTTTCTCATAAGGTGGTATGGGAATTGGTACCTGGGGGAATGGATTAGCAGTAGCTCAGTGCACCAGGAAGGACTTGTTTCATTTTTGCTTTTCAGTGGAGAGGGGAGCCACATATCGGGGCAGAGCAATGGGCGGGACCCCCAGGCCCTGGCCAAAGCCGTGCAGGTTCACCAGGATACTCTGCGCACCATGTACTTCGCTTGAAGGCAGAACGCTGTTACCTCACTGGATAGAAGAAAGCTTTCCAAGCCCCAAGAGCTGTGCCGCCCAAATCCAGAGGAAGCAAGGAGGAGGAGGAGGGAGGGTAGGGAGGAGCTCAGAAGGCCTTGTTTCCTTCTTTCTACGAAGGGGGCGAAAGGGTGGGGGACAGGGCCAGTAAGCCAGACCACCAGCCAGAAATTTCTGATGTCCACCTCATGACCCCCACCCCTCACCCATCTTGTCACATCTGGCCCTGACCCCACTGGACCAAGAGGGGCAGCACTGGTGCCCGCCATACACACAGGTGTCTCTTGTGACTCACAGTGCTAAAGACTCATGCCTGACAGCTTGGTAAGGTCGGCTCTGCAGCCCCGCGGACAAAAGCTGGTAGGTTTGGGTTTGATACTTTAGATGGGAGAGTGAGGGGCTTAAAAAAGTGGGTGGGAGGAGGGAAGGATTTTTTAGGAGCCTTAATCAGAAAAGGTCTAGATTTGTTTAAGAGGAAAAACGAAACCAGACCCAGATCAATATTTTAGAATACTAGATGTTTTAATGGGTTGAAAATCCAGTTTGTAGGAAGATTTTTAATGCTAATGGTTTTGGTTGCTCCTCCCCCAGCTGCCACCCCCTTTCCATTATTCCTTTCTCTCCACTTTTTCTACCCCACCTTACACCTCCTCCCTGACAGACATCCAGCCCCTAGTAAGACTTAAGGCACTATGGCACTTAGCTCTGAAGTGACACGACCCTGTCTTCCTTCCGCCTACTGGTGGGTAACCAGTGCCTTCCCTGTAACGGTAATGCTGCAGAACTGCAACCTTTTGTACCTTTCTTTGGGGGGGATAGGGTGGGGGTGGGAGAGGAGGTAGGTGGGGAAGAAATACCCCTAACCCAACAAGCCTCCAACCAGAGCGCCAGCTATTTTGCATTCGAAGGAATTGACTTCCATATTCATTAAGCTTTTAAAAAGACCACAACCTCAAGATGGTTAAAATCCATTGACATTTGCACTTTCAGACATGACAAGTCTTGGAGCTGCTGAGATGACTGGCCCCTGGCCTTTCCATTTACACCTCCTGTTCTTCCTGTCCCCCCAGTTTCCCCACCTGCCTGGATCTGGAGTTACTTTCATAGCATTTCTCACTCTTGGCTTCTTTTTTCCCCTGATGGTCAAGTTGCTTATGTTTCAATATTTCTTAACTGGGGTGTCTTATAACAAATGATCTTTAGGTCTAAAATAAGAAAAAAAGAGCAAAAAACTAAATGTTATTTTTATACCATAACTTGAGTCTATTGCCAAAATCTGGAAATCCCTCCCATGCCCAATAAGTTTACATCCCAGAAACATTGAGCCATCAGAAGGAACTATGTACCTGACTTGTTCTTTGGCCTGGCTAGGTAGGGGATGGTTATCTCCCTAAGGTGGGGCTCAGGCTCCATCCTTCCCCTGTGCAGATAATATCTTTTTCTTGCTATAGGCTCCCTCTTCTGCACTGCCCTGCACTCTTTCCTGCAAGTTGCATCTTTCCTTTCTCTGGTCCTCTGACACTTTGGCTCATCACAGATTCCAGTGTGTCCTGTGGACAGGCTGGGGGATTTTGCTGCTCCCTATTGCTTCTGTTTACACAAATGAATTTTTCCCGGTTTCCCACTAGGGCATGTGAGTGGGTGGCGTGGGCCTTTGTTTTGTTTTGTTTTTTGTTTTTTGTCTCCCTGGATAGAGGTTGGGTTTGGCTGTCTTGCAGAACTGGAAAAGTAGGGGGTTTCTAGCTTGGTGCCTACTGGCCTTGAGGCAAGGCCCCCTCTTTCCTTAACTGTTAATTTTTTCCTGTCCCACTGCTTGGGATGAGGAGTTGCAGCTTCAGTGTGGAAGTTCCTCTTTAAGGAGCCTGAGTTTGGGTTTACCCCAATCTGGTGATGAAGCCATGACACTTTAGACCTAGCTCAGGCTTGGAGGCTGGTCTGGATCCAGGCCTGTGCGCTTAGAGCTACCATTTCCCCTCCCCAGCAGCCCTTGTACAGACCCAGATTTGCTATGCAAAACAGTCTATCCCAGGTTCTGTTCTGGTTGGCTACTTTGTTCAGCAACTTCACAAAACGTAGCACAAACATTGATTATGGAGAAGGCATCAGGACTGTTGAGTAACTCCTCCTTTACTTCTTTCCTACTGGCTACAGTATGGGATGCCTCATGGGCACAGCCCAGCTGAAGAACAGAATGGAGGGCTCTGGGAGGAGGCAGCTCACTGGAGAGCCTACATTCCTTACACAAGTGCCTAAAGAGAGTGATGCCAACACTCCATCTGCCCTGTCCATCGCCTTCATATACTGTCTACTTCGTGTTCAGTCACCCTTTGGGGAGGGGAGCTCTCTTGGGACAATGGGCTCTGCATGTTCTCTTCTTGGGTGCATTTTGGGGCTGGGATCAGGGCACTGTTCCTGGAGGGTCCAGTCATTCACCAGCATTTGCAAATATCCATAGGGAGCTGGTGGTAGCCACCTACTCTCAGCAACAAGTTTATGTTCTCTCCTTTTTCTCTCTTTGCCTCACTCTCTCCATTTGGGTTTTGAGCTGGGGCTTGCAATGCATTTTTTAGCCCTTTGGCATTGCACATGCTGTTCAAGAAATAAAAAAGCAAGAGAAGCAGTTTGGGCGATGGCAAGAAAATAACCTCTTGCTCTGAATTTTTTTTTTTTTTAATCTTTGAGACTTGAAAAATACTTTGACCTTGATGATTATTCTTGTTTGAAAGATGGTGCATGCAGATTGAGAAGTGGTGTTAGCAACAAGCTTTGGCTTTCTTGGATTTGGTTTAAGTGGTGCTTCTTACTTGTGCTCTGAGGAAGTGTTGGGGGACCCCAGCCTCATCCTCTTGGACAGGTCTCTTGCTCCCTTCGTTTTACTCTTTTGCCTCTCTTTTCTACTTTTCTCTTTCCTTGGGATCCTTTTCCCTTTTTCAATTCACTAAGCTTGTTTGCTGGCCTGCCTGCCTATGTGATGATGAATTCTCTGCATGGCTACGATAATCCCACTGTTAGCTAGCACAGTCAGGCTTAGCTTCTTGGCTACAGACGACCAAGAATCTGTTCCCCAAGCCCAGTAATGTCCTCTCTGGGCTGGACTGCCATCAAAGTTACTCAGCAGGCATGCCTACCTGGCATGAAATCAGGGGGCTTCTGATAACTTCCACACGTGTCCACTCCTTGGAGTAGGTTTCTCTCATTGCTTTTTCTGGATCTGGTTCCATTTCTCTCTACATGGGACCTCCCTTTTCTGAAGACATCCTAGAGTTGAGCTACTTGGTTTCCAGGGTTGGAGGGTTAGGGGGATGGACATAGGGGAAGAAGAGAGTGATGGGAAGAGAATGGAGAGAATTTGGATAAAAGATGGGAAAGAGCACTGTTCGTTGATCATTTTTCTAGTCCAGTCTGACCCATTGGGGGTTGAGGTGCTACTGCTGAACTCAGGATAAGCCTGGAGCTGTTGTTGTTCATGGGAACTTAGGCTTAGAATAATGTTGAAGAAGAAAGTATCTAAAAGCGTGAAACCTCCCTAAAAAGCTCCTGGTTCCCATGTACTAGATAGCTCCTCTGTGGCCTCCTGTTTGGCTAAACAACAATGTTCTTGGATAGTTTGGGGTGTTTCTCTTTTTTCTTTTTTTGTCCAGAATTCAGTAAATGAGGCTGACACTCAGGATGGGCAGCCAAGGGGACATTTTGACTTCTTAGCTGGCCCATGGGTTATCTGTCTACAAGGCTGGCGAGGCAGTGTTTTAAACCTGGCATCGTGTGTAACAAAGAAGAATGGAAAGTTCCTTCCCTTTCAGGGTGGAAAGTCCTCTCAAACTAGCCAAAATGCAGTTTTGGAAACTACATTGGGGGAAGTTATTTTTTATATTTACTGGGCCTAGGCCAATCTAGGATGGTAGCTGGGATGCCTTCCTTCTTAAAGTCTGATCATGGCAGGGATATGCAGGGCACTCTTTCCTATTTAGCCTTCTAAGCAGATTGGGGAGAAGGGATTCTCTGGTTTTCTCTTCCCTCCCCCCACCCCCTCCTTTTATTAGGACTTGCCTTCTCCCTGGGCAGGGAGAGAGGCTAGGTTGGTGCTCTCCCCTTACTCTATTCCTACTGACTTAGAACCTCCGGCTGCTGTTTGGGAGCCTAAGAAAGGGAGTGGAGGTAATGGGCTCAAAACAAAACAGAATAAGGTGGGGAGGGCAAAGTTCCTTCTTTAAAAAGGAAAATAGGAAACTCTCCAAGGATTGTGCAAGTAAAGACAATGTGTCGAATGCACTGAGTCCCCTGGTGTAGTAGCAATAAGGAATAATGAAATGACTTTCCTGTGCACAGTCCAACCTGATTGGTGTGTGATGTTGCACTTAGCAGCCATCTGGTGGGCATGTGTGACTACTCTGGGTTTCACTTTAGTTTCTAAACTTTTTATCCCTCTCAAGTCCAGCATGGATGGGGAAATGTCCCTGAAGCCCCACAGCTGTGTACTTGTTTGCATTTGTTTCCCTTTGAGACTTGTGTTTGTGTCCTGCTTTGAGCTGTACCTTGTCCAGTCCATTGTAAAATTATCCCAGCAGCTGTAATGTACAGTTCCTTCTAAAGCAAGCAACAGCAGCAGCACAATTCTGTGTTTTATAAAGACAACAGTGGCTTCTATTTCTAAAGTGCGGTCTCTCTCTGTCTTTTCCCCTACCCCCATTAGCAAAGCAAACTGTTGGGATTAATTATATGTGATAGATTTTAGGTTAGAGTAATAGATTGTTATAAGAGCAGAACCATTACTTCTAGAGGAAAATGGATAAAAAACACCAGAGTATTGAAACTGCAGATTGTATGTAATCATACGTCACAAGGCCTCTATTTATTCTTCATTCAACAAACCATGTAAAGCACTGTGTCCAGCAGTGTTGTTAGGGGAGATGGCAAACATAATTCAAAAAGGAGGAAAACCATGTCTCTCTCCTTAAGGAGCTTAAAGTTTGGTGGTGGTGGGTGGGTATGAGTGGCCAAATGGTTCCCTGGTACAGGAGAGAAATGATGAAGGACTGAAACAAGGCTATAAGGCTATACACCAGTGAAGATAGGAAGGGAAGATTTTTGAGAGACACTCAGAAAGAATTAATAGGACTCAATAGATGGTGAAAGAGGAATAGACACTAATGCTCAGGTTTCTGCTTGAGCAATGAGTATATCGGGACATTCTTCTAACCAAGACTAGGGGAGAAGGGAGACTAGACGGAAGGTGGTGAATTTTGTGAAGACAGTTAGCCTTGTATAGACGGAGTTTGGAGGTTCCCATGAGGCAACAATTTTAAGGTTTCCAGTAAACACTTATATTTTGGTGCTCAGGGAAGACTATAAAACTGTAGTTGTAGATAATGGGATTCATACTCCTATATATGGTAGGTAAAGCCATAGGAATAAACAAAATAGCTTAGAAAAAGAGCGAGAAAAACATAGTATCCAGTTCTGGAAACACAATTTAAAGGATGAAGACAGGAAGCTGAACCTAAGAAGACAGTCAAATCACTAGTAGATACCTTGTATATTTTTTACTTAATGAGGTAGGAGAAAAAAAGAGAATGGAATAGGATCCAAGAAGGGCGTAATCAACAACATGAACTGCTGCAGTGAGGAGGAGGTATTTTTTTTTCTACTCAGTTTACCATCCTCCACCCCATCTTCTTTGGGATCTTATAACTATATGGTCATTCAGTATTTCTTGAAAATGAGCATTGGAAAAACCTAATTTAAATAAAGCTAAGTCTAGGACTTCAAGTTGTTCATCACAACCACCACTTCCACCTCCAGCTTCCTCCTGTCCTCAGGAGTTACTTGTAAAAGAATAAAATAAACAAACCTAATTTTGTTCCTAACCAGTGTCATAGATGGTGTTCCAGTGCACTCGATAGCACTTAGCAGCTTGCTCTATTTATTTTCATGACTTGCTTTCTCCAGAGCCTATGAACTCTTAGGAGCAGAAACTACATTCTGTTCATTTTTTTGTCATCTCAAGGCCATAGAATATATATCTAGGGATGAATATTTGTGAATAGAATTGAAATGATCTAGAAATTTTTGGTTTGTGAGTACAGAGGGGGGAGTCAAGAAGTGATATTGAGTGCACAGGATGGACTCAGCATTCCTGACACTTCAGGTAAGCAGAAACTTAACCAGATTACCATCATCTTTCTTACTCTCGTCCCAACTTGGTGATTCTGTGGTTTTGTACCTCAAGCTGATGGCACAATTGTCAAGCATGTAAGTTCTGGCATTCCTCCCTGGTAGTGCTAGAGCACTGTTATTTCTGTGTAATGGGGGAAGATAGCTCAGAGATGGATTCTGGCACAAGGCCCAGTGAGAAATTTTCAGTGGCAGCTAGTGTGTACATAAATGGGCCTAACATTCCTCTGGAGGCCAAGTGTTGTGACTTCAAATTGCAGAGCTAACCTGTGTCTACCACCTGTCAGATTCCCTTGAGAGCAAGCCGACCATACCCAGCTCCTTTTCAGCGAGGGTTAGTGAGGTTGATCAAACTTGAGGAAATTGGAACATGGAGCGTTGTCCCAGTTAAAACAAAACTTAAAGTAAATCTATGCCCCTCAATGAAGCAGAAATAAAGTATTTAGCAGAGTAAGTGGGAGGATGATCATTATGACACATTTTTGTGACAAATTTCAGTTTTAGAAATGGATGTTCAAAGATTTCAGAATTTGCCTCTTGGTTGCTTACTCAAGAGAAAAAGACAGTGGGAACCTAAGGCCTAATTTGTTTGGTCCTGGAGCTCAAGCTTTTTTTTTTTTTTTTTTTTTTTTTTTTTGAGTTAAAGCTTGTCCTAACATCCCTGGACATCCCTCTTTAGTATTGGTTGAGCAGCCTTTCCTTTGCCCTGGCAATTGGCAACATACACTGTAGCACATTCTTATCTAGGAAGTGCCTTGTAACAAAATGAGGCTATTTGTTGGGTATCTCTTGGCTTAGCAAAACCCAAAATCTCCTGGCAATTAGGGTTTGGTGGCTAAATGAAAGAGTTATGTAGTGCAAAGAGGGGACTGGTTTCAAGTTCTGAGCCTGGGCCATCCCCAGACTGCTGCCTGTACTGCTTGAATGGAAAGTAGCATTAAATTGTAGCAGATAGCCCACCTATTTGTTTCTAGCTTTCAAGCCAGTTTATTCCTCTGGCTATAGGCTGAGGAAATGTGGCAAGCTTAGAAGCCGCAGAGCATGACAGAAGCATTCCTTTAAACTATCAAGGAGAACTGGGAAAGTGGACTTGCTGGGGATGAGGTACATTTAAAAGCTCTCCACTTAGCACCACAACTGCCTTCCCCAGGATACCATTTCAAGGTTTTTTTAGACCATTGTGGTTTACCTTGTAGGAACAGACTGTCCCTTTGTTCTAGACTGCAGAAGCTTCAGCACTATCCTCTTGGCAATGTCTTTTTGGGACAAAGAAGCCAATTGGGACCTTTCTAGGGAGCCCTCTGTCCCTCTTCCCCACCTTCTGAAGTCAAGGAACTTTCCTCTTAGAAGAGACTGGGAGTTCCCGGCCATGTTTTTGGAAAAGGCCTATGGCTTGTTAATGGACGAGACCTGAAAAGGAGGAGGTGCTTGGGTACTTTGAAGTATTTGACTAGGTGTTTTGTACAGTATGTTGTTTTATGTATCTTCACGGCATTCATGTGAAGTAGTTTATCACATAACATTATCACATTCAATTGCACATAACAAACCCCCAACTATATTGGCTTAAATAAGAAACTTACTACAAAGAAGTCTTGATTTAATATGGCTCCAAGATTGGCTAATTCAGTCGCTCAGTGATAATACCAACAAACCAGATTCTTACAATCACTTTCTTCTGCTATTCTGTGTTGGTTTATCTGCATACTACTTCACCTCAGTGTCCCAAAGTGGCTACTGTAATTCCAGGAAGGAAGTGCAAATAAGGCAATCCTTGGAAGCCCCAGCAGATCTGGCCTGTCTCATTCACTAGAAATGGGTCATCTTCCCACTCCTGCCACTGGCAAAGCAAATGAGATCATCTATCATGAGTGGCTTAGATTAGGAGTTATCCTCTGAGTCATGTGGATTAGAAAGACAAGTTTTGACTGCTACGCAAGAAAGAAGGGGATAAGGACTCCTGGGTAGGCATTCAGCAGTGTCTGCTCTGCCTAGGTGCTCTGGCTTTTAGAGATGAGGAATGTGAGGTTCAGAGAGAGTGACTTTCTTGGAATCATATATAGTAGCAGTGGGCCTCAGTCTCAGCTCTGTCCCAAAGGCCAATATGTTTTATACTGTGTTCTCCTGCAGTACAAAATAGCTTTCTCTCTGCTGTATAAAAACTGATGGTCTCAAAGAAAGAAAAACAAAAACTGATGGTCCAGGAGAATATTTCTGAACTTGAGTCAAGTTGAGGATCATCCAGTGATGTTTATCTAGTACAGGAAGCCTAGGAATGCAACTTTCAGAGGGCATGGATTTCCGTGTTCCTTAAATGCCTGTAGTATTTTATAGTTCTCCCTTCTGAAAGCAAGCAGTGCCACAAGGGATAAGGACAGAATTTTAGCCTGAGCCCCATTCTTGAAGCCCATTCATTCATCCATCCGTCCCACAAATATTTATGGAATGTAGCTATGTGCCAGGCATTGGGGCACATAGGCTAAGCACTAGGCACGGGGGCTATGACAGTTAAATACACAAAGACCCTGCTCTATGGCCTTAAGGGCCAACTCATTTGGGAATGAGGTTATCCAAAAATAGGGTATGCATGTGGTCGAGCCTCTTACAGTTTGCTTTTGGCAGAATTATTGGACCTCTTGCCTTCCTACTTGATATTACAATTCATGAACCTTTTACATGGGCTCACTCTAAAGAGGTGGTGAAGTCCCTGAATAGCAGAAGCAGATGGGAAGGCTTTATTGACATTAAATTGGACTGAATTAGGAGGTCCAAATCCTGCCTCATCAATGTCAACAAAGAAGACAGTGCCTGCCCCTCAAGTGCTCATCACCATAACCATGTCTGTTCTGGGAGATGACAGTGAAGCCTGCAGTCACTTAGTCACTTAGTCTGGAATCAGTTCCAGAATGGGAAGTTGAGGGTGTGATAGAACCTTGCACAAGAGTTGGTATTTACCCTGTTGGGGTGCTGCTACTGACTTGGTTTCTGTGTAGTCAGGTATTGAAAATTTAGGATACAGTGTTTCGTTTGGTGACATTTAATATTTTGAAATGGAAATTTTCTGTAAAAGGGTTAATGGTTTGAAGAAGAAAGGCAGAATTGAAGTCAGAGGTGGGTTTGAATCCCATCCATTTATGAAATGTTTATTGTAATAGGTGCATGTAATAAGTGCTTTAAAATGTTAACTATAGTAAACTTTTTTTATTCACTAGCATGTAGTTAGGGAGGATTTTCTCTGCTTTATATACATTCCCTAACTTCATTAACCATTATATAAGGTATATTTCTCTCCATTTCTCAGATAAGAAAACAAGCCCAGAGGCTTAGTGATTGATGCAAAGTCCCACAGTGACTTAAGTGATGGGGGGGGGGGGGGAGGGGTGGCACTGAAGATAGGATATTTTTTCTCCTTTTCCTCTTTGTTTCAAGCTTTAAAAAGCAAAAGTACTTTGATTTTTAAAAGTCTAAATGATGTTCCTACTGATGTTTGGGATATAGGCAAAAATCAGGAGTCATTCTTCAGCCTTAAATAGTTATCACCTCTCATTAAGGCAACATATGAAGGACCTACTATTTCCTAGCGAGTGTGCTGGCCTTCGTAATCTTACAGAGCTCACAAACTAGTGCGGGAGGGGGCACACAAACTAGTAAGCAAAACAAATTACAGATTGGGAGGGTTGTTAAGGAAATGCTGTGATAGAAAAACGGGCCCCCATCATGGATCGGTGATCCGGAAAAGACCTCTCTGAAATAAGTCTTAGGTTGAGGTATAAAAAGAAGCATCGCGGGGCTGGAGAGGGAAGAAAAGGTGAGTGTGAAGAAAAAGGAGAGGCTCTGTTCCTGGCCAAGGGAAGAGGGGCGCCAGGTCGGAAAGGGAAGCGCTTTGCCTGTTGTGGGAATTAGCAGATCAGCATAGTGATGAGGAAAAGTCTTGCTTGAGGAGAAAGGAAGGGCCCATTTACGCGGTGCGTTTTGGCACCGGGAAAGCGTGATCTCAGCGTGATGAGACGCTATTAAAGCGTTTCAAACAAGGAAATTATCCGATACGTTGTGTAATGTCCTCTCCATCCTCTTTTCCCAAGCTAAAGTGCACCCCCTCCCCCTACCCCCCAAAATGGTCGTCAAAGCAACCCACGGACTTGGAGTGATCAATTATGGTGGTCACTTGACCGCCTGCTGAGGAGGAGGCGCGTGGTGCCGCCCAGGCCGGGCGGGGCGGGAGGGGCTCCGTAAGGAGGGTGGCTCTGCCCTAGACGTGCTCTGCCCTAGTCACTCTCAGCTGCAGGTCCGGGCTTTGCTCCTCAGACCGGCCACGCTCCAGGTAGGCTCCTCCCCAGGTAAGCTACCCCCTCAGCGATGTCGCCTTCGGCCGGCACGGCCCAGCACTAGGGTGGTGCTAGGAGTCCAGCCCCTCCGAGTTGTCTCCGGCCGGTACGGTACCGCTGAAGACCGTGGGAGGGCCCGCCCGCCCGTCGCGCGTGCCCCACGCCCCGCCCAGGCTCGGCGCCGGCTCCCTGACGCCTCCCCCGCTTCCTCCGCGCCGGCCGCGCCCGCACCGACGTCGCGCCCGCACGGCTTGGGGCGGAGAGGCGAGGCTTGGACGTCGGGCGAGTCCGGGCAGCGGAACTGACGCCAGCGGGCTTCCGGGGGCGGCCCCCGGGGAGGTCGGCGGCGGCGCCGCAGTCGTGGAGGGGCAGTGGGAGCGTAAGCGGCCGCGGGCGACGCAAGTTCCGCACGGGGTTCTCCTCTCCTCGATTCACGCCTCTCCTTCCTCTCGCCTAGTCGCACGCTGCCTCCCCACGGCGGCTCTTCCTGACGAGAGCTTTCGGAGTGCGGTAGCTGAGGAGAAGCCATCACCACCTCGCCTCGGGGCCGAACGAGGGTGCCTGTCGCGCCTCGTCGCCCCCTGCGCTGCCTCCTTGCCCCCAGTGGTGGGCGCCCTTCTCGCTCGAAGCACTCCCCCCAGCTCCATGAATGGAAATCGGCTCCGCAGGTGAGCGAGTCCGAGCTGCCGGCCTGGTGGGTAGGGGTGTCCCCGGAGCATCGTCGCTCCCTCCGCCCCTGCCCAGGTGCGAGAAGTGTGCGCGGGCCCGGCGGCTCTCCCCCGCCCCCCGCGCGGCCCCTCCCCCGCAGCCCCGCAGCCCCGCAGCCCCGCAGCCCCGCCGCAGTTCCCCGGGGCCACTGAGTAGGCGAAACTGCGGGGAGGGGGCACTGCTTAAAGGATTGAAGTTTGGGTATCTCCAGGCGGTATTACTCTTTTTTTTTTTTTTTTTTTTTGGAGTCTGGAAGGGTTTGTCGTCTTTTTTTTGTTATTCCAATTGAAGGTGTAACGGCGTGCGCGTCCTTTAACCGGGTTGTGTGTCCCACGGAGGCGCTGGGCGGTCAGCTCTCTTACCTCTTAAGGTAGTTGTGAAGCTACACGGAGATAACGGAGGAGTGTTAAGTTTGAAATAGGTATTACTACAGCGTCAAATACAAGATGGCATTTCATCCATCCCCGATTTCTCTTCTGATATTTGCGGCCGCATGGTATGTAGTTACTGAGGATTTCGGAAATGTCATATCGGCCCAGATTACAGCTTACGTGAGGAGGTGGATCTTAAAATCGCTGACAATATATTTTTCTCATTGCTCATTCCCTAGGAAAACGGATATTATATTCTTGGCCATTTAGAATTAAAAAAAAAAATTCTTTTCTCTCCTTGGGAAAACTGCAGTCTCTAAGGAAAATTGCAACATGGGCAGCACTTACCTTGAAAAAAGAAAAAGCTTTCTTTATGGTTCTAAAGTAATTAATTGGGAGGCATAAAGTAGGTGTTACATAACCGTTTGCTTTCCAAAGGGTAATACTTAATATGTTAAATTTGAAAGTGTGCTTTATTCAGACAGTGACAAATTTGTAAGTTAATTTTCAAACTATGGGTGGGAGGGGGCGTCATGTTACTCACGGGACCGCAGGTCCCTGAAGTTCACATCTCATTTTGCCAGTTTGGGAAGTGCTTGAACATAAGAAAAACTTAAATGTAAGGAGACCAGTGACATAATGATAACAAAGGGTTTGTTATGATTAGGTGAAGAAGTAGAATTGTCAGTAGATGCAAACAGCACTTAGGATTTGTAGAGGTGGGACGAGGAGAGGGGCTTCTTACAAGTTTCACTGTATGAAATTTTCTGTAATCGGTTTCTCCCATTTCTCTTTCGCGTTCTTTTTCTGTAATCTTCATATTTTCTTAAAAAGGGAAGCTTTGTAGATAGATTGTGAAGAGTTTTAGGCTTTTATTTGTTAATCATGGGTTTGTGTGTTTCTGAAACTGTGTCCTGCCTTTTTAATTTTTTAATTTTTTAATTTTCTACTGTACTGTTTAGTGAATATGATGATCTCGGGCTATAGATAACTTTTACATAACTGTCCTTTCGTCACGCCTGGAAAACAAAACGTGAAAGTTAAACACTTTATTGATTGTCCTAATATTTTAAAAGAGAGTTCAGTTTTTTTTAAAACTTCTTTTGCCCTTTGGGTTTTTCATACAAAATTATGGCTCAGGGTGTGGACAGTATCTTAGAAAATATTTCTGAAGTCCAGCCACCTAGCCGACTGGTCCAACTAGCCAGGTAGGATTCAGTAAATGCTCCTATGAATTCTTGAGCTATAGATAAGTTTTACATCTTTTTGCGTGTGTCATTGCCGGAATTTATACCCGTTAAATTGTCTTCACATCTGGGGAGGTAGAGTTAGATAATGTCTGTCTCATCTTAGATATCTTGAAACTCAAAAGGTTGTTCTTCAGGGATGTTTATACATGATTAACTGTAATAATGAAGTTAAAAAATATAGTCTGTCTCAAGGTTGTCATCATCAAAAACAAAATTTTCATTCTTCCTGAGACTTACCTGTAATGGTTATGCTGCATGTGAAATTGAAAGCACAGTTGGGCAAAATGTGCAACGAAGTTTTAAATCCAGAATTGGGCAGGTATAGAGAGGGGTGCCTGGCTGGTTCAGTGGAGTGTGCGATTCTTGATCTCAGAGTTGTGAAGGAGAGCCCCACCATGGGTGTGGAGATTACTTTAAAATCTTTAAAAGGAAAAAAAAAAAAGAGACAAGTATGTATTTTGGTTTAAAATTTTTTAATACAGGTGAGCCTCGGTGGCTCAGTCAGTAGAGCATGTGACTCTTGATCTCTGGGTCGAGAGTTTGAGACCCACTTTGGGTGTAGAGATTACTTAAACAATTTTTTTTTGGACATAAGTGCTCTCTGATAGTCTGTTGAGTCAATGTTGGATCTTTGTACCAATTTTTTTCAAAGTTTTGTGTGTGTGTGTGTAGATTCTTAGGAATTATGACAGGATATTTTATTTTTTTATTATTTATTTATTTATTTATTTATTTTTTAACATTTATTTATTTTTGAGACAGAGAGAGACAGAGCATGAACGGGGGAGGGGCAGAGAGAGAGGGAGACACAGAATCCAAAGCAGGCTCCAGGCTCTGAGCCATCAGCCCAGAGCCCGACGCGGGGCTCGAACTCGCGGACCGCGAGATCGTGACCTGAGCTGAAGTCGGATGCTCAACCTACTGAGCCACCCAGGCGCCCCTATGACAGGATATTTTAAATGCTAGTTGTTAGGTAGATACATAGAAAACTTAAAATTTACATTGGAAGACTTAGGATACAAATACTATATAATTGTTTCTCACTAAAAGTTAATATTTGTTCTTCCTTTTTGCATGTAATACTTAAAGCGACTTTTAAGGGTGTCCTGTACAATGTACTGATTTAGTACTATGTGAACTTTGATTTAACCCGAAAAGGTGGCACAGTTGGGTTTTTAGCTATAACAGTAGTTTTGCATTTTTTCCTAGAGGTACTTCCGTCGGAACCCTGTTTTTTATGGTTTAGTTACATTTGGACTAAAAGTATACGTTTTGTTTTTATTTACAAAGGTTTTTTTAAAAAAGTAATCTCTGTACCCAACGCGGGGCTTGAATTTACAACCCCGAGATCCAGAGTCGTGTGCTCTGCTGAGTCAGCCAAGCACCCCTAAAAGCATATGTTTTAATTCCAAATCAAGTGTGAATTGAAGCAGAAATGTACATTGAGATACGAGTTCTCATGAGTAGCAATTTTTAGGACATTAATACTCTAGTCTGTATTTTTAGGTAAAGTCAGACTACTGTTTAGGGTAGAAGGAAATGTACTTAGTTGCAATGGAAGAAAAACACTGTTACTTTAAATTAATGATAGGCAAAGTGATTTGACATGTTTGGTAGTTGTTTTATGCAAGGGGTGACTAGACCATCTTAATTATACTCTTAAATTCATGTTTGGATCTGCATAGTAGTCTTAAGCCTCTACATTTCTTTAATAATAAAAATCTAGAAAAACCATTCAAGAACAAGTTCCAAAGGAACAGAAGTTGCATGTATGGAAACTAGATTTGAATGAAATGAATTAAAGTTGTAGATTCAAATTAACTAAAATATATAATGCCATTAGGTTCTCAGTTTAGTAACTAAAATAATCTTTTTAAAATCACTTTGGGATGTAAGTTTTCTCACTTGTAGATTTTTGTCTTGAAGGAAAAAAAAAATGTTAAAATGCTGCTCTGTCTGGAGAACATGAATTTTGGAGGTAGAAAAGGTTTTTCTACTTGGTTGCTACTTAAATTTTAGCTTGTGCTGTTCTTGAGTGGCCATGATAATTTTTTCCCTAGTATTTGCTGCTCTTGACTGGCAGTGGGACTTACAAAAATATGCGTGATTATTTTGATTTGTTTTAGAACTTAATTTCTCTGATAGTGATAGAACACCCTGAGGGAATATAGAAAAGGAGGCAAGAAACAATTTTGTTCTTCTCAACAAAGATTTAAAGGAGAAAAAGAACATATAGGTAACTCTCAAATGTAATTTGATTAACATAATAAAGACCTTTAAAAATTATCCGTGATTCCATCACCCTGATCACTTTTTAAATTTCTAAGCCAGATTTCAAACTAGTAAATCTATTTTTATAAAAAATAAGGAATTAAGTAATTGAGGAAAGTGGCTAGAATGAATGAAATGATTTCAAGATGCTACTCCCTTTTGCTCTTTTGGAGACTATTATGTACTAAATTGTCAACTTAGATTTAATTCATATTAATTTATATTTTCCAGTGGGAACATTGTATTTGTTTGGTTCTATAAGCCTGGCCTGAGAGCATGCAAAGAGGCCTGGGGCCCTGTAAAGGGATATTTCCTGGAAGAGTTCTCTGTTGTATATGGAAAAACCCTAGTTTAGAATAGAATTCTTGCTAAACTGACATAAACTATTCTAGTTGAATACTATGTTGCTTTCTATCACAAGCATCTTTTTCACACTGATTTTTATAGTCTTTAAATACTTGAGGGTCTATCTGAAAGATGAAGTAAGTAAATATTTTGTTAATCTAACAAAACATTTATGATACTTAAAACTAGAATCTAAAGTAATTTATAGGGGATTTTTGTTTTTGTTTTTTTTTAATAGATGAGGGAATAAGGCGAGTGATAGTTCTTTTTTTGGGAAAGTAAAACTAAAAATATAACTTAAGAATAGTATCCTTTCCAAACCTATTTAGTGTTCATTTGTTGGAATAAACAGTATTCACCAGACATTCCTACTTCTAATTCAGTTGTCTAGGATACCCAATAGACCCCCATTCTTGGCTCATTAACAAAACAGATGTGAGAAAGAATATTGTGTGGTTTTTCAACCATAATGGTTATGCTGTTAGGGTACATGAACAGCCTTTCTGTATTTGGAGTTTCTGTAGTTTTCTGCCATTATCTGTGTTAATATTAACAACTTTCTTTGACTAATCATTGCTTTAAAAAAAAAAAAAGACTATTGAGATTTAGCAAAACCATGTTAAACAGTGTTTTTTCTTAATGTGAGCTTTTTGTGATTTGGTTAAAATAAAAAATTATTTTAGGAAATACATTATTATGAAATAATAGTGAAATAACTTATAAGAATTCTTTGTTTTGTATCATCCAGTTTTTTCTACATTATAAAACTACATTATTTCTAAATTGTCAAGTTTTTGAGAAATGAGAAGGTATCTACAGAATATAAACATGAGATATTTTTGTATTTTTCATTTGTGGAAGGAATTTTGCAAGAAAATATTCTCAATTGTAGATTTACATAATACTATTTTTGAATCATTACCAATACTTGATATTTTAACTGAAGTTCATTACTGTGTCTCAGAATTAAAAAAAAAAAAAAAGAAGGTTAAAGAATAGATTGCAAAATGGGTTAATACCTTAGCAATGAAGTCTTTTTTTTTTTTTTTTTTTTTTACTTTTTGAACAAGAAAGTTCTGCCTTCTAAATTAGGACTTGATCTATCTGTATATTTAACATAAACATGGCATTACTCTAAAATTACTCAAAACTTTTTTATGTAATTTTTTTTTTTTTTTTTTTTTTTTTTTTTTTTTTTTGAGAAAGAGACAGAGTGCTGGCCCGGTAGGGGCAGAGTGAGAGGGAGACACAGAACCAACCAGGCTCCAGGCTCTGAGCTGTCAGCACAGGGCCTGATGTGAGGCTCAAACTCACGAACCATGAGATCATGACCTGAGCCACCCAGGCACCCCAAAAATTTTCTAAAATTTTTGCTTGGGTACTCAAAAAGTTTTTCAAAAGCTACCCAGCCTTTAATTCTGAAATAAATCTCGATACATTTCCATAGGGCAGGACCTACTTGGGCCATGTTCTCCCTTGTTTTCAGGGGGCACAATGCCTTTTTAAAAATAGTTCCCCAGTACTGCCATCTGAGAAATTTTACCCTCAGCAGGCTGAATCTTCTACAAGTGATTATTAAGCTATAGTGAATATAATAAATGTAATATGGTAATAAGTGCACTGTTTGTATAAGTTCATCAAATGAATAGGTAGAATTAGTATGTGGGAGGTTACTAAAATCTCTTGCTAATGTTTACTGCTTAGCCTTGTGGGTATATGTAGTAAACAGTCATTTTATTATGTCAAATTTTGAGGCCAACACAATATGTTTGTTTTTCCAAAACAAAAATCGAATGTTTTCCTGACTATAAAATAAAATATTATTTTATTTATTTTTTTAAATGTTTATTTTTGAAAGCACACACACAAGTGGGGAGAACATAGAGAAAGGGGGACAGAGGATCCAAAGTGGGATCCATCCTGACAACAGAGAGCCTGATGTGGGGCTTGAACTCCAGAACTGTGAGATCATGACCTGAGCCAAAGTCGGACGCTTAACTGACTGAGCCACCCAGGCACCCCATATATTTTCAAATCTAGTAGGCAATATATGTATTTGTTAAATAAATGTGCTTCACTGGAAGTATAATTTGTTGTGTTGACAGAATTGTTTCTTCATTAATTTACATTAAAATATTTTTTGGATACTTAAATTTGATTTTATAATAACAGTAGTTTGTTACATTGCTTATTCATGAAACAATTTTGGTCTTTTGCCAGTTTGTATAAATAACACCCAGCAAAATAATGGAAAACAATTTGGGTGTGTGATATAGTGCACAAAGCATGGGTTTTGGAGACAAATCCTGGCTCTCAAATTAACTGACTTGATAATGATGTGTCATTGTAGATTCAGTGATTGTAACAGATGTACCACTCGGGTGTGGGGTGTTAATAGTGATTGAGGCAGGCTAAGTCTATTTAAAAGAATTAACTGACTTTGGGCAGTGCATTTAATCTTCCTTAACCTTAATTTCCTTGTCTGTACAATGGGTGGTAAAAAAGTATGCAAGGGAAATGGTACTTCTCTTCCTACTTTTAAAGACCTTTTATTATAGAGAATTAAGGGTGCATACAAATAGGCAGAATTACATAATAAGCTACTATGTACCCATCATTTAAACCCAATAATCCTCATCCACATCCAGTTGTGTCCCTTCCTATTTCCCATGACCTTGTACTTTTTTGAAGCATATTCTAGTCATAATGCTATTTCATTCATAAATGTCTGCTAAGTGCTTATAAAAAATACAGAGTCTAAACCATAGTACCATTCTCATTGCAAAATAATAATATTCCTTTATATCAAATATCTGGTCAGTGTTCAATTTCTACTTGTCTCGTATATTATACTTTTGTTTCTAGTTTGCTTTGGTTTATTTTTTCATTTTTGAATTCAGATCCAGTAAATTTCACACATTGTGATTGATATGTCTTTTAAAAATACCAGTATAATTAATGTACAGTGTTATATGAATTTCATGTGTACAACATAGTAATTCAATTCTGTGTGTTAGTACTCATAAGTATGCTCTTAATTCCTGTCACCTATTTCACCCATTCCCCCCCTTTGGTAACCACCAGTTTGTTCTCTTTATTTATATTTAAGAGTCTGTTGTGGGGACACGTGGGTGGTTCAGTCGATTGAGCCTCCGACTTGGTGTCCAACTTTGGCTCAGGTCATGATCTAATCATTGGTTCATGAGTTCAAGGTCCATATCAGGCTCTGCACTGACGGTGCAGAGTCTGCTTGGGATTCTCTCCCTTTCTCTCTCTGCTCCTTCCCCATTTGTGCTCTTTCTCTCTCTTTCTCTCTCTCAAAGTAAATAAACTTTTGAAAAATTAAAAAGGAGCATTTGGGTGCCTTAGTCAGTTTAGCATCCAACTTCAGCTCACGTTGTGATCCCATGGTCTAAGTTCAAGCCCCATGTTGGGCTCTATGCCAACAGCTCAGAGCCTGGAGCCTGCTTTGGATTCTGTGTCTTCCTCTTTCTCTGCCCCACTCCCCTTGCGCTCTGTCTCTCTCTCCCTCTCTCTCTGTCAAAAAATAGACATTAAAGAACCAAAAATAGACATTTAAAAAAAAGAAAAAAAAAGCATTGGGACGCCAGGGTGGCTCAGTCAGGTAAGCATCCGACTCTTGATTTCAGCTCAGGTCATGATCTCATGGTTGTGAGATTGAGCCTGACGTCAGGCTCTGTGCTGAGTGTGGAGCCTGCTTGGGATTCTCTCTCTCACCATCTCTCTCTGCCCTTCACACGCACATGCTATCACTCTCTCAAAATAAACATTAAGGGTTGGCTTTAGCTCAAGCGGTTACTTCACCTGTGGTTATCAAAATAAACTTTAAAAGAAATTAAAAAAACTAAAAAACATATTTTTAAGGTTTGGTTTTTTGTCTCTTTTTTGTTTTGTTTCTTCAATTCCACATATGTGTGAAATCATAAGGTATTTGTGTTTCTCTTTCACTTAGTATTAGACCTTCTAGATTCATCTATGTTGTTGCAAGTGACAAGATTTCATTCTTTTATGTGGCTGAGTAATATTCCATTGTATATATACTACCTTTTTTATCCATTCATGATTGGTATGTCTTTTAAGTGTCTTTTAATCTGTAAGTGTTCTATAATTCTTCCCTATTCAGTTTATGGATTGTTTGTCCTTTTAGAGTTTCTCACAGTCTGGATTTTGTTGGTTCCATCTTCATGGTGTAATTTAACATGTTTCTTTGTTATTTTTAATTTTTTTTCATGTTTGTTTATTTTAGGAGAGAGAGTTTGAGCATGCCAGTGGGGTAGGGGCAGAGAGAGAGAGGGGGAGAGAGAGAATCACAAACAGGCTATCCTGTCAGCACGGAGCCCAACAGAGGGCCTGATCTCATGAGCCTAAAGATCATGACCTGAACGAAAGTCAAGAGTTGGTCACTTAACCATCCGAGTCACCCAGGCTCCCCTAACATGTTCCTTTGAATTTACTGTAAACTACTAGGACCTAAAGTCTTGATTATATTCGGGCCATTCCTTTTGAAGTTACTCCAGTCAAGGTTTTGTCCCTACCACTCTGTTGAAATTGCTCTTATCAAGGTCAAGAGAGTTTGCTAAACCTAATAATCAATTCCCAAATCTTCGTTTTATTTGGCTTTATTTGATTATAAGTTGCTTCCTTTTTGAAATCCTCTTTTTCCCACTTTCTCCAAGTCCTCCTCAACCTTACTGGTTATCACTTTTCTGTCTCCTTTGCTGTGCCCTCTTCATTTCCCTAATCTCTAAACATTGGGAGTATCCCAGGGTTTAGAGTTCTTCCTTATCCCACCACAGAGTGGGTAATCACTAATCCAGTGGTTTCAAATACTGCTAATATGCTAAGGACTCTCACGTTTATGTCTCTAGCGGGACCTCTTCCTTGAACTTTATACCCATCTAACTGCCTGTTAGACATCTAGTTGTATAGACCTCTCAAATTTAGCATGTCCTAAAAATCCTTTTGATTTCCTCTCCAAACTTGCTCCCATCACTCTTTCCTAATTCAGTAAATGACATTTGCATTCATTCAGTTGCTTAGACCAAAAAACAAAACAAAACCCTTGAGAGCTCTTTTCTCTCATACCACACACCTACTCCATTAGCAGTTCCCATCAGGTCTACCTTGTAAGTATTTTCCACATCAGCATCTTTCCCCCAACTGCTACTTCCCCAGCCCTAGCCAACATTATCCTTTGTCAACTAGCCTACTAACTGGTCTCGCTGCTTGTACCTTTACAGGCAGTTTTTAATAAAGCAGCCTCAGCGATCATTTAAAAAAAAAAAAAATTAAGTCAGATCATAATGCTTCTTGAACCAGAACCCTTGTTGGTTTCTCATGTCTCACGATACAATCCAAAGACCTCATGATGGTTTACAAATCCTGTATGATCTGATCTCCCATTATCTCTCTGACCTCCTCTCTTTTTTTTTTTTTTTAATTTTTTTTTCAACATTTATTTATTTTTGGGACAGAGAGAGACAGAGCATGAACGGGAGAGGGGCAGAGAGAGAGGGAGACACAGAATCGGAAACAGGCTCCAGGCTCTGAGCCATCAGCCCGGAGCCCGACACGGGGCCCGAACTCACGGACCGCGAGATCGTGACCCGGCCAAAGTCGGACGCTTAACCGACTGTGCCACCCAGGCGCCCCTGATCTCCTCTCTTACTCTCTTCTTGCTCACTGTGCTCCAGGCATAGTGGTCTCTTTGCTGTTCTTCACCAAGCAAGCTTCTGCGTTTTCCTTTATATTTGATTTTTCCTCAACTTGACATGTTCTTCCAGATGTCCATGGACATGAGAAAACATGACTTGTTTTCTCACTTCCTCTGTTTTCTGATTACTTGTCACCCTTTCAAAGAGCCCTTTGACAAACCTGTCTAAAATGGTTAACTACCTATTTGCTTTCAACCCCTCCTTCTATCCCCTTAACATATTTTATTTTTCTTTGTAGCACTTACTACTACCTGATTTGCAAAAAAGAAATGCAGTGTAATCTGCTCCCCCCAACCCTCCCATAAAAGCTTCATGAAGACCAGGTCTTTATTAATATTATGAAAATTATTGTTCACCTGAGCCTGAACAATGCTTGATAGTTGGAGGCAATAAATATTTGTTGAGCAAATTAATGAGTCGATGAATGATAGACTTTCACCAGATGTTAGTTTGTAGTGTAGTGTAATGATTAAAAATGCAGTCTCTAAATCAGACTATTTACAAATCCTGACTTTATCACTTTATAAGTGTGAATATGTTTTTCAACCTCCCTGTGCTTCAGTTTCTTCATAATATAGTACTTGCCTCAAAATTATATTATGAGAAATCACAATGCATTTCAAATATTAATAACACAGATTAGCTATTGTTGTTAATATTAACTTTAAATATTAAGGTGGAATATCCCCCCCACAATATATTAGGAACTAGTTAAAGCAGATAACTGACTTATTATTTAATCTGTGTATCTATAAAAACTTGAATATGGGGTGCCTGGGTGGCTCAGTCAGTTAAGTGTCTGGTTTCAGCTCAGGTCATGATCTTGGGTTCAAGCCCTGTGTCGGGCTCTGTGCTGACAGCTCAGAGCCTGGAGCCTGCTTCATATTGTGTGTCTTCCTCTCTGCTCCATCCCCCGCTCACACTCCGTCTTTCTGTTCCTCAAAAACATTAAAAAATAATTTGAACATAACGTTCAATAAATACCTAAAGTAGATATGACTTTTTATGTTTTTGATTATAAAGTTTTATTTATTTAAGTAATCTCTACGCCCAGCATGGGGCTCAAACTCACAACCCTGACATCAAGAATCATGTGCTCCTCTGACTGAGCCAGCCAGGCACTGCTTTGTTTTTTATTTTTAAAAAAATGTTTAATGTTTATTTATTTTAGAGAGAAAGAGGCAGCATGCACAGGGAGGGGCAGAGAGAGAGAGCGAGGAAGACACAGAATCCAAAGCAGTCTCCAGGCTCCAAGCTGTCTGCACAGAGCCTGATATAGGGCTTGAACTCACAAACTGTGAGATGTCTCAAGCCGAAGTTGGATGCTTAACTGACTGAGCCACACAGGCACTTCTGTTTCTGATTTTTTTTAAAGATTATCTGGGTCGGGGGTACCCGCCTGGCTCAGTCAGTAGAGCATGTGTTTTTATTTCAGGGTCGTGAGTTGAAGCCCCATGGTGGGCATAGAGCCTACTTTAAAAAAAATTAAAAAGGAATTATCTGGGCCACCTGTGTGGCTCAGTGGGTTAAGCATCCAACTTCTGCTCAGGTCATGATCTCATGGTTGGTGGGGTCAAGCCCTGTGTTGGGCTCTGTGCTGACAGCAGTTTGGAGCCTGCTTCAGATTCTGTGTCTCCCTCTCTGCCCCTCCTCCACTTGTTCTCTCTCTCTCTCTCTCTCTCTCTCTCTCTCTCTCTCTCTCTGTCTCTCACAAAAATAAACATTAAAAAAAATTTAAAAAGAAAAGGAATTATCTATAGGAGCAGTGAGATTAATGAGAATTGGGGATATAGAACAGCAAAATACTATTTTTAAGCCAATCTTGATAGTAACCACATGTAAATAAAATAGCAGAAAAAACATTTTTAACACATAAAAGGTATTTTGAAAATGTAATGCCTAATTCTAGAGAGGGTAAGAGAGAGAGAGAGCTGGGGATAATGATGTGTTCCCATGACAGTTTGGCAGTAAATATCAAGAGTCAGAAAAACAGGTCTCTTCCTACCCTTTGATTTTGTAAGTCTACTTCTGAAATTGATATGAAGGGGCAAAATTTCTATATACCTGTTTCCCTCTGTACTCCCCCCTCCCCCAAATAGTAGGTGCTTAATACAGGATGGTGCACTTAGTATATTGTGTGACATGTGGTACATGCCTCTTAATATTTGTTGAAAGCTATAGTTTTTTTTATGACTTAGTGCCAAGCACATCTAGAATGTATAGTTTTATCTCATTTTTTAAAGCATTTATTTTTGAGAGAGAGAGAGAGAGAGAGAACGAGCGGGGGAGGAGTGGAGAGAGGGGGACAGAGAATCCCAAGTAGGCTCCATTCTGACAGCAGAGAGCCCTATGCAGGGCTCAAATTCACGTACCACGAGATCATGCTAAATAAGGATTTACCAGAAAGAAATTAAGGAAGCAATATCATCTACAATTAAATCAAAAAGAATAGAATACTTAGGACTAAATTTAACCAAGGAGATGAAAGACCCGTATGCTGAAAATTGTAAAACATTGATAAAAGAAATCGAAGAAAACACAAATAAATGGAAAATGCTCTTGGATTGGAAAAATTAACATTGTAAAAATGCCCATACTACCTAAAGCAGTCTACAGGTTCAGTGCAATGCCTATCAAAATTCCAATGGCATTTTCCACAGAAGTAGAGCAAACAATCCTAAAATTTGTATCAAACCACAAACCACAAAAGACCACAAATAGCCAAAGCAGTCTTGAGAACGAACAAAATTGGATGCATCATGTTCCCTGATTTCACATTATATTACAAAGCTGTAGTAATCAAAACAGTATGATATTGGCACAAAAAGAGATCCATAAGTCAATGGAATAGAATAGAGAATTCTGGAATAAACCCACACATATATGGTCAATATTCGACAAAGGAACCAAGAACATGCCATGGGGAAAGGACAGTCTGTCTCTTCAATAAATAATATTGAGAAAACTGGACAGCCACATACAAAAGAATGAATTTGTATCCCTATCTTTTTTTTTTTTTTTTAATGTATATTTTTGAGAGAGAGAGTGGACAGAGCATGAGCAGGGGTGGGCCAGAGAGAGAGGGAGACACAGAATACGAAACAGACTCCAGGTTCTGAGCTGTCAGCACAGAGCCCAATGTGGGGTTCGAACCACGAACCTTGAGAACATGACCTGAGCCAAAGTCAGATGCTTAACCAACTGAGCCACCCAGGCACCCTGAAATTGTATCCCTATCTTATGGCATACACAAAAATTAATTCAAAATGGATTAAAGACTTGAACGTAAGATCTGAAACCATAAAACTCCTAGAAGAATACATAGGTAGTAAACTTGACATCAGTCTTGGAGGTGATTTTTTAAATTTTCATTTGCATGGAATATATTTTTTCAACCTTTCACTTAAAATCTTTGTGTGTCCTCACATCTGAAGTGAGTCTCTGGTAGGCAGCATGTAGATGGGTCTTTTTTTTTTTTTTTTATCCATTCAGCCTCCACTCGCTGTCTTAGTCCATTTACAGTCAAAGTAATTATTGATAGGTATGTACTTAATTGCTCTTTTGCTAATTGTTTTCAGGCTGTTTTGTAGTTCTTCCCTTCCTTTCTTCTCTGCTCTTGTCCTTTGTGCTTTGATGATTTTCTTTAATGGGTGCTTAGATTCCTTTCTTTTTATCTTCTGTGTATCTACTGTAGGGTTTTGCTTTGTGGTTACCACAAGGCTTCATGACTTTTTCTTTTTTTTTTTTAAGCACCAGCAATGCATTCCCTTCGTAGGTACTTAGCAGGCTTTAAAAAACTTGTGTAGAGCCCCTGACTTAGTTGGTTGGGTGTGCGACTCTCCATCTTGGGGTGTGGGTTCAAGCCCCACATTGGGTGTAGAGATTACTTAAAAAAAATCCTGGGGGTACCTGGGTGGCTCCATGGGTTAATTGTCGACTCCAGACAGGTCATGATCTTGCCTTTTGTGAGTTCAAGCCCCACGTCCGGCTTTATGCTGACAGCTCAGAACCTGGAGACTGCTTCAGATTCTGTGTCTCCCTCTCTCTCTGCCTGCAAACACCGTCTCTCCTGCAAACACCGTCTCTCTGTCTCTCTCAAAAAGAAACAAACATTAAAAAAAAATTTTTTTTAAATCTTGTATGTGTGATGTCTGGTATTCTACCAATTGCATTGTAGTGTAATTTGAAACTTCTTTACACATTGTCTTGCTTTTAAAAAAAAGGCTGTTTTGGGGCATCTGGGTGGCTCAGTTGGTTGTGCATCATGATCTCGTGGTTTGTGAGTTCAGCCCCGTATTGGGCTCTGTGCTGACAGCTCAGAGCCTGGAGCCTGCTTTGGATTCTGTTGTCTCCCTCTCTCTCTGCCCCTCCCCCACTTGTGCTCTCTCTCTCTGTCTCTCAAAAATGAATAAATGTAAAAAAAAATGTTTTTTAAAAAAAGGCTGTATTGAGTTTGGGGGACTTAGTGTAAACGTTTGCTGTATAAAAATAATTTGAAAAAATTATATCAGAAGATGTTTAAGCATATTCTAAAAAGTTTAGGGCTCCTGGGTGTCTCAGTCAGTTAAGCTTCCAACTTTTCATTTTGTCTCTGGTTATGATCTCCTAGTTAGTATGATCCAGTTCCACGTCAGGCTCTGTGCTGACAGCATGGAGCCTCCTTGGAATTCTCACTGTCCCGCTCTCTGTCCCTCCCCCACTTGCATGCACGTGCTCGCTCTCAAAATAAATGTTTAAAAATAAATAAAAATAAAAACGAAGAGGTATTTCATAGGAAAAAAATTCAGTTCTGTGGTGTATGCCTGTAATTACCGGGCCAAAATGGAAGAGAAATGGAAACCTAGAAAAGTAATGACCTTAAAAGCCACTTTTTCCCTGAGGGCATTTGCTGGTTTTGGAAACATTAAGTTTTGATGCCTTGAAGGTGTGGAGTGAACAGAAATTAAAGTCCAGAGTCTGCATATGAGAGTATACAGGAGACTTCTGTGCCATAAGCTGAGACCCTCGAATACTATGCTCAGGGTGAGAATAATCTTGAAGTGGACAACCCTTACTGGAAGCCTAAATTGTAATCTTGAATTTATTTTAAGTTGTACTGGACAGGTAGTATTCCCAGGTACCTGACAGAAACAAATGCAGACCTTTTCTTGAGGAATATATTTTTATCCTAGTTCTCAAATTATTTGTGCAAACTACTTTTCGAGTACAAGGCCCATCTAGATGTACCTGCTAACAAGATACCATGAGCAAGAAAGACAATAATGAAAACAAAATCATAGACTTCAGATATTGAGCTATTGGTTGCAAATTATAAAGCAAATATTTATAAACAACTGTATTTACAGGGCTGTTACTACAGCCTGTTACTACAACTGGGTTGGCTGTAGAATCCATGCGTGCAGGCTACTGAAGGCAAATTTTAGAGGTGTTTGAAAAAGACAAAAATAAAAAATGAATAAAATAACAGAAGAAACCCTTCTGCAATACTGATCTCCTGAAAACTGAACATATATTATGTTCCAAGCAAACCTAACAGAAAGAGAACCGCATGAGGACATATTTATGGATTTTCAAGTCTCAGATATAAAGAACGCATACAGAAAAAGAAATCCATAATAGCAAATTTTAGATGAAAATTTAGATGGAAATTTGAAGATCAAATTGTTAAATATATAGGTTCAATTTAGGTTGTTTGTATATGAAGGTAACAGACATTCTTTAAATGTGCAAAGGCTTGGGAAATCTGCCCTCCCCATGCCTTTTTGTGTAACGTTACTTAATGACAACATTAGAATAACGACAAATTTGAAACCTCAAGAAGGGAGACTACTGGTGTTGTAAAGGATGGGTAGTAATCAAAGAAACCATATAAATTTATATATTTATATTTATTATTTGTAAAATTAATTTTTATTTTAGAGAAAGAGCATGCAAGTGGGGGAGAGGGGCAGAGAAAGAATCTTAAGCAGGCTCCATGCTCAGTGCAGAGTCTGACATTGCTCGGTGTCATGACCTGAGCTGAAATCAAGAGTCAGACGCTCAACTGACTTAGCCACCTAGGCCCTCCCATCCATCCATCTTTCTTCCTTCCATTCTTTCTTTGTTTCTTTTGTCTCTTTTCTTTCTTTCTTTCGTTTCTTTTGGCGCTTTTCTTTTCTTTTTAATATCTTATTTTTAAGTAATCTCCACACCCAATGTAGGGTTCAAATCAACCCTGAGATCAAAAGTTGCGTGCTCTACTGACTGAGCCAGCCAGGTGCCCTGCTATTGTATGTTTTCTAATTTAATCTTGACAAGATTCAAAAAAAAGAGGCAGATCAGGTATTATTCTCATTTTATAGATCAGAAAATAGAAGTTTCAGGGCTACTAATATTTGACAAAGATCAAGTGGTTAGATAAATGGCAGAACCACAACTAAGACCTGGTCTAGAATTACTCAGTGTTAGCTATGATGTTATCAGTATTATCTAGGATGACAGGAACAGTAATATCCTCATAAGAGGTTTTACCAAAAAAAAAAAAAACAAAAAAAAAAAAAAAAAACAAACCCAAAAAAACCTGATATAGGCAGCACTTCAATGTACTTTCATCCAATGAAAAAAAGTTAATTAACCCAACTTTTAATTCCTGATATAAACTTGATTTTTGTGTGAAGCATTATCCTTTTGCATGTATATTCATGAATGATACTGTTCTGTGATTTTATTTATTTTTCATAATGTTCTTGTAAGGTTTTACTATCAGGGTTTTTCTGGGATCATAAGTTGAATTGGGAAATATTTACTTTTTTCCTGATCTTTGAAAGAGTTTGTATAAGGTCCGTATTATTTTTTCCTTTAATTTTTGCTGTAATTCTCTAGTGGAACCATCTGGATTTGGAAACCATCTGTATGTGTGGAAATATATATATTTTTTAAAGATTTTATTTTTAAGTAATCTCTACATCCATTGTGGGGCTCAAACTCACGCCCCTGAGATCAGATGTTGCATGCTGTACCAACTGAGCCAACCAGGTGCCCTCTGGAATTATTTTTAATTGTGGATTTCGTTTTTTCAAATAATTACAGGACTTTTCAGATACTTTAAATGTAAGTTCATTCAGGTAACAGTTATTAATTAACTGAATTTATTGTTTGAATTTCATTTAACAAAGTTACAGCATTTTGAGCTTTAAAATCTTAATGCTAGATACCACTTAACGCGTTTTTTAAACTTTGATAAAGTATACGTAACATTAAATTTACCATCTTAGCAACTTTTTAGCATACAGGTCAGTACTATTTAAGTATATTCACATTGTGTGCAACAAATCTCCAGAACTCTTTTCATCTTGCAGAATTGCAGCTATACTCACCAAGCAACAATTCCCTACCCTCCCTTTACCCCAGCCCCTGGCAACCACCCTTGTATTTTTTGTCTCTGAATTTGGCCACAGTAGATATTAAATAAGTGGCATCATACAGTGTCCTTTTGTGATTGGTTTATTTCATGTAGCATAACATCCACAAGGTTCATCTATGTTGTAGTGTGTCAGAATTTCCTTTTTATAAGGTTAATGTTCCATTATATGTATGTACCACATTTTGTTTATCCATTCATCCATCAGTAGACCCTTAGGTTGCTTCTTCCTTTTTGATGTTGTGAATAATGGTGCTATGAACAAAGGTGTACAGTTATTGGGGTGCCTGGGTGGCTCATTCGGTTGAGTGACTAACTCAGCTCAGGTCATGATCTCACAGTCTTTGGGTTGGAGCCCCACGTCGGGCTCTGTGCTGACAGAGCCTGGAGCCTACTTCTGATTCTGTGTCTCCCTCTCTCTGACCCTTCCCTGCTTGCTCTCTGTCTCTGTCTCTCTCAAAAATAATAAGCATTAAAAAATAATGTATACAGTTATCATTTCAATACTCTGAATTCTTCTGGGTGTATACCCTAGAGTTGCTGGATCATACAGTAATTCTATTTTTAATGTTTTGAGGAGCCACAATATTGTTTTCCATTTTATAGTTATAGCAACGGAAGACTTCAAATTTTATATACTTTGGTATGTCAGTAACCTATATTTCACTAGTAATTTGCCTATTTCACCAAACTTGAAAATTTATTGACATAATGTTGTATCTTTAATATCTGTAGTGATATTTTTTTTTCACTTAAATTGGTCACTTAAGCCTTTTTCCTCCTCTTTTAAAAATCAGTGTTTCCTGGGGGCACCTGGGTGGCTCAGTTGGTTGAGTATCCAGCTCTTGATTTTGCCTCAAATCATGATCCCAGGGTCTTGGAATTGAGCCCTGCATCGGGTTGTGCACTGAGTGTGGAGCCTGCTTAAGATTTTCTTTCTCTCTCCATCCTCCTTTCCCTCTCTCCCCCCTCCCCCCACCTCTGCCTCACTCCTCCACTTGCTCTTTCTTTCTAAAATAAAAAAATATCAGTGTTTATCTTTTATGGTATTTTGTTCATTTGTTCTTGTCCTTATTATGTCGTACTTTAAGTTTAGTACTTTGTTGTTGGTCTCACACTCTTCGGGTCTGATTTGTGTTTGCCCATGCTCGTCTGGGTTTGTGTGATTGCTCTCCCCTTCTTTCTACCCCTTTGAAAACAAGTTTTCACAGGTACCATTTTTTTGTTTGTATGTTTAAATGAGGAGAGTAAGTTGGCGAGAAAAAAGTTGAAGTGTTAGAAATGATAGCATCTTTTAGCACTAGGCTTCATCCATTATCAGCTGTACTAAAAATTCTCATATACTCTGATTGACAAGATTATCAAATGCAGCTTATAACCGTGTTACTCTTTTTTTTACCCTCTCTTTGGCAGGACCCGTTGGGGCCCAGCCCCTACTCATGGTGCCCAGAAGACCTGGCTATGGCACCATGGGCAAACCCATTAAATTGCTGGCTAACTGTTTTCAAGTTGAAATCCCAAAGATTGATGTCTACCTCTATGAGGTAGATATTAAACCAGACAAGTGTCCTAGGAGAGTGAACAGGTAAGAATCGTGAAGTCATGGAGATTATTTTGCTGTTGATATTTGTTTGCTTTAGTAATTATGTTTATCTTTCACATTGAATAACAATAATAATGTTTAACAGTTTGACCAAGCACACATGGTAATTTGTTTTGAAAAAGAAATTGTACTTCAGAGCTGTGATGTTGGGAAAAATCTACAAATAGCCTTGAAATTTTCTCATTATAGCATAAGCTCACATGTTTTCTCTGTGATAATAGAGAAGGTCCAGCTCCTTTTTACATGCTCTTGAAATCAGACTAAGCATATCTTTTCCATTGCTGTTGGTTAACATATCTGTGCTTTCTTTTTTTCTCCCCTTTACGTGCCCACCTTATTTATCCCTTTAAAATGATGGGATGGTAGCAGTAGTGGGTAGAAATAGCGGTTGTCATGTTTCATGCTTTCTGTTCTGGTCCTCAACTCCTGACTTTCCTTCCTTTTATGTAGGAACAAGTACATAATGATATAGAAACATTTATCAATATGCTTTTAGTAAGCTGCTTCTCTCAACCTCCCCCAAATGTATGTGTGTATGTGTATATACGTATATGTATGCTTGTGGTTTAGGCAAAAAGGGAAGATAAATGGAACTTATGACATGGTATACACCATGAAGGAGGTTTTAAAAAACAAAATAGGCGCCTGGGTGGCTCATTTGGTTAAGTGTCTGACTCTTGGTTTTGGCTTAGGTCATGATCTCACAGTTTGAGAGTTCAAGCTCGTGTTGGGCTTCATGCTGGCAATGGAGGCTGCTTGGGATTCTCTGCCCCTCCCCCGCTTACTGTTTCTCTCCCTCCCTCCCTCTCTCTCTCTCTCTCTCTCTCTCTCTCTCAAAATAAATAAATAAACTTTTAAAAAAAAAGCAAAACAAAACAAGACATACAGACAAAACACTTAGAAAACAGTGATACTCAACTTAGCATTTTGATTTATGCTATCAAATATCCCAGCCTTTTCTTATTCAATAAGTATTATTAAGAGTCTTCATTTAAGACATAGGTGGTTCTTGCTGTCAAGAAATTCATCATTTAGGGGCACCTGGTGGGGCTCAGTTGTTTGAGCGTCCGACTCTGGCTCAGATTATGATCTCCCAGTTCATGGTTTTGAGGCCCATGTCATACTCTGTGCTGACAGCTTGGAGCCTCCTTCAGTTGCTGTGTCTCCCTCTTTTTCTGCCCCTCCCCTGCTCTTGCTCTGTTTCTCTCTCAAAAATAATTAAACATTGGGGTGCCTGGGTGGCGCAGTCGGTTAAGCGTCCGACTTCAGCTAGGTCACGATCTCGCGGTCCGGGAGTTCGAGCCCCGCGTCGGGCTCTGGACTGATGGCTCAGAGCCTGGAGCCTGTTTCCGATTCTGTGTCTCCCTCTCTCTCTGCCCCTCCTCCGTTCATGCTCTGTCTCTCTCTGTCCCAAAAATAAATAAACGTTGAAAAAAAATTTTTTTAATAAAAAAAAAAATAAACATTAAAAAAAAAGAAATCCATCATTTAGATAAGACACATAAGAAATATGAAGTGAATGAGCACTAAGAGAGTTTGCTATAACGTGTAAAAAAAAAAAAAAGAAACCATCATATGAATGTAATGTGGAGTGCAGAGTTCTTTCTGAGGTCACTTGCCTACTGCAAAATTTATTTAATTCCCTGTGGCCTACAGAATGACATCTCAAATTTAGTATAATATACCCTTCTTTGTTTGGCTCTAATCTATATCCTTTACCATATTCTACAGTCTTACCTGGAATGCCCTTTCTGCCCTTATCTCTCTGGCAAACTTCTATTATATTTCAAGACACACCTTTTGAACTCCGTAGTCAGAGGTAGTTCATTCTTCTGTGACCTTATAGTACTTGGTATACAATGCTGTTATAGTATTTTTAGTGTATATTGGTTACTTGTTGCTTTCCTCTTCTCACAGTATAATTTCTTCATGAAAAGGAATACTCTTTTTCATTATCTTTGTAGTGCTGATATTAGCTTGATGATTGGCACATAATAGTAGAGTGAATGAAAGCTTATAAAAGTAAAATGAGATGAACATGATGGTGAGGGGGCAGGAAAGAGAACTGGACATTATAAAAGGCTATATTTACCCAGAGATTTTCAGTGTCCTACCCTTTTCTCTTAAGGTCCATAAGCTAGTCTTTGTCTTAGAGTCCTTCCTCTCTCATCTGTCTTTCTGCTAGCCATCTGCTTATGGGGACCCAACTATCTTCATGCCACACTCTCAAATTCCCTTTTTCTTGTTTCTCAAAACTGGGGTGTTAATCTGTAAATTTGAAGGATAATCCTGGCCCTTTCGATTGATGTCTAATATTTTATTTTATCTTTTTTTTTTTTTTTAATGTTTACTTATTTTGAGAGAGAGAGAGAGTATGCACTCAGGATGGGCAGAGAGAGGGGGAGAGATAATCCCAAGCAGGCTCCATGCTGTTAGAGCAGAGCCTGACTTGAGGCTTGATCCCTGGGAGCATGAGATTATGACCTGAGCCAAGATCAAGAGTTGGACACTTAACCGACAGAGGGACCCAAGTGCCCCATATTTTGTTTTATTTTTTAATATTCTTCTTTTTTTTTTAAATTTTATTTATTTATTTCGAGAGAGGGAGAGAGAGAGAATCCCAAGCAGGCTCTGTGTTCCACACTGAGCCCAATGCAAGGCTCAGTCTCAAAAACCACATGATGATGACGTGAACACAAGAGTCAGATGCTCAACCGACTGAGTGTTGGTAGATATTTCTCTAAGGCAGATTTTTTTTTTAAATGTTTATTTATTCTTAAGAGAGAGAGCAACAGAGCATAAGCAGGGGAAGGGCAGATTAAGAGGGAGACGCAGAATCTGAAGTAGATTCCAGGCTCTGAGCTGTCAGCACAGAGCCTGACGCAGGACTTGAACCCACGAACTGTGAGATCGTGACCTGAGCCAAAGTCGGATGCCCAACCAACTAAGCCTCCGAGGCGCCCCTAGGGCAGATATTTCTGAACTCAATTCCTTACTACTGTCTTTCCCCCTTGCCCTGCCCAAAAGAGCCACCCCTAATTTTAGCAGTATATAGTAAAGAATTGTTGTTGGTTATTGATTAAGTAGGAGAATCATATGATGAAAATGTTAGGAAAATAAAATTGCTTTAAAGACAAAATGGGTTATAATTTAGAAAATAATGGGAAATGGAGGCTTGGGGCTTAGAGGGATGTCAGCTGAGACTTTTTTTAGTTTTTCAGAGTTCTGAGGGACTAGTGTAATATTAGGTTAAAAAAAATAACAAAATTATTTATTAGGTTTGTTCCTTCTCCTATATAACTTTTTATTTTTGGTAGGAATGAGGAAGTTATTTGTATTTTATGTAAGTGTATATGAAATTGGGGTGCCTGGCTGACTCAGTCAGTAGAGCATTTGACTCTTGATCTCAAGGGTTGTGAGTTCAAGCCCCATGTTGGGCATGAAGCCTACTTAAAAAAAGAAAGAAGTTAAATAGTGTAGAATTTCACATGTGGATGCTCAACATATTGGTTAAGTTTGGGAGAAATGTATGTAATAATTTGGTGTGTGCATTCTGGTTTTAATTTACTTCCCTAATTATATTTTGTCTTACGGTTGTTTTGTCTTGTTATATTGTTTGCCAGTAGGAGTAAAACATCTGTAATTTAGATGTTTCCAAATGGAAGTTTTTTATCCTGTATCTTTAATTTGAGTTTTCACAGGAGCTACAGGATTTCTTTGAGATTCTTAAAATGATATAAATCAACTTTACTCTGTTTCTTTGTTAATAATGACTTGATTTTATGTCAGCATTTGTAGAACTTACTGCCTTTATTCCTTCAAAAGAGTAACTTTTATCCTCACTTTTTGCAATATTGCTACGTAACTAGTTAGTTAAAATTGTAGACTTCTGAAATTCATTCAGTTCCTACTCTTCAACAGCTAGAACTCGAGAAGTTAGAAGAAACTAGATACAACTAGACAATTCCTATTCCATATTAGCTAAACAGATATGGGCCAAAATGCCTCAGTATTTAAATCAACGGATAGGAGGTTTTTCTTGTCCATATGCCACATGCTCAAATATTTGGCACCATGGTATTAATCATAATAGTAGAATGATGGATTGTAGCCAAACAAGTTTCCACTTTAGTCATAGGAGTTTTCTTGGACAAAAAATACCCAGGAAATGCTTGTGAGTCATTTTTTGTGAGTCAACTTCTCTACTTCAGATTTTCTGTCTATTGCTTGTTTTGTCCTTTCCTCACCCCTTTAGGCTATGTGTGTGTTGTTTTTTTTGCCAACGTAATGATTTTGATTGAAAATGATCATTTGGTAAAAGAGCATGTTTGTTAAGCAGACTTTAAATGTTTCCAGTTTTTTTTAAGTGCATGGTCTCAATAACTAAAAATCACATATTTTTAGAAATACTGACCTAGAGTATAAATTCCTTAACTTGAGGTTTTATGCTAGTTTGTCCAACTGCTAAATATGTATTGGGATAAACCTCAAATGGATTGTTATGTACTTACTCAAAATCATTAAGTAGTGAAATATATACATGGGAAAAATTGTATAAAAGCATGATTATAACTGCAAGATCTGTTATTGTTAAACATGAAGTAAAGATTCGAAGGAATCTTGAGATGGTATTAGATTGTGGTTGAATTTTTTTGGTTCAGTTTTCTTTTATAAGTGAAACATTATCTTATACTCATTGTACTATTATCACTGTTACTCTTGTGTCGTAATTCGTGATACAGTGCCAAATATTTGTGCATGTTGCATATGGTTGTGGTGTAATACTGATGATTGAATTTTAGAAGAAAAAAAATAAATCCATATTGATTCCATTTTGGCTTTTAAATGGAAATCTCAGATCAGAGTCTTGGAAAGAACTCCCTTTCTGGTGTTATTAGGAATGTCATTGGCACAGTGTTGTAAATAAGTGATAAGCCAAGAGAGGGACATGCTTTTTTAAAATGATAACTTCATTTATACGAAATTCACATAGTATACAACTCAAAGTGTATAATTCAGTAGTTTTTAGTATGTTCAGAGAGTACAACTTTCTTGATAATTGCTTATTTCAAGTTTTTATTTAAATTCTAGTTAGTTAACATATACCACAATCAAGTTTTAGAACATTTTATCCTCCCAAAAAGAAACCCCATTACTCCTTAGTAGTCACTTACCATTGCCTCCCCACCCCTATCCCACAACCCCTGCCAACCACTAATCTACTTTCTGTCTCAACAGATTTGCTTTTTCTGGGTATTTCATATAAATGGAATCATATAACGTGCCGCCTTTTGTGTGACTGACCTCTTTCACTTCACATGTTTTCAAGGTTCATCCATGTTGTAGCATGTATCACTACTTCATCCCTTTTTATTACCAAATAATACTCCATTGTATGGATATTTTGTTTATTGATTGATTCATCAGTTGATGGACATGAGCTGTTTGCGCGTATGAATAATGCTATGAGCGTTTGTATACAAGATTTTGTGTAGACATGTGTTTTCATTTCTTTTGGGTGTATTGCTAAGAGTGGAATGATTTGGTAACTCTGTTTAGTCTTTTGAGGAACTGCCAGACTCTTTTCCAAACTGGCTGCATCATTTTACATTCCCACTAGCAGTGTATGAAGATTAAAGTATCTCTGCCTCCTTGCCACCATTTGTTATCTATCTTTTTAATATAACCATCCTAGGAGTTTTAAGTAGTGTCTCATTGTTATTTTTATTTGCATTTCCCTGATGGTTGATGATGTTGGGCATGTTTTCATGTACTTATTGGCCATTTGTATATGTTTGGAGAAATGTCTATTCAGGTTCTTTGCCCATTTTTAAGTTGGATGTTTTGTCTTTTTGTTACTGAGTTATAGGAATTTTTTTACAAGTATGGTTAAAAGTGCCTTATTAGATATAATGATGTGCAAAAATGTTCTCCTTTTCTGCATGTTGCCTTTCACTTCCACTTTCTTGACGTTTTCCTTTGAAGCACATTTTTTATTTTGATGAAGAACATTTAATTTTTTCTTGGGCCAGATGCCCTTTTGGTGTCATATCTCTAGAGGAGTATACTTCTGATTAAAATGATTTAGAGAACATACCCCAGAAAACACTGCTGGTGAAAATCAAACAATTGTAGTTTTGAGTATTTAACTATCTTGGAGAAACCGTACCATACAGTATATGTCAGTTAATAAGCATGTTTTATTTTCCTTGTTAATCGCTTGGAAGATAGGAAAGCTAACAAGTGGTGATTATTTCAAGTCTCAAGAATTCTTTTTTTTTTTTTAATTTTTTTTTTTTAACATTGATTTATTTTTGAGACAGAGCATGAATGGGGGAGGGGCAGAGAGAGAAGGAGACACAGAATCGGAAGCAGGCTCCAGGCTCTGAGCCATCAGCCCAGAGCCTGACGCGGGGCTCGAACTCACAGACCGCGAGATCGTGACCTGGCTGAAGTCGGATGCTTAACCGACTGCGCCACCCAGGCGCCCCTCAAGAATTCTTTTTTTTGTAAGTTTATTTATTTATCTTGAGAGAGAGAGAGAAGGACAGAGAAGAGGGGTAGAAAGAGAGAGAGAATCCCAAGCAGGCTCTGCTCTGTAGTACTCAAACTCGCCAACTGTGAGTGAGATCATGACCTGAGCCGAAACTAGGAGTCAGCCACTTAACCTACTGAGCCACCCAGATGCCCCTGAAATCTCAAAAATTCTTTTAAGTAGCATCTAGATAAGTTACTCAGTAGTATTTAGTCTCCTAGCTAATATTTCTACAATATATTTGAAGTTCAAAGATAGTTTTATAAGTAAATATATTTCTAAAGGGACTAGTAGGTAGGGTTTATTTCTAACATCTATTTGTGTAGATTTCAATTATAGTAACAGCTGTATAGTATTCTGTTATTGGTGTGGAATTTCCTTATTTTTAGTCTGCTGCATTTTTTTTTTTTTTTCTTAAATTGAGTTAAATCAATTTAAACCAATTATCTGAGGGGCACCTGGGTGGCACAGCCTGACTTCAGCTCAGGTCATGATCTCATGGTTCGTGAGTTCAAGCCCTGCATCAGGCTCTGTGCTGACAGCTCAGAGCCTGGAGCCTGCTTCAGATTCATATTCTCTCTCTCTCTCTCTCTCTTTCTCTCTCTCTCTTAAAAATAAATAAACATTTAAAAAATTTTTTAAGTAAACCAGTTATCTGAATTTGCTATATAGTTGTACCAAGGTAGAATGCTGTTTAGTACAAGATTTAAAGAATATATGGACTCTGACTGGAATTACAATTCTAAATTCTGCAGTAACTTTTAAAACTTAAAGATCATTTTAAGATCATCCTGCTTTCATTAAGTGTTTCACTCACTGTGCCCCTTTTTTGTAAGATACAAAAGATGCAAGATACAATAAGGTACAAGGCAAAATAAGATGATCCCTGCTAGAGATTCCATCGTTTGTATGTAGTGAGAAATCCTGTGAGTTGTGCATTATGTGCTGTGATGAAAGAGTAATGATTCCTGCTTTTAGTTAGGGAGGAAGATGTGATACATGACATGGTATCTGAACTAAATAGTGGAGTAGGAGAAAGAATATATAGAGTGAACATAGCAAAAGCTTGACATATTTATGTAACAGAAATAGGCCAATATAAATACAGTAGCTCGAATCTAAAAATTTAGCCAGAGGGGAAGTTATGAAGGGTCTTAAATCCATGCATGCTGAGGCTTATGAATTCAGAAACCGTGAAGAGCCACTGGAGGCTTTGAGCAAATGAGGAACATCTATAGTTAAAAGCATAACTAATGGCAGTGTGACGAATGAATTAGAGAAGAGAATGACCAGAGTTCTGGAGAACATTGGGAAGGCTGTTGCAGTCGTCTAGATCAATAGTCTTCAAATCTTTGATTACTCATCCCCATTAGTTAATACATGTTTGACCATGGACTGAACAGTAAATAAATAAATGTATATGCACACACATTTAAAGTTTTTAAATGTATAGAAATGTACTAGTGTCCTAATGTATTACATAATTATAGAAAAATTCAAGGTGGGAAACAATATTTTGAAATAAACTATTTGAAATAAAATAAAAAAAATTTTTTTTTTAACGTTTATTTATTTTTGAGACAGAGAGAGACAGAGCATGAACAGGGGAGGGTCAGAGAGAGAGGGAGACACAGAATCCAAAACGGGCTCCCGGGGCTCGAACTCACGGACCACGAGATCATGACCTGAGCCGACGTTGGACGCTTAACCGACTGAGCCACCCAGGCACCCCTGAAATAAACTATTTAAAAATATGTTTACTAATTTGAAAATTTCAGATTAATACACCAAAAATCTGATTGAATATATTCCATACACTTGAACTGAAATAAGTTGCAACATGCTGAAGTGAATGAATGAGAATTCCAATGTTGATTCTTTTCTTTTTAATTGAAGTGTAGTTGACATACAACATTATATTAGTTTTAGGTATACAACATAGTGATTTGACAACTCTATACATTATGCTGTACTCATCACTGTACTTATAAAAGTGTAGTTATCATCTGCTACCATACAGCATTATTACAATACACTGTTAACTCTTATATGTTGCAGAAGTCCTATTATTCTCTTAGGGTTCCTGGTGTGCCATATGTTATATCTGATCATATGACATGGGATAAGTGACAATAATAGTGTTGATTCATATTCATGAATGTTTATAAATCTTAATTTCTAATTATTAGATGAAAATTAAATGTTTTTTTTTCTCACATCCTCCAGCATACCCCCTAGTACCTCTGATACCTACTTTTCTAGATTAGAGGTAGTGTTTTCTAAGACTTAACTGCCAGCAGTGGCAGTGGTGATGAAAGGGAGGGCTTAGATGTAACATTTGGAAGAAAAATGAGTAATTTCGGTGTAGAGGGAAAGGGAAAAGAGATTTAGGTGTGGAGGGAAAGACCTCATAGTTCCTAGCTTGTGCAATAATGATAGCCTTCACAGAAATACAGGTGGTGAAAGGACCAAGTTTTTTATTTCTGTTTTGGATATTTGGAGGTAAAATTGCATAAGAAACATGAAAATAGAGAAATTCAATAGATAATTGGAAATAAGTGTCTAGAGTTCAAGAAATCAAGATAGAGATTGAGATTTGAGAAGTGTCAGCATACAGGTGATAGTTAAAAGCTAGAGGCGGGGAAGAAGCTAGGGAAAGTATGCAGAGTCAAGATTGAGAATGGATTTCTGGGGATTCTGTGTTTAACGTTTACCAACGAAGACACTTAGATTGGAAAGATAAGAGAACCAGGACAAAGTATAAGCTGTTTCAGAGAAGCCAGGACTGTAATAGTTGAAAAGAGATCATGTCTTTTAAGAAGTCACTGGTGGCCTGAGGGAGAAGTGTTCTAGAATAGAGTTGTTAGTGTAAGTCAGCTTGAGTCAAAAAATGATTGCTCAATCTAAAGTAATCTATCAGTTATCTGTGAATACTAGAAATTTACTCCACTGGTTTAGCTAGTGTGGTTACATAATACTATGAAAGAATTCACACCCATGTGAAATTATTATGAAGATAGTTTATAGTAAAATGCTCTGGTGTACTACAAATTTTATATTATAAAATATTAAAAATTTGATCTAAAGTATAACCCCTTCTCTACTCTCTATTTTTAAACTTTATTGTGATGCAGAAGTGTTCATTTGGCTACCTTCTGTCTTACTTACTGAGAAGTTATGAAGATAAATTCAAGGTTGGAAGGATATAAGGAGAGACTGCCAGCTTGTTTTAGTTGTGTTTTATAAGTAAGCATCTGGGTGATTTTATCTTCTTGTTATACCTTAGCAATCTTCCTTCTTTGTCTCTATACTATAGTGACAGATTAATTTATTGTAGCTGTGAATACTAAACTAATGTGAAGAGTCACTTCTGGGGGAAAATATTATTTCATGGTTTCTCTTATAGACTAGAATAATATTTCCCATTCTACCTTTTGGGAGCAGAGAATAAGAGGTACCTAGAAAAGAGATGAAGATGGGTCTCTATGAGCATATAGTAACAATTAACAAAAATAATTTCTTCTCTTTTTTACATTAAAATTTCCCTCTCCTACCATTTTTCTGCTGTATGAGTCAGGTGGTAAAGTGGAACTTACTGAAACCAATATTAAATTTTACTTTACAGTCTGTGCACCAGAGCATGATGGAGTCAAAAGACTTGGTACCAGAATGTAGGAAGTGGTGGTTGAGGTAAGAGTGGGAAAGGTAGGCTGTAGCCCTTTGTAAGACCAATATACTCAGGTAGGTTCCATTTTTGTAGTGATCACCAGATATTCTTAAGGAGTTTTAAATTCTATCCTGAGGTTCTACAAAAATGTATCATACTATACAAGAATTCTTTCCTTCTCAGACTAGGGTTATTAGTAAAAGGAAGCCACTAAAGACTGGTTAGAAGTTCTTCTCTCCCTTTTCTCAGATTTTCTTTCCCAAATTGCTTTCCTAAATATTGCTTTAGAAGTTAAAATATTTTGTGTGTCTTGGTTATTGTAAACTTACTACGATTTACTCTTTAAAATTTTTTTTTCTTTATGTGTATTTATTTTTGAGAGAGAGCGAGCGAGCAAGTAGGGGAGGGGCAGAGAGAGAGGGAGACATAGAATCCGAAGCAGGCTCCAGGCTTTGAGCTGTTAGCACATAGCCTGACACGGAGCTCGAACTCAGAAACTGCAAGATCATGACCTGACACTTAACTGACTGAGCCACCCAGGTGCCCCTCCTTTTTTAAATTTTTAAAAATTTTAAATAAAATAATTATTTTTATACTACAATTTACTCTTAAATGTTGCTCTAAAATTTCTACATTTGAACAAAAGATCAAAGGAATTCTCCTCATTGTTATAATAAAGACAACCTCACATAAGACAAAAACAGCTCCACAACTATGATAAAGAGAAAATTCAGTTCACAGTTTATGTTAATTACCAGAATTCATTCTTTGTATTAATGCATTGTGATGCATCTGTTTGTTGTTTGGAAGACTTCAGTATTTCAACAGAGTTTTGAAGTATAGTTATGAGATAATTATGCTTAAATTTTTAAATAAAAATAGAATATATATTGGCTTTTTCCCCCCAAAAGTGCTTACACTGATATCCCATATGGTCCCTGCAACAGCCTGTAGACTATTAGCCCATTTTTACTGATGAAGGAACTAAAGTCAGAGAGGCCAGGTAACTTTCATAACAACTTAGTGGCAAAGTGGGACTAAAAACTTATTTCTCCTCCAGTGCTTATGTTACCACGTGTTGCAAAGGTTTCTCATATTGGCAGTTTCCCAGTTCAGACTTTCTTCACAATACAGTGAGCAACTTTGCTGCTATAGCTGAATAGATGTCTAGATAAAGCACTATTTTAGAGTTTTTTCTTCAATTCCACAGCCTCTGTAATGAACATTCTTTTTTTTTTCTTAAGGTTTATTATTTTTGGCAGAGAGAGAGCACCACGCAAGCAGGGGAGGGACAGAGAGACAGACAGACAGAGGATCTGAAGTGGGCTCTGTGCTGACAGCAGAGAGCCCGATGCAGGGCTTGAATTAATGAACCAGGAGATCATGACCGGAGTTGAAGTCAGACGCTTAACTGAGCCACCCAGGTGCCCTGCCTGATGAACAGTCTAAAATACATTATCCTTTGCCATAGTATCTTTTGAGATAAGAAGTAAAATTTTGCAGTTCCTTGATTTGTCATTTTGTTAGTTTGCATACTAAAGTTTAATTAAAACTTTAAAGTGGTGCTTGGATGGCTCAGTCAGTTGTCTGACTCTTGATTTTGGCTCAGGTTATGCATGATCTTATGGTTCGTGGGTTTGAGCCCTGTATCGGGCTCTGCGCTGACAGTGCAGAGCCTGCTTGAGATTCTCTTTCTCCATATGCCCCCTCTCAAAATAAATAAATAACCTTAAAAAAAAACCAAAAAAACCAACCTCTCAGTTACATCAGATGAAAGTAAAGAGACATAATGATAAATGATGGTCCTTATAAAAGCTGATTCCCGGGGCGCCTGGGTGGCGCAGTCGGTTGAGCGTCCGACTTCAGCCAGGTCACGATCTTGCGGTCCGTGAGTTCGAGCCCCGCGTCGGGCTCTGGGCTGATGGCTCGGAGCCTGGAGCCTGTTTCCGATTCTGTGTCTCCCTCTCTCTCTGCCCCCCCCCCCCCCCCGTTCATGCTCTGTCGCTCTCTGTCCCAAAAATAAATTAAAAAACGTTGAAAAAAAAAATAAAAAAAAATAAATAAAAGCTGATTCCCTTTGAAATATAGGTTTTTGTAATTATGAACTTAAAAGTAGTTTAATGTCAGAATTGCCCAGTGTATATGGAATTCTAACACCATTCTTCTAAGGCTTTGAGAGCTTAAATTCAAATCAGTGTTTAGTGTAATTATTCATAAAGAAGTTTTTATATCTGATGCCATGGGAAAATCTGCAGTGTTTCATTATTTGATATTCTCCTAATTAAATTTTACGGTTAGAGTAGATTACAGACATTCATTTCAGTCTTCTGGTTGGTGTGTTCTAGTTGGTATCTTCATTGACATAACTGCTCCTCGAACTGTTCTAGCAAAGATGAACCCAGGTACTTTATAAGATAGTGTAATCTACTTGTGAATAGTTCTGGTGGTTAGGAAATGTGGGAAATTTTGTTCCAAAGTCTAGCGTCTTATATCTTTCCAACTATTTGTCCTAGTTCTATCCTTTCAAACAAGATAGATTTTCTACTTAGTTTATCACATGACAGTCATAATTTCCTTTGAGTCTTTCCTGTTCTGGACTTGAGGTCCGTAGTTTGATTTATTTATACTCATGTTACCTGAGGTTCTATCAGGATTACCTTCTTCTGGTTATATTTCATTTTTTTTAGGGTCTTAAATTTTTCCAAATTGAACAGAGTACTTCAGAATGTGAAGTGACCTATATAATATGTGATGGAATGGTTACTTACTTTATACTGGGATACTTAAATATATGCAACCTGATTTCCTTAATTTTGAGGAAGCTCTATCCCACTATTAGCTCATTCTGGACATAGAGTCATCTAAAGTCCCTTTCCACAAAAGCAGTGAGTAAGTTCACATCCTCTAATCTGTTCTTATTGCAGTTGAGCTTTTTAAACGTAAATGTTTAGATTTTACAATTGCCCCTGTTATGTTTCATCTTCATTGTGCTCATTGTTTTAGTTTTTTAGTGAATTTTAACATGCTAATTTCTTTTTAGCATACTAGTTGTGTCTCCCAAGTGTGTATAATTTGAGGGTTTCTTAATAGGTATTTTACTATTACTTACTATATGTAGGGCACTGGACACATTTCTTTTGTTATGGTATTGATAGTTTTTTTTTTGAAGGGGGTGCACTTTAGAAGTTTATTCTGGTTAAAAGTTTCCATGAATGTCCTAGTTAACTTAGAAAAAGAAAAGGAACTTGCCTTGCCCCAGCATAATAAAACACTTCAGTAATTGTGAAAACATAATGATACTGGTTTAAGAACAAATAGACTACTGGGGCAATATAGAGAACTCAGAGCCAGATTCATTTATTTGTTGAGAACTTATTAAGATAATAAGTTCTTATTAATAATAAATAAAAAAAATTTTTTTAAGTTTATTTATTTTGAGGCAGAGAAGAGTACCAGTGCATAAGCAGCGGTGGGGAGGGGGGACAGAGAGAGACAGAATCCCAAGCAGGCTCTGCTCCATCAGTGCAGAGCCCAAGGCAGGGCTCAAACTCACAAACTGTGAGATCATGACCAGAGCCAAGATCAAGAGTCAGATGCTTAACTGACTACACCACCCAGACGCCCCCCAAAATGGCATTTTTATTTGATTGTTTGTGTATAGACATAAATAGATGGTATGGGACAACTGGCTTACTATATGGGGAAAAATAAGACTCCTTATATAACACTGTTTATAAAGAAAAACCTCAGATGGATTAATGACCAAGATAATGTAGATAAAACTATAACATTAATAAAACATAATGCATCTTTGTGCCTTAGTATTAGGAAAGTATTTAAAACATCAAAAGCATGAAACCATAAGGTGAAAAATGATTCATTTGTTGATACAACATTAAGGATTTCAGTTCATAGACATAGACATTGTCAACAGGCATACAGCATTTGGAAGAAGATATTTGCAATGACTAAACCTGTTAATGAATCAATATCTGGAATATCGAAGAAACTCCTTCAATTCAACAAGACTGGGGCCATAAATGAAAAATGAGCAAAGGAAACAAAAGGAAATTCACAAAAGAAGAAACACAAATGCATGAAAGGATGCTCAAATTCATTAGTAATAGGAGAAATCTCAATTAAGACCATTTAGTTTGGGGCCCCTTGGTGACTCAGTTGGTTAAGCGTCGACCTCAGCTCAGGTCGTGATCTCACGGTTCATGAGTTCAAGCCCTGCATTGGATTCTCTGCTTCCGATCCTCTCTCCCTCACTCTGCCCCTTCCCCACCCGTGTAGTCTCACTCTCAAAAATAAACATTAAAAAAATAAATAAAACCTTTTAGTTTTACCTGCTAGTCTAGCAAAAATTAGAAAGCATAACTATATAACGCCAAATCTTGTCTGGGATATAGGGAAATGGGAACCTCCAGGAATGTGGGTTGTGGAGTCACTCTGGAGAGCAATTTGACAGTTCGTTTAGTTGATAAAATTCACTTGGACCTAACAATTTTGTTCCTGAGTGTATAACCAGAGATTAAGTCTCACTTAAGTCCATAAAGGGACATAGTAAGAGATATTGCATTGCTTATATCATATTTGGTGGCTGCAGTTAAAGTCTGCATCGTTGGGTGACAACATATGAAGTATTTTGCATCAACCAGAAACAATGAACTAAGTGTCCCACAGCAATATAAATACATTTTATTATTATTATTTTAATGTTTATTTTTGAGAGAGAGAGAGAAACAGAGAGACAGAGCACGAGAGGGGCAGAAGGAGAGGGAGACACAGAATCGGAAGCAGGCTCCAGGCTCTAAGCTATCAGCACAGAGCCTGACTTGGGGCTCAAACTCACAAACCATGACATCATGACTTGAGCCGAAATCGGACACTTAACCAGCTGAGCCACCCAGGCGCCCCAATATAAATACATTTTAAAAACCTAGTGCCAGAGAATAAAGAAGGGAATATATACAAATAGAAGGATGTTCAAACACATTAGGAGAAAATAATTTATGAAGGGGACAGGTGCTTAGGAAATGGAGGTGGAAGGAAAGAAGAGATGTCTTACATAGATGAATAATGATATGAATTGAGTATGATTTTTTTTTTTAATGTTTATTTTTGAGACAGAGAGAGACAGAGCATGAACAGGGGAGGGTCAGAGAGAGAGGGAGACACAGAATCTGAAGCAGGCTCCAGGCTCTGAGCTGTCAGCACAGAGCCCGACGCGGGGCTCGAACTCACGGACCGTGAGATCATGACCTGAGCCGAAGTCGGACGCTCAACCTACTGAGCCACCCAGGCGCCCCTGAGGAGTATGATTAACATAACCTTTCATACCTAAGAAATAAAAATGGAGTTTAGGGACTTGTTTGGCAGTGATATGTAAGTTGTGTTTGAGAAGAAAAAATAAAAGGCATAAAAACGAAGAGACTTAAAATAATCCAGGTACTGGGATATGAGGTTGTAATTTAGAATGGTGATAATTGGAAATGAACAGAACATCCTTAAGATGTTTTGTCACAGCTATTTTAATCTCCACCATTTTGATCCTGAGAGTGCTTTGATTGGGTTGCTAGGATTTGGTAAGCTTAAAATTATACCAGTTTATTGTTGAGTAAAAATTTGACAAAATAGTCAAAACATTCTTAAATATTAGATCTGTATAGTTTCACCTAAGAAACTGGACTTGATAATGGCTGCAAAAGAAAATCTTAAATGGCAGAAAATCTTTGAAATTTGTTTTCTATATAAAAACTGATCAGTGAAGCAATCGCTCTAGAAGAATTTGCTCTTCTAGAATTTGCTCTAGAAGAGTCTTGGTCTTGATTTAAATAGTTTCAGCAAATTTACTCTAGAAGAGTAAAATTTTTTTTACTCTAGAAGAGTCTTGGTCTTGATTTAAATGGTTTCAGCAAGATGAAATTGAAGAAGGGAAAAATGGAAATTTTGAGCATGTGGAAAATTGCTCTAGGTATCAGGTCAGCTTACTGTGTACCAGAAAACGCCTTTTTCTCTCCTTTCTCTCCTACCTACCCATAGGCTAGAATTCAGTATTTTTCTTTCCCATTTATTACATTTTTAAGTGTGTTGTAAGTTTTACCAGTAATATGTAAGTATACTCTCATCATAATATATTTAGATTATTTAAGCAAAATAAAAAAATCATTCTTCACTTCTCTCTTCAGAGGTAACCACTGTTATCTATTTGGTACATATCCTTCTAGATATCTTTCTACTGCTTTTACAAATAATGTGTGCACAAAAATAAACGTTGATTTGTGGATATTTAGTATTATTCTCACTATATTCCATTTGTTTTTAAATGTAAAAGTCTTGAATATCTTTCCATGTAAGTATATATAGGATAAAAATGTTTGCTAGGTAAAAACAGGCTTCAGTATATTCTTACTGGCTAGATAACGTAAGGATGATTTGGGGAGTTGAAAGGATTGAGGGGAGTATATGTGTGTTCTCAAAAATCTCACAGTCTAGTAGAAGTGAAGCCTATAATAATTATAATGCATTGGAGTAAATGTTCTAATAGATATATGTATTAAGGTGGTATTTGAGCACAGAGGGAAGAGCATCACTCTTTTGATAGAGAAATTAATGTGTCAGGTAGTACTCAGAAATGGTAAAAGGGTTTTAGGATCATTTTCTAGGGATAGTATTTTACAGGTCTACTGTGGCCCAGAATGATTTAAGTAATTCACTAGATTCATTTATCTGTCTTTTGTGAAATTTGTATTACTTGCCAGAAATTATTCTTTCTAGTGTCCTAAGGTATGGTCCTGAAAGTAGTATCTTTATCATGTATGATTGTCTTTTAGAATTTTGGCAGCTTTAAATAGTTCAGGAATTACTTTAGTTAAATGCTTGTATTTCATCATGCAGAGGATTATGTGAATGTATTTTTTTCCTTTTTTTAGAGAGGTGGTTGACTCAATGGTTCAACATTTTAAAGTGACTATATTTGGGGATCGTAGACCAGTTTATGATGGAAAAAGAAGTCTTTACACAGCCAATCCACTTCCTGTGGCAACTACTGGGGTAAGATGCAGTTCTTTATTGGAAAGTTATACTTTGGTGATGTCTCCTTTTAAATGCACTTACTACATTTTATTATAGTCCATAGATACATAAGAGTGTATCATTTATCTTTTTTAACTTTTTATTTTGAAATAATTTAAAACATATAGAAAAGTTGCAAGAACCATTCAAAGAACTCATATAGACCCTTTACCCAGATTCACCAATGTTCCCTTTTTCCCCCCAGATTATCTCCGCAGGCACATTATTATTTTTTTAAGTTTACTTATTTAGTTTGAGAGAAAGAGAGCATAAGTGAGTGGGAGAGGGGCAAAGAGAGAATCCCAAGCAAGCCCAATGCAGGGCTCACACCCGCAAACTGTGAGATCATGACCTGAGCTGAAACCAAGAGATGGATGCTCAATTGACTGAGCCCCCCAAGGGCCTCTCACCAGTGTTCTTTAACATTTGCCACATTTGTCTTATCGTTGTCTTATTTTTTACTCTCTTTATATCTATACTTATTTAGAGAGAGAGACACACATACGTACTTTTTTTCCTGAACCATCTCAATAGTAGGTTGCATATATCACACCCTTTAATATGTATTTCCTAAGAACAAGGATAAAAATTAAAGTACAGTTATCTACTTCACTGAATTTTTCATCTGTATGATAGTTTGGTCTGATCAACAACCCATATTCTTCCAGTGATGACTTTTAGCATTTTTTTTTTCCTCTGGTACAGAATTCAGTCCAGGTTTGTGATTGTATTTAGATACCATGTCTTTTTAGTCTTCATTATTCTAGAACAATTCCCCAGCATTTTTTGTTTTCCTTTCATGAAATTAACATGGTGGAAGATTACAGGCAAGTTATTTTGTAGAATGTCTCTCAGTCTGTGTTTGTTTGGTGTTTCCTCTTGATTAGATTCTGATTTCACATTTTTGACAAGAATAATTACACAAGTGTTCTTTCTTATCAGTGGATCATATCAGGATACATTTATATGTGTTTGTTCCATTAATGATGGTACTAAGTTGATCACTTGATTAAGTTGGTATCTGCCAGGTTTCTCCTGTCAAGTTTTTTTTTTTTCTCTTTAACTCTTGTGGGGAGATTTTATTTTTAATTGTGGTAAAATACACATAACATAAAATTTACCAGCTGAGGGCTCCTGGGTGGCTTAGTTGGTTAAGTGACTTCATTCAGCTCAGGTCATGGTCTCATGGTTTGTGAGTTCGAGGCCCACATTGGGCTTGCTGCTGTCAGTGAAGACCCTGCTTTGGATCCTTTGTCTCGTCTCCCTCTCTCTCTGCTCTTCCCTTGCTCATTCATTCTCTCAAAAAAAAAAGAAAAAGAAAAAAAGAAAATTTACCTTCTGAGCCATTTTTTAGGTCAGTTTAGTGGCATGAAGTACGTTCTCAGCCATCACCACCATCTATCTCCATAACTCTTTTTATCTTGTAAAACTGAAATTCTGTACTCGTGAAACACTACATCCCCATTCTTCCCTCTCCTCAGCCCCTAGCAACCACCATTCTATCTCTGTCTCTATGACTTTGACTACTCTCAGTGACTCATCTAAGTAGAATTATATGGTATTTGTCTTTTTGTGACTGACTTATTGCACTTGGCATTATGTCCTCAAGATTCATCCATGTTGTCATGTATGTCAGAATTTCCTTTTCAAGGATGAATAATATTCCATTGTATGTATATACCACATTTTGTTTATCCGTTCATCCATTGATGAGTACCTTTTGGCTATTGCAAACAATGCTGCTGTGAACACGGTTGTACAAATATCTGTTCCGGTTCCTGCTTTCAGTTCTTTTGTGTATAAGTGATAATTCTGGGGTGCCTGGGTGGCTCAGTCGGTAAGTGGTAATTCTGTTTTTAATATTTTCAGAAATCACCTTACTGTTTAGTACAGTGACTGCACCATTTTACATTCCCACTAACAATGCATAAGGGTTCCAAATTTTCCACACCCTTGCCAACACTTGTTTTCTGTTTTGTTTTTTTTTTTTTTTGATAGTAGCCATCTTAAGGGATATGAGATTATATCTCATTGTGGTTTTGATTTGCATTTCCCTAATGATTAGTGAGTTGAGAATCTTTTCATGAGCTCTTAGAAGCTCATTTGTATATCTTCATCCTTTGCCCGTTTTTTAAATTGCGTTTAGTTTTTGTTGTTGTTGAGTTGTAGGGATTCTGTATATATTCGTATCAGATACATGATTTGCAAATATTTTCTCACATTTTGTAGATTGCCTTTTCACTTTGTTGATTGTGTCCTCTGATGCACAGAATTTTATAATTTTGATATGGGAAATACTTTAAGGATCTTGTTTCTCATTAGAGAAAGTATTTTTATTTTTTTGAGGGGTGGGGGAGCTGCGTGAGTGGAGGAGGGGCAGAGAGAAATGAAGAGAGAGAATCATTTTGGGGGCAGGGAAAGGACAGGGAAAGAAAATCTTAAACAAGCTCCATGCCCAGCACAGAGCCTAACGCAGGGCTCAGTCTCAAAACTACAAGATCATGATCTGAGCGGACAAGAATCGGATGCTTAACCAAATGGTCACCCAGACACCTCTCTCATTAGATTTTTAAGTAATTGATGATTTTTGCTTGGAAGGATTATTACTATGTAGTAATGGTGATTTTCTAATTCTGTCATTCCTTCAACATTTATTAGTTGATATTCGACTATAAGGGAGAGAATTTTCTTCTCCCTAATATATTTCCCCTTATTTATTTCACTGTCCCAGTTTTCCTAGATTTGGCCATTGGGAGCCACTTTAAGCTAGTTCCTGTATCCCTTTGACATGACACACTTTTTTTTGAGTACTTCCTTATTTTCTGGCACAAGATGTTCCAGGCTAATCTTATGTTTTCCCTGCTATACCCATGCAACTGGCCCTTTGTCAAAGGAACAGTGATTTCTTTTGGTTGGAGGATGCAACTTAGAAACTGAAATCTGGGTACTGAATGTATTCATTGCTGCTGGAGTGCAGGTATTTGTAAAATGGACAGATGGGACATAAAAATACACAAATAAAAGAGACAATATATCATAAATATTATATGTCATGTAATGGACTTAATATATGTATCCTACAAATACTATTTACTGTGCAATATACAATATATATATATTGGAAATCATGAGTTCAGAGTGATTCTTCCAAGTTTCAGTCTGTTTCCCCCAGGATTCTTTCTTTACTCCCCATGTTGCTTATTTGTATCTTCCTTCTTTTTTGAACCTCAAAACATCACCACTTTTACTCATTTGTTCAATCCTACCATATACATATAAAATCATATCTGAATTACTACACCATACCACTACAGAAAACAAACTTCCTCATTAGAGTTTAAGATTTTATTTTGTATGCAGTTCTTTCCCACGTGTACAGCCCCCAGTATGTTCTGTGTTCAAGAGTTCATTGTATTTTTTTTCCCCCTTCTTTCAGTGTGGTTATGTTATTCATTTGAAACATATTTGGTTCCATTTGATTTTGTTTATATTTAGTTTTAATTTTTTCACTTCATTCTTCTTGATTTTGTTTTTAATTTTTAACTTATAAAACTTTATTAAAAAAAAAACACAAAAAGGGGTACCTGGGTGGCTTGGTCAGTTAAGCCTCTGACTTCAGCTTAGGTCATGATCTCAAGCTTTGTGAGCTCGAGGCCCCGTCGGGCTGTGTGCTGACAGCTCAGAGCCTGGAGCCTGGTTTGGATTCTGTGTCTCCCTCTCTCTCTGCCCCTCTCCCACTCACAGTCTGTCTCTCTCTCTCAAAAATAAATGAACATTAAAATAAATAAATAAAAACACAAAAAAAACCCTTTATTTAATATGCTTCCAGAAGTCAAAACTGTACTGAGAAATATCCTCAGAATTGTTCATTCCTCCTTTATTTCTTCTGGTCTGTTCCTTCCCATCCTTTGAAAGTAATCAATTTCTTTGTTTCTGATTGATGCTTCTTACATTTCTTTTTGCTGAAATAAGATATATGAATATTTTCCCATTTTCTCCTTCTTTCTCACACAAAAGATGGCATACTATTTGTAATCTTCTCTACTTTGCTTTTTGTACTTAACAGCATAGCTTAGAAAGTATCTATTGATTTAGCATTGAGGTTGGTTTTTTATATTTTCCCTGTTTTTTCTTAAATATTTTTATAACTTAAACCTAAAAATACTTGTACTTATCTTTTTCAATTTATCAATTGACTGTTTTCCCATCAACAGGTAGATTTAGATGTTACTTTACCTGGGGAAGGTGGAAAAGATCGACCTTTCAAGGTGTCGATTAAGTTTGTCTCTCGGGTGAGTTGGCACCTACTACATGAAGTACTGACAGGACGGACCTTGCCTGAGCCGCTGGAATTAGACAAGCCAATCAGTACTAATCCTGTCCATGCTGTTGATGTGGTGCTACGACATCTGCCCTCCATGAAGTGGGTGCTTCTGCCTTTTTTTCCTTTTTAGATTTTAAGTGTGTAGGCTTTTTTCCCAAGAGTGAGTTGTGCAGGCTTCCTTTAATTAACCTTCACATGTTGTATATTTTGATTGCTTCATTTAGAGAATAGCATGCATACTAGTTCATTGACATGAGAAGTAAGTTACAGAAAAAACTCTGATTTTTGAAAGTAAATGCACATTGTTAACTTAGCTATTCTAATAGATACCTCTTAGAAAAATGTCTAACCCTTTGTCTTAGAAGCTGTAAATCTTGAATAACTGATATGTTTTCAGATATATTCCTATAGTTAAATCCCCTTGTTCTAAAAGTAATTTTGTTGTTTATACAATAATATCAATTTGTATTGAAATTGCTGTTCTCTTAATCATACTTCACACAAGTGTCTGTTTGTATTTGTGTGCCTGTATATATAGGATCAATGTGTCCTTTTAAAGAAAAATATGTCTTGCAAACACATTTGTAGAAATAGCATTTTCTAAGATTGGAACTGGTTTTTCTTTTCATCTGTTTCTAAGAAAATATTTTAAATAAAATTTATTCTTACCCAAACTAACAGTTTTAGGAATAGAGAATTTCAGTGAAGGATGCTGACAGGTTTGTTTTGTTTCTCTTAGAATGGCTGCTTTTTGCTTTTCACAAATTTGGGGAATATTTATTTTCATATATTCCTAATGATAAGCATCATTATGATAAATTAAGTTTGTGTGCTCTAGACTTAACCTCTTCTGCAAATTTAAATACCTATATGGGAAGGAAAGGACTGAACATGACATTTTAATTTTTGTAGATATACGCCTGTGGGGCGTTCCTTTTTCTCAGCTCCCGAAGGATATGACCACCCTCTGGGAGGGGGCAGGGAAGTATGGTTTGGATTCCATCAATCTGTTCGGCCTGCCATGTGGAAAATGATGCTTAATATTGATGGTAAGGGAACTAAAACCATATTCTGTATTGGGTAGTTGATTCCTGTATTACGCACATGCACCTGTGTGTGTGTGTGTTTGTGTGTGTGTGTGCACGCAGTTTATATATAATTATATGTACTGGTGTCTTGAAGTTATATTTGGACATATATTAAGACAAAGTGGAAAAACTTTTGTGTTACATTTTATTTAGAAAGCCTTTCCACAGAAGTTGTCCTGGAATGTTACTAAGCGTGAAGTAAGAACATGAAAGCAAATATAGAAGCCTTGACATGATTATCTGAACAATCTCACTTTTGTCCATTTAATTCTTATTAATATTTCATTATGAAATACATGTTTTAAAGCAAGAGAAGTCTGTTGGTCATTTTGACCCCAGGTGTTCTACCTACTGCTGATGCTTATAGCGGTACCAATTGCATTCTTATTTTTAGGTGTTTTCTATTAATGTTTTTGAGCATATTTAAAAGTAGGGAGAATAGTATGATAAACTACCACCTATATGCAAACTGTCAAGTTTGTAGAAATACCTTTACTCCTCAATTAGAGTATTTTTAAATCAGATCCCGGATAGCAAGTTTTTTTGTTTCTACTACTTAAGTATGTACCTCTAAAAACATGGGTGTTTCCTTACATAGTCATAATGCCATTATCATGTGTAAGAAAATTTTAAGTAATCATTTGTAGCCTCTAATATTCTCTCCATAATCAGATTTCCTTGATCTCAAACATGTCTTTTTATAGTTACAATCCTAATTAGGATCCAAACAAGATCCATGTATCATGTTTGGCTGATCTGCCTTTTTAATGTAGTAGTCCCATTTCCTCCCTCTTGTTTTGTTTTTTCTTTTTTTTTTTTTTTTATGCCATTGACTTGTTAGAGAAATTCACTTGTCCTGAAGAATATTAAAAAATCCACATTTGTCTTCTGTTCTTGTGGTGTCATTGCCTTGTTTCTCTGTCCCCTATATTTCCTGAAAGTGAAGTTGGCCCTAGAAGTTTGATTCAATTCTGGTTCAGAATACTTCATATGTGCTTCATGTTATATCATATTAAGAGGCGCACAGTATCTAGTGGTTCCAGTTTTAGTGATGCTAAGATTGACCAGTAGGTTCAGAGATCAGTAGACCTCATCTCTCCATTGTAAATTTCCCAGTCAACTTTTCAATGACTAATATTTTATTTAATGATCATTGTTATCCAAATCATTTATTTCACTAGGGATTACCAACTGGTATTTTTTTTCATTCTTTTATTCCTTTTGAATTAGATGGAATTCTTATGTGAAAAATCACAATGTCCTATTGGTAATTTAGTAGTCATTGGTAGCTTTTTTGCTTTCTGGGACAGTAGGATATTTCAAGCTTATCTTATATTTCCTACCCTGTACCTAGAATCAGCCATTCCTTCAAGGATCCCTATGTCTCTTCAGATCACTATATAGTTTCTGCATTATTTTCAGCTGCATCTACCATTGTGAGTATATGTCATTGAGGAGCTATATCTCAGAAGTCCTCTTTCAGTGTATACTAGAGCTGTTTTTATTTGCCATTTCAGAACATCATTTCATGTATATGTAGATCTTTAGAATAGATTTCAGGACATAATGGGTCAAGGGCAAATGTGTTTGTAATTTTGGTCATTATTGCCGAATTGCCCTTTTTAGAGCTTCTAAATATTGTGCATTCGAGAATGAAACTACCTGTTTTGTTATGTCTTTGCCACTAGAGGTGTCAAACTCTAGATTCTATTAATTGCATTTGCAAGAAACAGTTTCCTTATCTACTTTTATTTTGCATTTGACCATCTTTTCATATGTGTAAGGGTCACCTTTTTTTTTATTAGCTATTTATATCTTTTGCCTTTTTTCTTTCTGTTGGATTTTTGGTTTTCTCATTTACTGAGAGCTTTCTAAATTAAGGAGATTAACTCCTTGTGTCACAAATTGTAGATATTATCCCTAATTATTTGTCTTTAACCTTTGGTACAGTCTTGTTTTTATTTTTTGCCATAGAGAAATCTGTATTTGGTTGGGAGATGGTAAATACATACACACAAACACTTAAATGTATTAGTCATTTCTTTTATGACTTTTTAAATCCTATAGGGCTAGTCTCATTTTTCTCTTCAGGCTTTTCTAGGCTATCCTTACTTATTTTACCATGTAAACTTCAGGAAATTCTTACCTAGGTTCAGTGGGTGTGGGAGGATGGGCTGTAATTTTTTTTAAATGTTTTATTTTTATTTATTTTGAGAAAGAGCAAAAGCACAAGTGGGAGAGAGGGAGAGAGAGAATCTTAAGCAGGCTCCATGCTGTCAGTATGGAGCTGGAAGTGTGGGGTCCAATCCCATGAACTGTGAGATCATGACCTGAGCCAAAATCAAGAGTTGGTCTCTCAACCAAGCTACCCAAGCACCCCAAGATGGACTATAATTTTTATTGAAATCTCATTACATTTAGAAATTGTTAGGACAAATTGGCATCTTTAAGATACTGAGTCTTTACTGTCCAAGAAAATGCTATACCTTTCTATTGGTACAACATTAGTTTTGTTTTCTTCAGGAATGTTTTAAAGTTTACCTTACATGAAAGTTGCACGTATCTTCTTGTTATTCCTAGATATTCCACCCCCCCCCCTTTTTGCTATTAAATGGGTTTTATAGATTCTAACTGGTTATTGTTTACATACATGAAGGCTTTTGACTTCTGTGTACTTTATGTCTGCCTTACTACATTTATGTTTATAGTAGTTATTCAGGTGGTATTCTTGGCATTTCTGGTTATAATCGTTTCATCTACAAATAGTCATAGGTTTAACTATTCCTTTGGATTTTTATACTTCTATTTTTTGTCATCAAATTATATTGACTAATTAGACAGTGTTAAGGAGTAGTGACTAGCAGGCATCCTCTTTACCTTAGGAATGCTTCCAATGTTTCTGCATTAAGTATGATACATATATATGTATGTGTATGTATACGAGCATCTGATGATTCCTATTTTATTAAGTACTTTTTACTTTTTATTTTTATTTTTTTTTTTCGTTTTATTTTTATTTATTTTTGGGACAGAGAGAGACAGAGCATGAACGGGGGAGGGGCAGAGAGAGAGGGAGACACAGAATCCGAAGCAGACTCCAGGCTCCGAGCCATCAGCCCAGAGCCTGACGCGGGGCTCGAACTCACGGACCGCGAGATCGTGACCTGGCTGAAGTCGGACGCTTAACCGACTGCGCCACCCAGGCGCCCCTATTAAGTACTTTTTAAAAAAATGTTTTATTCATGTTTTGAGAGACAGAGACAGACCATGAATGGGGGAGGGGCAGAGAGAGAGAGGAAGACACAGAATCCAAAGCAGGCTCTAGGCTCCAAGCTGTCAGCACAGAGCCCGACGCGGGGCTTGAACTCACGGACTGTGAGATCATGACCTGAGCCGAAGCCAGATGCTTAACCGACTGAGCCACCCAGGCGCCCCAGATATTTGTCTTTTTAACAAACGTTGAACCGAACTTGTATTTCTGGATTCTTTTAATGTGATACTGTATTCTGCTTGCTAATATTTTGCCTTTTTAATCAAAATGCAAAAGTAAGTTTGACCTGATCTGTAATCTTCTTTTTTGTGTGTGATCTTTTTCAAGTTTTGGTATTAATCTTATATCTCATAAAGAATTTACAAGTTTTGTTTTCTAAAATGTACAACAGTTTTTAAATAGTACTAAACTTGTTAACTCTTTCAAGGTTTGATAGAATTCTCTTGTGAAGTCTGGTGTTGTGGTATGTTTTGTTTTCTTGATGCATAATAGCTCTTTGAAAATTGTTCCATTTGTTTTGTGAAAACTAGTTTTTTTAGGCTGAGTTTGTGGTTCAGATTTGGTAGATTTTATCTTACCAGAAAATTATTTTACCTGTATTTGATATTTTATAGAAAGTTTTACAAAGTCATTTCTTATTTTTTGAAATTGTGTCTACTTCTGTGGTTTCCTCCCCTTTCTTATTTTGTATATCTGTGTTTTGTCCATTTTACTCTTGATTAGGATGGAGTAGTTTAAACAACTGATTTCAGTGCCTCCCCAAACCCCCAGCAAAAGAGGTTTTGAATGTTTTGGGTTTTTTTTAAGCTCTCTGGCTTTCTGTTTTCTAACTCCTTAATTTCTGCTTTTAGCTTTATAAATGTTTTCCTCTACTTTTTTCAGTTACTTTAGTTGTTTTTCTGACTTTTTGAGCTATATTAGTAATTCATTTACTTTCATCTTTTCTTAATGATGAAAGTATTTAAAGTAATGAATTTTCTTCTGATCACTGTTTTAGCTACATCCCAAAGCCTCTAATATGTAGGATTTTTATTGTCCAGAAACACCACGAATTTCATTCATATTTTCATTATTATCCAAATATTACTTGAGATTTTTGAAATTTGCAGGTTGAAGATCTTTTTATTTTCTGTTATCCATTATTTACTTTCCAATTTTCTGATTTTCTTGGGTTGTTAATCAGAGGATATGGTGTGTATTTCCCCTATTAGAATTTGTTGAGGTATGTTTTGTAGTCTGATACATAGTCAATTTTTGTGAGCGTTTAATAGCTATTTGAAAATAGGTATATTTATTTATTATGATAGAGTTAAATGAATATCCATCTGTGCTTACCATTTTGATTAGGTTGTTTAGATCATTTCTTAGTTACTTTTGTTTAATTGTTCTCTAAGACTAGGGGAAATAACTTAAAAATTTCTATTATTATTGTGTGTCTCTCCTCATATCTCCTGTGATTTCTGCTTTCTTAATGTTACTGCTACATTTTTAAGAGCATACACACACACACACACACACACACACACACACACACACCCTGTTCATTGTGAATTGTACCTTTTACATGATAAAGTGAATTTTTTTTTTAATTTTTTTTTAACGTTTATTTACTTTTGAGACAGAGAGAGACACAGCATGAACAGGGGAGGGTCAGAGAGAGGGAGACACAGAATCTGAAACAGGCTCCAGGCTCTGAGCTGTCAGCACAGAGCCCGACGCGGGGCTCAAACTCACAGACCGCGAGATCATGACCTGAGCCGAAGTCGGATGCTTAACCGACTGAGCCACCCAGGAGCCCCAAAATGAATTTTTTTTTTAACTTTGGGCCAAAAGTCTGCATTATCTAATGAAAGGATTATAATTTATGTGTGTGTGAACCTTATCCTATATGTTAACTTCTTTCCTGTCCTTTACCTTTTTTTAATATTTTCTGAATCAGAGATGCATCTTGGTGATAGCATAGAATGGTTTTGCTTTATGGGTCAGTCTAAAGCTTTTTTTTCTGTTAATAGATTAGTTGCCAGATAGATAGGAAGGAAATACATGCTTGGTCTTAGTTATGTCAGATTATTTTATATTTTCTGATTATATATGTTTTGAAACTTTAAGTGGTCTCTTTTCTGTGCTTTTTAAATGATAATTTTGATATTGAGAAGAGTTTTTTTTTCCCTGCTAGTGGTAAATCTTTATACCTTTACCTTCATGTAATACTCATGTTTCCTTTAACTTTTTTTTTTTTTTTTTTTTTTTTTTTGTAGTATGGTTGACACGTTACCTTTCAGGTGTACAACATAATGATTCGACAAGTTTATTATGCTATGCTCATCACTCATCTTTCTCTTTTTAAAAAAAAATTTTTTTTTTTTTTTATTTTAGAGAGAGAGGGAGAGAGTATGAGGGAGAGAGAATTTTAAGCAGGCTCCATGCTCAAGGCAGAGCCTGATATGGGACTCCATCCCACAACTCTGGGATCATGACCTGAGCTGAAATCAAGAGTCAGACGCTCAACCGACTGAGCCACCAGGCACCCTCATCTTTCTCTTTTTTAAAGCAGTGTCTTTTTTCCTTAATACGTAATAATTCAGTTAGCTTTATTCTCTTCCTTTTTTTTCTCCCTCTCTTTTACTGACTACTTTTAGCCAATATAGCAATATTTTATTGTTCTTTATAATTTTGTTTAAACTTTTACTACTTGACTTTCAACAGTGACTCCTATCTATTACTATAAGGTACACTGAGTTTATTCTTCTTTTTATTTTTCTACTGTCATTGATTTCTTTGTATGTACTATTATTCCTACATTCTTGGAGCATGTAACAGTTGCATTCCATTCTGTCACCTGTATATCCATTTGTTTTAACCTTAAATCTGCAATTAAATGTATTTGTGCTGTCAGTCCTGCTGAAATTTTTCCTGTCATCTACTAGTTGCAGTTTGTCCTCAAGTTGTTTCTTCAAGAAGGGCTCATGAATAAGAGCTAAGTATTTACATACTGAAAACCATTTGCCTATAGCATTATTCCTGAAGGATTGTCTAAAAATTATTGACTTATACTTTCTGGAGTATCTTCTAAGTATTTGTCTACTGTCTTCTGACATTGAATGTTCGGTAGAGAAGTATGATATCAGCTTGATTTTCTTTCCCCTTGGAGGGGCCTGCTTTTTTTGTCTGGCTGCTGAAACTTATCTGGTTGCTTTAACACTAATTTCACTACATTTTTTGTTGTTGTTGACCATTTTGGGTCAGTTTCCAAGGGATTCCCTTTGAAAATGGAAGTTTTGAGTCTTTTTTAATTTTTTAAATTTAATTTTTAAATTTATCTTGAGAGACAGAGAACATGAGCAGGGGAGGAGCAGAGAGCAAGGGAGAGAGAGAATCCCAAGCAGACTCCATGCTCAGCACAGAGCCCAACTCAGGGTTCTATCTCACAGCTGTGAGATGACCTTAGCCGAAATCAAGAGTTGGACACAGCCTACTGAGCCACCCCGACACCCCAGTTTTTCTTTGTTTATATTTAAGTTAATTTCTTTTAAAAAGTAACTGTTCTCTTTGCTCCTTACTATACCTTTTGTGGTGTCATTTTTACCATGTGCTTATATTTTTCAACTTTTAAAAATCTTTTTCTTCCATTTCTTTCATGAATTTTTCAGTACTTTTATTTTTACTTCTTCCTGTTGACTGGCTGTCTCTTCCCTGAGTTGTTAAATTTCTGCTCTGATATTTTACTTTTTTTTTTTTTTAAGTTTATTTATTTAAGTAATTTCTCCATTCAGCATAGGGCTCAAAATCACGACCCAAGATCAAGAGTCCCGTGCTCTTCTGACTGAGCCAGCCAGCGGCCCCTCTGAGATTTTCTTAATAGCTGCATTAAGAATTTTTGAATTCATGTTATGAAGTAGTGTTACAGTTTTCATCTACTTTGTGATAATTTTTTGTTGAGTTTTATTTGTCAAGGATGTTGTCCTTTCTTACATTTTTATGGTGTCTTTGTATGGATGCTTACACTTTTTTGTTATTCATATTTAATGAGATGAGCTTTTCCAAACCACCTGTTTGAAGAGACTAGTCAGGAAGATGAATTGGAAGAGGACATTAGGAGTGAGGTGGTTGTCCAGGTTTCTGTGTTCAAGGCCTCTGTCCTCAGATGTTCTGATGGATTCTTTCTTCAAAATATAGGTACATCTCCTATGCCTCTTAGTAATTTACAAGTGTAAGAGGTGTGAGCTGTCAGCTACCAGGTCCTTATTAGTTTCTGCTCCCAAGGGATACAGCTCCTGCCTTTTAAAGTGCCTGCTTGAAATGTTAACAGAGAATTTGTGAACGGTATACAGGAGTTCTTTGCGGTATTCTTTGGACATTTCTGTAAGTTTGAAATTACAGATAAAAAGTACATGCCTTGGTTTTAGAAGAGTTGTAGTATCTGAGATCTGTCACTTGTAGACTACCCTCCACTCATTCTCATGGCACTTTCTACACCTCCTTTTTCAACTTCCTTCTGAGATTCTGCCATTCGGCCTCAGTTCTAAACATTGCAGTTCCTACTTATGATAGAACCCTCTGTTTCTGGGAATTAAAATTTGCTGTTCCCCAACTAGGCTCTTTTCATACTTCATGTCTTCTTCCTTGCCTAGGTTCTACCAGTCCCAAGTACTTTAGGCCATATTTAGTTATAATTTGGCATTTCAGGTTTTTATTGTCTCCTAGGTTCACTGAATACAATGTTTTAAAAACATTCTCTTTGTTGTTCTATATTGGGTTCTAGGAGAAAAGGGGGAAAATTTGGAAGTAAATTGCTGTTTTCCTACTGGAACTTAAAGTCTAGCTTTGGATATTATTAAATTTCTAAATAATAAATTGGTCAAATAAATCACAAAGAAAATATTAAATATTTGAACTGCAGGATAATGAAAATACATATCAGAACTGGTATGATTAGCTAAAGCAATGCTTAGAGAGAATTTAAAACCTTAAATGCCTAGTAGAAAAGAAGAAAAGCATCAGTACCTAAGTATTCATTTCAACAAGTTATAAAAATAAAGAAAAATTAAATGCAAAGCAAATAGAAGGAAATAAGAGTTAAAAACAGGACTTAATGAAATACAAAACAAATTTATTTCTATTCTGTAGGTAGAGAGTTTTGAAAAGTTTTTAAGAAGGATAGTGACATGATCATATTTGTTTTCCAGAAAGAGACCTCTGGCAGCAGTGTGGAGAATAGATAGAGGAGAAAAAACTAATCTCAGGAGCCAGTTAGGAGGCTTTTTCAATCCCTAGTTCAGGTAAGAGATGGTGATGGTCTAATGTGGGGTGGAGAGAAAGGAACATATTACAAGGAATAAGTTGAAAAAATAGGTTTCAGAACCATGTCCAGGAAAAAAACAACAAAAAACCAAAAAAAAAAAAAAAAAACAAAAAAACTTTGGGTATAGTTACTGGTACATGGTACTGACTGGAAATGAATAGACCAGAAGGTTTACTAGGTTATTGAAGGAATTGTTTTTAGAAATAAACTACAGACCTGGTATATCTGTCAGGTTCAACCAGAGAAGCAGAACCGGTGGGAGGTCTATGTAGAAAGAGAGATTCAGCTTAACAAGTTGTAGGGGTTAGCAAGGCAAGTCTGAAATCCTTAGAATAGGCTGTCAGGAAGGGCAGACTGGGATTTTTGGGTAATGGCTAAAGCTGCTGTTCATAGGTGGAAGTTTTTCTCCCTCTTAGGGAAGCCTCAGCCCTGCTTTAAGACCTTTCAGCAAACTGAATGAGAGTCATCCAGATTATCCAGGATAATTTCCTTTACTTAGTCAACTAATTATGAATTTTACTTATATCTATAAAACACCTGCACAGTAATACCTAGATTAATGTTTGAATAGCTGACAACTAGTAGCCCAGCCAAGTTGACACATTAAAACAAAAACATACCTAGCCTGCAAAGTTCTGTGATTATTCAGTCTTTGAAATAACCTTTATGTTCCTAACCAACCCTTCAGGCTCAGTGATTGTGCTGTATTATAAACTAGCTTCCAAGAAGGGCATACTCACCAACATACACTCAGAGTAGTGACTCATTCATACCAGGTGTGAATGGTGATGCTGTCAGTTGAATTCAGAGATGGATCTGCTGTCGCTGGTTAGTTGGCAGTGTACACCATATATAAATAGATAAAATGTTAACATATCCAAAACTTGAAGTTCCTATGGAACATATGGATAGAAACGCCAGTGTGTCATTGGAAATGCAGATATGAAAATCTGTAGTGGTGGGAGCTAAAAGTAAAACTTTGGAGACTGTTCAGTATATAAATCCATATTTGAAACTGTAGAAGTGGAAAAACTTTTTTTTTAATGTTTATTTATTTTTGAGAGAGAGAAAGCGCAAGTGGGGATGGGGCAGAGAGAGAGAGACAGAAGATCTGAAGCAGGCTCTGTGCTGACAGCAGAGAGCCCGATGCAGGGCTCGAACTCACAGACCATGAGATCATGACCTGTGCCGAAGTCAGACAGTTAACCAACTGAGCCATCCAGGCACCACAAAGTAGGAAAACTTCTTTAGGAATAGTATTTAGAGTAAAAACCGGAATGAGGATAAACCCATGGCAAATACTAGTATTTAAGGGAGGAAGAAAGACCAGTGAGCAAATTAATGATTATCGCAGCAGTAGGAGAGCCCAAAAATGGTGTCAAGGAAGCCAAGGGAGGAAACATATTCAAAGAGTGGATGATTTCACAGTTAAGCAGTGGGAGCTTTTCCAATAAAACCAAGAGTAAAACAAGGATGTCAGGCCTATGATATTTAGATATATTGTGTTTGCCAACTTCTGTTCTTCTTACAGGTTTCAGTCTACATGTTACTTCCTTGAGAAGCAATGTTTGATACCCATCTCTCCCCCCTACATCCAGCCATCCCCCAAGTCTGAATTAGGTATTTATTTCATTCATGTATTCCCATAGCACAGTGTACTTCCCCTATAATATAGCATGTGTCACTCTGAATTATAAATGTTTTATTGTTCTTTCTTCCTATTAGAATGAAAGTTCTGCAAAGGTAGGGACTGTCCATCTTATTCACCAGTGTACGTATCCTCCATGCTTAGCACAATTCTGGGTCATACTAAGCAAAGAATAATTAGATAAAACTAAGAGCATAGAGAAGGAGTATCCCAAATGAGCCTGGAAAGTTAGAAAAATATTTGGAGGAGTAAGTGATGCCTTAGCTGAGCTTTAACAAACATGAGATCAAGAGTTGGATTGAAAAGGAGGTACATAGGAATAAAGATTTTTGAGAAGTCTCTAAAAACTTGATTGAAAAGACATAAGAGAAAATCTAAATGAAATGAAATGAAATATAATAGGCTTATTGAGAAGGCTCAATTTGATGTCAGTTTTCCCAAAATTAACCTGTAAATGTAATTAAAATTTTTATTTTTTATTTATTATTATTATTAGGTGTTTTTTTTGTTGTTTGTTTTTGTTTTTGTTTTTGAGAGAGGGAGAGAGAGAACATGAATGGAGGAGGGACAGAGAGAGTGGGAGAGAGAAATGCCAAGCAGGCTCCACACTATCGGTGCAGAGCCAGACACAGCTCAGTCCCACAAACTGTGGGATCATGACCTGGGCCGAAATCAAGAATCAACCAACTGAATTCAACTGATTCAACTGAATCAATCAACCAACTGAATCAACCAGTTAACCAACTGAAGTCACCCAGGTGCCCCTGTAAATGCAATTTTAAATAAAATCCCAATAGGGTATATCATGAAACTTAGTAAGTGAATATTAAGGCTTATATAGAAAAATAACTATAATGACTAAGAAAAGCCAATGTAATTTTAAAGAAGAATAAAGACCGAGGAATTGCCCTCTTTGTTTTAAAACTACAATAATTACTATTCCATACTGCTGTAAGTGCAGGGATTGAAAGATTAATGAAGCAGAATACAGAGCCTTGAAATAAGCCATGTGTATATGGAAACTTTGTAAATATTATGTGGCTTTTCGTATCATTGAAGAAAGAGTAGAATATTTATCAAACGGTGTTCATACAGTTAACTACATGAAAAAAATAAATTAGACCCGTCTCACATCACACCCAAAATTTATTTCTGGGTGGATTTTAATCCTAAATATGTAATGCCAAACTTTGAAACTCTATATCCAGTGTTGGACAAAATATAAAGTGTGTAAATTATAAAAGAAAATACTGACAAAAACTTGTATGTTATAAACAGTTAAAATGCTAGGAGAAATAACCAAGACCTTTACAAAATAGACGGATAGATCAATAGGAAAACAAGTACTTCAAAAAAGAGGAAACCCAAATGGCCAATAAATACATGAAAATCAGATTCTCAAATGCAAATGAAATTAAAAAGGTTCCATTTCACGCCCTTCAGGTTTGTAAAAATTAAAGTCTTACGTTGGATGTTGTTGAGGATGTAAAGTTACAGTGTTGGTAGGAGTATGATTTGGTATAGCTGCTTCGGAGAACAGTTTTCAATCTCTAGAAAAGTTAAAGTAAAGATGAAATTGCACGTGTTTGAAAATCTGTAATATACCATAGAGATACCTTGCATTTGTGCTTGAGGCATTAATTTGTTATGGCAGAAAATTGGAAATAGCCTAATTCCTTATCCGTGTTTCTTTGGGAAGCATTATGAATGAGTACATAAATTGTTATAGAATATTGTGGTGTTCTGTGTGACAGTAAAATGAGTGAACCAGATCTACATGTATCAACATATTATCACTAAAAACAATGTGGAGAGGGTAATAGGTACTGAAAGGATATGTTATTATTTATGTAAATTTAAGAAAACAAAAGTTTATACAGAGTGCATACAAATGCAGTAAAATTATCAAAACATGGATGGGACAAATACACACCAATTTCAGGATAGTAGTTCCCTTTAGGAAGAAAGAAGGAAGAGGAATGGAATAGGTTGGTTGGCATAGAGAGAATAGATAGACCTAAAAAGCTGCATGTTACAAGAAAAAGGTGAGAGTATGTTTTTTGTGTGAACAAAGTGTGTAGATAACTTACAGTGCACTGTGAAGCAAAGAAGTCAGAAGATTGATAGCTTTTGTAAAAAAAGATATGTGGCATACTAATGAAATGAAAATACAGCCTTAAAGTTTAAATGAGTTTATTTTTTAATTGAAAGTAAAATATAGTGCTGCTGTGAAAAATAACGAGTGAAAATATTGCTCTGACCACCTTACTTGCTTATGTTTCCTTTTTTGTTTCTGTGTGATTTGATTTTGCATTGCTTGTGTTTGGTATATTGCACTGAACAAAACAGCCCTTATTGATCTTGAAATCTACTATTGAGCAATGTAAGTATTATGGAGGAGAAGTACTAAATGCAGAGGGAGCATGTAACGGGGATCCATTCTAGTCATTGGATTTGAGGAACATTTCTCTAAGAAAGCGACAGATTCCCTCTAGGTGTTATTGGTGGTGGAAATAAGAATGGAAGAGTGAAGAACAAGAAAAGAGCAATTTAATTCGAATTATGTGACTTAATCTTGTCTTCAAAATGATTGCTTTGTGCTATGTAATATTCTCTCAACTATGTAGGTAGACTTACATATTCTACCAATCTAAGACTCAAAAATATTTTTTCTTCACATTTCATCATGTCTGAAATTAGAAGATGTCTTACAGTTGATGGTTTGTCAGAGTTTAGTTGGCAGGTTTCTTTTTAGGATACATAAAATATTGATGTACCTTTCCATCACTGGTGTCTTAGATTCATTGATATGTGGGATGAATATATGTTTAGTTTAGCCTACATTTAAGCCAAACTCATTTGCAACTTGCATTTTATTATAATTCCTGCATTTCTAAGACTGTCACAGTGATGTGGTATTAGTTGTATTTCCCTTCAGATACCTTTATCACTCATTGCTAAGCATTTTACATTAATTATTTGAAGTAAATTCTACCAAAGTTGCATGAGTTAAGTTTAGAGAGAGAAAATTTCAATAAACTTTCTCTCTAAATTGACTCTTTCTAAGGGTCACATAGTTTATATTTAACATTTATGTTAAATAATTTATATGATTTTCAGAAGTAACAGAAGCAAAATCAATGAATTACTGAAGTAGTAATTAGTATAAGTTTATTGTGCACACACCAAAAACAGTTTGCAAACCGGGAGCATTCAAGCCAAAATATGGAATGAGGCTCAGGGGCATATTGTTATAAAGCAGTTTATATATAGAGAGAGAGAAAACAATGATTGTTTTATTCTTCAATGATTGGTTATAATATTAGAATTTTTATCTTATATCAACCTTGGGAAACAGTTTAAGTTTTGCTTATGATTTTCAGAGGCATGAGCAAGAAATGACCCAGGTCAAGTTAGTCTTGTAAGATAAGCTAAATTAAGCTTTGTTTGTGTGACTAAACTGGTTTTGTCTGCTCAGGGAATTTTCAAGGCTGGTGTCCCATATGCTTTTGATTTTAACAGTATAACGTAACCTATTAAGCCAATATTTAAATATAGCCATAGCTTATATTTAAGGCTCAAGGTCACATAATTTACATTGAAATTATAGAGGTCAACCTCTGACTCCAAATTATGTCCATATTATTCACAGCTCTATACTGTATCCCTTAAAAAGCAAGATTCCTGGCAGACAAATTTCAGACCCAGTACATCTGAATTGAGAAAGGTTATATTATTTTTATTTACTTATTTACTATATTTTTATATACTTATTTACTTATTTACTATATTTCTTTTTATATACTTATTTACTATATTATTATATTATTTTATTTACATATTTTTATGTCCTTTTCAGTAGAAGTAGCTTTCTGCAAAACATTCAGTGTCTGTTTTGCTCGTAGAAGAAAATAGAATATATAAATTGTAGAATTTTGGGGTGCCTGGGTGGCGCAGTCGGTTAAGCGTCCGACTTCAGCCAGGTCACGATCTCGCGGTCCGTGAGTTCGAGCCCCGCGTCAGGCTCTGGGCTGATGGCTCAGAGCCTGGAGCCTGTTTCCGATTCTGTGTCTCCCTCTCTCTCTGCCCCTCCCCCGTTCATGCTCTGTCTCTCTCTGTCCCAAAAATAAATAAAACGTTGAAAAAAAATTTAAAAAAAATTGTAGAATTTAGTGATTGTAATTTATTCTGTGTAAGAGTCAAAAGTTCACACTGAATATGCTTTCCTTTGCAAGGAAAACAGATTTCTAGAAAGTAATTTATTAATCACAGTATTAGTGTTGCTTGCTTTATATGTTTGTTTTGAGTTCGGGTATAAGATCTCAAAGATTAAGAAATAATTTATGATAGTCAAATTAGTCTTCTCAGCAGGAAACAAAAGCAGAACATTTTTTTGGAGTATAATGAGAGTCTCATTTCAGGCAACAGGACAGGAACTTTATCAACATATGGTCCAGCCAGGCAAAGTAAATAAGTGTGTGTCAGGCTTACCCAGACCATCCTCACATTACAGAATCAGAATGATGGCAGCAGAAACCTCAGTGACAGTCTTCATCCTATTTGTTTCAGTCTCATTGAGTATGCCCTTCGTATTTGGTACACAGCTGTCCTCTTGGAATCGCACATCACTATTTCCCTTGAGAATTTTTGTCTTTTTCCTTTATTGATCTTCTGTTTCCTATATCCTTTTTTTTTTTAGTGTTCAAAAGTTTCATGAGGAAACGTTACGTACGTAAGAGGCAAATGTTGTGACACCTTGCGTATTGGGAAGTGAACTTAAATGATAGTTTAACTGAGTTTCTATGTCGGAAATAATTTTCCTTCACAAATTTGAAAGCAGTGCTCCATTTTTTAAATAGCTTTAGTGAGGGGTTTTGTTTGTTTTTTATACATACCATAAAATGTACCCATTTTAAGTGTCTATCTAGTGTCTTTCACATATTTTGCTTTGCCTTCTGCAACATGTCCTCAGCTTAATCTTTTAACCCTTTATTCACTTTTTCATTCTGCTATCATGTTCTTCTTTTCTAGTAGTTATTTATTTCCTGAGTGTTGTAGGATACTATTCTTATTTCACAGTTACAGTATCTTCTCTTGGCTCACTAAGAAACAGTAAAACTTGGTTTAAGAGCATAATTCATTCCAGAAACATGCTTGTAATTCAAAGCATTTGGGTTTCTTTTTTTAATAAAGAGAAATCTTTTTTTTTTTAATATTTGTTTATTTTTGAGAGAGATAAGAGTTTGAGTGGGGGAGGGGCAGAGAGAGAGGGAGACACAGAATCGGAAACAGGATCCAGGCTCTGAGCCATCAGCCCAGAGCCTGACGCGGGGCTCAAACTCACGGACCGCGAGATCGTGACCTGGCTGAAGTCGGACATTTAACCGACTGCGCCACCCAGGCGCCCCGGGTGGTGCCTTTCTACAAAATTTTGCACTGTTTCCCACATTTTACACATCTCCCTAATCTCATTTGAAGTGAGGGGTTCCTCTGCCTTTTTCTTCTCCGCCTCCTCCTCCTCCTCAGACAGGATGCAGACGTAGATTTCTTACAAAATCTTGCAATTTCAGCCACTCGCATACCTCGTTCGTACTTCTTGATGATTTCCTTCTTAACTTCCACTGTAATCATCTCCCTCTTACTGCCTTTCTTTTCAGCCTTTTTCTGCATGGGGGCTATTGTATACACTCTCATGGATGTTGACTATACTACAGTGTTAATAAACTCTTACTGTATTTAATATAACTGGTAATAAGGTAGCAGAGGAAAGGGTCTATATCTGCAGGCAGCCTGACCTAGGATGAAGCAGAGCATTCCTAAGCTTACTCTTGTTGGAAAAGCAAAGGACTGTCCATAGGTGCTCTGAAGTGACAGAAAATACACTAGTGCCAGTTGTGGGCACCTTCCAGCGTTCTGAAAAATTCCTGATTTCTGCCAAACACCATGGCCTGAGACCGAGCATGCAAGCACAGGAGACAGTCACCCACAGTCCCACAGCGCTCATGAGAGACGAACCGTCGGCTCAGTTGTGATCGTGTGACATTCGGTGTCACGTACTGCTCATCTTGTGGAATATTCGCAGAACAAGTTATTTGCAATCCAAGGTTTTACTGTAATCTATTTTGGAGTTTTCTTTTTCCTGTACATGTTTACTCTTCCTACTCCTTTATGTTTTGATCTCTGCCTTCCATGTTAGAGTCTTTCTTTCTTCAGATACATTGTATCTTTGGTTATCTACTCATGATTCATTAGGATCTAAAACACTGACTAGAAGCTCCGAATGCATCATTGGGGCCAGTTGAATATGAACTTCATTATAGGGTGGTTTCAGTGGACTGATGTTAGGGGACCTACATTTGTATCCTCAAGTCTGTTTGCTTGGCTGGTCAGGTTACTCAAAGATAAGTCTTTTCAGCTCCTGCCTGAAGGGTATCAGTCTGATTGTCTACATTCTAGAAGCCAACATTCAGCATTTAATGTTCATATTCATTTAATCTCTTCTTTTCGGTACAGTCTGTGCCCTCAACTGTGCCTGATATGCTCCCTCCAGAGAGCCTTTCCTTTATTTTTTCCAGAAAATAAACCTCTGGATTTATGTAGGGATGACAAAAGGGCAGTTGTTCAGCAATGTGGGATTAGACAAGGGTCTAGGACGCCGCCTGCTTCTCAAACAGCTTTCCTCTTTATTTTTCCACACCTCTCCCCATTCTGTCACTAGTTTCAGAGGTACTGCCTAGTTTCAGAGGTGCTGCCACTCCTCATGCTTTTTGAAGATTTTATAGTGTAGATGCAGTTGGTTCTTATCTTTCCCAACCTAGCTGGCTTGGGATTTCATTTTCTTGGATCTACTATGTCAGTTACAACCTGTCCACTTGCTTTTCAGCTTTTTTTTTTTTTTAATTTTAAATTTTTATTTAATTTCTTTTTTTTTTTTAATTTTTTTTTTAACGTTTATTTATTTTTGAGATAGAGAGAGACAGAGCATGAACGGGGGAGGGGCAGAGAGAGAGGGAGACACAGAATCGGAAGCAGGCTCCAGGCTCTGAGCCATCAGCTCAGAGCCTGATGCGGGGCTCGAACTCCCGGACCGCGAGATCGTGACCTGGCTGAAGTCGGACGCTTAACCGACTGCGCCACCCAGGAGCCCCTTTTTTTTTTTTGAGAGAGAGAGAGAGAGAGAGAGAGCACCAGCAGAGCAGGGAAGGGACAGAGAGAGAGGGGAATAGAAGATCTGAAGTGGGCTCTGCAGTGACAGCAGCAAGCCTGATGTGGGGCTGGAACTCACAAACTGTGAGATCAGATCTAAGCCGATGTTGGACACTCAACCAACTGAGCCACCTGGCGCTTCTTGCTTTTCGTCTTCTGAAGTGTTGATGGATTTCCTGTTTTCTGTTCTCCCCTCTTTCTAAGATTATGTTTTTGGTTTTTTAGAGAGAGAGCATAAGTCTGGGAGAGGAAGAGTGGGAGAGGGAGATCATCTTAAACAGCTCCATGTTCATGGAGCCTAACACAGGGCTGGATCCCATGACCCTGTGATCATGACCTGAGCCAAAATCAAGAGTCAGATGCTCAACAGACTGAGCCACCCAGGCACCCCCCCCCCCACCTTTTATAATTCCTTACCATAGTTATAACGGAGTTTGGGGATTGGGGAAGGAATGAAATGAGCATCATAACCCAGAATTTGTTCTTAAAAGGCAGAGTCTTTGTCTGGATCATCTCTAAATTTCAACCCATAAGAGAGCCTTGATATAGTAGGTACTTAATATGTTTACAGGGATGATTAAGTTTTGCTTTACAGCTATAAAACTCAGTTGGTAACAAGTTTGTGATGAAGGCCTGGTTTTTTGCCACATGGACTGCTCAAGAGGTCTGGTTAAGTTTTCTCACAGTATTGTGGCTGACTTTCTCTGGAGCAAGTAATCCATGATAGAGCAAGGTAGAAGCTGTAATGACATTAAGGCCTAGTATTGAAAGCTACATTTTGCCATTTTCATAATATCCTGTTAGTTACACAGTTATATTCATTGTAGGAAAGACTTATACAAAGTTGTGAATTCTATAAGGCAAGACTTACTAGGGACATCTTGCAGGCTGGGTATCACACAAAGTTTCTGTCCTAAGCTAAAGAACAAATCCAGATTAAAAGAAGGTAAAAAATAATAAAGATTAGAGCAAATATTAATTAAATAGAAAACAGTGCAGGAAATGAATGAACCCAAAAGTTGGTTCTTTTAATGAAATTAAAAACTCCTAGCAAGACTAAACCGATTTAGAAAAATAGAAAAAAACAGATTACCAGTATCAGGAATGAAAGAGGGTCTCACTAAAGGTCCTTTAGAATTGAAAGGTTAATAAGGAAATGTTATGAGCTTTATACCAGTTAATTTGATAATTTAACATGACTTTACAGAAATTTACTCTGAAGAATAATCTGAATAGCTCTGTGTCTATTAAATTCAATTCATAATCCCCTGAAAATTCCAGTGATTTTACTGGTGAATTTTATCTAACATTTAAGGAAAAAATAGTACCGGTCTTTCACTAATTCAGGAAATAGAGGAGGAAAGACTTTCCAACTTTATGAGGCTAGTATACCTGTGATACCAACACTTGACAAAAACAGTATAATCCTCCCAACAAACAGAAAAATCATTAGACACATTCTAACGTTCTCATGATAAAAATTTACAATAAACTAGCAATAAAAGGAAACTTTTTCAGCTTGATAAAAGCGTCTAGAAAACATAAGAGGCATCATCTTCATACTAAAGGGTAAAAAAAGATTAAAAGCTTTTACTCCAAGATCAAGGCAAGGATACTTGCTTTTCACTGCTTGATTCAGCATGGTGCTGGCAGTGCAAACCAATGCACCGAGGCAAGAAAAATAAAGACATAATGTTGTAAGGGAAGAAATAAAATTCTCCCTGTTTGCAGAAGACCTGTTATTCTCTACATAAAAAATCCTAATGAATCTACCAAAAAAAAAAAAAAAAAAAAAAAAAAACCACACACACCCAAACCTACTAGAATTAATAGATGAATTTAGCAAGGACACAGTATACTAGTAGCATAGACAAAAATCAATACAAGCAGTATAACAAGAAATAATACTAGCATTCAACAATTAAGAAAAAATACCATTAATAATTAAAAAAATAGATTTAAAGAAAGATGTGCAAGTCCTGTATAATGAAAGCTACAGAGACTTCCCAAGAAAGATATAAAGATACCATGTTCTTGGACCAGAACACTAAAATTGTTAAGCTGTCCGTTCTCCCCAAATTGACCTATAGACTTAACACAATCCTAATGAAAATCTCATCAGGATTTTTTTTTAATATAAGTTGACAAGCTGTCTTAAGATTTATATGGGAATACAAAGAACCTAAAATAGCCAAAAACATTTCAAAGAAAAACAAAGTGGGAAGATTTATACTACCTAGTTTTAGGGCGTTTAAATTTTTTTTAGTTTTTATATTTTTTAAGTTTATTTATTTATTTTGAGAGAAAGAGTGCACTGGCAGGAGAGAGCAGAGAAGGAGAGAGAATCCCAGGCAGGCTCTGCCACTGTCAGCACTGAGTCCAAATCGGGGCTCAATCTCAGCAATTGTGAGATCATGACCTGAGCCAAAATCAAGAGTCAGATGCTTAACCAACCAGGCACCCCATACTACCTGGTTTTAAAGATAGGCTACAAAACCATAGTAATCAATACAGTGTGATATTGGGGTGAAGGTAGACCTGTTAATCAAGTTATAGAAAAGCTACAGATATTAAGATACTTGATCTTTATTTTTTTTCTTAAGATACTTGATCTTAATCACAGGCTGAGAAGCAATTAGAATAGCTACAGAAAGAGACCCACTCATGTGGTTGATTGATATTTGACAGAGGAGCCAATATAATTCAGTGAGAAAAAGGTAGTATTTTTTTTAATACTTTATTTTAGAGAGAAAGTGAGCATGATGTGGGAAGAGAGAATCTTAAGGAGACGCCATGCTCAGCACAGAGCTGGATGCACGGCTCGATCCCAAACCCTGGAGTCATGACCTGAGCCAAAATCAGGAGTCGGTGCTCAACCAACTGAACCACCCAGGTTCCCCGAAAGGATAGTCTTAATGAGTGATGCCAGAACAACTGGATATGTGTATGAAAAAAATAAACATAACCCCTACTTCACACCGTACTCAAATATTAATCCACAAAGCTAAAACTGGGAAATTTCTAAGAAAACAGGAAAAATATTCATGTCCTTGGAGTGAAAGATCTATTTTTTCAGTTTATTTATTTTGAGAGAGAGATCGTGAGCAGGGGAGGGGCAGAGCAAGGGAGAGAAAAATCCCAGGCAGGCTCCATGTTATCAGCATATATCCTGACGTGGGGCTACATCCCACGAACCGAAAGATCGTTACCTGAGCCGAAATTAAGAATTGGACACTTAAGCGACTGAGCCACCCAGGCTCCCCAAAACATTTTTTAATATACTGGAAACTTCATCTGAATGAAAACCCTCTTTTCAAAACACTTAAGATGAAAAAGTAGGCACTGCTGGGAGAAACTATTTGCAAAACATCTATCTAAATAAAAGACTTGTGTCCAGAATATTAAAAACTTATACCAGACAATTTTTAAAATGTGGTCAAAAGCAGACACTTCACAAAAGATGTATGTGAATGGCAAGTAAACACTTGAAAAGATGCTAAACATCATTGCGCATCTGAGAAAGGCAAATAACCACAATGAGGTACTTACTTCACACCCACTACATGGGCTAAATTAAAATGACTGGCAATACCAGGGCACCTGGGTAATTCAGTTGGTTTAAGCATCTGACTAAGGTCATGATCTCATGGTTTGTGCATTTCAGCCCCACATCAGGCTCTGTACTGACAGCGTGGAGCCTGTTTGGGATTCTCTCTCTGCCTGCTTGTCTGTCTGTCTGTCTCTCTCTCTGTCTCTCTCTCTCTCTCTCTCTCTCTGTCAAAACAAATAAAAACTTTAAAAATTCCACCATTTAAAAAAAAAAGACTGTCAATACCAGTGTTAGGGTGTGAAGCAACTGGAAATGGTAGGTGTAAATTGTACAACCACTTTGAAAAATATTTTGGCATATTCTTTTAAAGTTAAACATTTTCTGGCTTTATGACCCACCAATTTTATTCCTAGGCCTTTCCCCAAGACAAAAGAAAAAAGAGGTCATACAAAGATTTATGTGCATATATTTGTTTATTCATAATAACTAGAAACAGGAAATAACCCAAATATCCAAGAACAGGTGAATGGAGAAACAAATTTTGATCTATTCATACAAGGAAATACTACCCAGCAATTAAAAAGAACTAACTATTAATTTATACAGCAGTATGAATGAATCTCAATTAAAATGTGCAAAAGAACGAACTCAAAATGGTATATACAGTATAATTACATTTATATGAAATTTTATAACCAGTTAATCTATTGTGAAAGAATACTATAAGTGTTTGCCGAGGGCAGATGTGGGAGAAACTAACTACGTAGAGGCAGGAAAGTACTTTCTGGGGTGATAGAAATTTTCCTTCTTAATTGGGGTTGTAGTAGCATAGATATATACATTTGTCAAAATCATTGAACTTTACACTTAAAATGCATTTTATTATATGTAAACCTGAAAATCCTTTTCTAAAAGTAAAGTATTCCTACATAACCCACCAGAAAGGCTAAAATTCAAGTCTGACAGTACTAACAGTGAGAAATTAGCACAAAAATGACTTATACATTGCTCATGAGAGGGTCAGTTGTTAAAACCATTTTGGAAGAGTTGGCATTATCTAGGAAAATTAGAGATACAGATCCTTCATGACTCAGCAATTCTACTTTTAGATGGAGCCTTTTCTACCAGAGAAATTTATATGTGTATGTGCATCAATAAGACCAACTATAGGAATTTTCATAACCTTACAGTAACCAAAGGAAAATGCAAACACAAATGTCCAACATTAGAATAGATAACTATATTTTTTTACCAGAGTGTTAGTGCAGTGAAAATGAAGAAGCTATTTACATTTAATATATATGAGCTAGAGACCATCCTTAGCAACAGTCTCAAAAGGATTACATGCTTTATGTTTCCAGTTATATAAAGTTCAAGAACCAGGAAAACTAAACTGTTTTTGAATCTGTACTTATGTTGTGTATTTAAAGAAAAGGAAGTGATTACCATGAGCCAGGACTTTGATTACCTTTGAAGGAGAGAGAGGAAGTTAGGATTGGGAAGGGGCTAAGAAAGAGGTTGCTAAGATACTGGCAGTATTTAGTTGTTGATCCAGTGCTGGTTCTGTATATATTTATTGTATAATACTCTCAGTAATATTCATATTTTATATACTTTACTAAATGTGTGATATTTTATATTAAAAATAGAAAAAATAAAACAATTCTTTAATCTATCAATATCTCCTGGATGCTATGTTAATAATATCTTGCCAGGTAATAATAGGAAATTCAAGGATATTTAACATGGCCTCTAAAGTGCTCACTAATTATAACCATAAAAAGACATTCATTGTGTAATAAGTAGTCTTAATCTCTGTTCTCATACTTTCAGAGCCATGGGAGTAAGCCTATTAAAATTGAAGCAGATAACATCCATACCATGTAACCTCTCAGGAGGTAGTATGTGTACATTAAGGTATAATTGTGATTATGTTTTTACAAGCTTCCAATGTTATTTACTGTTCTATTTTATACTATTCATTTGGACCTGGACTTATTTCATAGTCATAGTTATTTTAAATATGGCAAGCACTTACTACTTTCTTTTTTCTTATCTGTTATTTTCTGCCATGTCTTTTGACATAGTGAAAAGCAAACTTAAGAATTCTAACCCCTTCTTGGGGCACCTGAGTGGCTTAGACCGTTAAGGGTCTGACTTGGGCTCAGGTCATCATCTCATTATTCCTTAGTTCCAGCCCTGCATATGGGGCTGTCTGCTGACAATGCAGAGCCCTCTTTGGGTCCTTTGCCCCTCCTCTTCTGTTGCATGTGTGCAGTCAGTCTCTCTCTCTCTCTCACTCTCTCTCTTCCTCCCCCATCTCCCCCCCCCCCCCCCCCGCCTTCCCTCTTCCTGAAAAAAAAAAAAAATTCTAAGGGCACCTGGGTGGCTCCATCGATTAAGCATCCAGCTTCGGCTCAGGTCATGATTTCCTGGTTGGTGAGTTCTAGCCCTTCGTAGGGCTCTGTGCTGACAGCTCAGAGCCTGGAGCCTGCTTCACATTCTGTGTCTCCCTCTCTCTCTGCCCCTCCCCTCCCCTCCCCTTCCCGCACTCACTCTCTCTCTCTCAAAAAAATAAGTAAACATTTTTTAAAAATTCTAATTCCTTCTTAATGGAACATTCTCCTATAAGACCTCTTTAAGGAGTTAGTTTACATTAACAAAGTGATTTTGCCTAGAATTAAGACCTCACTAGATCAGTGAACAAATGACATGAATGAACAGTTCTTCAGAAATGAAAAAAGAGGGATGCCTGGGTGGCTCATTCTGCTGAGTGATGGACTTCAGCTCAGGTCTTGATCTAACGGTTTGTGGGTTTGATCCGACATTGGGCTCTGTGCTGACAGCTTGGAGCCTGGAGCCTGCTTCAGATTCTGTGTCTCTAGCTCTTTGCCCCTCCCCCCCCCCACGCTCTTTCCCTCTTTCTCCTTCTCCCTCTCCCTCTCTCTCTCTCAATGAATAAACATTTAAAAAAATTTTTTTAAAAGAAATGAAAAAAGCTCTGTTGAGTTCCTATTATGGTCTGTGTACAAGTAGGTACTTTGCATTGAATCCCCACACTAATGCTATGAGTAGTAGATATTCTAAATTTACAACTGAACAAATAGAAATTCACAGAAATCATAATCAGTAAATGTTGGACCTAGGATCAAAATCTATGTCTATTTTATTTTAAAGCTTGTCCTTGTTTTATTATTCAAACACTGCTATGCATGAAAAGAAGAAAATAAACATAGCTTGGAAAAATCAATGTGCAACAAACAATCAGTGACAGGAATTAAAGGATGTATTTCTATCAGCAAAAAAAATTTATCATTTATCAATCTATATAAAGATACATTAGACGTGTAGAGTGTATTACAAAACCTTACTGAAATTTAAATGTCCTTAATAAATTTGGAGATGAATGTTGATGAATTGGAAGACTATCCTACTGGTATTCTAGACATAGTCTCTTTTGGTGATTTTTTTTCCTTAGTTGTAGATTATATATATCTAGATACTGGCAATCTAAGTAGTAGATAATATCTCATTTTCCACCAAAGTCCTCTCAATAATATCTGTACTTGATTTCTAATTTTATTGATCTGAATTCTAACACCTGGCTAGTCCATTTTAATTATGTGCACACACTCCAGATTTATCCATCTGTTGATGGATATTTTGGTTTTACTATTAAAAACAATGCTACAATAAGCATTCTTACTCATGCCTCCTCTGGCATATAGGGAATTTCTCTAGAGTATGTATTTCAACATAGTGGAACTGCTGGATGGAAAAGTAAGCATATCTTCAAATTTACTATACATTACTATTTGCTCTCGTCATTGTATCAGTTTATATCCCTCCAGTCTGCATGAGAGCATTCATTCTTCCATTGGCTTGTTGTCAGTTTGTGTTACAGGTCTTAAAATTCTTTGCCCATCTTGACTGGTGTAAAATGATAGCTCAATATTGTTATGTATTTCCTTAATGACACGTAAAATAATTCATGAAAATTTATGGGTTTCAACATTTAGATTTCTCTTTTATGTAATGCTAGTTCATGTCATTTGCCACATTTGTTGTATCTTGGTTATAGGAACTCATTACATATTTCAATACTAATTATTTGTGGGGTGCCTGGGTGGCTCAGTCGGTTGAGCGTCCGGCTTCGGCTCAGGTCATGATCTCACGGTTTGTGGGTTCCAGCCCCACTTCAGGCTCTGTGCTTGATGGCTCAGAGCCTGGAGCCTGCTTCGAATTCTGTGTCTCCCTCTCTCTGTTCCTCCCCCACTCATGCTCTCTCTCTCTCCTTCAACAATAAATAAACATAAAAAAAATTTTTTTTTAAATACTGATTATTTGTTATAGGTGTTACACATGTCCTCTACCAATCTATAGCCTCATTTTGCTGCTGTTTTGGGTGGTTTTTTGTTGTTTTGCTTTGTTTATGGGTGCATTTCTTACAGTTCTCTTCCATATTTTTTTTTCCCTTATAGTTTTAATAGTTTACAGTTTACGTATTTTAAGAAATTCTTAGGGGTGTGTTGGTTGAGCATCTGACTCTTAATTTCAGCTCAGGTCATGATGCTAGGGTCATGGGATTGAGCCCCATGTTGGACTCCGCACTGAGCATGGAGCCCACTTAAGATTCTCTCTCTCTCTGCCACTCTCCCCCGCTTGTGCTCGAGAGAGAGAGAGAGAGAGAGAAAGAAATTCTTATGATTTCAGTAGTTTATAGTTTTAATATCTTGTTAAGAAATTCTTCCTTACCACCAAGATCATAAAGATATTCTAGGGGTGCCTGAGGGGCTCACTGGGTAAAGCATCTGACTGTGGGTTTCGGCTCAGATCATGATCTCAGAGTTCATGAGATTGAGCCCTTTGTTGGGCTCCACACTGACAGCACAGAGCCTATTTGGGATTCTTTCTCTCCCTGTTTCTCTGTTCCCCCCACCCAAAATAAAACATTTTTTAAAAAAGATATTCTATATTTTCTTCTAAATTTTTTTTTCATATTTATTCTCTGCATAATAATTTGTTTTTGTATATTGTGTGAGGTAGGCTTTCAAATCTGTTCTGCTGGTCTGTGTGTCTATCCCCATAGTCTCTTGACTTGAATAAGATTATAACAAATCTTGATAAATGATAGGGCAGACCTTAGACTTAAAAATTGTCTTGGCTAAGGTCACCTGGGTGGCTCAGTGTGTTAAGCATCGGACTCGTGATTTCAGCTCAGGTCATGATCCCAGAGTTGTGGGATTCAGCCCCTCATTGGGTTCTGTACTGAGCATGGAGCCTGCTTGAGATTCTCTCCTGCTCCTCACCCCTGCTTGCATACTCTCTCTCTGAAAAAAAAAAAATTTTTTTTAAATAAATATTCTTGTTTTGTTGCCCTTTCGTGTTAGTTTTAGGATTAGCTTCTTAATTTCCAGAGGTCCAGGTGATAGGTATTTTGATTGAAATTACTCTGAATTTGCAGATTAATATGGGAATAATTTATACAAATAGGGTATATTACTCCATTTATTTAGATCTTCTGTAGTATCTTTCAATAGTAAAGATACCCTTTACTTCTCTAGACCTTTTGTTGTTTTTACATTTTTATTTTTTATTTTTGAGAGACAGAGAAAGAGCACAAGTGGGGGAGGGGAAGAGAGAGAATGAGACACAGAATCCGAAGCAGGCTCCAGGCTTGAGCTGTCAGCACAGAGCCCGACACGGGGCTCGAACTCACGAACCATGAGATCATGGCCTGAGCTGAAGTCGGACGCATAACCGACTGAGCCACTCAGGCGCCCCTACTTCTCTAGATCTTATACATATTTTGTTTGGATTTCATCCCAAGTCCTACTGTTTTTTGTTGTAATTTTAACATGTATTTTGCTAAATTACATTTTAATTTGGTTGCCAATGTATAAGAACAATTTCTTTTCATACATTGATCTTAAGTCTAGCAACCTTGCTGAACTCTCATTAATTCTATAATTTATCTGTAGATTTTATTGGGTTTTCTGTGTAGTCATACTGTGAATAATTTTTTCCCTTTCTAGTCTTTTTACCCGTTATTTCTCTAACTTGCAATACTGTGCTAGCTAGAACTTCCTAGTAAATGAAGTTGAATTTACCATAGATGTTTTTTAATATGAATTTTTAAAAATTATTTTAGAGAAAGAAAGCGTGAGCAGGGGAGCAGAGCAGTTGGAGAGAGGTAGGATGGGGGGGAGAGAGAGAGAGAGAAAGGAAGGAAGGGAGAGAGAGATAAAGAAAAAAAGAGAGAGAGAGATAGGTAGATAAACAAATCCTGGGCAGGCTCCATATTCAGTGAGGAGCCTGAGGCAGAGCTCCATCCCAGGACCCTGGGATCATGACCTGAGCCAAAATCAGGAGTCAGATGCTTAACTGACTGAGCCCAAGTGCCCCTGAATTTGCCATAGGTTTTTGGTAGATAATTTTTATCAAATTAAGGAAATTCTTGGGGTGCCTGGGTGGCTCAGTTGGTTGAGCGTCCAGCTTTGGCTCAGGTCATGATCTCACAGTTTGTGAGTTCGAGCCCCGTGTCAGGCTCTGTGCTGACAGCTCAGAGCCTGGAGCCTGTTTCGGATTCTGTGTCTCCCTCTCTCTCTGCTCCTTCCCCGCTCGTGCTCTGTCTCTGTCTCTCAAAAATAAATAAACATTAAAAAAAATTTTTTTAATAAAACATTAAAAAAGAAAAGAAATGAGTGATGGTGATGTGCTAACTATTGGTGAAGCTCTTCTAGTTCTGAAGCCCAAGATTAAGAAGTCATGCTGGTTGGCTGTTAGTAAACTACCAACTGTAGCTAGATCACATCGGGCAAATGCTCTTTACTTATTACTTCCTGTAATTTGGATTAGTACCAGTATCATTTACTAACACTGTCTTCTCAAATCTGTGCAAGACAGGAAAAGCTTTCACTAGAATAAACAGGCCAGGGTGGCACAGCAAGCTTTGTTTAGGAGTGTATGTGTGGCTCAGTCGGTTAAGCGTACGACTTCAGCTCAAGTCATGATCTCGTGGTTCTTGGGTCCAAGTCCTGCATCAGGCTCTGTGCTGATAGCTCAGTCTGGAGCCTGCTTCAGATTCTGTGTCTCCCTTGCTGTCAGCCCCTCTCCCACTCATGCTCTGTCTCTTACTCTCTCAAAAATAAACATTAAAAAAATAACCTGATAAAAGTTAAAAAAAAAAAAAAAAAGAATACCTAACCTTTTCCTCTGCTAAGGAGCTCTGGCATGTGTCCCTTTACAGGCCTTGTCTCATACCCAGAATATTTCTATACATGTAACAGAGAAAGGTTTTATTCAGTTACCCATGAAGAAAAATAGATAATAAAAACTATAGGACTTGGCTTTTCTGTTCTTCTGCCTGTCTCCTAGTCAAACAGCCATCAAATTGAAACTGCTTGATTCAGAAATGCTTTTTTATATACATAAGTATGCATAAAGGATAATTATAACTTTATAATTAGTTAATTATCATGGAAACTGAGAACAAATTTCTGAATTTTTTTACAGAAACATTAATTTGTACCATTTGTGTTTTTCTTAGTTTCTGCCACTGCCTTCTACAAAGCACAACCTGTAATTCAATTCATGTGTGAAGTTCTTGACATTCATAATATTGATGAGCAACCAAGACCTCTGACTGATTCTCATCGGGTAAAATTCACCAAAGAGATAAAAGGTGAATTAATTAGCATTTGGAACAACTTAAGTATAAAATGCATGAATATAACAAACTTTTATTGAAAAAATGTTTAAAGTCTGTTCATGTAACATCATCTGTAAAAATATAGATTATGAAATGTTACATTAAATTCATTACCATTACATCTTAGATAATTGTTTGAAAGAAAGAAATGCCAAGTAATGAAATTAATATTGATACCAGCTAATATTTTATTAATACTTTGCGTTGCTAGCTAAAAGTGTAAGAGTATCTCATGGGAAAATACTGTTAAAAGTAGGAAACTTATTCCAAAAACATTGTTAGGGCAGAACTGGAGTCATTATTTTTATATATTCTAATATAATGACCTCCTTATTTTTCTGAAATGATAGAATATTTTATTCCTTTGAAACTTTATGGATATGGGGCTAGCTAGCCTGTTTCATGTGTTATTTTAGAATTGGAACTTCCATTATTTCATGTACATTATACAGTTGATCACTGATCTTGCCTATTTAGAGCTAAAATTTGTACAGTGGTGTTGCATCCTATGTATATTTTACTAACATAAATTCGTCTCTATAAGGTCTTCTGGAGAGAAAAAGAAAAAATTTAATAGTGTTCTAAAATTTGTGTGTAATTCATCTTTATCTAAATGTACATTTCTATGTACATTTAAATATACATTTATAGTTTTATATGCAATCCTATTGACAGTGTACTTTATTAGCAATTGAAGGTATTTTTCACGAGTAATTTTGATTGTATAAAATTCTTGCCTTGTTCATAACTTAGAACTTAATCCTCATGTAACATGTGACTCCACTGGGGGCACCTGGCTGGCTTAGTTGAACTTGTAACTCTTGATCTTGAAGTTGTGGGTTCGAGTCCCACGTTGGGTATAGAGATTACGTAAAAAATAAAAAGATGTGACTCCACTGTATTTAGATTTTTATTATTTAGGCAAGAAGAAAAATTAGATATTCTCTAATTAGAATGAGTAGTATAAATTCCATTTGTAAGTGTTAAATCTTACATAGTCAGAAATTGTTTTGTTTTGTTTGTATTTTAAGATTTTGACTGTTGTAGATAATTTTCAGCTTCTGGTTTGAATGAAACATTGAACTGTTTCAGTGTTCACTGAACATCTTTCAGTTCCCTGAATCAGTTAGAATACCTCAGTGCATTCTGCTTGCTCCAGTAATCATTCATTCTTTGCCATTCAGTACCCAGGGGAGAGAGAGAGTGTCAATGTAATAAAACATTAAAAGGAAAGTTCTTCCTGCTTTGAAAATGAGCATCTATTTTATCTCAAGTTATCTAAATGCCAAAATAACAAAGTGTCATATATTAGTGTATTGCAACCATATCATTGTCCTTTCATAATCCGTATTAACTGCACTGTTAGCATTGTCGAGAGGTTAGTGCATTACCCACCATTAATGTCTGGTCATCAAAATACCATGGTTTCCAGTGGAGTTGCTGCTTAGTTACCACCTCTGATATCATGAAGTCACTTACATTATTTTGCGGTAACTATGCAATCAACTCATATCACCACTCTATCACAGAAAATACAAGATGTACAGAACAAGGATTCAACTGCTGCCCGAAGAGCATGGACTCGATCTTAACTTCAACTGCTCAGGGGCCCAAAGAAATGACTGAAAAAATGACTAGAAAGCATTATAAAGTTGATGTTAGAGTGAAGGTAAAGCCAAGTTTATAGGTTAAATATTTGATTTATTAAAGCCAAAGATTTTTTTTTTTTTTTTTTTTTTTTTTTTTTTTTTTGGTTGGATGGAGGGTTTCGGGAGGGACCTGGGCAGAGTATTATCTAGTCCATTTTTTTTTTTTTTTCTTAATTTCAACTTTTTGTTAAGCCCTGGGTTCGGTCTAATCCTTAGGCACCTATGACCCTGGATTTGGGGTAGAAAAATCTGAGTTGGATCTACTTGATCAACTGATGATTTTTTTTCTCCATTCAAATTCAAAAAGGCTTTCTTCTTATTTTTTAAGAAGGCTCTTTAACATACATCATGTAACCCACCATGGAAACTCAGCAGAATCAAAGTTCTATGTTCTGTGCTATATATTTGGGCTTAATTTTTTAGCCAGCATAAAGGAATTTGATGGTAACTGTTAAATAGTGATACACACTGTGCTGTAACGAATAGATTTATTTAGTATATTCATTAGTTCCAGTTGAACTTTTTCCTAAATATTCAATAGTAACTTTAGGGTTGTTCCTTTGTATAATTATTCATGATGGTTTAACAGAAATATTAGAGGAAGTGTACGTAGTAAAAGTACCATATGTTTATACAAGAACCAATTTATTTTTGGTATAAACTTATTTAGTAGACTATTAGAATATTACTAATAACTTCTTTAATTCAGGGGGAAGACTTGAAAACAAATGGCTAGGTGGTATAAATAACAGAAAAAATTTTATAATTTTTATATTGTGTTTTCTCCCTAAACAATATTTTTACATCCTGCGTACTTCATATTGCTTACTTCACATTTCCTTCTTATAAGGCCTTCTCTTGATAGTGCTTTATTTTCTAGTTTCCTTTATAATATAGAGGCGTGTTTTATACTCTAATTGATCTGAAATTTAGTCTTACAATAGTAATTACTAATAAAAACTATTTATATCACTGATTCAATTAGGAGTTCTTCTCAAGAAAAATCCATACCAATCTGGTACAGTTGACGCTATGTGCATTTAACATCTTAATTTGTGCTGATAAATCAGAAGAAAATATTACTGTGAATGAACTTTGTGTTTGGTACTGCAGTTAGTGATTACATAGGAAAATAAATTACACTGTTTCAGGGTTTCTCAACCTTGCCACTATTAACATTTGGGGCTGGATAATTCTTTATTGTGGTCTGGGGTGGGAAGTAGTGCTGTCCCGTCCATTGTAGGATATTTAGCATCATTCCTGGATCCAAGAATCCCTAAATCTAGCGTCCAGTAAATGCCCATAGCACCTCCCAGTCGTGACAGTTAAAATTGTCTCCAGACATTACCAAATGTTCTCTGGAGAGCAAAATTGCCTGTAGTTGAAAACCACTGCACAAATAGGAATCACAAATATAACAGGGAAACGATGCAAAAATAATAACCATAAATACTATCAGGAAACTAAAAGTTGTCCTTCATCTGCCCCTTTTTAGATTTTCTGCCTTTGGAGTCTAAGCCATAGTAATGGAGTTGCTTATCTGTAAGCAGCAGCAACTGTATCAATTTGTTACTCTTTTCTATCTAAGTAGCTCCAAGATTGCACTGGCAAATATGGTACCACTACCCACATGTAGCTACTTAAATTAATGAAATTAAGTTTTCACTTTCACACTAGCCACATTTCATGTACTCCATAACACATATTGCTAGTGATTACATATTAGCACAGATGTAGAACATTCTATCATTTCAGAAAGTTCTGTTGGACAGTACTGCTTAAGAAAATTAATCCCAAAGATTTTACCAGTGGTTTAAAAGACCATTGCTTCACTTTGTAAAGCAGGTCTGGGATCTTCATACTCCTATGGTCCATAGATGGATTGCAAGGATCCAGAACATCTATGTGTATATTCAATTTTCTGAGAGTTTACCACTTTCATCAGATTCTCAAAGGGATCAGTGATTCCATAGGAAGGCAGGGTCACCTGCTCTAAGAATTGTTTGGTTGCATTTAATTTCTAATAGTAATAAGAGAGTTGTGTCACTATACTATACTTCAACTAAATTGTCACTCTGCCTCTGTTAAAGGGCCTGGAATTTTCTGCTTCCTACTTTAAAAATCTTTGAAGGACTTCCTTCTGAGATTTATTAAATTCTAAACTTCAGTCACTGTGTGATGACTAGACTATTCACATATCACATACTTTGAAAATTGTGGAGTATGTTGAGAATTGTTACAGCTCTTCTTTCATTTCTCATTCCCTCTCCCAGCAATAAATACCTAAATTTATTATAAACAGGTTGTTTTGTTTTTTTTAATTGATGGAGAACTTTGTCCCTTGCTCTATAGGCTTTGCAACTTTTATGATTCTGTTTTTTAGTGTGTAGATCTTGATAGGATAGGGAAAATATTTGGAGATAGATATATCATGATTGTAATCATTACTAGCAATGTTATTTATAAAATGTTAATTTCACATTGCCTGTATCAGAAATTTTCTGTCTGTTTAGAATTTGAGTTTTTCTGTAGTGAACAGGCTTTATAAATATTTGACATGTGACAGTTCTATAACCTCAGTTTTTCTTGTTGGGAACAGGTCTGAAGGTTGAAGTGACTCATTGTGGAACAATGAGACGGAAATACCGTGTTTGTAATGTAACAAGAAGGCCTGCCAGTCATCAAACGTAAGAAAAGCTGGTGTTTGTCAGAGCAGAGATGATATGAGGCAGCTTGCTGTAGTTAGTGGATTGGGAGTTTTGCTCACCATAATGAGATGAGAGTTGTTAATGTGTACCTTTTTTTTTTTTTTTCTCCAGCTTTCCTTTACAGTTAGAAAATGGCCAAACTGTGGAGAGAACAGTAGCACAGTATTTCAGAGAAAAGTATACTCTTCAGCTGAAGTACCCACACCTTCCTTGTCTGCAAGTGGGGCAGGAACAGAAACATACCTACCTGCCACTAGAAGTAATGTGTTTAGGCTGTTTCTTAATATCCTCTTGTTCATCATTCTGTTGGGGTTTTTATGGCATATAACTTACTTCAGACTCTCGCATTTATTTTGGAGATTGAACTGTTTTAAATTTTATTTTAAAATTTTAGTAATGAAATAATATGGAAAATTTCATCCACAAATCCTTATTGCTCTAAAGTAACCATTGTTAACATTTTGGTACACTTCTTTTCAGCCTTTTTATCGAGTGTACATTTTACCCTGTTATAATCATACTATAAAGCAGTATTGTTTACTACTTCTTAACATATTAAAAAGAAGCAGTTTAGGATTGCCTGGGTGACTCATTTGGTTAAGTGTCTGACTCTTGATTTCAACTCAGCTCATGATCTCATGGTTCATGAGTTTGAGCCCCATATCAGGCTCTCTGATGTCAGCACAGCTTGGGATCCTCTGTCTCCCTACCTCCCTCTCTCTCTCTCTGTCTCTTCCCTTCCCTTGCTCATGCTCTCTCTCTTTCTCAAACATAATAAACAGACATTTTAAGAAATTTTAATTTCACATGTAATTACCAATGAGAGTTAAAAAAAGATATATGCATCTAGTACAAAACTTTTTTCCATTTGTAGGTCTGTAATATTGTGGCCGGGCAACGATGTATCAAGAAGCTAACGGACAATCAGACTTCCACTATGATCAAAGCAACAGCAAGATCTGCGCCAGATAGACAAGAGGAGATTAGCAGATTGGTTAGTACTTGACCCTAGAAATGTGAATTAAAAACATGTTAGGATGAGCTACTACTGAAGAGCCATGTCCTTATCAGCTCATACCTTACCTATTACCATTTCATGGACTATCAGAATTAAAAGGGATCATGGAAGTCATTCATTGGTGTTCTAGGGGTAAACCTTAATGGGTTCTATGAGAAGGGTTAGATCCTTCTAATTTAACCCCAAGCTTTTTAATTGTAGATCTAGAGCAGATTCTCTCAGAACCAGTGTTTCAGTTTAGTGAACTGGAACTTTACTACCTCCCGCCTAGTAAAGGAGAAGGAAGAAAAATCAAGGTATTATGACTAGCAATAGTGAGTCTTAACTATCAGTAGAATTGCTAGTACCCAGTATCAGACTGGTAGCTGTATAGGATGAATAAAGAAATACAAGACTGGGGTGCCTGGGTGGCTCAGTTGGTTAACTGTCTGACTTTGGTTCAGGTCATGATCTCACAGTTTGTGAGTTCGAGCCCCACATTGGGCTCCCTGCTGTCAGCACAGAGCCCACTTTGGATCTTCTGTCCCCCCCTCTCTGCCATTCCTCCACTCATTCTCTCTCTCTCAAAATAAATAAGTAAATTTTATAAAAAGAAAGAAAGAAAGAAAAAGAAATACAAGACTGCTCCAACTATGTAGGGTCTCTAAGCTATATCGTTGTTGTGAGTGGAAGAGAAGGAAAGTAGCAGTACCACTTTATAAAACTGATGGGATAAGGCAACATGAAAAATAAAAGGAACCTGGATCTTCTCTTATTCTCTTCTTGAATGCCATTTAAATTATGTAAGTGAAGAGGAAAAAGTCTGGAAATAGGAATATTGCTTTGAGTAATAATGAAGATTGTTATAAAAAAGTTAACAACTGGCCTTTTCATTTTGTGAGCCAATTATGGGAAATTCCTGTATAGTTTTATAAAGAGCAAATAAAAGCTATCACACGATACTTAATTAGGAAAATACAAATTTGTTCTCATCATGGATTTTTTTATGATCTATGACAGGGTTTTAAAGCCATTAAGAGGCTAGAACTTCTCACTGTCTCTGTGAAATCTCAATAACTACTTATAACTCATTTATTTCAGCTTTCCTATCCAAAGAGAGAATATCATACAGTAGTTAAAGTACAAGCTTTGGAATCTAACAGCTCTGGGGTCCATCTTCTGTGCTTACTTACTGTTACCATTATTGTATTATTATAATTATACCATCTACGGGGCACCTGGGTGGCTCAGTCAGTTAAGCATCTGACTTCAGCTCAGGTCATGATCTCATGGTTCATGAGTTCGAGCCCCACATCAATCTCTGTGCTGACAGCTCGGAGCCTGGAGCCTGCTTTGGACTCTGTGTCTCCCTCTCTTTCTGTCCCTCCCCTGCTTGTGTTCTGTCTGTCTGTCTCTCTCTCTCTCTCAAAAATAAACATTAAAAAAAATTACAATTATACCATCTGGAAGACTAGTGCAGTGATTGAGAATAGGAATTCTAGAATTAGAACATACATGGTTTCAGATTCTAGGTCACTTGCCTAGCTATATGGTTCTAGGCCACTCACTTAACTGAACTAAGCTTTAGGTTTATCCTTCGTAAAGATTATAAAAGTTACAAAAGACCTACGTTTATAGGTATACGTTTATTGTGGGAATTAATTATACAACTTAACACCAAGCACATCACACAGCAAGTTTTTATTTATAGTAGTTGTTATTCTTTGCAACTTTACTATGAAGGTACACTGAAACACACCAGAAATGAATGGCATTTAAGCTTGGAGAAGCATTAGTGCCTAATTTAGAAAACAACTCTTCTGTTTATTGTGGGAAGATTTTTTTTTTTACATATTTAAATTATATAGTTTTTTTTTTAATGGATTGTTGCTCAAACACTTGAATACTGCCTTCATTTTGTAACCTTATTTGACCTCTACACTGACACCAAGTAAATATGTTTTGAAAAAACATAGTTACTATAGTATGCTATAAACACGAATTATATTATGAGGTCCAAGTCTATACTGAATTAAAATAAACTCTTGGCACCTGGGTGGTCAGTCAGTTAAGCATCTGACTTCAGCTCAGGTCATGATCTCAGGGTTCGAGCCCCACATCAGGCTCTCTGTAGTCAGTGCAGAACCCACTTCAGATCCTCTGTCTGTCTCTCTTTCTGTCCCTCCCCCTCATTCTCTCTCTCTCTCTCTCTCTCTCTCTCTCTCTCTCTCTCTCTCTCACACACACACACACACACACACACACAAAATGAACTTAAAAAAAATATTTTTAATAAAATCTTAATCTTCGTATCTACAGATATATTTTGTAAAAATTATTTATCTTATACTGGTTTCCTTATCTGTTTTAAGTGTATCCCATTAAGTATATTTTATAATATGGCAATTTTTGTCAATATATTCAAGTAGTTTTATATGAATTGTAAATCAAATGATTCAGGGGAAAAAAGCCTCAAAATCATCAATAGCTGCTGTCAAACCCTAAGTAAAATTTAATAATATATGCCTGAATCTTCTAATTAGAAGTTTTTATTTTTTAAGTCACAAGTTTCTTCCTCTAATGATCCCTAGACCACCCTCTCCAAAATGTATTGGGTTTAATCACATAAAATTGCCATTTTCATGGATTATAAATAGTTGAAATTTCTTATTATTCTACCTTATACATTTAAATTTCTGTAAATTACCAGGAGGTTCACAGACTTCTACAGTCCATTCATGATCTGTAGTCCCAGGTTAAGATTCTCTATCCTATAATTAAGGCACCATTACTAGATCTAAAACATTATTGATACAGTGAAGAGAAGAAAATGGAAGGTTCTAATGAATAAAGCAGGGTTGGGGAAAATTTTGAAAATAACTACTAACTTTTTCTGTTGTTAGGTAAGAAGTGCAAATTATGAAACAGATCCATTTGTTCAGGAGTTTCAATTTAAAGTTCGGGATGAAATGGCCCATGTAACCGGACGTGTACTCCCAGCACCTATGCTGCAGTATGGAGGACGGGTAAAACCTGTTGATGGTTTTTAAATTAAAAACAATTTCTGTTTATAAAGAGAAGGGCATCCCAACTAAGTCTGAGATTAGAAAGTGTTGTTTTACTCCAACAATACTTTTTTCTTCTGGGTATCTTTGCCAGAGTTTAGATGTTTTGGTTTTGTAGGATAAAAAATAGAAATACTATTGATGTAGAGTAGCCTATTACATGTAGAATGTCAGATATACATCAATTCAGCAATTTGAAATGTTTTTCTTTTCAGCTCAGTAAAATAAATTGTATGTTAAGTATTTCTTTTTTGCCTTATTTCTCTTTTTCCTTTTTCTGTAGAATCGGACAGTAGCAACACCAAGCCATGGAGTATGGGACATGCGAGGGAAACAGTTCCATACAGGAGTTGAAATAAAAATGTGGGCTATAGCTTGTTTCGCCACACAGAGGCAGTGCAGAGAAGAAATATTGAAGTAAGGCATATCATTACATTGGTTTGAGAATTTTTTTGTGTTTCAGTTTTAAACTACTTTAGCTAATGTTTTAACTGTATTGTCTCAATATGGAGTAATCACTGAGCCTTTGAAAATGTTTCTTGTCAGTACTTTCTGAATTTGTTAGTAAAGTTATTGATTCATGCTTGTAGGCACCTTAACAGTCCAGCTTATGTGGTATGGAAGGAGCATCATTGGCTTTTGATGGCAAATAGGTTATGTTTAATTCCTAGCCTTGCCACTTCCTGGCTATATTATCATGAATAGTTTATTTAATTTCATTATGCTTCAGTTTTCACCTTTTTAGAGATAATAATACCTATCTCTTGGGTGAGGATGAAATAAAATCCTTATTTCTCAATTGAGCTCCTTGAAAAAATGATTTAACTCTTCATTTTCACTTCCTTACTTTCGAAAATTTGACCTCCATCTCCACCACTTTCTTCCCTTTTTCCCAAATTCATTTCCTCAGCATATAAGTGCTCAGTAAGCTTCTGTTTAAATTGAAAACAAACAAAAAATGGTCCATTTTCAGTGGACAGGCTTCCAGACTTCCATTTTGTCACCTTCCTTGAAAGAAAATGATTACTGTCTAAGTTCAGTCTCCACTAATAGATCTTATAAAGTATACTCATAATGAATAGTTCTTGAAAGATACAGTTTACCAACCAGGTCAGTTCAGAATTTGCTTTGCCTTCATATGAGAAATAAAAATATTTTTTCTATTTAATTATGTTCACTTCTTATTAACTCTAAATTTCTAAACGTATGTCTTAAGGTTCACTTAATATACATTTTTCTCCAGAGTTTTATCCCCTTGCTTTCAAGTAAAATGTCAGAAGGATAGTTTACTACGATGCTATGATTATCTTGACCTCAAGACCAAAGAAAATGCCTCCAGTTGTTTTTCAGGCTTAGACTTATTCTTTTCATTTTACATTTGTTATTCATGGCTTGATAGAAATCTCATAATCTTTCAGCTAGTAGTTCTTGTTCAGGCTGACTGAAAATATCCAACTTCATACTTCTTGAATTAAACACTAATAAGGAAAAGGAGAAGGGAATTCCTACAAACTTTGTCTCTAAGGGAATTAGAATGTTTTTGAGCAAAGATGACTCAGATCCTTGGCTTAGGACCTTATTTGTTTTAAAAACAAGTGAAGTGATTGTTAAAGCATGACATCATTACTTGTTTTCTTAAGTTAAATGCAGAATTTTGTTTTAATATGGATTTAGTCTTCTGGGGGTTTTTTAGTGTGGATAAAATGCATTGAAATGCTTCCTGCCTCATTTGTTCTTAATGTTGGTTTCTTTTTTTTTTTTTTTTTAATATATCTTTTCTGAAGACACAGCCTTCCCTGCTGTTCTAGTATCAGATACATAATATTGTGGAAGGAAATTTTGGAGTAGGTCATACTTCTGACTCTACATTCATGTAGCCATTAGACATTGGTCAAATACTTGTCCCTGAAACTGTTGCCTCATCTGTAAAATAGAAATAATACCTCACCTACCACTTTCTTATGAATGTTGTCATGATCAAATTAGACAGTATGCAATGGGGCACCTGAGTGGCTCAGTTTTGTTAAGCATCCTCTTGGTTTTAGCTCAGGTCATGGTCTCACGGTTTGTGAATTTGAGCCCTGCATTTAGACTCTGCTCAGACAGTGCAGGGCCTGCTTGGGATTCTCTGTCTCCCTCTCCCTCTGCCCCTCCCCTGCTCATGTATGTGCTCTCTCTCTCCCTCTCTCTCTGTCTCTCTCAAATATAAATAAATAACACTTAAAAAAAAGAAATTGGGCACCTGGGTGGCTTGGTTAGTTAAGCGTCTGACTTCAGCTCAGGTCATGATTTCACGGTGTGTGGGTTCGAGCCCCACATCTGGCTCTGTACTGACCTCTCAGAGCCTGGAGCCTGCTTTAGATTATGTGTCTCCCTCTTTGCCCCTCCCCTATTTACACTTTGTGTGTGTGTCTCTCTCTCTGTCTCTCTCAAAAATAAATAAAAATGTTAAAAAAAAGTAAACACTATTTTAAAAAAAAGAAAACATACAATAGTTTAAATTTATCAAGTTCTTACCATGTCTTGGGCAGTGTGCTAAGCTCATTTATTATCTCACTTTATTCACACCAATTCTATAATGGAAGTAATCATCTTACAGATGAGAGAAACTAAAAAAATTTGTTTAAGATTTCAGAGCTAGTAATTGACAGAATTAGGATTGAAACCTGTCATGCTAAGTCTAGAAATGAACTCTTAACCAGCACACTGTATTACTAATGCCCTTTATAAACTACAGAATACCACATAATTCTATAGTAATGTTCTTAGTTTGGAAAATAGATTACTGACCCCCCATTGCCTTTATTTCAGTAATCTTGGTGACCTCTTCATATATGGAGCACACAGATCTTTGCTTCATTTTCCATTCACTTCTCAAACTTTCCATTCCACTTTGTAGATGTGAATAATTAGACAAAGGATTTAGTTTTAGTGATTTCTCTTTCTAGGGGTTTCACAGACCAGCTGCGTAAGATTTCTAAAGATGCAGGGATGCCCATCCAGGGCCAGCCTTGCTTCTGCAAATACGCGCAGGGGGCGGACAGCGTGGAGCCCATGTTCCGGCATCTCAAGAACACCTACTCAGGGCTGCAGCTCATTATCGTCATCTTGCCAGGGAAGACACCAGTGTATGGTAAGGATGTCTTAAGATTGTTTTTTTCTTCAAGTACTTGATATTTTTGGAAAAGACAAATCAGTAGAGCAAACTAGCCCAAGAAGAAGGGCACCTGGGTGGCTCAGTTGGTTAAGCGTCCGACTTCGGCTCAGGTCATGATCTCACGGTTCGTGTGTTTGAGCCCTGCGTCAGGCTCTGTGCTGACAGCTTAGAGGGAACCTGCTTTGGATTCTGTGTCTCCCTCTCTCCCTGCCCCACCCCTGTTCGCACTCTCTCCCTCTCTCCCTCTCTCTTAAAAATAAACATTAAAAAAAATTTTTTTTAATAGTCCCAAGAAGAGACCCTGTGAAAAGAATTTTAGTAAAGGAGGCATCACAAAAAAATGGTTAAAAAAAAGAATTATTTCTTTAAAATGGCATTGAGATAACTTGAGTATCAGTATATGATATATTGGTTAAGAGCACAGGCTCTGGAGTCAGACTGTGCTACTTAAAACCCAGGTTCTGGGGGCTCCTGGCTGACTCGGTTGAGCATCTAACTTCAGCTCAGGTTATGATCTCACTGTTCATGGGTTTGAGTCTTGCATCAGGCTCTCTGCTGACAGCACGGAGCCTGCTTCAAATCCTCTGGCCCCTTCTCTGCCCCTTCACTGCTCAGACTCTCTCAAAAATAAAAACAAACAAAAACAGGTTCTGCCAACTATACTACCTGTGTGATATAGCTGAATTACTTAACCACCCACACTAGGCTTTAGTGTCCTCATCTTTGAAATTGGGATACTAAAAATAACTAACCTATAGAGAGTAGTTGTAAAGATTAAATAAATTTACATATATAAACAGGGCCTAGAATAGTACCTATTATATAGTGAATACCCAGTAAATGATAACTATTATTGTAAACAAAAAGTTTAGTCATAATTATAAGTTAAACAAATCATTGAATCTTGAAAAATACAAAGAAAGTATAATTTTCAAACTACTGAATGGAGTATAGTCATTTAGGTTTAGAAATGATAGAATAGGTGGAAACAATCTACAAAACTAAAAGGCAGCCTACAGAATGGCAGAAGATATTTGCAAACAACATATCTGATAGTATCCAAAATCTATAAAGAACTTACCAAACTCAACACCCAAAAAATAAATAACCCAGTTAAGAAATGGGCAGAAGGCGCCTGGGTGGCTCAGTCAGTTAAGTGTGTGACTTGATTTCAACTTGGGTCATGATATTGCGGTTCATGCATTCAAGCTCTGCATCAGGCTCTGCGCTGAAGCTGGAGCCTGCTTGGGATTTTCTTTCTCCCTCTGTCTCTGCCCCTGCCCTACTCGTGCACTGTCCCTCTCCCTTTCCCCCTCTCCCCCTCTCCCCCTCTCCCCCTCTCCCCCTCTTCCTGTCCCTCTGCCTCTCCCTCTCTCCCTCTTCCCCTGTCCCCCTTTCCCTCTGCCTCTCCGTCTCTCAAAAATAAATAAATATTTTTTTTAAAGGGCAGAAGACATGAGTAGACATTTTTCCAAAGACATCCAGATGGCAAACAGACACATGAAAAGATCCTCAACATCATTCGTGATCAGGGAAATACAAATCAAAACCATGATGAGATACCACCTCACACCTGTCAGAATAGCTAAAATTAACAACACAAGAAACAATAGGTGTTGGTAAGGATGCAGAGAAAGGAGAACTCACTTGCACTGTTGGTGGAAATGCAAACTGGTGCAGCCACTCTGGAGGATAGTATGGAGTTTCCTCAGGAAACTAAAAATAGAACTACTCTATGATCCAGCAATTGCATTATTAGGTATTTACCCAAAAGATACAAAAATACAGATTTGAAGGTGTACATGCTGCACCTCATTGTTTATATAGCAGCATTATCAACAGCAGCCAAACTATGGAAAGAGCCCAAATACCCATTGACTAATGACTGGGTAAGGAATATACAGTATTTATATACGATGGAATTACTCAGCCATCAAAAAGAATGAAATCTTCCCATTTGTAATGACATGGTTGGAGCTAGAATGTATTATACTATGCAAAATAAGTCAGTCCAAGAAAAACAAATATGATACAATTTTACTGATATGTGGAATTTAAGAAACAAAACACATAAACATGTGGGAAGGGAGAGGAGAGGGAAACAAACCACAACAGACTTTATTTTTTAATGTTTATTTATTTTGAGAGAGATGTTGGAGGGAGGGGAGGGAGGTGAGAATCCAAAACAGGCCCCATGCTGTCTACGTGGAGCCCAACAGGGGGCTCAACCCCACAAACCATGAGATTAGAACCTATGCTGAAATCAAGAGTTGGATGCTTTAACTGACTGAGCCACCATGCACCCCAACCACAACAGACTCTTAATGATAGAGAATAAACTGGGAGTTGACGGAGGTGGGTGGAAGATGGGCTAGGGTGGAGTGATGGGTACTGAGGAGGGCACTTGTGATAAGCACTGGGTGTTATATGTAAGTGATGAATCACTAAATTCTACTCCAGAAACCAATATTGCACTGTATGTTAACAAACTTAAATCTAAATTTTAAAAAAAATTTTAAATGATAAAAGTGCCTTAGTGGCTCATTTGGTTGAGTATCTGACTCTTGATTTTGGCTTAGGTCAGGCTCCCAAGGTCATGGGATTGAGCCCCATGTCAAGCTCCACCCTGAGCATGGAGCCTGCTTAAGATTCCTTTTTCTTTTTCTTTTTTATTTTTATGTTTATTTATTTATTTTGAGAGAGAGCGAGCATGCAGTCACGTGCACAAAGGTAGGGAGAAGCAGAGGGGGAAAAAGAGACACAGAGAGAGAATCCCAAGCAGGCTCTATGCTATCAGTGCAGAACCTGACGTGAGGCTCAGTCTCACCAACCTTGAGATCATGACCTGAGCTGATATCAAGAGCTGGATGTTTAATGGACTGAACCACCAGAGGTGCCCCAGAGCCTGCTTAAAATTCTCTCTCTCCCTCTGCCCTCCTCCCCAACTCACATTCTCTAACTCTTAAAAAAAAAAAAGGATAGAACTGTTCACAAAGGAGAAATTGTTAGATTTACTATATAAAAATTCAATTTTCTATATCTCACAAATATATAATGACAATAAATAAATGGAAACCAATAGAATCTAAAAAGTGTTTGCAGCAAATGGAGACAACAGAGGGCTAGTTTATTATTAAAATATCCATATAGATCTGTTATTGTGATCAAAGAAAAAATCCTTATATTCTTATAGATTAGTGAGCAAGAATATAAACCAAAATTTCTCAAGAAAAAACAAAACCAGTTATATGAGAAAGTATTGGTTTTCACTAAAAGTTAAAGAAACTACAAGTAAATAAAAGGAAAAATTTTAGGAGCAGCTGGGTGACTCAGTTGGTTGAACATTAGACTCTTGGTTTTCGCTCAGGTCATGATCCTGAGGTGGTGGGATCAAGCCCCATGTTGGACTCTGCTCTGGGTATGGAGCCTGCCTGAGATTTTCTCTTGCTTTCCCCCACTCAAGTACATTCACTCTTTCTGTTTATTTTTTTTTTATTTTTTTTTCACTCTTTCTGTTTAAAAAAAATGAAAGAAAAATTTTATGTTACTAAATTAGCAAATGTATTTAAATATTATAATACTTAGTGCTTGTGAGTACGAAGTGAATCTAGAATTTTAATATATTGCTGATGGCAGTTAAATTGATAATATCCTATCAAAAGTATAAAAATGTGTTTGTGTGATTCAGTAATTTCAATTACAAAAAGGTGTTCAAAGGAAAGAATTCATAATGGAGAAAATTCTATGCACAGAATTTTCATAATGGTATCTGTGATACTAAAAAACTATTGAGAGGGTGCTTGGTTGGCACAGTTGGTTAAGCATCTGACCTCGGCTTAGGTCATTATCTCATGGTTTGTGGGTTCCATTCCCACATCGGGCTCTATGCTGACAGCTCAGAACATGGAGCCTACTTTGGATTCTGTGTCTCCCACTCTCTCTCTGGCCCTCCCCCACACATGCCTTATCTATCTCTCAAAAATAAACCTTTAAAAATAAATAAGACTATTGAGAACTGGCTTTAAACAATGAGTAAGCTATAATATGTTAATAAAATAGTATGCAGTGGTTACAAACGATGTTATAAAATTCAAAAGATATTTTTAGTGGTGCCTGGGTAGCTCAGTTGAACCGACCAACTTCCGCTCAGGTAATGATCTCTCAGCTTGTGAGTTCAAACCCCAGGTTGAGCTGTGTGCTAACAGCTCAGAGCCTTGATCCTGCTTTGGATTCTGTGTCTCCCTCTCTCTCTCTCTGTCCCTCCCCCACTCATGCTCTGTCTCTCCTTCAGAAATAAATAAACATTAAAAAAAAAAAAAAAAAGCACAGAGCCCAGTGCAGGGCTCGAACTCATGAGCTGTGAGATCATGACCTGAGCCGAAGTCAGATGCTTAACCGACTGAGCCACCCAGGCAACCCCCCAAAAAAAGATATTTTAAAAACTGATAAAATACAGAAGCTTGAACTCAAAGAATTTGTAAATCAATAAGGAAAGGACAAACAACTCAACTGAAAAATAGACAAAGGACATAAAACAGAAAAACAAATGAAACAAATGGTCAGTTATCTGATGAAAAGATGCTCAGCCTCATTAGTCATTAAGAAAATATGAACTTGAATAAGTAATTTTTTACTAATAATCATAATACCCATTTCTGGCAAAAATAAAAATAAATATTGACTCTCATACACTGTTCATGGGAGAGAAAGTTGGTATTACCATAGCCTCCTAGCTGACATTCTTGCCTGCATTCCCTGTAGTTCCTTTTCAGTCCATTCTCTACATTTCTTCTAGTGCAATTTTTTAATTAATAGATTTTTTTTTATTTTAGATATACAGAAAAATTAAGCAGATAGTGTAGAGAGTTCCTATATATTTACCCCTTCCTCTGCAAAGTTTTCCCTGTTATTAACATCTTGTATTGGTGTGGTACATTTAATGAACCAATACTGATAAATCATTATTAATTGATTTATAAATAAATAAATAAAATTTATAAATCTTAATTAATGTAAAAGCTTACATTAAAGTTCACTTTTTGTGTTGGACAGGCCTGTGGGTTTTGATAAATGTAAAACATCATATATATATAGTATCGTAAAAAATAGTTTCATGGCTCTAAAAATCCCCTGTACTCCACCTGTTCATCCCTCCCTGTCTCTCCTCAAAACCTTGACACCCACTGGCCCTTTTGTTTCTATAGTTTTGCCTTTTCTAAGATGTTGTATAGTTGGACTCATACAGTATGTACCCTTTCTAATTGGCTTCTTTCACTTAGCAGTACGCATTTAAGGTTCCTTCATGTCTTTTTGTAGCTTGATAAGTCATTTCTTTTTACTGCTGAAAAATATTCCATTGTATAGATTTATTAGTTTGTTATCCATTTAACCTGTTTTTACCTCATAATCAAGAAGGATGTTTTCATTGCTTCCAGTTTTTTGGCAATTATGATTGCTGCTGTAAACATTCACGTGCAGGTTTTTGGATAGACATAAATAAGTTTCCAACTGACTTGGGTAAATAGGAACACAATTGCTTTATCTTTTGGTGAGACTGCCAAAATGTCTATACTCGGGCACTGGCTGGCTCAGTCAGAAGAGCATGAGACTTTTGATCTTTGGGTCATGAGTTTGAGACCAATATTGACTGTAGAGACTGCTTAAACGAGTAAATGAATAAACTTTTTTTTTCTTTTTTTTTTTAATTTTTTTTAATGTTTGTTTATTTTTGAGACAGAGAGAGACAGAGCATGAATGGGGGAGGGTCAGAGAGAGAAGGAGACACAGAATCGGAAGCAGGCTCCAGGCTCCGAGCTGTCAGCCCAGAGCCCGACGCGGGGCTCAAACTCACGGACAGTGAGATCATGACCTGAGCTGAAGTCGGACGCTTAACCGACTGAGCCACCCAGACACCCCTGAATAAACTTTTTAAAAATGGCTGTACCATTTTGTATTCCCACAGCAACGAATAAAAGTTCCTATTGTGTACTACATCCTCTTCAGTATTTAGTATTGTCAATTTTTAAATATTTTAGCCATTCTAATAAATTTGTAGTGTATCTTACTGTTGTTTTAATTTTCAATTCCTTAGTGACACATAATGTTGAGAATCTTTTCATGTGCTTACTTGCCATCTACATATCTTCTTCTTTTTTTTAATATGAATTTATTGTCAAATTTGTTTCCATACAACACCCAGTGCTCATCCCAACAGGTGCCCTCCTCAATGCCCATCACCCACTTCCCCCTCCCTCCCACCCCCCATCAACCCTCAGTTTATTCTCAGTTTTTAAGAGTCTCTTATGGTTTGGATCCCTCCCTCTCTAACTTTTTTTTTCCTTCCCCTCCCCCATGGTCTTCTATGTTAAGTTTCTCAGGATCCACGTAAGAGTGAAAACATATGGTATCTGTCTCTGTATGACTCATTTCACTTAGCATAACACTCTCCAGTTCCATCCACCTTCCTACAAAAAGCCACATTTCATTCTTTCACATTGCCACATAGTATTCCATTGTGTATATAAACCACAATTTCTTTTTCCATTCATCAGTTGATGGACATTTAGGCTCTTTCCGTAATTTGGCTATTGTTGAAAGTGCTGCTATAAACATTGGGGTACAAGTGCCCCTATGCATCAGCACTCCTGTATCCCTTGGGTAAATTCCTAGCAGTGCTATTGCTGGATCATAGGGTAGATCTATTTTTAATTTTTTGAGGAACCTCCACACTGTTTTCCAAAGTGGCTGCATCAGTTTGCATTCCCACGAACAGTACAAGAGGGTTCCCATTTCTCCACATCCTTGCCAGCATCTATAGTCCCCTGATTTGTTCATTTTAGCCACTCTGACTTGGCATGAGGTGGTATCTCAGTGTGGTTTTGATTTGTGGTTTTGATTTCCCTGATGAAGAGTGACGTTGAGCATCTGTATATCTTCTTTAGTGACATGTCTATTCCAGCCTTTCACCCACTTTTAAGTTGTTTTCTTATTTTTCAGTTCTAAGAGTTCTTGTATATTTTGGTTTCAAGTTCTTTATCATATATGTATTTTGCATTTATTTTCTTCCAGTCTGGCCTGTCTTTTCATCCTCTTAACAGTTTCTAGGGGTGCCTGGGTGGCTCTGTTGATTAAGGGTCTAACTTCGGCTCCAGTCATGATCTCACAGTTCATGAGTTCAAGCCCCACATCGGGCTGTCAACATGGAGCCCATTTCAGATCCTCTGTCTCCCCCTTTCTGCCCTTTCCCTGCTCATGCTCGCACTCACGCTCTGTCTCAAAAATAAACATTTAAAAAAAAGAGTTTCTAATGTTAATAAAGTCCAACTCATTAATTTTTCTTTCACAGATCATGTTTTCGGGGTTATAATTAGAGCTTGTTGCAAGGCCACCTGGGTGGCTCAGATGAGCGTCTGACTTCAGCTCAGCTTTGATCTCATAGCTCATGAATACAAGCTCCGTGTTGGGCTTTGTGCTGACAGCTCAGACCCTGGAGCCTGCTTCAGATTCTGTGTGTGTGTGTCTCTCTCTCTGCCCCAACCCACTTGCATTCTGTCTCTGTCTCTCTCAAAAATAAAAAGTAAAAAAAAAAAAGAAAAAAAAATTAGAACCTGTTACCAAGCCCAGGGTTACATGAGATTTCTTCTATGTTACTTTCTAGTAGTTTTATAGTTTTTTTTTTATATATATATAGATTTATAACTCATTTTGAGTTACTTCCCGTGAAAGATGTACTGTCTGTTACTAGATTCAGTTTTTTTGCATGTCGCTTTCCAGTTCTTCCAGTTCTATTTGTTGTAAGGACTATCTTTCTCCATTAAGTTGCCTTTGCTACTTTGTCAAAGATTGATTAACTATATTTGTGTGTCTATTTCTGGGCTTTTTATTTTGTTCCATTGGTCTATATGTCTATGTATTTGCTAACATCACAGTCTTGATACTAATGTAAGTCTTAATGTCAGGTAGTGTCAGTTCTCTGACTTTGTTCTTCTTCACTATTGTGTTAGCTATTCTAAATCTTTTGCCTCTCTGTATAACCTTTAGAATCTGTTTGCAATATCCACAAAATAATTTGCTGAGATTTTTATTAGGATTACATTGAGTCTATTAATCAGGCTGGAAAGAATCGACATCTTAAGAATGTTAAGTTTTCCCATCCTTGAAGACGTACTGTCTCTCTGTTTAGAGCTTCTTTGACTTTTTATCAGAATTTTATAATTTTGTATAGATCCTGTACACATTTTGTTAGATTTATACCCAAGTGTATCTTTTTTTTTTCTTTTGATACTAATGTGAATGGTAATTGTGTTTTTCATTTTCAATTTCAGTTGTTCATTTTTGGCATTTAGGAAAGCAGGTGACTTTTGTATATTTACTTTGTATCATGCAACCCTACTATAGTCACTTATTAGTTCTAGGAGGTGTTTCTTTCATTCTTTGGGATTTTCTACCAAGACAGTCATGTATCCTGTGAACAAACAGTTTTATTTCTTCCTTCCTAGTCTGTATACTTTTAATGTAATATACACATATTTTGGGATTTCCCAGCTATCTTTCTGTTACTGATTTCTAGTTTAATTCCGCTGTGGTCTGAGACCATATTTAGTATGACTTCTGTTCTTTTAAATTTGCTAAGTTATGTTTTTGGACCAGAATGAGGTCTGTCTTACTGAATGTTGTATAAGTTTGAGAAGAATGTATATTCTTGCTGTTATTAAGTGAAGTATTTTATAAATGTCTTTTAACTGCAGTTATTTAATGATGCTGTTCAAGTCTACTGTATTTGCTTCTTTTATAGCAGCTGCACCATTTTGCATTCCTACCAGTAGCGCACAAGGGTTCCAGTTTTTCCATATCCCAGCAATACTTGTCATTTTCTTTTCTTTTTTTTTTTTTTTTTTTCCTTTTTGGTAATAACCTCCTAATGGGTATGAAGTGGTATCGTGTTGTGGTTTTAATTTGCATTTCCCTAATAATTAGTGATGTGGAGCATCTTTTAATGTGACTATTAGCCGTTTGTACATCTTCAAAGACATTGTGTATTTAGAGCCTCACACAGTACTAGCATGTATTAGGTGCACATTAAATATTTGTTAAGTGAATGAATAAACCTTTTTGGAGAGCAATTTATCAGTATCTACAAAAATGTTAAATATATATACCTCTGACCCCTCAATTCTATTTGTAGAAATGTATCCTAAAGCTGTAGTTACATAACCAAACAAAAATAAATGTACAGGGATATTATTTGTGTAGCTTTGTTTGAAATAATGAGAACCTGGAACAAGCTATAAACATATCTGTGTATGACTGATTAGATTCTTTATGACATTTAAAAACAGACTGTTATTATTACAAATAATAGCAATTTATATATTAAGATTCAGAATATACTACATTATTAAATGAAAATGCCAGTTTGCAAAGTAGAATGCAGGTTTGCTTTTAAATTTTATTTATTTATTCATTCATTCATTCATTCATTCGTTCATTCATTCCATGTGTGGGGCACCTGAGTGGCTCAGTTGGTTAAGCATCTGGCCCTTGATTTCGGCTCTGGTCATGATCTCACGGTTGGTGATTTCAAGCCTTGCGTCGGGATCTGTGCTGACAGCTCAGGGCCCTTTTTGGATTCTCTCTCCTTCTCTGTCTCTGCCCTGCTCTCTTTCTCTCTCTCTCTCAAAATAAACATTGAAAAGAAACGTTTTCTATGTGTTTTATAAAAAAGAAGGTATGTATACTGAACTCTTTATGGTTGTCATAATGGCAAAGAGAAGGAAAGTTACAGGGACCTTTTATTCTTTACATTGTAAAGACTTTTTATTTTATTTTTTAAATGTTTATTTATTTTGAGAGAAGGAGCATACATGGGAGAGTTGGGGGAGGAGGGCAGGTACAAAAAGAGAGACAGAGAGAATCCTAAGTGGGCTCTGGCAGCACAGAGCCTGACTCAAGGCTTGAACTCACGAACCGTGAGATCATAACCTGAGCCAAGACCAAGAGTCATACACTTAATTAACCAACTAAGCCACCAAGGTGCCCCATACACTGTAAAGACTAATTTTAAGTTAAAAGTTGCAAAATAAGATTGAATGCTATAACTATACTATGAGTATAACTGCATTAAAATAATATAAATGAGAAAATCACTGGAAGAAAGTACAATAAAATGCTAGCAAGGGATTATGTGTGATATTTTTCTTTCTGGATTTTCAGTTATTATGGTTATATTATTTTTATGATTACAAAAATATACTTTCTTACATAAAGAAGAAAACAAATGGGAAAATTATCACTAAATATTTAAGCTAATCTTCAAGGCAGTATACTTTAAATTATAACAGCATTGTTTTAGTATTGTTATAATTTTTAGAGTCCTGTAATCTAGTGATGTATTTCGAGGGGGGAAATATAGTAGCTTAGTTTTCAGTGAAGCTTGACCTTTTTTCTAACTGGAGGTATTTGTATTTGTTCCATAGCGGAAGTGAAACGTGTAGGAGATACACTTTTGGGTATGGCTACGCAGTGTGTCCAAGTCAAGAATGTAATAAAAACATCCCCTCAAACTCTCTCAAACTTGTGCCTAAAGATAAATGTTAAACTCGGAGGGATCAATAATATTCTTGTACCTCATCAAAGGTAAGATAAGCTAATCACTTAATTAAATGTTAATTACTTTTCATCTTAATTTTTCTATATATCACTATATCTAAAATCAGTGTAAGAGACATTTTTGATGATTCCTGCCATGGGAGATAAGTAGACATTTTAGCAAAAAAATTTAAGGCAAGATTAAGAGATTCCTTTGTGAAAAATCCCCTTTCAACTCCATTTTTATTTAGTATATACAAATAACCTCTTTCCCAGCTAGAAAGTATTTGAGAACTTTACGTATTTCTCACTGGAGAGCTCAACTTGAAGAATTTTCTCGTTATTTGATAGTCCTCTTTAATCTGGGGAAGGGAAGAATGGAGGGTCTTGGGTGGGGCATGTCAGTTAAGTGAATCATTTAAGTGAGCCTTGTCAACCTCTGCTACCTTCAGTGGGACAACAGATGTTACTGTCAAATTGTTATCATGTCTAAGAGCTCTTAGGAAGAATGACATAATGACCTAGAAACAGGTGCTGGTCAAGAGACTGAGAATTGAACAACAGGTTTCCTTTTAATAGTTGAAGCAACTGAGGCTTTAAAAAAATATCTTGACTAGAATGCACCACAGATAAGCATTAGAATAAGGATAGACCCATGTGTGTTTGGCACAAAAGCCCTTTTTGTTTTCTGTTTTTCCATGCTGTCTGTTAAATAGATGAGAATCATAAATGAGATGGGTATAGAATTCTATCAAGTCCACCAACTAAGAGATAATCATTTGAATCTTAAAGGATATAATTGTTGGTTTTCTTTAATGTTTATCTTTTTTGAGAGAGAACACAAGCAGGAGAGAGAGGGAGAATTCCAAGCAGGCTCTGCACTGTCAGCACAGAGCGTTATGAGGGGCTCTGTCTCATGAACCATGAGATCATGACCTGAGCCGAGATAAGGAATTAGATGCTTAACTGACTGAGCCACCCAGGCACCCCATAAAGGATATCGTTTTTTAAATAAAATGACTGACCAACTACTTTATGACTGTTAAGTATTTATACTTTTGGCCACAGGAAGGGGAGTAGTAGATTCCTGTAATCCTTTTCAGTGAAAAGGTTAATGATTCTTTTTCTCCTTGAGAGATTACATAGTTTAAATGTAAATAGATTACAGAAAGATTGATACAAACTGGGATTAATATGAGGCAGTTTATCATTTTATGCCTTTTATGAAGAATGCCTGCCCTTTGCAACCACCAGCACCAATGCTTAAGGCAGAAAATTGCTCTGAATAGGACATTGGATAGACCTATTGTGATAGCTTCTACTTCATTGAGTTAGGGATTCATGAATGAAGAGAATAAAACAGTAATTCAGGCCTTTGAAGCTGTCTAAGACCTCCTCTGTGCTGTGTCAGCAACTTGTATTTGTGTGGCAGTAGTATGAACAGATAAATGCATTATGAAAAAATGAATTATCTAACTCTTTTAAAAAATGTGTTTAAGACCTTCTGTGTTCCAGCAACCCGTGATCTTTTTGGGAGCAGATGTCACTCATCCACCAGCTGGTGATGGGAAGAAGCCTTCTATTGCTGCTGTGAGTGTCATTAGGTTTATCTTGTCTAAAGTTTAGGGGATCAACATTTTGGTTTCAGCTTTTTGAATTTTAATGACATTTTTTCTTTGAAACCAATTTTTATAAATATATATATCTAGAACCAATTTTCAAATAGTCTTTGGATTTTTTTAAAAGGATGATCATTCCCTTGGGGCACCTGGGTAGCACAGTTAATCTTCCGACTTCGGCTCAGATCATGATCTTGCAGTTTGTGAGTTTGAGCCTCACATTGGGCTCTGCCAACAGCTCAGAGCCTGGAGCCTGCTTCAAATTCTGTGTCTCCCTCTCTCTGCCCTTCCCCTGCTTACTCTCTGCCTCTCTCTCAAAAAATGAATAAACATTTTAAAATTTTTGAAAAAAGGTTATTCTCTGGTTTGGGGGCTACAAGTTACATATATTTATTAAATCAAGCTTATTAGTTGTATTATTCAAGTCTTTTATTTCCTACTTTAATTTACCTGTTTGACCTCTCTATTGATTATATATTTTCATTTAGTTTTTATTTAAAGAGTTTATGTATTTCAGTAGTGTCTTTGCATTTTTTCAATGTAAAATTCTTCTACCTTTGTCCAGTCTAATACTTTGCACCTGAATTCTTTGTTTTAATACTACCGTTCCTACTTTTAACATTTTCCCTTTTTTTTTTAATGTTTATTTATTTTTGAGAGCGCACCAGAAGGGGAGGGACATAAAGAGAGGGAGACACAGAATCTGAAGCAGGCTCCAGGGTCTGAGTGGTCAGCACAGAACCCAACATGGGGCTCGAACTCACGGACCGCAAGATCGTGACCTGAGCTGAAGTCGGTCGCTTAACTGACTGAGCCACCCAGACACCCAACATTTGCCTTTTATGTCTCTGCCCACCTCTATGTTTGTAAAGTTTTGTCAGTTCTTTTAAGTGTAGTTCTTATAAACTTCAGAAAGCCAGATAATATTTTACCCACCTTGAAATTCCTTGATTTTTAACAAATACCAACATTTTCAAAATGTCAACATATTTTATCCATTCTTGATAAATTTCACAAATTAAACTGTGAAATGTTTTACATAAGTTTTCTGTTACCTTTATAATAAACTTTACATAAATCTTAAGTTACAACAACCTGGTACATTTTATTTGTCCATGTAAATGATAGTAATGTTAAAATTCTTAAGATTCCAAAGTTATTTTTATTAGTGAAGGAAATTTGCTTTTATCTGTTAGTAAATTTTATTGCTTTTTATTCTTATAGTTACGCATGAATTGTCATTTTACATGCCCTAGAGGTAGTATTGAGCCACTTCCGATATTCATAAAAATGCTCTTATAGAAGATGAAATTATTTTTTCAAAAAAAATTCAAAAGACTTACTTTGAATTTGCTATCTTGAGGTCATTTTCCGAGAAAATTTAAGCCTAGCTTAAATTTTGGACTTCTGGGTAGTCATTGTCCTTTTCTACTAAATCCATTTCTGCCAAATATCCATTTTCTTTTATTATTATCAGAGGTCTTGTAAATAGAATTTATTAATTAATTCTTTTTGCTATATGGCTTCTATTCCCAAGAACTTAAAGACCAGTGTGAAAAACAAATGTAAGTAATAAATGCCACATAGTATAATAGATACTACTTTAATAGCAATATAAATTAAAATTTAGATCACAAAAACCTGGTGTGTTGAGAACGTTGAGCAATGTAGGAAATTGGAATGCAGTATAGCAGATGTGAGGCTAGTAAGCTTTTGTGTGGCTTTTTGTGCCATACACAAAGGGGTATAGATTTACTTGTTAGTAATGAGATACCATTAAGAGTAACGAAATGGCTAGAGTTCTTTTTTTTTTTTAACCTATAGATGATAAAGTAGATAAAATCCTGTGTACATAGTAGACAAGTTCTAGTTCATTTCTTTAAAAACTCTTGATTATTTTCTAGTCTAACCTAACACAGAAGAGAAACATAAGAATTTTCCATATTTTGGTTTCAAGTAATAAGGCATTAAATTACTGACAGGAAGTTAGGTGCTCTTTTGAAGTACAATTTTTTATTATTTTTAATTGAAGTATAATTGACCCATAATTGCAACGTAATGATTTGATATATGTATATATTGTAAAAAGATGTATACAGTAAGTCTAATTAACATCTGTCACCATACATAGTTACAGAATTTTTTCTTGTAATGAGAACTTTTCAGATTTACTCTCTTAACAACTTTCAAATATTCAATACAGTGTTATTAATGATAGTCATCATCATACTGCATGCTATACAGTACCTCTCAATGACAGAATTTATTTTATAACTAGAAATTTGTATCTTTGAACCCCCTTCCCCATTTCATCCATCACCCACCCCCTGCCTCCGGCAACTAACAATCCAGTCACTGCATCTATGAGCTTGGTTGCTTTTGTTTTATTTTGTTATGTTTTGCTTTACTCCACATAGAAGTGAGATCATGTGGTATTTGTCTTTCTCTCTCTGACTTTTTTGACTTGTACAATGCCTTCAAAGTCCACCCATATTTGCACAAATGGCAAGATTTCATCCTTATTTATTTATGGCTGAGTAATATAATATTCCATTGTTTATATATGCTACATTTTTTAATGCTTTCATCCATTGATGGACACTTACGTTGTTTCCACATCTTGACTACATGTACAGTGAACATGGGGTTACAGAGTTCCATTTTTGAAATATGGCTTTGATATAGATCCTACACTGGAAGAAAGAGAAGCTGGAGGCAGAGTGACCAGCTGGTTCTCAGACTCAGCTCTGATTAGAATGATGTGTAGACATTTAAAAAATATTTGGGTTCCAGGGGCACCTGGGTGGCTCAGTCAGTAAGCGTCTGACTCTTGATTTTGGCTTAGGTCATGATCTCATGATTCACGGGTTTGAGCCCTGCGCTAGCAGCACAGAGCCTGCTTATAATTCTCTCTCTTTCTTTCTCTCTCTCTCTCTCTCTCCCTCTTCCCCCCCCCCCGGCCCCTCCCCCGCTCATGCATGCTTTCTCTCAAAATAAACATTTTTTTTTAAATATTTGAGTTCCAGAGATTATGCTTCAGTAGGTCTGTGAGTAAAAGATATAAAGAAAAATGAAGCGTTTGAATGGGTCTTCTTTATTACTTACCTCCTTTCTCTTCTTCTCTTTAAGAATGTCTTTTTGTCTCTCTTTCCTTACTAATCTTTATATATACCAACAACATCTATAAATTAGAATCTTGTTAAATGTAAAGTGCAGGGGTGCATGGTTGGCTCAGTCAGTAGAGCATGTGCCTCTTTTTTTTCTTTTTTAAATTTATTTATTTATTTTGAGAGAGAGAGTGCATGTGCATGGGCAAATGGGGGAGTGAAAGGGAGGAGGGTAGAGGGAGAGAATCCCAAGCAGGCTCCACACTGTCAGTGAGGAGCCGGATGTGGGGCTCAAACTCATGAACTGCAAGATCATGACCTGAGCCAAAGTTGGACACTTAACTGACTGAGCCACCCAGGGCCCCTGAGCATGCTAATCTTGATCTCAGTGTCGTGAGTTTGAGCCCAGCTTTGGGTGTAGAGTTTAAAACTAAAAACGGGCGCCTGGGTGGCTCAGTCAGTTGAGCGACCGACTTCAGCTCGGGTCATGATCTCATGGTTTGTGAGTTCGAGCCCCGCATCGGGCTCTGTGCTGACAGCTCAGAGCCTGGAGCCTGCTTCAGATTCTGTGTCTCCCTCCCTTCTGCCCCACCCCCATCCCCGACACTCTGTCTCTCTCTCCTTCAAAAATAAACATTAAAAAATTTTTAATAAATAAATAAAACTAAAAACATATTTTTTTAATTTTTTAAATATTTTATTTATTCTTCAGAGAGAGACAGAGACAGAGCATGAGTGAGGGAGGGGCAGAACAAGAGAGGGACACAGAATCTGAAACAGACTCCAGTTTTGAGCTGTCAGCACACAGCATGATATGGAGCTCAAACTCATGAATCTTGAGATCATGACCCTAGCCGAAGTTGGACGCTCAACCAACTGAGCGCCCTGATTTTTTTTTTTTTTAATGTAAAGCTCAACCTACTCATAGGAAAATAGTTTTGTTTTTGAAGATTTTATTTTTAAGTAATCTCTGTACCCAATGTGGGGTTCAAACTCACAACCTTGAGATCAAGAGTTATATACATTCTACCAACTGAGCCAGCCAAGTACCCCAGAAAATAGTTTTTGACCCTATACTGGATCTTTTATTCTCTTCTTCACTGGGAATTATCAATTTTTTATTACTTTGAAAATGAACAGTAATAATGTTATATAGTAAACTACAAATTTAAATGAAATCCATGTGCTTATTTTCAGTTTTTTTTATTGTAAAACTCATAATCAGGGAGCTTTGATTGTCTTAATTTCTATTTTTCTTTCCTTTCTCCAACCTAGGTTGTAGGTAGTATGGATGCCCACCCAAGCAGATACTGTGCCACAGTAAGAGTTCAGAGACCCCGACAGGAGATCATCCAGGACTTGGCTTCCATGGTTCGAGAACTTCTCATTCAATTTTATAAGTCAACTCGGTTCAAACCTACTCGTATCATCTTTTATCGGGATGGTGTTTCAGAGGGACAGTTTAGGCAGGTTGGTTGCCTGGGATCTCATCATTCTGTGGTTAAATCAGATACTGGGTTTATAATATGGTATCTAGTTCTAAAGTTAGAAGCCTTAATTAGGTTGAAAATTCTCAAAAGTCAAAATTTGATGGTTCCTTAGATTTTCCCTTCTAAAAAGCTTACTGTGGATGTGTAAGCCTTGATTGCTAACATCATTCTCTGATAATAGTTTAAATGGAATAAAGAAGTGTATTTAACTGTAAGGTGATAAGATTAAGAAGTCCTGAAACTAAATTATGATCTTAGTTTGAAGCATATATAAGAGAACAACTGACTATATCAAATGTTTCCATTTCATCTCCTCTAGGTATTATATTATGAACTACTAGCAATTCGAGAAGCCTGCATCAGTTTGGAAAAAGACTATCAACCTGGAATAACCTACATTGTAGTTCAGAAGAGACATCACACTCGATTGTTTTGTGCTGATAGGACAGAAAGGGTAATTTTACATCTGTTGTAATGCTATAATAAGACAAACTTACCTCAGATAGCTCTTAACAGAGCTCATAGAACACTTAACAGAGGCTCTCTGCCAAGCAGAGGTCCCAATATATACTAACAGATTTCAACTTAGCAGATTATGGGTATAAAAGCATCCAAATAGGTTGTTGCTTTTAATTTTCTAGAATTTCTGTTAACCAAGTTCTATTCTCCAAGTATTCAAAATCCTGTTAATGCTTTTTGTTATTGTGAAGAAATTCTTTGTTTTGTTTTGTTTTTTAAGGATGGGAGAGTCTTTTTTTTTTTTAATGTTTATTTTATTTATTTATTTATTTATTTATTTATTTATTTATTTATTTATTTGAGAGAGAGACCAAGAGACAGCATGAGCTAGGGAGGGGCAGAGAGAGGGGAGACACAGAATCTGCAGCAGACTCCAGGCTCTGAGCTGTTAGCACAGAGCCTGACACAGGGCTTGAACTCATGGACCGTGAGATCATGACCTGAGCCAAAATCGGATGCTTAATCAACTGAGCCACCCAGGCGCCCCTGGGAGAAGCATTTTTTAAATTTTATTTATTATTACCTTTTTTTGAGAGAGAGAGAGAGCAGGGGAGGGGCAGAAAAAGAGGGAGAGAGAGAATCTTAAGCAGGGCTGAATCTCAGTGACCAGAGGTCATGACTTGAGCCAAAATCAAGAGTCAGACTCTTAACTGACTGAGCCACCCAAGTGTCCTGAAGCTCATAGTTTTAAACTTGTTCTTTCTATTCCTATGTGTCTTAAATGTTCAGAGGGAATAAGGTACATTCATTTTTTAAAATAATCTTGTAAGAATTAGTTTTTTTAAAAGCTAGGGACTTGGGGCACCTGGGTGGCTCAGTTGGTTAAGCATCAACTTCGGCTCAGGTCGTGATCTCACAGTTCGTGGATTTGAGCCCCACATCGGGATGGGGCTCTGTGCTGACAGCTCGGAGCCTGGAGCCTGCTTTGAATTCTGTCTCTCCCTCTCTGCCTCTCCCCTGCTTGTGCGTGCTCTAACTAGATAGGTAGGTAGGTAGGTAGGTAGGTAGGTAGGTAGGTAGATAGATAGATAGATAGATAGATAGATAGATAGATAGATAGATAGATAGATGTTTTTAAAAAAAACACCTAGGGACTTTCTAGAGTGATTAGTGGAAATTCATGTAAACCAACTTTTAAATAATGCTTCCTTTAAAATTCACAGAAGTTTTTTTGAGATTTTGTTTTTTTAATGTCTATTTTTTTTTTAATGTTTATTTATTTTGAGAGAGAGAGAGAGCGTGCACTACTGGGGAGGAGCAGAGAGAGAGAGAGAGAGAGAGAGAGAGAGAGAATCCCAAGCAGGCTCCGCACTGTCAGCATGGAGCTAGACAGGGGCTAGCTCACAAACCGGGAGATCGTGACTTGAGCCGAAACCAAGAGTCAGACACTTAACCGACTGAGCTTCCCAGGCACCCCAGAATGTCTCTCTCTCTTTTTTTTTTTTTTTTTTTTTTTTGTTCTTTTGATGTTTATTATTTTTGAGAGAAAGAGACAGCAAGCAGGGAAGGGGCAGAGAGAGAGGGAGACACAGAATCAGAAGCAGGCTCCAGGCTCTGAGCTGTCAGCAAAGAGCCCGATGCGGAGCTGGAACTCAAAGACCGTGGGATCATGACCTGAGCTGTAGTCGGCCGCCCAACTGACTGAGCCACCCAGGCGCCCCTCTTTTTTTTTTTTTTTTTTTTAATGTTTATTTATATATTTAGAGAGAGAACACACACACGTGCAAGCGGTGAAGGAGCGGAGAGAGGGAGAGAGAGAATCCCAAGGAGGCTCTGCAGAGCTTAATGCAGGGCTCGATTTCAAGAAGCACAAGATCATGACCTGAGCTGAAATCAAGAATAGGACATTTAATGACTGAACCACTGAGGCACCGCAAGATTTTATTTTTAAGTAATTTCTATACCCAATGTAGGTCTTGAACTCACTACCCCTAGATTAAGAATTTCATGCTCTACCAACTAAGCCAGCCAGGCACCCCCTCACAGAATTCATTTTTATGTTTTGTAGTATGACTATGTATTTTTATAATTAGAAAGAGGAGGAGGTGTAAATACCTAGGGAAATCTGTATTCTTGTCTGCATGAAGCATAGGCAAGTAACAGTCTTGCTGTCATTTCCATTGCTCCATTCCCATCCTTCAAACTGTGGAGCAGAGAAATTTGAGAATTGCAAGTGTTAGTGTCTCCTTGGGGAAAGGGTTCAACAGACTGAGAAGTGTATCCTGGGTTTGGTATATATTTTGTCTTTGGTTACACTCTCCATGTAACTTGGGGCAAGTAACTTAACATCTCTGTGCCTGTTTCTATCCCAGCAAGGTTTGGGTGATATTAATTTCTTCCTTATTTGGGTTGTTAAAAAGATTAAATAAATAAAAATATGTAATATACCTAAAACAGTGCTTGGCACATACATGCTAAGCACACAATAAAGGTTGGCTAGTTGTAGAGTGGTGGTGTTTGTGGTAATAATAGAGGAAAAGAAAAAAGAAAAATAATAGAGAAAAAGAAATAATCATAGCAGACTAGGTATTTGTTATAGGTATTTGTTATAAACTTAACTCATTTAATCATCACAACACTATGAGGTATTTGTTATTATTATCATTTTCCACAGAAGGAAACTGGGGCATATGAGGTTAAAGAACAAGGTTTACAAGCCTAGTTGTTGGTAGAGCTAGGACTCAAATCAGGCACTCTGGCTCCAGAATGCTTATAATCACTGTTAACCTCTCGATGGCAGTAGTGTTAGTTTTTTATTGTGGCCTCCAGTTGTTAAAGGCCTTTGACCCCAAATTTCTATGTAAATTTTTTTTGTGCCTGAAAAACCAAATGTTTCTTCAGAAGCAAGATTAGGAAAACCTAAGTTAGATTTAATGATTACTAGCATCTGATGTTTAGTCATGTTAGTCCTTCATTTGTCAGCTTCTCTTTTACCTTTGTTCTAAATACTATTACTAATAATAGATGAGAGGTAGTTAAAATACCATGCCCTAGATAGAACAACTAGAAACCGGTGAAGCTGTGATATGAACCCATTCTGCTGTCTCTGTAAGTAAAGTAAACCTTTTTATACGTGTTGATTTGTGTATATTAAGATTAGGCATAATTTAGTTGATTATGAACTGTTTTCTTTGTTTTGTGCTTAGTATGAACTGTTTTCTTTGTTTTGTGCTTAGTGAAGGCTAAGCTACATAGCTATATAGCTACATAGCTATATATAACTCATGCCACTACCTGATAGTGGTCCCTCGCATGCAGAAAGAATGTCTGAGTCAGTAAAATAGTTTCTAATTTGCTAACCTTATAAACCTAGACTTAGAATTACTGATTTTAAGTGTGTTAGAGATACAGAGGTAGAGGTGAGTATACATATGCATTTTGAAGTGTTTTATTAGGAACCTTTTGGGGCGCCTGGGTAGCTCAGTTGGCTGAACGTCCATCTTCAGCTCAGGTCATGATCTTACAGTTTATGGGTTCAAGCCCCATGTCAGGCTCTGTGCTGACAGCTCAGAGTCCGGAGCCTGTATCAGAATCTGTCTCTCTCGGCTCCTTGCAAAAATAAACAAATAAACTTTAAAAAATAAGCCTTTCCTTATCAGAAATTTTGAACCATTTCAGTCACATTCACATCATCGCCATCATGGTGTTGGCTTCCTTACAAGATGTTGAAACTGCTAGTATGAAATAAAAGGAATAGGACCTTTGCAATCAGTTCCATATTTCACTACCAGTTCAGCCCTTTATTGTGTGCTGTACAGCAAATTATTTCATATTCCTGAGCCTAGGTTTCCCAAACAGGAGGGAATAACACCTGACTTGCAGGATTATTAGGATTAGAAATAATATACGTTAAGTGCCTGGCACATAGTTAACAAATGGTTACTACTGTTGTATGTTGTCAGCATTCTTGCTCTCTAAAAATACAGTGTTTCCAAGGAAAATGCTAGTTTTCATAAATTACACATTCAAGAGTGCCTGTTGTTCACAGGTACCATAAATTGGAACATGTATAGCAGATTTGTTTTTATTTTTATTTTTATTTCTTTTGGGGGAGGGGGAAAAAAGGGAGAGAATCCCAAGCAGGGTCCACAAGGTCAGTATAGAGCTTGATGGGGCTCGAACTCCCAAACCATGAGATCATGACCAGAGCTGAAACCAAGACTTGGAGACTTACCTGACTGAGCCACCCAGACACCCCTAAAGTAATTTTAAGAAAAATTTTACGTGTTCCACCCATATTGGGATCACCTGCTAGTTAAGCACCAATAGACACTAATAACTCTTTGTTGTTTATCAGCTCTCACTTTCAGCACTATGTAAGAATAGGAACCAGGACTAGAATAAGGTTTCCGGTTAATGCCTGCTCAAGTAGTATTTCAAGTTAAAGGTAGTGAAACACAGGATCAGCTGATATATTTATACATTTTTAAAAGTGCTTTTAGATACATTCTTTACCTTTGTCTCATTTGTTTAAACTTTGGCCGAACAAATCTAGGTTGGAAGAAGTGGCAATATCCCAGCTGGAACAACAGTTGATACAGACATTACACACCCATATGAGTTTGATTTTTACCTCTGTAGCCATGCTGGAATACAGGTAAGCCTACATTTTCAGCAAAATGTTCTAATTCAGGAATTTCCATTCTTATGTGTTTTGTTTTGTTTTTTTAATCTTTTTTAACGTTTATTTATTATTGAGAGAGAGAGACAGAGCACGAGCATGGGAAGGGCAGAGAGAGGAGGAGACATAGAATCTGAAGGAGGCTCCAGGCTCTGAGCTGTCAGCACAGAGCCCGACACGGGGCCCGAACTCACAAACCCAGTGAGATCATGACCTGAGCCGAAGTCAGACACTCAACCGACTGACCCACCCAGGCGCCCTGTTATGTGTATTTTTTTAATTGAAAGAAACACTGTTTTCTACACTCTAAATTGTTTCCACATGAAATTAGATGAAACTTTCAGTAAATAAATTTCTTTCCCTTTCTTACCTTGGGGAGAGGGGCTTATTTCTATTAAAATACCAGAATGTAAGTAGTTTAACAGAATAAATCTCCCAAACTAGGTCCTCAATTTAACCTAAAACTTCAAAAATTTTAAAATACTTGATTCTTCCTTTGACATTTGCTTCTTTTTGATAATAATACTTCATAGAGAACTCTGGCATTTACTGGCAGATATTGAGCATGTGAAAGAGTTTATCAATTTGTAGCTTTAAGCTTCAGTAAAATAATTTTAGAGTCTTACTCTTTCCGGGGCACCTCGGTGGCTCAGTCGTTTAAGTGCCTGACTTCACTCAGGTCATGATCTCACAGTTCATGGGTTCGAGCCCCTTGTCAGACTCTGTGCTGACAGCTTGGAACCTGGAGCCTGCTTTGGATTCTGTGTCTCCCTCTCTCTCTGCCCCTCACCCACTCACTCTCTGTCTCCCTCTCCCTCTCTCTCTCCCTCTCTCTCTCTCTCTCAAAAATAAATAAACATTAAAAAAAAATTAAAAGTCTTACTTTTTTCATAAGATCACATTATTTGTTAGCTTTATTACTTAGTAGAACATAAGCTTTATTTATTTTAAATGAATCCTCTTATTTATTTAGTTAGGTATGTTGAAAGAGAGAGAGAGAGAGTACAAGCTTGAGTAGGAGAAGGGTAGAGAGTGGGGGAGAGGAAGAGTCCCAAGCTGGCTCCAAGTTGTAAGCATGGAGCCTGATGTGGGGCTTGAACTCACAAACTGTGAGTTCATGACCTGAGCCAAAGTCTGACCCTTAACCAACTAAGCTACCCAGGTGCCCTGAACATAAGCTTAATTCAGTGTTTCTCGAACTTTTCAATGACAGAGTGAACCTCTGTTCCTAGGATGTCTGACAGAATGTAGCACCAAACTATTTTAGGTTACTTGCCATTGATTAAAACAAATTTCAGGAAGATGTTCTATGCTGAACAGCTGTATCTCAAAGTCTTGTATGTCCCACATACACTAACCCCTTGTTCCACTCTTAGAGCTTTAAAATTATTATCCCACTCATTTATCTGTGTTCTTATATCTGTTCCATTTCACAGTCAGTGAATCAATGTCAAACATTTCCACTGTGGGTGGTAACAGTCATTTAGCAAAACAAAGTTAAAAGTACCTTCCAGAGATAAAATCTGTAAAATTGGAGCACATATTTTTTAAACGAGTGTTTCTGTCCATGTATCCCATGGAACACTACTGCTGTGACTTTTCAATAAATATTATAGAAAAGAAAAAAAGATTCTTCGTTCAGGTGAATTCTGGAAATGCTGGTTAAACAGAATTTTTTACTCTAGGTTTTTTGTATGCTACTGATAGGCAAATGGTCATTATGAATCTTAAAGGCAGAGGTATTTCCATACTGTGTTTAACCAGCAATTTTAGGGACCAGTTTTCCTTTTGAACACTAAATTGAAACTTTAGTCAGTAAATAACCAGGAACATTTCACAAGGACTGAGGATGGTTTTTTACACATCTTCTCAGCTTTATTAGAATTTTCAAACTTCTCAGAGATAAAAACAGGAGTCTTGGGTTTTGTTTTGTTGTTGTTGTTGGAGTCTTGTTTTTTTAGCAGCTAAAATTAAAAACCCAATCATTTCTAACCAGTATAAGAGATTATTTTTTTGTGTCATTGTTTTTAACTTTATCAGTGATTAACAGACCCTTCAACATTTTGGCCAAATTCGATAACATTTAATACTTTTTATTGGTCTTGTTGGTATTATTTTCTCCCTTCTGCATTTTATTTTGAGGTAAAATTCACACTCATCTTTAAAACTTAAATTTACAAATCACGTCAAAGCTTGCTACTACTCTGTTCCGCCCTTTACCTGCCCAGATCAGGCTAGAGCTTTGGTCCTGGTAACTTTGAATAGAGAAGGGGACCATGGCCTGATTCTGAGATACCTCTTTCTCCTCCTCCTTCAGGTACTCTAACTCATCTCGTATTGCTGCCAGTCTGCTAGTATTTAGGAGCTCCTGCACTTATGCTCACTTTCAGTCCTTTAGGCTCCTAAAACTGTTTATAGTAATTCTTACCATTCCAACCCTGTGGAGATGGCAGAGTGGGCCTGTGGGCTCTGAGCTCGGGAAGTGTCCAGCTGGGGCATGAGATAAAAGTCTGCCTTTCCAACAGGTTCTTATATTTATAATGGATTCTCCTGGAGTCCCTCTTACTATATTTTCATGAGAGAGAGTGTACCTTTCCTCACAACTGCAATTCCATGTTTTCACAAAACCCATAATCATTCTTTTCCTCTACTGGGAGGATGGGGATTAGGTGAGAAGAGGCCAGCACCAGGGAATTGATGGTAAGACCTGTCCTAACCTGGCTTCTCTCAGTGAGCCCTTGAGGAGAGGTGGCTGGCTCCAAAGATTGGTAATTCTTTAGACTGTGGGGTGCCTAACACCTTTAGTCCTCTCCTTCAGACCCTAGTTGCAATTCCAGGACAGCAGTGGGGGAAAAAAAACCCACTTGACATACTATTAGAAATGTGTTAACTGAAGGGAGCCTGGGACCCCTCTGAGCCTCCACAGGGAGTTCTCCTAAAAAGATAAATGCTCCCTGTTGAGGAATCACAGCAGACAGTGTCCTAAATTATAATTCCCTGATATAAATCACCACAACTTCAAAGATCTCCTTCACTATTGCTTAACAATCCTTGAACTCCTCTTTTGTTAGCTCTTAATACCATTTTCCAAGGGGCCCTAACCTTTGGTCTCTTGCCCTGACACTCAGAACATGACCCCTTCCTTTTACCTCAGTAAGAAACTATACTGTCAGTCACGCCTGCTTTCTTCTCCCCTTTCTCACAGGAGGAAAGGTTCAGTGTGTAGTGTTGTTCGAATTTGCTCTCGCCTGACTCGAGTTGGTGTCAGTTCACCAGTTATCCTTCTTTTTGTACCTTCAGTCATTTCCAAGCTTCTGACCTCATCCCCTTAGCTGACACTTCCCCATCCTAAACTACAGTTCCTTGATCCTGTATTTCCCTTCAAGTTATTCTCTCGTATATTTCTTCCATTTGTAACTAAACTATTCTTAAAACAATAGCCTAAAGACACTCACCTGAAATTTAAAGAGACAAATGATATTAAGGATATAGAACAACTGAAACTTTACATTTTGCCAGTGTGAGTATAAATTAACATGAACATTTTTCAAAACTGTCTTGTCGTTATCTACTAAAGTTAAATATATGCATACTCTATGACCCAGGATCTCCAAGATACCCAACAGAAAATGCATATCTATGTTCACCAAAAGATAGTACGTTAATGCTTAGAGTAGCACTGGTCATAGTCAAAAACTACAAACAATTCAAATGCCCACAATCAGTAGATTGGAGAAATAAATAATGTATATTTATACAACAGAATATTCTACAACAAAGAGAATGCTGCAACAATATGGATGGATTTCACAAACACAGTGTCAAGCCAAGGAAGTCATACCCGAAGGCACATGACTGATCCAGTGATGTGATTTATTATAAAGTTCAAAAGCAGATACAATCTTTAATGTCACCTATAATGTTAAAAGTCCAGTTACTGAAGGCAGAGTAGATCGGATGGTGACCACAAAAGGGCACAAAGGGACTTCTTGGTTGCAGTTAATGTTCAACTTCTTGATTTGGGTACTGGTTTCATGGGTATTTGTGAACATTCCTCATCCTATACACTTATGGTCCATGTGCTTTCCTCTGTGTATTTATATTTCTGTAAAATGTTTATATTAACAGAAGAGACTATAATTGGCTGTATCCTCTTCAATTTATAGCAGCCTTCCACTGCTGCTTCTTGAACTCTGCAACATTCAGTACTGTTGTCACTCACTCGTTGAAACCATCCACCATTTGATTTCCATACACATTTTTCTCTTTTCATCTTGCCTTTCCATTTGTTCTTCATTTAGTTTAAATTTTTAAGTTTATTTATGACTTTGAAATCTCTTTACAGAGAGAACTTTTTCCAGACCTTGAGGTTGTTTTTGACTACACCCTCTCACCTGCCACCCTTCTCGAATCCACCCGTCAACCCTGTAGAATTTACCATCTCACTCTCAGACCCTTCTCATCCTCACTTCCCCTGCTTGATTCAGCTCTCATTATTACTTTTCCTGTACAATTGCAAAATGATCCTAAGTGCCCCCATTTAATCTGTTCTCCCTCATTAATTAAAACATAAGGCCCTATCATTCATCTATTTCGTGCTAACATATCCATTGAAGGTAAAGTCTCATTTTCTTAGGACAGCATACATACTCAATTCCTGATGTCTGCATCCTGCTCCCTTCACTTCTGCTACACCTCAGTCTGTTTTGCTTTTTTTCTCCTACTCTTCCTTCCTCCTTTCCTTTCTTTTTCTCCTCCTCTCTATATCTCCTCCCTTTCACATACACAAACACACAGAAACACAACAGGACTACAGCCATTCTAAACAGCCATTCTAAACAGAGTTCTCATAACTCTCCTGACCATGTCTCTCCCTTACCTTAATTACTCCTTCCCTAATTTAGTCCTGTTCATCCCTTAAGATTCATCTTGAGGATCAGCTCCTCCCAGAGCCTTTCTTACATCCTTCCCCAAGACAAATGCCCCTCCTCTGCACTGCCTGAGCACCCTATGCATACCTCTTTATTGCATTCATTAGACAGCATTGTAACCATGCTTCTGTTTCTCTCCCCCTTACACTAGTCTGTGAAGTCCCAAAAGGCAGAGACTACTCATTCATTCAGTCAACAGATATTTATTGTGTCTGCCTCCTAGAAGATAGATGTTGATGCTAGGTATACAGAGAGAACAAATAAATACAGTCCCTTACTTTTATAGGTTGTTGGGGGGGGGGGGGGAGACCTATTAAGTAAGTAATCTCACAAATACATATTTATAAATTGGGATAAGCATAATAAAAGAAAAGTAAAGCTAGGAAGAGAGATTTTAGTGGGGAACTGATTTAGGTTGGGAGATCACATTTGAGAAATGACATTGAAGGTAAAATCAAGAGGAATAAGTGGGAGTTAAGCCAAGAAGGGGGAAGAAAATTCCTGCCAGAGGCACATACAGGCTCTTTGGTAGAAAAACGTTATCCGTTGAAGGAATCAAATGGAGGCTGTGACCGCAACATGGGGGTAGGTGAGAGAGACAAGCCGGGGCTGAATTGTACACGCCTTGTCAGGCAGGGATGAGCACCTGGATTTTAGTCAAAGTGCATTGGAAAGCCATTAAGAGGCTTTAAGCTGGACATGAACATCGTTAGGTATATGGTGTGTGTATGTGTGTGTTTTAATTCACTCTTACTGAAAACAGATTCTCCTGGGGAATAAGAGTTGTGTAGGGGACATCAACTAGGAGTCTTAACATAATCCAGGCAAAAGATGATGGTGATGGAGATAAGAACAGTGATAGAACTGAATGAATCACATGTATTTAGGGTTTTTACTCTGTCTCTTCCCTGTGCCTGAGATGCTCTTCCCCCCAATCTCACAAGCCCTCTGTTATTCAGAGCTCACATTCATGTCTCCTCTTCATGCATTACTGTGCGCCTGGCATTCAATACGGGACATGGCATATAGTGAGTGTTCAGTAAATACTGAATGTGTGAATGTACAATATAAATGCATTATAAGCCTATAATTTGGAGGAGCTAAGATTTGGTAATTTGAATTTTATCCCCAGAATCTTACGCAGTATCTAACAAATGATGCTCAAATTACTTGTTAAAGTATTAACTCATCTTTCTCCTTTTCTCTCTTGCTACTGCCATTTCCTTAGTTCAGATCTTCATCATCATGTGTTCAAACTAATGCAGCAGCCTCCTGGATGTTCCCCTTGCTTTCAGTCTCTTCCTGTTTCTTTCTTTTTTTTTTTTTTTTTTAATGTTTATTTATTTTTGAGGGGGAGAGAGCGTGAACAGGGGAGGAGCAGAGAAAGAGGGAGACATAGAATCCAAGGCAGGTTCCAGGCTCTGAGCAGTCAGAACAGAGCCCAACGCAGGGCTAAAATTCACGAACCATGAGATCATGACCTGATCTAGAGTCGGATGCTTAACCGACTGAGCCACCCAGATGCTCCAGTCTTCCTATTCCTAATCCAGGCTCCATGTTATTGCTATTACTTTAATAAAACCCCAGTCTCATCCCAACTAAAGTCTCTCTTGTTTAAAAAACAACCAAAAAACCCAACATGCAGTACTTTCCCTGCTGCCTACAGGTAGAAGTCCAAATTCTGAGGCATGTCATTGTATCTGATTCCAAACTTTATTTTCAGACTTCATCTTTTTTCCCTTGTGCACCATACTCTGCTCACACAGGTCTATTAGCCATTCCCCCTGTGCTTTTGGTAAAGCTGTTGACTCTTTCTGGCGTCTTCTCACACTGGCTGCCCAAAAATGACAAAAATCTCCCTCTCTCCCCTTCCCCTTGGTGAAGAACCATGGCTTAGCCCTATAATTACTTCCTTTGGTATTCTCATACAGGACTAAGTGCCAGTAGTACTATAGCTTTTGTTAGTTTTTTTTAAATTATAGATGCCATTAACTCCTCTACTAAATTATGTTTTCCAAAAGAAAGGAAAGCTTTGACTTTGTTTTTCTTTGAATCTGCAGTATCTAACATAGTAACTATTACAGAGGAACTCAACTAAATGTTCTGGGTTCTTTTATTATAGTAAAATTATACAACATACAACTTACCATTTTAACTACTTCTAACTGTACAGTCTGTCACATTAAGTATGTTCACATTGTGTGCAGCCATAAGACCATCTATCTCCAGAACTTTTTCATCTTCCTTGACACTCTATACCCATCAAACACTTAACTCCCCATTCCCCTTCCCCACCACACCCCTGGCCACTGGCAGCCACCACTGTACTTTCTGTCTCTCTGAATTTGACTTCTCCAGTTACCTCATATGAATGGATCATACAGTATTTGTCCTTTTGTGACTGGTTTATTTCATTTAGCATGTGTCATCAAGGTTCATCCATGTGTTAGACTTTTCTTTTTTTTTCTTTTTTTCTTTTTTTTAATTTTTTTTTAACGTTTATTTTTTTGAGACAGAGAGAGACAGAGCATGAACAGGGGAGGAGCAGAGAGAGAGGGAGACACAGAATCCGAAACAGGCTCCAGGCTCTGTGCTGTCAGCACAGAGCCTGACGCGGGGCTCGAACTCATGGACCATGAGATCATGACCTGAGGCAAAGTCGGACGCTTAACCGACCAAGCCACCCAGGGGCCCCTAGACTTTTCTTTATAAGCCTGAATAATAGTCCATTGTATATATATACCACCTTCTATCCATTCTCCCATCATTGGATACTTGAGTTGCTTCTGCCTGTAGGCTATTGTGGATACTACTACTTTGAACAAGGGTGTGCAGATATCTGTTTGAGTCTCTGCTTTCGTTTCGTTTGGCTATGTACCCAGAATCAATTAAGTAAAGTATGTTTTATTTTACTAATGTGCAAAGCTGGTTTTTTAATATAACTTGGTCTGTGATGAGCATTTATTTAAATGTTTAAAAACCAACAGAACATGCCACTGCCTTCTCTACAGGGTACCAGCCGTCCTTCACACTATCATGTTTTATGGGACGATAACTGCTTTACTGCAGATGAACTTCAGCTGCTGACTTACCAGCTCTGCCACACTTACGTGCGCTGTACACGATCTGTTTCTATACCTGCACCAGCGTATTATGCTCACCTGGTAGCGTTCAGAGCCAGATACCATCTCGTGGACAAAGAACATGACAGGTAGTATAAAAGCACAACAAATACAGATTCTCACCCAAAACCAAGTATGGGTCAGCATGTTAGGCTTTTCTTGCAAAATTTCTTTTAAGTGTTTCCATGTATGTGCCTCTCTGCCACAAGCTGTTAGAGGACTCAGTGGTCCATATGAAAAGGAACAATAGGCAGAACTGACTACCCAAGATAAGGGCTCCATTAAAATGTGCACTTTAGGCTTATTAGTATTAGAATGGTATAGTGATTTAGTTGCTTTACCAGATTAATTCAAGGGAGAGATCATTGCTAATAGACAAAATGATGGGATGTCTGAGATTTGCTTCTAAACAATCCTGGGGAGGTGAGAGAAGTAAAACAAAATTGGCCTTGGGTTAATAATCATTGAAGCTGGGTGATAGAAATGTTCATAATGCCAGCCTCTCTTTTTTTAATATAAATAGTTTTGAAATTTTCTATGAGTAATATTTTCTAAAATTACTACATCAGAATAGGGTTTGTTTTTGTGTTCATTGCCACTTCTCTTACAGTGCTGAAGGAAGTCATGTTTCAGGACAGAGCAATGGACGAGATCCACAAGCTCTTGCCAAGGCTGTACAGATTCACCAAGATACCTTACGCACAATGTACTTTGCTTAAAAAGTCCAAGAATATTCTCTGAGAGGAAGAATTGAAAGATGCATCGACAGAGCGTATGTTTCCAGTGGAGTCAGTTGAGTGGGAATGCCTCCAGCCATACAGCAACCAACACTGTGTGGGGACCAGGGTCTGATTTTTATGTTAATATAAGGAAGATTGTTTACTTCATCAAGGAACACAGCACCATTATGCAATATGAAACCAGCCAACTGCTTTTTTGTGCGGTCTCCTTAGGAAGTATCGCCATTGTTTTGTTTTCACTTTCTTGTAGTCTAACCCTTTTAATGCCTTTACCTCAAGTTGCTTGGCAGCACAACTATCTTTGCAAAAAAAGTACAGAAAAAGTAAATGACGGTTTAAAAAAAAAACACACACACCTTACATGAATAATCAAAGTGATTGTTCACAATTATGTGTGCAAAAAAATTAATGTGCATTCGTGTATTCTTGTGAAAGGTATCTGTGTATATTTTAAATATATACATGTATACTTCATATGCATATATATCTGGATCTACACTGACAGTAGATATATATGTGTCTGTGTGTGTATTTTATAGTTCATTCCATCGGGAAACTTTCTTTCCCTTTTATCATCCTCCCACCACCACTTTGATTTCTCTCTACCTCCCTCGCCTTCATCACCTACATTTTTTTTTCCTGATGCTACCAGTGACATTCAGATGTTCATGTATCTGGTTCATTTGGATATGAAGCATGGCAAACTAGAGTTTTATTTTTATTTTGCACACCCTACTCCTGTCTCTTGTCTCATACACAATTCTAAGTCCTCAACTCTTGATATTGCTTTCTTAAACAAAATTATTATATATATACACACACATGTATATGTATGTATATATATGTGTGTGTGTGTGTGTGTGTGTGTGTGTGTGTGTATATATATACGTATATATATATGAAGTTTCTATGAGAGTGTCTGCCCACTCCTGCTCTGAACTTAACATTTGCCATTTGTGCAATGTGTATATAAGCAGTAGCAATCTTAAACTATTATTTTTCTTTAGTTTGTTAAAGCTGCTATAAATATAAAACTTTGTCAGAAGTTGTAACTCAGAAATTTCTCTATAACTGATATGTATTCTAAAGCCTTCTGTTGCTATGGGTTATACATGAAAATCCCTTACAGCTTTCATAAAGGGCAAATATTTTAAATGATTGAAACTCTTGAGGGTTGAGGCCTCTGAAATTGGGTGGAGAGAGAGAAGGGGTTGCTGAGGGTTTTTTTTTTATTTTAATTTTTTTTTTTTTGCTAGTTTACTTGTTGCCTCTCATACCTTAATGTGATTTTCATATATATATATATATATATATATATATATATATATATATATACACATACATATATATGGTTATATATATGTATGTATATATATATATATACACATATATGTATGTTTTGAAGTACAGCTTCCTTTTATATTTATTAGGATAGTGCTTTAATAATTAGAGAACTGTATTGGCAACATCTTTTATAGAAATGTAATCATGTTTATTTTAAGAACTGACAACTTGTTTTGCTGTCTTTTAGTGCAATAAGCAGTTTTAAAGGAAAGCTGTGTCTGTTTGATTTCTTTACCACAGATAGTGGGAGAAACAGGCACCTCCATAATTTTAAAAGGGCAAAGTAATACAGCCTTAATTTCAGAAGGAAAGTTTTGTAATTTTTCAAGTTTAAAGAATGTCTTTTAAAAATCCTAATGAAAATGAAGGAAGTTAAATTTCCTAAATGAGTCTGATCTTAAATATTAGAGATAGAGTTGAACTTTGATTTAAGAAATGACAGTGAATAGGGGCTTAGTTGGTGGAGCATGTAACTTTTGATCTCAGGATCATGAGTTCAAGTGCCACTTCAGGTGTGGAGCCTACTTTTTAAAAAATGACAGTGAATAACTTAAGATTTAGAAGACATTTAATATTTTGAAAATAGATCATGTTTATTGAACAATCATACTGGTTAGGTGCCCATTTTCATTTACTAAAATTAATTAGGAAAATGTAAAATGATATTTTTAAAACATTTTTTGCCAATTTATCACCAGTGTAACTTTCCTTTTAAAATTAGGGTTATGGTGGCAAAGGAGGTTAGGACTGATCATTTTAAATGAGTTAAATCACTGAAATATGGAAAAGGTTTTACAAAACTTCTGTTTTATTGATTTTGTTTTAAGGTATTGAAAATATTATAGAGCTGTCAAAATCAAGTTCATCAGTAACATTGGAGTCAGGGGAGCTTAGCACTTTGTAACTCATGAAAATTGCATTTTAATTTTTTTTTTTTTTTTTTTTTTGCACTGGTTCAGAGTGTAGATACTACAGATTGTTTCCAGTGGGCATTTTAAACCTTTCAGAATTCCATCTGCACATGATATCAAATGGATTAGCTCTTTAGTTTCTCTCTTACCTGTAATCCACTCTTATTGCCAATTTACTGTATTTTGAGCCTATAATCTGAGCCCGTGTCCTCCAACAGGTATGAAATATTTTGTTCCTCTGCCAGAAAACTAAGAAAGTACTGTATTTTGTATGTTTATTATTACTGAAGTGTCTGAAATGCAATTTACAACAACACTGTTTCAAAGCTCTTTACATGAAGTAATATTTGTATAGTATATACATTTTTTTCTCCCAACCCTGCCCCTCTCCTCCAAAAATTTCCTATAAAGCATGTATTTTTTTTTTTTTACATTAAAATTTCACTGAATATAGTCAGGAACATGAACAAGAGAAGAAAATAGTTTATCCTTGATTGTTATATGCTTGCTCAGTATGAGTAAAACACCTTCCTTTACAATGGGAGCTACACAGACATGTGGGAAACTATAGGGCCCAGGGAAGAACTATAAGATACCATTTGCCTATTTAGTGCTTCACTTCATTTTCAGTTGCTTAGTTTTCCATGTGGTAGAATGAAACCCGTAATTTAAATCTATTTGGAAGGACTTTTACTGAGGAAAAACAAAAAACAAAAACGTTTTTTAATATAAAGCTTTACCTTTGAAGTGAGTTCTTTTTTAGGGTTTCTTTCTTACAGTTTCAACATTGCTAGTTTAAGGTTGGTTAACTTGAAAGAATATGTATAGTATATTTCTATTTTGCTTACTAACAAATTGGTATATCAAACTTAATTAAAAGGAACCTTGTGCTTAGAATTTTAAGATAAAAGACTAAGTGGCAAATACTTTTTGAAATTTGTTTTAATTATTATTGCACTCTGGTGTAGAATTCCTGATCTTTTTTTATTTAAAAAAAAAAAAAAAAGAGATTGTTTTGAATTTAAAGGTCATGAAACTCAACAATGACCTTTCTGTTCCTGCCTTTGCTCACTAAACTGTATAATGAATGCTAAATTTTGGTCTGCTGTTTTCTATGATGCATAAGATTTACTTTAAAATGTCAGTCCCAGCCACTGGTATAATTGATTTTCATATGAAGAAGAGTTGGGAGTTTAATGTATATTCTGGATGGCAAATGTGTCTGGGTAAAGTGCTGATACATGTTATGACAGTATCAGGTTACTGGCATTGAGGACCATACATTTATAATACTATAGCTGCTATATTTATTTAATTAAGTAGAGTCTGACATTTACTGCACTAAACAATAAGGAGATGAGCAGGATTGGAGGCTAGTGTTAAGACACACACCCTTTTTTCCTAAATAAGATTAAGAACATGAAATAATAAGGTAACAAAGGGTGCTGCCATTTTAGTTTCAATTTAATATCAGGATACGCTTTGTTTTAGAAATGCAGATTTTAACTTTAGCTGTTTTGCAAAAGGGTACCTCAACCTCCTCAGTACTGGTTTTTGGCATATTTTCACAGAAGTACAGCTGCCCTTTATTTTTTCTTAATATTTTACCTTTTAACAAGTTTCTCAGAAAAAAAAAAAAAAGTTCTTATATGGAAATCTACCTGTTTGTAATCCATTAATTTATTTCTCTTTCTAGAAGAGTCTAGAAGGGATTCTAGTAGGAATGTACCGGGTGTTTTGGAAGGCACTAGATAAAGATTCATCTCTACTGTCTAGAATAGGGACTCCTAGCCTTCTAAAGACCTATACTAGTTTTCCAAACTAGGTTCTTTGATGACCCACCACTGCCTAATGTTTACTTGTATATTCTGTAATGGATTTTAGTATGACAGACTGCATGACAGACTTAGTCCTGACAGACTTAAAGGAAATAAAATCTGAGTTGCCATTCAGTAGAAATGGCTGGCAGAGATCTCAGTGTTTAAGGAAGAGGTGAACAAGCAGAGTGGCAGTAATAGATCTGAAGCAATTAGATGGATTATATAGGCCAGGAATTAGAAACTGTTGGTAAAGGAAGTTGATGAGTGTTTTCAGAGGCTAACATATATTTGCCAAGGGTGGTGATTTTTATGAAATCCTTGAATCTAGCCACTTGGATTCAGCTTAGAATATTTTGTAGTCCTGCTTTTTCAAACTTGATAGAAATATTTTGCCAAAAAGCTTAACTGAAAACTCTGTATAATTTTTATTCAGGATCGTTAAACCTGAGTTAAATATTTGGTTAAATCTCTCTTAGATGTTCTCCTATTGAGTATTTTTAAAAAAAACAGGTTGTTCCTATCAGTAACTTCCTACTTAAATTACCTTTTAGGAGTTATCAGTCAAGCTGCAAAAAGACATCATTGGCTTGGCATCTTTATTTTGCCTTTTTTATCCATACAGAGTTTTAATCCTTTGCATTCTTTTTGAGAATTCTTAGATGTCTTAAAGCTTCAATAATAATAGTTGGGAGGCTTTATAGATACAGATATGGATAGATCAAGTGAGGCTTCCCTGAGTGGTGGTATAACCCTGACTCTAAAGTCTGTCTTTATTTTCTTATTCCCCTCCCATTTGATCATATAAAGCACTTTCGTGATTCTATAGGAGTCAAAAATAAGCCAAGAATTGATGTGTAAAATTAGTACAGAAATGTGAAAGTAAGGGTTTTCTCCAGAAAATCTTTTTTAAAAAATTCCTGCTTATACTAAGAACATTCTTGATCAATGACTGTTAGAAATACCATGATTAGTAAAATGTAAGCTGACTCTCAGGAGGAAAAAAAATCTCTCTCTCTCCCTCTCTTCCTCCCCACCATATATATCTCAAAGGGAAAAAAATATTTTTTGACTTTTTCCTGCTTTTAAAAATGGTACATTTCAGTTTATAATTTTCCCTGTCGGTCAAAATAATTTTTTTTTTTTTAACTAACATAATGGTCAAAGCTTGTGCTAGTATTACCTACTGCTAGTTGAATTTTATTTTTCTTTACCCAGCAAAGATAGTACTCTAGATTTTTACATTGTACATTAAACCTCAAGAATCTAATGCTCTTAAAGTATGGAGAAGCTAAAGATTTTAATTTGGATTGAAGATAGAAAAATAATAACTTTAATATGGAAGGTTGAGATTTACCAATAGCAAACCCTGTTGAAGTATCAGATAACAAAGAGTGTGACAAAATTAAGATCCTATTAATTAATCTGTCCACCCATTGGTCTCCCTTCCTTTTTGAAATCAATGTCTGAAGCAACCAAAACCTAATGTTGTATCTATGTTAGTGTCTCAGTAAAGCAAAGATGTCTTCAGGGTAGATGCTGAGTTAAATTGTTAAATCTTTTTTTAAAGCAAGGCGGTTCTTAGAAAGTGCCTTTTCAGAAGATGGTGCTGTAGATTTTTATTTTTCAAATAGCACGAGACTAAAAATTTAAAAGGTAAATTATTTTAGAACTCCAAGAGTGTGACAGTTTCATATAAATAATGTTATTCGTTGTCCTGAATCTGGTCCAAGGAACCAAGTAAAGGTTTCATTCAGTAAAATATCTAGGTAAATGCTCACCAAATGTATTTTGCAAGTTTGAAAAATAAATTTTTAATAGAATTAACCCTTTCAGTTCTCAGCTGTGTTGAAGGTAATATGAATCTGTAAGGTGCATAAAACAGCAAATCTGCTAAACTTTTTAACAAGAGTATGGGTATAGTAACAAGTGCCCAAAGGGAAAGGTAACTTGCCAGGGAACTATATGTCATAGCTACTTTTTTTTTTTTTTTTCTGTATAGATTGACCCTTCTGTAAATATCTTTTGGCATCCTTTTCTAATTAATATTTGTTAAAGAAGACTGCTTATATATAAAGGAGAGCCAAGTCATCATGGAAATTAGTTTAAGAGAAAAAGTAAGTGACTATAACTCTAACTTTAGGAAAATTTTCTTTTTTAGGCACCAAGAAATATATGATTCCCTCTTTTTTCTACCATGGGGCAACTATGAAATATGATGATAGTGCATCTAAAAGGGCATGACCAGTTAATTAGAAACGCAACATGAAAAATTGGGCTTTGGAGGAAATAAGCAAAATGAACCATTCATACTTACTAGAAACATAGTAATCTACCAGAAAGCAGTTTTCCCCTGGGCTTTTTACTCTCCTAGTAGACAACAGTAAATGATCACCTAACCAGTTCTTGCTTGTGAATTTGGTGAGCATTTCTCCAGAAAAGAATTGACGTAAAACAAAAAACACCACACCTCAGTAACCTTGTATGCTGCATTATGTAACAATGATAGTAAGATTATATCGATTGTTTGGAGTGTACTGTGTCTGTTTGCAAATATACATGCACATTAAACTTTTTCATTTTTTATAATGTCTTAATAGCAATTATGAGTTTATTTTTTTAGTATTAATTTTTCTATTGTGATGTTTATATTTATTGGCAACTTGTGTGCAACTTTTATATTTTGCTTAGATGTTGGTTTTAAGGTATTTTATTTTTATAGATATTTCTAGCTTTTCCTCTTTCTTTGTGATATTAGCAAAGATTAAGATGGAATGTTAATATACCAACCAAAACTACTAATTCCATAAAGTCTAGAATTTGGATTTTTACCAATAAACCATTAACACTATTTTCTAACTTAGAATATTTAATGTTGTTTATATAGTGGGCATTAAAGACAGTCTTTAGATTTCTAAATGTGGAGGGGGAGGTGGGGCTTTTCTGTGAGTTAGATTTCTTTCCCTTAGGTAGCAAACTAACACTAACAGATTGGATTTATTTTACCTGATCTGCCATTTGGGGGCAACTTGTCAATTAAATGATTGTTACGTTTCTTTTTTTACCTTTAACTACATTGAAATTAATTTAAATGGTCACATCACCCAGCATTAGGATTATGATATATTTATAAGCCTGGGAAGCAAATAACAAGTGATCCAGAAGTCATTGATAATTGACTCTGAAGTGAGATTTCCTTCCCCACCCCCATAATTATATTCTATGAAAGATATGCTACCTTGATCTTTTCCCTAGCATACTTTCAAAGCTGATTCAACCCGAACATCAGTGAAGAAACAGAATTTAAGTGGCTAGGTAGAAAAGTGATAGCAGCAGAGTAATACAAAATTTCAGTTAATTAAAAATCTAAAAAGAGCTTATGAATGCAAATTAATTGGAAGGCAGTGAAAAGTATTTATTATAGGATATTAATTTCAAACAGTTATGCTCACTCCAGTTTCCTAGTAAATAGATCAAGGTTATTTGTTTTAGCACACTAACTTTTTACAAAACCGTGTGAAAAGAGTGAATTCTCTTAAGCAAGTAAAGTACTTCCATAGTATTTTTACACTGTGAATTTGTGTGGTAAGCCATTTTTCTGTAGGTAAAAAGTAAACTTTATCCCATCCTCTGAGAATTTAAAACTCAAATTTTAAATTTAAAATTATCAGGGCTTAGTGTATGACATTTTGCTGTACTGTAATCTGTTCTTTCCACTGAGGGAATAAGTGAGAAAGTTTCAAGTAATTATAATTGGGGAAATGTTATTTTTATATTATGTAAAATTTCACGATTTAAAGTGAATCAGCATGTAATTTCATAGAGACATTAGTCGTATCACTTTTTCTGCATTTTTTGCCAGTTACAGTAGTGTTGTTGTTTTTTTTTAATTATGAACTATTCTAAGCTACTTCCTTCACCCCCACATCAGGTATTAATTGAAGACTGGTACTCTGATTATAGGAATTTGTTGCTACTAAATAAAAATTAAATATGTTTCAAGCAGTCAAGATATATTTTTGTTGCAAGTATAAGCCACCTCTTAATATTTATTATACTTTTAATATTAATAGTTTTACTCATTATGTTTCAACATCATCCTAGATTGACAGGCATGTAATTCTTGTAGACCCAACATTTTTAAGGCAACCTCGAGTAGAAATAGTCCTTTCTTTCTTTTTTTTTTTTTCCTTCTGAAAACTCATAAGAACCTGACACATAGAGCTTATTTTGCTCTTTTAACTGTTGGCTCTATAAATCAGGGCACCTGGCATCAGTACTGAATTACCACAGTGGAGTTACTTGGTGACTTGTTCTTGGTTTATAGTCCACCTCCTAAGAAAGAAATACTTGTGCAGTAATAGTTAATCCCAAAAAAGAACTGTCTTGAACAGTCCTATTTGAGTAGAAAACAGATGGGTGTGTTGGTCATCAGAACTTTTTTCCTGGTTTTGGTTTTATTATTTCCCAAAATTAACTATAATTTTGTGTTTGAAGTTTAAAGGCAGTGGCCAGATACTAGAGAGGGAGATTACTCTGGTATTTAATGCGTGCAACTTTCCATCCTCATTTACTCTATGCTTTAATTGGAAGGACAAACAAAATTCCTTAATTTGGCCTTTTAATAATATTTTTAAAAACCAAACAAGGAAAGACTTCCTACTGATTGTTGCAGATACGGCCATCCTTTCTCTGAGAACCTGTGGAAACAGGAGGTCTTTGTAAAGAAATGCTCTGGTGAGATTGTGAGGTGTGTGTAGTGAGATGTGGGAAAGGCTTCTTTGCTGGGATCCTTAGAAACCTTACAGCTGTTGTGGTATCTGCCTTCGTTCTCACAACCACGTTGTAAAAGAGGGACTTGAACTCACAGAAGAGACCTGAAAGAGTTCTCTGTAACCTAAATTTATTTTCTGCTGTTGTCCCAGACCTCAACCTGTATCTCTTCTTGTTAAGTTAAAGAAGTCTTGGAAGTTGCTTCTGAATTATAACAAATTAAGTGAAGTATTTATCCTTAAATGGAGCTATGGCTTGGCTACCAATATGGCTTTTCTCCTTTACTTAGAAAACACCAATGAAACAAGGTATCCTTTCCTGTAAAGGAAATGTTTTTGGTAGAAGCTTTGGGGAAAACATGGATACATTGTGATGAAGGGGAAGTCTCACCTCCCATAGTTCAGCTAGGTTAGTGGATACAATTTAGGCCCAGGTTGCTTAACAAAAGGAAGCTTTGGTTTTGGTAGGTACAGATTTGGATCTCCAGTGGTAATTAATTGCACATATCTCCCTGGTTCACAGAAAGGGAATGTTCTCATATTACTGACAACAACCCTCCAAATGTGCATGTGCTCTTTCTCTAATTCAAAAACCAGGAATAGTAAGCACTAAGAGAAATTTTCTAATAGTTTGTCCCTAAAAGATTCTTCAAATGTTTTTCAGGGGCTTTCTCATTTCTTAGCCCAGGGTGCAACACCTTTCTCCTTTCTAAAAAAAATGTTTTTAATGTTTATTCATTTTTGAGAGAAAGAGACAGACTGTGCATGGGGGAGGGGCAGAGAGAGAGGGAGACAGAATCCAAAGCAGGCTCCAGGTTCCGAGCTGTCAGCACAGAGCCTCATGTAGGGCTTGAACTCAAGAACCATGACTTGAGCCAAAGTCAGGTGCTTAACCAGCTGGGCCACCCAGGTGCCCCCTTTTCTTCTCTTTAAAAAAGGAAGAAAAGAAAAAGGATTTAAAGGTCATTTCTTACAGAATTCTACTATAAGTAAATAATAGAGTCTTTAACATACTTAGGGAAGGAGAATCACACACAAATTATAGCTTGATTGAGAGACTATCTGAGCACTTTTTTTTGTTTGGGTTCCAAGGTTTTTCCTTTTTTTTAGTATATGTGCTGCCGAAGCGAGCACAAGGTTTTTCCTTTAAACAGACCATCCTTTGATTTGCTTTAGTGCCATCATTCTGTTTTGTGACATAATTGATGTTTTATGCCATTTATGAATTGTGTAGTTCTTCTCTCCCCACCCTCTCCCATTCTCTCTCTCTCTCTCTCTCTCTCTCTCTCTCTCTCTCTCTCAAAAATAAAGGGGAGGGATAAAGCAAAAAGATAATAATGAGAATCATTAGAACGTAACTTCAGTTTACAGATGGGAAGAAACCCTAACTCTGTTCAGTGAAAATTAAGATTGAAAGTGTTAGTTAATGCTGCAGATATTATCTCTAGCCATAAATTAATTTTTGCCAACTATAGAGTGATAAAGTAAACAGGATGTGTTATCTGAAATATGTTAAAGCGATAAAAGAAAATTATTCTTGAAAGTACTATTTCAACCTTCAGTAACAGAGATCCCCATATTCTTAAGGCAAATTAATGTAGCTTCTGGTTTTAATGAATGAGCCAGACTGATATAAACTCTAAAATGCTTGTGATTTTCATTCTGACATGTGTCTTCTTAAATATATAAAAATTATATTGGATGAACACTAGACTGTTCTTTTCCCTTAATGTACATATCATTTACATAGATATCTCTCATATGCCTCTTGATGTGTGCAGAATTCTATATTTTAAAAAAAGCCTTTTTTAACCCAATTCCTAGTCAAGCCTGAGCTATAAAGGATAAAGTATAAGGTGTTTTCAAATGCAAGAAATTTTTAGAAGATCACAAATGGAAAAAGACTGTTGAAAAATGTGTTGCCTTTTAGAGTAGAAAGGGCTCTAAACATGAGCCAGAGACTTGGAGTTTGGTCAGAGCTCTACCACTAACTTGCTCTGTCCTTAGGCAATTTCCTCAATCTCTCCAGGTCTCCTTTCTCCTTGTAACATAGTAGTGATAATACCTGCCCTCACCTACCTCACAAAGTTGTAAGAATAGGATAAAGTTTGTGACAGTGTTTGAGTTCTCCGATATTCAGAAGTCCAAGACCATAGAATATTGTTGTATGAAGGGTTCATTTCGTTTGCCTCTATGAGTATCTTAATAACCATGGATCATTTTATCAAACAGGCATAAGAGAAACTTAGGACTTATCCTGGTATGATATTCACTTACAAACATAATCCTGTTTGTTTCTCCCCTGCCAGATATCCAGGCTAAATTTTTCTTTATAATAATCTTGGGTAAAAGCGTAACTTCAAAAACCAAACTCCTTTTAGTGGTGCTATGGCAGCTGCGATTGTATTTTGAATTAGATTAATGTGGTGAAACTATCAGATAATCAGAAATTAACTTTGCCTTTGCTTTCAGGCATTTTTGCTACATGTTGGCATCAGAGGCTGATGTACAACCAGATAGTTATCCCTTTGTTTCTTGTCAGATTTTTGGCACCTTTTTTTTGGAGTAGGGGTTAGGTTTTAAGAAAGAAAGTGTGCTTATTTCATTCATCACTTTGCAGTGTTGAACCTTGCTTTCCAATCACCATGTATCTGTAAAAGCTGAAATATAGTAAAAGTTTTCTCCTTCATTTTAATTCAGTTCTGAGCATCTGCAGGTGATATCAGGTAGCCTGTAGTTGGTGTCTGACCCAGTTATCTTTACAGATCATTGGTAGAACCTTCACATTTGACAGGCTTACCCATTTTTCTGGACAAAAGGGGCTCCTGTTTCTAGGAAGTAACAAAGGGCACATCATCACAGGTTGTGTAAGCAATTGCTTTTTTTTTTTTTTTTTGCAACAGACAAGCTTGGTTTTTGTTGTTGTTTTTTGTTTTAAGAAAAAAAGGCTGCATTTTAGGTACACAGGGTATGGGTGCATTCAACACTTATTTTAATCAACAGATGCTGACCTCTCCTGTTGTGACAGTTAGACTTTTCCAACTCATCACTAACATGGGTGGTATCTATCTTAGTTTTATAGGATAATGAGAGTTACAGGTACTGAAAGTGGAAAGTTGGGGAGATTCAGGCTTGGAAAATGAACAAAAGTCCACCTTGCTGAGTGAGATAGCTAAAAACATTTATATATCAGGAATACTTTTAATTAAGCAATTTTTGCTGTAATGTGTCGCTTTAATATTTCTCTTTAGTTATGGACCCAAAAGTATTACTGTGTCTTGTGAGTAAAGATCATTCTTGTGGACTAGTATATGGATGCATACATAGGCTGTGAGAAGCAATGGTGTGTGTGTGTGTGTGTGTGTGTGTGTGTGTGTGTGTGTGTGTGTGTGTGTATAAATATTCTATGTTTATAACACTATGTGTATTACTTAAATTTATATAGAAAAAAATAATGTGTTTCTTTAGTGTTTTGGGGACTAAAATTGTAATATAACCATTCCAGTGTAATCTGACGACTCACTCTAGAGAACATTTATATTACACACAAATGCACACCCCTAAAGCATTGCTAACTGCTCCCACTTTAGATAATTGCTGCTTTTTTTAAACCCTAAGTAATGGAGGAGGAAATAGCACTCTTTTTAAAGGGGCTTTTCTGAAAAGTCAAATGTAAATACAAGACGTGGGGAGGGTGGGACCACCTGCAAATATCCTGCAGATGGACAAATAGCCTTTTAAATTTTACTTTTTAACCATCTTGACCGTGTGTGCCTATTTGTATTGCAGATGTGAACTATTTTTGGGGGTTGATATCAGTATGTTTTGAAACTGAATTATTACATAAAATCAGAGTAACCTCTTTCTCCGTCCTCCTTTTCCACACTAACTATTCTTGCCAAATATTTCTGCTGATACCGAGGTTCAGCATGGTAAAATGATGGACTCTAAAACCTCCTTCCTCATCTTCCCCATCCTGTCTTACACCTGGTCTGGCCTTCTATTTTTTGTTGGCTTTTCATAAGTAAGAACAATTTACTGTAGCGATATAAAGACTGCAGAATTTCAAAATGTTTATCTATAAGCCTTCCTTTGTTAATGTTTGGTTACACAGTAACATCAGTTGAAACAGTGGAGTCTTGAGTTTGTAACATTCTTTAGGACTAGATAAGATCTTGAATGATAATGAAACTTGACTGCCACGTTTTATTAACAGGAAAGCGGAGGTGGGAGCAAACTACGATATATATGTGATAAGTGTACAATTAGAAATACCAAATGCCGAATCCTATCACTGTGTACTTGGGGGGCCAGGCTTTTGGATTTGGTTGTCATTTTAATTCCTTGAAGACTATATGTAATTATGCTCAGCAGAAGGCAAATAAAGTTTTTAAACAAAAATGCTTCTTTTGGTATTTAAAGTTTGGTAGCAAATTTTCTACTTTGAGTTAAGTTACCTTCCCCCCAAAAATTACTAGAAAAACCTTAGGGTTGAGGTTGAGAAGCTTAAAGAAGATGCTTTTTAAGCAGTTGTCACTTATATATTTTATGTTAAAGAAATTGTCATAATTCTTCCTGAGCCAAACTGTCACTAAAATGTCCCGTGACAGAACCACTCCTCTTTTTTCTGGCATTCTGCATATTGGAAGGGTTCTGTGTTGTATTTGTTTTTTAATCCTTAATTTAAAAAAAATTAATGGTTTTAGTGTTGCTTAGCTTCAGTTTGAAGTGTAAATTTCACTAATAATTGCAATAAAAAAGAAAAGCTTTGCTCCAAACTTTGATTGTGTTGGTCATCATTACAGTTCTCCCAGCTTAGGTAAAGGGAGCCGTTGTGATGCAGTGAAAACGACTGAGACTCTAAGAGTCATGAAGTCCTGGGTTCAAACTATGATTGTGTAACACTCTGGACAGGTTGCTTGATGCTTTTAAATCTGTTTCCTCCATTAGAAGAAGATAACAGGGCTCTTGGGACATTAAATGAGATGATCCCTCTGACAATGTGCTCCTTCCTTGGGGCTAACTCACTACTTTGAAACAGTCCAGCTTAAATATGAAATCTTGGGGTCATGAGTTTGAGCCTCATGTTGGGCGTAGAGCTTAAAAAAAAAAAAAAAACAAAACAAAACCCGTCGCTTCATAATCTCCACTAAGCCAGTTTGTGTCTTCCAGAACATCCCTTCTTTCTCTTATGTCTTCCTCACTCAGGTCTTCTCCCAGCTACATGTCCCCAAACTCGGTACAACCCTAACAGTACTGTTTGTTCTTGAAGGACCTTGTTACCAACACTAAAAAAAACTAGTTAGCTTACTAACAAATGCTGATAGGTGACACTGTATGTGTCAGTAGACAAGTTTGACAGTTGAAGAGAATCACTCTACTGGGAATTTTGCCCAGTAACTACACGGGTATAGGAAATTTTTTAAAAATCAGTAATTATAGCCAAATGCATACAGTTAAATGGAAATATGTGTAGCAATGACACAGAGACCATGCTCTGAAAAATCACAGAGGCTCTAATGTAAGACAGGCATAGAAAAGTGGCATGGTTCTCAAAGCACACTTCAGTCGGCCTGCTGCTATGATTGTTTAGGGAGACGTGAACTGGACAGAACAAATAACCAATTATATTAGAGTTCAGGGGCTTGAACTTTCTTCATAGAAAGGGGTGCTCAGTGCAGTACACTTAAGCATGTGCAGAAATGAGGTGGCAGTCCAAGAGTCCAAGGTGATTTTGCTTTTGGGGGGCCGTGCCTCTTGAACTTTAAGTTCTTGTGGTTTCCGTTGTCTGATCACTTGACAGATTCTTCATAGTTGCTGAGACTTGCATACCTTGCAGATGCTTCCAGAAAATTAACTAGGTTAATCTGTCAATGCCAGGAAAGGACATGATCATTTTTATAATATTTTATAAGATGTTTTTATCATAAGGGGGACTGAAATCTTTAGTCTTATCTGTAGAAGGAAGATGATTGGATTCCTATCTTCCATCACTTTTGTTACTTCTACAGTATCCACGGTTTACAAAGATCATTGCAACACCTTTACTCAGCAGCCCTTTTCTCGTGCTTGTCTCTATGAAAAGATCTTCCTCTAAGAATAATGCTTGAGTTCAAAATGTGTCTATAATTATAAACAAATCAGACATATTAGAGGCTTAGGATTATGAAGCCTAATATGACATCTGATTCTCAGCTAAAACAAAGTGTAACAGACTTGCTAAATGGTTTAGAAATAGCCCAAAAGTATTTGAAACTGCTAAATGTACACTTTTACTCTGTCTTTACTGTAACATATCTTGCTAAATGGAGTTTGCACATTATCTTGTAAACACCAAGACTGAAAACAACGTAGGAGTCATTTTTTTATTTTTTTTGGGGGGGGGGGGGGTTGGTACCCCAGGTTGGGAACATAGGAATAGTTCTGATGCTGCACCAGACAGGATTTCAGTAACCACCATCATTCAGGCATCATTCAAAATGTCCTTTGTATCTTATACAAATGTAGCGTTAAGGTCGTTATTTTTTTAAGATTTTTTTTTGTTTTAAGTAATCTCTGTACCCAACATAGCACTTGAACTCACAACCCCGAGATCAAGAATCACATGCTCCATTGACTGAGCCAGCCAGGCACCCCAACAAGGTTGTTTGACCATGTTTATATATTTTGTTTTGTGAGTTTAATTTTTCTAATTTATTTTTGTACTTTCATAGAGATTTTATATTATGAAAGTTGGCCATCTGTGGTATCCTTCTGAATTGTATTTTTAAAAATCTAGTAGGAGGTGCTATCTAACCCTTTAATTACAAAAAGTATGACTATTGTCTACATAAGGCCCTTTAGATACTGATTTGGAAATCTGGGGGTGCCTGAGTGGCTCAGTTGGTTGAGCATCTGACTCTTGATTTCTCAGGTCATGATCCCAGGGTCATGGGATCGGGTCCCACGTCGGGCTCTGTGCTGAGCGTGCAACCTGCTTGGGAGGGATTCTCTTTTCTCTGCCCCTCTCCCCCACTAGCATTTATTCTCTCTCTAAAATAAAAAAGAGAAAGAAAAAACCTGCACAAAAGTGTAACATTTTACCTTGAGTATGGCGAGCTACTTTCCATTCATTTTAACCGAGAGATTTTTTTTTCTTATGCAAGAAGAGTGAGCTCTGAGGATAAGAAGAGAAAATCAAGTGGAGGAAAAAACAAAACAAAACCTGTTTCAACCTCCAGGGCAAATCAGCAGCAGCTCTGTAGTGGAACCAGTAGTCATTTTTGACTAATGTGCTATGCAGAACTATTAGCCTCACCTAAGTCTCCGCCCTGAGGATCTCAGGACAAATGCCAGACCAGCAAAAAAGCAAACTGGAAAAAAGGACGGAGTCAAACGGTTCCCTCTGGAGTAAGTAATAAATGTACAAGCAAAGAAATACCTAAGTGAAAGAGGCCACCTCTTTCCACCCACTCCATGTTTAAAAAAAAAAAAGAAGAAGATGGGGGGGCCCCTGGCTGGCTCAGTTGTTAAGAGTATGTGACTCCTGATTCAAGCCCCACGTTGGGCATAGAGCTTACATTTAAAAAAAAAAAAAAAAAAGTAATTTCCTCTGGGACAATGATACCCAACTCTGTTGGCAAATAACTCTTATATAAAACCTCAAGATCTTCCACCAGACCTTGGAAGGAGGGTTACTTAACCGTACATAGCCAGACCCAGTCCCAATTTAAAGCAAAACTCTTCTAATGTAACACCAAGTTGTTGCTTGAAAAACATTGCCGCAACCACAGCTGCCACATTCTAAAACAGCGATTTCCAGAGTTTAATTCACTAGTAAACACCTTCAGTCTTTGCTGTCATTTGCCAGGCATGTTGGTAAGCTGCTTAGGACTTCACTTTGATTATCTACGTATGACAACAAAGAAGATGAAAAAGAAAAAGTCTTCAAATTTGTTCTTTGTTTTTTCTGCTTAAGAGGGGAAGAAAGGCTAAAACAGAACAGCTTTTAAGATGTTCAGTTTGGTTTTCTGCATATTGGCAACAACTGATATTTTAGTATGCTACTAAATAGGAAAAGATGAATGAAATTATCATTCACCCTGTGAATTATCTTTACATCTATTTTCCTCTTTTAGATTTAAATTAAATAGAAAACAACCTCAAGTGAACACCAAAATAGGAACTGCTGTTTTGTTACAGATACGGCCACTTGAAAGAAAAAAATAAGGAAAGATAATTTATGTAAAATCTCTCCAGAGAAAAGGAAGTTAATGATCATGGAGAAATTATGGTCCAGCATTCAGGTAGTTTATAATGTCTACAAAGATCAAGCAGCATAGTAGCATACCTCAGTAGGAATGGCTGGGGCAAGCGTACTAAGTCATACTGTATTTGTGTGTAGGCATTGGAAGCGCCTGCCACGGAAAGATACTTGCACTTTGGAAAACAACACACAAAACTGGCTGTGCAGGCAATATAGTTACATTCAGTAGCTATAGGGGTACCTTATCAAGATTTTTTTCAAGCTTACGTATATTTTGAGAGAGAGCGTGAGCAGAAGAGGCCAGAGGGGGAGAGAGAATCCCAAGCTGACAGCACAGAGCCTGACATGGGCTTGATCCCACAAACTGTGAGACCATGACCTGAGCTGAAACCAGGAGTCAGACACTTAACCAACTGAGCCACCCAGGGACCCCCCGATGCTATTTTTCGTATTAGAATAAGATCACCCAGGGGCGCCTGGGTGGCTCAGTCGGTGAAATGTCCGACTCTTGATTTCAGCTCAGGTCATGATCTCACAGTTTGGTGAGCTCAAGCCCCATGTCAGGCTCTGTGCTGGCAGTGCAGAACCTGGTTAGGATTCTCTGTCTCTGTCTCTGTCTCTCTCTCTCTCTCTCTCTCTCTCTCTCTCTCTCTGATCCTCCCCACTCATGCTCTCTCTCTCAAAAGAAATAAACATTTTTTTTAAAGAAGCTCAGTTGACCATTAATGCTTTTATTTAAAGTTTATTTTTGAGAGAGAGAGTGCATGCTCACAAGAGTAGCAGGAGGGGCTGGGCAGAAAGAGATGGGGACAGAGGACCCAAAGCAGGTTCTGTGCTAACAGCAGAGAGCTGGATGCGGGGTTCAAAGTCAGGAACCATGAGATCATGACCTGAGCCAGGTCGGATACTTAACCAACTGAGCCAGCCAGGCACCCAAATTAAAGTACTTTAGAACATTGTTCTGATTCGGTAGAAGGTGTACTCTCTGAGGATTTGAATCACTGGAATTCACTAAATTAGGTAGTCTCTGACATTTACTGGAAGGAGAAAATTGAGTACAGAGAATATACATATTATAGTACTTCACAGATTTTGAGAGAAAATGGCTTGATGCCAAGCCACTTCATGTCTCCTGTGGCTAAATCTCAAATCACTTTAAAAAAAAAGTTACAAGTTAACAGTCTTCTGCTTCATGGTTTGTTTGGTTTTTTTTTTCACATTAAAAATAATGTCTTCCTTCATTGTCTGTATCTCTAGTATCCTTTAAAACCCATGAGAAATGGATACGTAGGTTCTTTAACTTTGAAGAGAAATAGCAGCCAATTGAGGAACACCACAACTAGACATGTGCCAGTCAAGCTCGTTTTCTTCCTCTTCATAATATTCATACGTGATGTGGCTGCTTTATCTAAGAGCAGCATTCCCAGGGTAATGCACATATTAAATAGGGAACTGATGCATATTTCTGCCAGAAACTGAGAGTAACCCACTGCATGGATATAATGTATAAGACCTGTATGAGGATCCCTTTGAGCATATGGGGCTCTGTTTATATGTGTCCACCTGAGACTAGATATCATCACGATCACAAAACACAGAGCTTAAAGCTGCCCACAAGATTTTGTTAAAAATAAATTCCCTATTTCATTTCAACAAATGCACAATTCCCCCCAAAAGAGCCAAAAATAGCCCCTGCTTGGAGGGTCGTGATAATTTGTGGGCTTCCTGACTCTGATGTTGGCCTTTCTTAGTTCTCTCAGCAACCCAGGCAGCCATTTGCTCAGCTGGGATACCCCTTCCCTCCAAATGGTAAATGTCATCTGATGTAAATTTCTTCTTAGCAGAAAAGTGGACACTTAGAAATGACATCAGCTGGGGCATCCGGAAGGCCTCAGGGCTTTCATCATAATCCATCATCACAAAAACAAAACAAAACAAAACAAAACAAAACCTTTCTGTTGAATGCACTGGAGTGCTGCCAGGACTGTGCCAAGATCTGAAATTCTTCAACAGTTTTGCTTATTACACATGATCTAAACTGCAATGGTAAACATCACAATAACAGTGGTTTTTGGTGTTTCTAGTACAAAATGATGGCGGCTGGGTGGCTCAGTTGGTTAAGTGTCTGACTTTGGCTCAGGTCATTATCTCACAGTCTGTGAGTTCGAGCCCCAAGTTGGGCTCTGTGCTAGCAGCTCAGAGCCTGGAGCCTGCTTTGGATTCTGTGTCTTCCTCTCAATCTCCCTCCCTCTCTCTCTCTCTCTCTCTCTCTCTCTCTCTCTCTCTCTCTCGCTGTGTCTCTGTCTCTCAAAAATGAATAAACGTTAAAAAAATTCCAAAATGATAGAACATGGCATCACTCATTCTTAACACTCCATTTTTCTTGGTCCATTCCATCAGCTGCCTGACCTTTTCTGCTAATACCTTCTTCCTTTGGCCAGGATGTGCAGGAACCTCATGAGTCATGAACACCAAGGCCACCATCATAGTCAGAGATACATGCCAAAGCCACCACCATTCTGCCATATTTGTTTACTGCTTTCAGTTATAAAATGTTTCAAAACATAAGCTAAAATTTCTTCATTTCTTCCAGCAATTAATTTTTCCAAGACCTTTATTTCCCTGTCTTCTTTAACCCTAGTAAAAGAGCAATATCACAAAGTCCCATGCATGTCTGGTTTGTGAGCTATATATTAGAGTTTAGAAAATACTCTGTGGGGAAAAATATATATATTCCATGGTCAGGAAGTTTGGGAAATGTTCTAGCCTCAGTCTTCCTGGAGCACTCCAGACTCACATTTCTAACTGCCTGCCAGGCAGCGCCTGGATCCACCACAAGCACCCCAAACTTCCGAAAAGCCGACCTCATCTTCCCCTTACCTCAAGCTCCCTTGGTTCTCCCCTCTTTCCTCTGTGGAGGTATTTATCACACCATCCCACCAATCACTGGGGTGTTAAAACTGAGGACTCTTCTGGGACTTCTCTCTTTCCCTCATCTGTCAAACCTGAGCTTGGTGCCCCAGCTCAGGTTTGATAATTGAGGGTGGCTCAGTCGGTTGAGCATCTGACTTTGGCTCAGGTTGTGACCTCGCAGTACCTGAGTTTGAACGCAGGATCAGGCTTGCTACTGTCAGCATAGAGCCTGCTTCAGATCCTCTGTTCCCCCCCCCCCATCTCTGCACCTCTTCTGCTTACACACTCTCTCTCAAAATAAAAACATCAAACCTGAACTTGGCCTCTGGGGCAGATTGCCTGGGTTTGAATCCAGGCTTTACCACTATGTTATGTGACCCCGGGCACGTTCCTCACTTCTCTGTGCCTCAGTTTTCTCGCCTGTAAGACAAACATGGTAATAGCACCCACCTCCTAGGATCATTCAGCACAGTCCTCAGAAGAGGACCAGGCCAGCCTATGGGGGAGAGAGAGCGTCCTTGCCTCCCTCTCGATTTCCAGAGCTACCACTAGAGGCAGTGTAGAGTTGTAACAGGGAGAAGGTGAACCTGAGTTTCCATCCCTGTCTTTCGCAGTGCCAGTCTCCAGTTGCCTCTGAAAACGGGGATAGTGCCTACCTCCCCTATTAGTTATCAACATTAAATGTCAACATTTCCCAAGGCCTGGAACAGTACTGGCATGGTTGAATTTTTTCCCTTCTCTTTTTAAAAAAATGATTGGATTTTGGACGTACCTGTGTGGCTCAGTCGATGAAGCAATAGACTTTGCCTCAGGTCATGATCTTATGGTTGGTGAGTTCAAACCCTGCATGCCGGTCTCTGGTGTCAGCGTGGAGCCTGCTTCAGACCTTCTATCCTTGTCTCTCTGTCTCTCCCCCCGCCCCCACTCACACGCATGCTCCCTCTCTCTCTCAAAAATAAAAAAATTTTAAAAAAAGGTTGGATTTTTGTAATGTATAGAATTTCATTTTTGTTATTATTATTATTATTTTGAGAGATAGAGAGCGAGTGGGGGAGGGACAGAGAGAGGGAGGGAGAAAGAATCCCAAGCACGCTCTGCACTGTCAGTGCAGAACCTGATGTAGGGCTTGAACCCAGAAACAAACCAGGAGATTTGGTTTGAGCTGAAATCAAGAGTTAGGCACTTAACCTACTGAGCCAACCAGGCACCCCTCTAGAATTATTGAATCACTATATTGTACACTTGAAATTAATAGAACACTGTATGTTAACTATACTGGAACTAAAAGACCTAAAGCAAGAAAAAAATGGCTGGGTTTTGAGCTTTGCTTCTAACACCCCAGTTACCTCCCCATGGATGCGGCCTCTCCAAATACAAGCATCATTCCATCTCTGCCATCAAGCAGATGGATGCACTTCTTGGGCAAGACAGGACCAAATGAATGTGGGTCAATATTGTTGAATATATATATATATATATATATATATATATATATATATATATATATATATATATTTCTGGAAGGTACCTGATGGGGATTGAGCCTGAGCTGGAGATTACATTTTTTTATGTATTGTGTGTTTGTGTATGTATGTATATGTATGTGTGTGTGTGTGTGTGTGTGTACACACACACACACACACACACACACACACATACTGTAGACATATATAAAATAGATATATATTTTTACCATGTCGATGCATAACTTTTATCAAAATATAAATGTTTAACGTGTAAATGGAGTAAACGGGATATCGTGATGCCCTCCTCTCGACCCCCCACCCCCGATGCCCGCCGGCCGCCCCAGCCCTGCGGCCCCGCTGTCCTACTTCTTGAGCCTCCCGCCCCTCGGAGCCGCCCCGCGGCGGCCAACCTAACAGCTAGTGTAGGTAAGGCGAGCGTGGAGGGCGGGTGCCTAGCAACCGGGGGCGCCGAACAGAGGCGCTTGGGACGCGAGGCGGAAGTGCGAACAAGGCTGGAGGTGAGAGGACTAGTAGCGGGGCGGGTAGGGGGGGCTCTCACCCAAGCCGAGTTCCCTCCCTGTCCCCCGCCTCCTCCTTTCTCGATGCCTGCTCCTGGGTATTAATTCAAACCAAAGGTGAACATACGGGGGACGTGGTGGGGGGGGAGGGCTGGGCTGGGACCTAGACAGACCCCAGCTCCTCCCAATCCGAGCCCTCACACACCCTCCCTTCCTCCTCCCACAAAAGGCGGAGGTTGGAGGTGGGACGACCTTATGGGGAGGGAGCCACCCCCCCCCGCCCCGGCCCGCCCCAACTCCCTAATGCCAACCTGTGTTCCCTGCAAAACTAAGTCGTCCTCTCCTTGGATGGAGAACAGGGCTTCTCCTCTTTAGAGCCTCAGGGTCCTGGCCCAAAGCTGGGGCGAAAAAACAAAAGAAAGTTCCACACGACTTGGTTGCTGGAAGTAGGGGTGGAATAGATTAAGGGCTGTTTTTCCTGCTAACGGCCCTCCCTCCACCAGCCCCACTAAGCATTTGGCAACACACACACACACACACACACACACACACACACACACACACCCTGAAGGATTCCATTGTCCCCTTTCACCATTTTCCAGGACCTGCAGGGTCCAGGAGTTTGTGCCTGTGGATGGATGGATGGGTGGGAGGAGACTTGGTGAATACCTCCCACAAAACTAGTAGAGTCAAGGCTGTTCCCAAGCAGGGTTCCTGCAGGAAGGGGGCTGGCACAATAAGGACAGAAACATGTTCTTTGGGCTTTTATTCCAGAACAGGATCCCCTGAGTGGTCTCCTGCAGCCTCATTTTCCCTCTCCAGCAGAGGTGGGTGATTGGAACAGTCCTGGGGTGTTCTGACCCTTCAATCCCAGCACCATGGCCACGCTAAGCGTCAAGCCCAGTCAACGCTTCCAGTTGCCGGACTGGCACACCAACAGCCGCCTGTTGTCCACCAATGCTGAGCGGCAGCGAGATGCTTCGCACCAGATCCGCCAAGAGGCCCGGGTCCTCCGCAATGAGACCAACAACCAGGTTGGAGGCCAGAGCCTAGTTGGATGGGCAATGGGGAGAGCCCCAATCCCACACCCTCTTTATCTTTGTCTCTTCCAGACCATTTGGGATGAACATGACAATAGGACTCGACTGGCAGAGAGGATTGATACGGTCAACCGTTGGAAGGAGACGCTGGACAAGTGTCTGACAGATTTAGATGCTGAGATTGACGCCCTAACACAGGCAGGGAGCCAGGGACCCTGCTGCAAAGACCTCCCCACCCTCCTCACTTTGGGATCCATGCACCCAAAGTTATGGGAGTATTGGGCAGCATGTCCATCTGAGTCACCCACTGGCCCCTCTGCTAAAGTGGGGATGAGTGCTGCTTCCCAGTGGATGGCCCCACTAGCGTCCTGTGCCCTCTCCCTTCTAGATGAAAGAATCAACAGAGCAAAACCTGCAGGCCAAGAACCTGCCTCTGGATGTGGCAATTGAGTGCCTGACCCTGCGGGACAGTCGGCGTGACATTGATGTGGTGAAGGATCCTGTGGAGGAAGAGCTGCACAAAGAGGTGGAGGTCATTGATGCCACCAAGAAGGCCTTGCAACAAAAGATTAGCCAGGCCTTCCAGAAGCTCTGGTAAGGGAGCTGTATCATTCCCATGTTCCCCTGCACTTGAAGGCTGTGTGTCTTACGTGTGAAACATGTATTGTGGGTAGTGAGCAACTGGCTCTCAGGCTGCCTCCTGCCCCTGCTGTGCCCCCAGCAGAAACCACTCGCTGATTTTAGCACTCCTTCCACCACCTGAGACACGGTCTCAGAATGCTTCCCGTGACCCGGCTTTAGGCAGCCATTGCCAACTAATTGGGAGCATGAGAGATGAAGCCTATTTTCCACCACCCCCAAGTACCTTCTTGTGAGCCTCAGTGGGTGTGTGAGCCTCAGTGGGTGTAGCTACATACATGTGTCCCCGTGAGTGTGTGCAAGCATGTGGGTGTCACCATTTTTGTCCCTAGAGAGCCCCTCCAGCTGTGCTGGTCTATGTCTCTGCTGCAGCAGCTCCACTGTCAGCCCAGCTGGCCCAGCCCTCATGTCCCTTCAGTACAATGGGGGCTATGTTCTGGGACCTTAGGGGGATGGTTCCTGATCGAATCTGGCCCTTCCCCAGCCTCCTGCAGGAAGTCCGACAGCAGCTCAACTCTGACCATCGGGACAAAATGGAGACATTGGACATCGACAGAGGCTGCCTCTCTCTCAACCTCAAGTCCCCAAACATCTCTCTGAAGGTTAATCCCACGCGTGTTCCCAATGGGTAAGAAGTGTTTCACCCAGTTTCTCCTCCCCACCTCACAGGCCATACTCGTATGACCCCAGTGTCTCCTGCCACCCACAGCGCCTCCAGCCTGCAGCAGTGGGATGACTTCAGCCAGTTCAACAAGGACCGGGCAGAGGCTGAGATGAAAGGAGCAGTAGAGCTGAGGGAGGCCATCGCCCTAACTATTGCCGAGGTGCCTGGCCACTCCCCACACCCTGTTCTCCCACAGCTAGTTGGTGGGCCAGTTGTTCCTGTTGGCCATGTGGCATGCCATCACCTCAGCTGAGCAACTTCCTCAATGGCCATGAGCTTACACCCTCCCCTTGCCCTGCCTCCCCTGTCCTTCAGACCAACAATGAACTTGAAGCCCAGAGGGTTGCAACAGAATTTGCCTTCAGGAAGCGGCTGCGGGAGATGGAGAAAGTATACAGTGAGCTCAGGTGGCAGGAGACGAATGTGAGCCTTCTCTGTTGAGTCCCTGGGGCCCGGATGTCCTGCTGTGGGATGAGAGCCCACAGGAAGCCCAGGACAGGGTGCACCATGGTGGGTTCAGCTGGTGGAGACCGGTCACTCTGTCCCTGCAGACCTTGGAGGAGATCGCCGAGCTGCAGGAGGACATCCGGCACCTAGAGGAGGATCTGCGCAGAAAGCTACAGAACCTGAAGCTCTGCCATACCCGACTGGAGTCCAGAACTTACCGTCCCAATGTGGAACTCTGCCGGGACCAGGTGCGAGGGCTCCCCAGTGGGGCACGGGGTCCCTGCTAAGGCTTCCTCAGGATCACCCCCCAGCACATGTTTCTGGCGGAGCAGGGGTGCTGGTGGAGGGCAGTACCCAAACTCAAGGAGAGTACACTGATCTGGGCCTCCCAACCCACTCCCCTGCCTCTAGGCACAGCATGGCCTCACTGACGAGGTTCACCAATTAGAGGCAACCATTGCTGCCCTGAAGCAGAAGCTGGCACAAGCACAGTAAGTTTGGGGAGTGGGCAGCAGGGGGAGGGAGACACCGCCCACCCACAGGGCCTTTTGCTGCCTTCTGGCTTCCTCGATGTCTTCCTGACTGAAGGCCAGAGAGCTCTGCCCCGGCCTCCCAGGATCATGCAGGAGTGAGGGGTTGTTTGTGCCTCCTCCCTAGGGATGCTCTGGATGCTCTCTACAAGCACCTGGCCAGGCTGCAGGCTGACATCGCCTGCAAGGCCAACTCTATGCTGTTGGACACCAAGTGCATGGACACCCGTCGGAAGCTGACTGTGCCTGCTGAGAAGTTTGTGCCGGAGGTGGACACCTTCAGCCGTACCACAAACCGCACCCTGAGTCCACTCAAAAGCTGCCAGCTGGAGCTGGTGTAGTGTTAGGTGGCTGAGGGATGAGGGGAGGGTCAGATGGGAGATGGAAGGTGGGGGCGGAGGGCGTGGAGAGAATGAATCTAATAAACGTGGTGGTTCTCAGTCCAGATGGTTTTCTGGTGTTGCAGCCAGCAGGGAGTGAGAGGCTTCCTGGCCGTCCTGTGTGTGGAAGAGCAAAGCTGAGGAACATCATCCCGCCCCCCCCCCCCAGCTCCTTGTTCTCAATCTGATTCCTTCCCTCCTCCCTCCTCAGGGAAGTCCTCTCTGGACTAGGCCAGCATCCCCTGGGCTCTAGCAGCGTGACCGCTCACCAGCTTTGCTCCAGCTGGACCCTTGCCTGCCCTCCTGATACCCAGGAGAGGCCCAGGGTGGGGTGGGGGTGAGGTGGAGGGCAGGCCTGATGGAGCCAAGAGCTGGGACAGCCCTGGGGAGGGCTGGGATTGCTGGGGCCCAGAGCGAGGCTTCCTAAAAGCAGGCCACGGGAGCGGGGTGGGGAGGTGAGGGGTGGAGACAGTGGCCTCAAGGGCTGCTGTGGTCCGCTGGTCTGGCTCAGGGCCCTCCCCTCAGGGACCCTTTAGTGGCCGTCCCGCCCGTCTGTGACGTTTACGGGATTATGGAGCTAAAAGCGGAGGCCAGGCCCAAACCAGTGATGCCGGACTCCGGAGCTGCGTCTCCGGGCCGCTGGGCGGCGCTGTGGGCGCGGAGAGACGCCGAGGCTCCGGGCCGCTGGGCGGCACTGTGGGGATGGCGGGAAGCGTTGCTCTGGGGCGCGCGCCGGCCGTACCGGAAGTGGCGACTGCTCCGCGCGGATGGCGGTGGCGGCGACGGCGGCGGCGATGACGGCGGCGGGCTGCGCGGGCGCTGGGGCGGCCCGCTCCCTCTCTCGCTTCCGAGGCTGCCTAGCCGGCGCGCTGCTCGGGGACTGCGTGGGCTCCTTCTACGAGGCGCACGATACCGTCACCCTGACGTCAGTCCTGCGTCACGTCCAGAGCCTGGAGCCGGACCCGGGCTCGCCGGGGAGCGCGCGGACAGGTGGGCGGGGCCGGGTGCACGTGAGGACGCGGAGGCCGGGGGTCCGCGGGGGCCTCGGGGCGGGAGGGACTGACATCGGAGATAAGGCCGCCCGGGGCTGCGGGGGCCGGGTCTGGATGAGCCGCAGGCAGCTCGGACTCAGCGCGTCGGAATTCGAGCCCCGGCTTCGCGCGTCTCGCCCCAGCTCGCGGCCTGGCAACACCATCCAATCAGCCGCGCAATCCTGAAACCCCGGTGTCATTCTTCTGCATTGCGCCTGGAGTGTATACGCCGCTGCCGTTTTTGCTCCTTCTACCCAGTTCTCCCGAATCACATTCTCCACGCATCAGGGAGAACCCTTCTCGGAAACGGATGTTACGGGGGCCTCCACCGCAGGAAGCACTGCAGTGATTTTCCCTTACCCTCAGAATAGAAACAAACTCTTTAACGTGACCTACCTGGCCGGCCCTCCCCCGACTGTCCAGTTTCACTTTCTACCACCCTTGGCCTTCTGCCCTCGGCTCCTCTCACCCCAGCTCGCTCTAGCCCAGGCTTTTGCAGTGCTGTATGTATAAAGCCTGTCTCCCCTCCACTGCTCTCCTTGTGCAGCCAGGTCCTCCCTCATCCAGATTTCTGACCAGCATCATGTCTGAGGTCAAGCGGAGGATGATTCTTGGAGAGCATGTAGAACAGTAAGAAAAAGGGGCCATACTCAGAACGCTGAAGGAGCAAAAGGAGCTAGAGAACGAAGTGGTTTGACAGGAAATGAGGCAGGGGGGCATGGGTATCGACACTACCCAAGAGAATTTCAAAATGAGGACACTAGTCAGTGGTGTCATGCTACAGAGAGGTTCAAGTCTGGTTTCGAAAAGCATTTTCAGTCGATGGGGAGCCTGGGTGGATCAGTCAGTTAAGCATCTGATTTCGGGGTTTGTGGATTTGAGGCCCGCATGGGGCTCTGTGCAGACAGCTCAGATCCTGGAGCCTGCTTTGAATTCTGTCTCCCTCTTTCTCTGCCCCACCCCTGCTTGTTCTCTTTCCCTCTCTCACTGAAAAATAAAAAATAAACGTTAAAAAAAAAAAAAAAAGCATTTTCAGTAGAATGTTGAAACCTGGAAGTTAGATTTCAATGGATTTAGGAGGAAGTAGAAAGAGGAAAAAGAGTATGGTTTAGTATGATGGGAAAGAGAGCCAGGAGCCATGGTTGAGGCAAAGATAAGATGGAGAGATGGTTTCTAATTTCATCTTTGGTTTGATGTTAAGATGAAGGGACATTTTAGGTTAGCAGGTGTTTTAGGACCTTTTGGATACAAGTAGCAGAAAACTCAGGACGACCTAAGCAGAAAGAGAATTCATTGGGTGACATAACTGAGAAGTCCAGAGGTAGGTCTGGTTTCGTGCGGCGCTGAAATCCAGGGGCTCAAGTCACATCAAGACCCAGCTCCTCTCCTTATTCAGATCCACATTCTTCCGGGTTGGCTTCACTCGCTCTGGCAGACCCTCCCCGTGGGGTGACCTCAGCAGTTCCAGCAGAGGAAGTCTGTCTGCAGCAGCCCCGGCAGAAATCCCAGATTGCGTCTCCTCGGCCTGGCTTGGCCATCTATCCATCCCTGAACAAAGGAGTAGTAGGGTGTGCTATTTGAGGAGGCTGTTGGTGATGTGAACCTTACGCCCTAACCACATGGGCTGAAGATGGTAGAGAAGTGGCTCCCTGGGGACAGGCTGGGCACAGGAACCACACAAAGGGAGAATGGGTGTTGCTCTACCACACAGGGAGGGGTTGAGGGGGCAGGAGAGAAGAGGAAGAACACGTCCCCTGAGGGGCTGGGCTGGATGGACTAGAAGAGGGACTCACTTGGTCAAGGGGTAACAAAAGAGTATGGCTGTGGCTAAGAGGGCTGTTGACTCCTCTTCCTGGTGAAGCCAGGATGGGAGCCTCCTTAAGAGTGAAAGGGAGGGGCGCCTGGGTGGCTCAGTCGGTTAAGCGGTTAAGCGTCCGACTTCAGCCAGGTCACGATCTCGCGGTCGCGGTCCGGGAGTTCGAGCCCCGCGTCAGGCTCTGGGCTGATGGCTCGGAGCCTGGAGCCTGTTTCCGATTCTGTGTCTCCCTCTCTCTCTGCCCCTCGCCCGTTCATGCTCTGTCTCTCTCTGTCCCCCCAAAAATAAATAAACGTTGAAAAAAAAATTAAAAAAAAAAAGAGTGAAAGGGAGAAAGGGGTGGGGGGGCTTGCAATACACAGAGTGGAGTGGGACTGGGGGCTCACAGGGAGTATGCTTCCTTCTCTGTAGCCCTCTCCTCCTGCAGTAAAACCAAGTCCCAGTCTTGCTGGCTCACAGCCCACTTGAGACATCATATAACCAGTGTTGCTGAGTCAGAAGTGCCAGAGCCGTACTCCCAGGCACCGAGGAGAAGCGGGGCAGGTGGAGGGAGGGTCGACCCAGGCTCCAAGTTTCGGGGAGCAGTGGGATGTAAGAGAGACGAGGGAAGGGGCCTACAACGAAGGGCTTCAGATGCCAGGGCAGTGAATATGGCCTGATCCTGAAAGCAACAGACAGCCGTTAGGAGCAGGAGAGTGAGTTGAGGAAAGTGATAGTCTGCTTTTAGGAAGAATTTTCTGCTGCACATATAGGCTGGGTTGGAGGGTGGGGGTGGTGGTGCAGGAGAGCTACAGTCAGGGCAGGCAGAAGGGAACAGATTTTCCTTCGGAAGTCAGCAGGTCATAACTGACTCAGAATAAAGAATTGCTGAAAATCCCAAGGCCTGCAGCCCAGGAAACTGGCTGGGAGTGAGAGACTGACTTAAGGCATTCTAGAACTGGCAAATAACAGTGGGAGGCCAGGGGCGCCTGGCTCAATCAGTAGAGCATGTGACTCTTGATCTTAGGGTCATGAGTTTGAGCCCCACATTGGATGTAGAGGTTACTTTAAAAAAACAATGGCGCCTGGGTGGCTCAGTTAAGTGTCAGACTTCAGCTCATGTCATGATCTCACAGTTTGTGTGTTCGAGCCCCACATCGGGCTCTGTGCTGACGGCTCAGAGCCTGGAGCCTGTTTCAGATTCTGTGTCTCTTTCTCTCTCTGCCTCTACCATGCTCACGCTCTGTCTCTCTCTGTCTCAAAAATAAACATTAAAAAAAAAAATTTTGGGGGGGCGCCTGGGTGGCGCAGTCGGTTAAGCGTCCGACTTCAGCCAGGTCACAATCTCGCGGTCCGTGAGTTTGAGCCCCGCGTCGGGCTCTGGGCTGATGGCTCAGAGCCTGGAGCCTGCTTCTGATTCTGTGTCTCCCTCTCTCTCTGCCCCTCCCCCGTTCATGTTCTGTCTCTCTCTGTCCCAAAAATAAATAAAAACCTTGAAAAAAAAAATTTAAAAAAAAAATTTTTTTTTAAATAAAGGAGGGGGGCAGGAGGCCAAAGCCACCACCTTCAAGCCCTGCAGTGTGATCTCACCCCCACTCCCACCCTGTCCCTGCAGAAGCATTGTACTACACAGATGACACAGCCATGGCCAGGGCCCTGGTGCAGTCCCTGCTGGCCAAGGAGGCCTTCGACGAGGTGGACATGGCTCACAGGTGAGGGGGACGGGCCTGGGGTGAGGCAAAGCAGGTGGGCAGAATAACTGCGCTTCTTGGCCAATAACTGCGCTTCTTGGCCAGAGTGATGATGTTGGTGCATGCTGGGACCCCCACCCTCAGCGGGACACAGTAATGCTGTGGCTTCCCAAGCCAGAGGTGACAGCCCTGCTGGGACAGGCTCCTTTGGTCCCTAAGCCATCCTCTTTTCCCAGCAGCCAGCGTTCTCTCCCAGCCCTGACAGGCATCTTTTCAACCCTCATCCTGTCTCCATTCTCTCCCCTAGATTTGCTCAGGAGTACAAGAAAGACCCTGATCGGGGTTACGGTGCTGGAGTAGTCACTGTCTTCAAGAAGCTCCTGAGCCCCAAGTGCCGTGATGTCTTTGAGCCTGCCCGGGCCCAGTTTAATGGGAAAGGCTCCTATGGCAATGGGGGTGCCATGCGGGTGGCCGGCATCTCGCTGGCCTATAGCAGTGTCCAGGACGTGCAGAAGGTAATCCAGGTGGGCTGGTTGCTGGGCTTTCCCCTCCCTCCCTCTTCTCTGCAGGTTGGGTTCTGTGACAGCAAGTCTTCTGCCTCTGCTGCCTCTGCCCTAGTTTGCCCGGCTCTCAGCCCAGCTGACACACGCCTCCTCCCTGGGTTACAATGGCGCCATCCTGCAGGCCCTGGCCGTGCACCTGGCTTTGCAGGGGGAGTCATCCAGTGAGCATTTCCTCCAACAACTCCTGGGCCACATGGAAGAGCTGGAGAGTGACGCCCAGTCTGTCTCGGATGCCAGGGAGTGAGTATGTGGGATGGAGACAGGCTGGAAGGATGCTTATGGGTATGCATGCATTGCGGGGTCCTCTGGCCTGGCCACAATTTTAAGTTAATTTATTTATTTTGAGAGAGAGTGCATTCGTGTGTGTGAGCAGAAGAGAAAGGGAGAGAGAGAGAGAATCCCAAGAAGGTTCTGAGCTGTCAGTGCAGAGCCCAACACAGGGCTTGATCTCATGAATCGTGAGATCATGACCTGAGTCAAAATTAAGAGTTAGGTGCTGGGGCGCCTGGGTGTCTCAGTCTGTTAAGCATCCAACTCTTAATTTTGGCTCAGGTCATGACCTCATGGTTTTTGAGATTGAGCCCCATGGTGGGCTCTGTGCTGATATCGTGGGGCCTGCTTGGGATTCTCTCTCTCCCTCTGTCTCTGCCCCTCCCTGCTCATGCTCTCTTGCTCTCTTTCTCTCTCTAAAAATAAATAAACATTGAGAAAAAAAAAACCTCACATATTTTTAAAAAAGTGGGGGGGGGCAGGCGCTGGGTGGTTCAGTTAAGCATCCCACTTCAGCTCAGGTCATAACCTTAAGGTTCATGAGTTTGAGCCCCACATTGAGCTCACTGCTGTCAGTGCAGAGCCCACTTCGATCCTCTCTCTCTCTCTCTCTCTCTCTCTCTCTCTCTCTCTCTCTCTCTGCCCTTCCTCCACCTTCTCTCTCTCTGTCTTTCTAAATAAACATAAAAAAAAAAAGGATGCTTAACCCAGGCGCCCCTGAAACCTCCCTTCTTGAATTGCAGACTCTTAGGAGGGATGGGAAGAGCCCATTTGCCTTGACTCTGCTTTGAGGCCCTTAGGGTACCAGGGAATTAAAAAAGCAACTCACTTCTAGCCCTCTCCCACTTCTTGTCAGGACGTCTGTGCTGGGTGTCAGCCTGATCACTCCCGCCTTGCCCTCCCACACCCCTTCCCCTGCCTTCCATCTCTACCGTGCTGGCTCCGGCCTCCCTGAAATCTCACCCCTGACCCACAGGTTGGGCATGGAGGACCGTCCCTACTCCAGCCGACTGAAGAAGATTGGAGCCCTTCTAGAGCAGGACTCAGTGACCAGAGAGGAGGTGGTGTCTGAGCTAGGTGGGTAGACCCCCCACACACACACACACAGCCGTCACCCTCAGGGCTAGGCCTGGGCATGGGGACAGGACGGGAACCTGGAGGCATGCCTGCTTTTGTGTTTTTGCCTGGGGCTGCTGTGACAGCAGAGCCAGCTCTGTGCAGTCCCTGTGCAGGGTTGTAAGCACAGCACCTTCTTGCTCTGTGACTCCTCTAGGGCTGCAGCACCTTCAGCCTTACAGATAAATGTCCCCAGAAATGGCAGGTGGCTGCTGGTTTGGACAGTTGGTGTTGACAACTGATGCTTATTTACACGGCACTTGTCCTGTGTTCTGGGCACCTTGCAGAAGACTTTACCTGTGGCCCATTTCACCCCCACACTAGCCCTGTGAAAGTCTCTGACTTCATTCCCTCTCTGCCCGAGATGTCGAATCCCAAAAACAGGAATCTTAGCCATTAAAGAACTTTTCTGATCCATGGCTAATAGAGAGAGCCAGGATTTGGACCTGGGTAGTCTAATTCTAGAACCCGTGGTCTGAATTATGGCCCAGCTTGAAGCTGAGAGTATTGGCTTGGGGTGAGTGGCCAGAAGAAGCCTGGGGACATAGAGAGTGGGTGAGTGCTGTGTCCCCATACGTTGGCTTCCCTACAGGGAATGGCATTGCTGCCTTTGAATCTGTGCCCACCGCCATCTACTGCTTCCTGCGCTGCATGGAGCCTGACCCTGAGATTCCCTCTGCCTTCAACAGTCTCCAAAGGACTCTTATCTACTCCATCTCACTGGGGGGGGACACAGACACCATTGCCACTATGGCCGGGGCCATTGCTGGTGCCTACTATGGGATGGAACAGGTGCCAGAGAGCTGGCAGCAAAGCTGTGAGGGCTACGAGGAGACAGACGTCCTGGCCCAGAGCCTGCACCGGCTCTTCCAGAAGAGTCTGTGAGGGCCACAGCTGCTGGGGCTCCACTGTGTCCAGCAGGACCAACTACAGCTCAGATTGGAAACCCAGAGGCTTACTGCAGCATAGGTCGCTGCCTCCGTCATCCTGCAGTGTGGGTGGAGCATACCTCTGGGGCGGGGTCTCTGGGGGAGGTCATTGGACAGTGAGTGTGGAGGGCTGATGCCTCCATGATGCTCGGTTTCCAGCTCACTGCAGAGCGTTGGGCAAGCCCGGCTCCTCGGGCACACGGGAGGGATCTGGACAGCTTTGATCTTGGAAGGGCATTTGTGGCATTTTCCTTTATTATCTAACACATGGGGTTGGGTGGGGGGCAGAAGTGATCAGCAGTAGCATCATTTCCCCTTGTTGGGATTTAGCCAGTTTGCCAGAGAGCATGTCTTTGGACAGAGCCCCTGGGCAGTAAGTTTACATGGATCAGGGAAACCAGCACTTGCATCTAGCTGATCTAGATACATACCTGGCCCTTGACTGTCATGGAGCTTATTAACAGCTTCCAGCAGAACTCCCAGCAATAAAATTGTTGGTAAATCCTACCACTGGTTCCTAAATCTCTCCTGTGCCCTGGATTCTGTCCACTTCACCCCACCCTTGACCTTCTCAAGCCTGGTGCCTCTTTATCGGCTCTGCCAGGAGGTAGGAACACAAGGCTGCCGAGATGTCAGGCAGATTCCTCCAGTTCTTCCAATTGTCTGCACAGCTGGTTCATCCAGGAAGGGCAAAGTGAGCATGATTTTGTCCTTTGGTCACTCAAAGTGGCCCAGGCAGTGGGCGAGACAAGCCAGATGTCCCTGGTTTCAAAGCCTGACTTCTTCATAGGTTGCTTCCCAAGTAGGACCCAAGAACAGGACCCCTGTAGGAGGATGCAGAGGGCAGTCTCTCTCACCGGATTGCCAACCATGGGGTGAGGAGGGTACATCGTGCCTGTGCCCTGCGTGGACTGAAGGCTGTGTGCCTCATTCTGTTATCTTGGGCCCCAGTCAAAGGCCTTGGCTTGAAAGATGGTTCTTATACCATTTTGAGGAAAGGAAAATTTTAAAAGGGAGAAGACCTCTCCCCTTAAACTTCTGGGATATTTTCAGATTATCCTAGCCTCAGGGGAGAGAGAAGCATGCCCAGCTTTGCAGCTAACCTGAGGTTTGAGGACTGATGGGCAGGTCTGCTTTCAGCCAAGATTGTGTCCTGCCAGGCAGGGGCAAACCACAGGACTTCCCAGGACTTGGATTGTTTCAGGTTTGCTGCCCCATCCCTAGAGCCAGGGACCGATGCCTAGTGCTCAGCATGGGAAGCTGCGGGCAGGTGCTTTCAGTCCAGGACAGCACCTCCAGTTGTGCCTTCAGCAGCGGGCCTGGCACTGGCCCCACCCTCAGGATCAAAGGTTCATAATTTCATTCATAATTTGTATCAAATGTTGAAACTTGGTCCTTGGGATTCGGAGCCAGTTCTCATGCTCCCCCACCCCTAAGAGCTTGCAGGAATGTTCCAGGGAAGCTCAAACCATCTCCCCCAGCTCCAACCCCAATCACTGCCTTGCTTTGGTTGCTTAAAATGCCTCTTGGCATTTACTTGGTGCAGAGCCTTAGGCAGCTTAGGAGCATCCAGCATTTGTGATGTGGTGACAGAACCCATGGCTGGGGGCCTGGGGAGCAATGCATGCTCCTTGAGAGAAGGCATAGAACGAGAGCCCCAGAGAGTTCCCTGGATGCCTTATGAAATCCAGAGGTTTGAGATGCCTCCACATCAATGCCAGTTCCTGCACAGCACTGTTTTATACAACAGGTTTTATTGAGGTGTGTCAATACAGTCAATACTGCTGTTTTTCTTTTCAAAAAGAAGTCCTATGGTTTGTTTGGTTTTTTTTTTTTTTTTTTTTTTTTTTTTTTGATTCCCAAGTGCGTTTTTCCCAAATCTGTGACACAGGGCACCATAATAAGTATGTAGAGAACTAAGCTTCATATACCAAGTTAGAAATGAAATCACTAATGAAAACATTTAAACCTTAATCTTAAAAAAAAAAAAAAAAACCAAAAAAAAAAAAAAACAAAACACAAACCCTAGAAATCAGAATATAAAAATGCACCAAGGTACTGTAGTTTTCATAGTTAAAACTTGGCATTGTTTATCAAAGCTGGTCAGTTAAGTGGACACCTGGAATTAAAATCCCGTAGACATTTCAGAAACATCAGCCACCCCTCCCCAAAGGCTACAGGAATGACATTTAGCAGAAGCTCAGCTCTATGAAATAGCTTTTTCTGGCTCCCTCAGTGCCCTCCTTAGGCCCTGAGCAATGCCCCCACCCCACCCCCGAGAGCTGATGAATTTCTGCCTATCAGAACCCCTCCCTGACTGGTCAGATGGTGGTGGCTTCAGCTCAGGAAGGAGGCTGAGCAAGGGACCCCACCAAGCTTGTTTTGAGACTCCTTCCTTCTCTTGGGTATCGGGGATCAAGAAATCCACCACAAACCCCAGCCAAAACCTATTAAAGTGTCACTTGGCAGCTTTGGGTTTCCCTTCTTTTGAAAGACAAAGCAAGCAGTCAAATGGCCTACTTTGTTGGGAGAAGTGGGTCGGGGAGGGAGGCCTGGCGAGGGGCCCAGGGCACCGCAGCTCAGTGAGCCAGAAGTCAGCCACCACCCTCCCATTTTCAGCATGGACAGTCTGGCATTGGCCAGTACTGGAGCAGTGTGAGACCACACTGGGTGACCCAGGTTCACACTTGGTACAGACAAATGGGCTGTCCTGGGGAGAGCTGAATGGACAGGCCTGGAGCCACCGGGGAAAGTGGCCAGCTTTGTCCCAGCACTAATCTCTGCTCTATCTACTGAGCTTGAACTAGGGGATGGGAGGGGCAGGAATCCTGCCTATTTCCTACAGGTGGGGGCTCTGCTTGGGGAAAATGGCAGAAACATCCAGAGTCAACTCATCCCAAAGGGGCTTATTGGCACCCTTTTTCTCAGAGCCTCAGCCTTCTGGGCCCTACTCCTGCTTAGAACAGGAAATTGGAACCAGAGGGTAGAAGGAGAGGAAGCCCCCTCAGATTAACCCCTCTGGTAGACACACATACTCTCCACATGGTTCTTGTTAAGGAGAAGCAGGCGGGAGCCTTCTTCATCCCAGAGCTTGTGTGTACCTTGTTCTGAGGGCCAAAAAAGAGGCTCTCTGCCTTGGGGACACTCAGGCTGAGTGTGGCAAGGACACCTTACAATTTTGTATGAAAACATCAGCCCTCTGCCAGCAGGTGAAAGGAGAGAAAGGGAGGACACTCGTGTTCACTGACGGTCGCTCCTGCCTCGTGCCTGCTGCGGCAGTCCCTAAGGGCCTGTGCGGCTGCCCTTACACTGAGCAGAGCCAGTTGGTGGGAGCAGGCTGGGAGTTGGAGATGAACGTGAAGGGCTGCCATCCTGCCCCAGGTCCGTGCCCCTCCTGTCACAAACCACTGCTCCTGTGGCGGCAGCTGGAGCAGAAAGGGGGCTGGCCATTCCCAGGAGCCTGCAGGAGGGGCCACACACCCTGGACAGGCCTGATGCCACAGCATCACCCTGGGATTGCAGCACTGGCCACCTCAATGCCCCCCACCCTTTGCTTTCCCCCGAAAGCAAAAATTCTTCAGGGGACCCACCATCATCTGCTGGAGGTCCCGGGAGAGCTGGAAGAGCCTCAGCCAAGATCCGAGGGTGGCCATGCCTCATTCCTTAAGCAGGTGCCATCCAGAGGCCAGCAGGAAGGGCAGGGCTTGGGCCCATGTCTCCCTGGGAAAATGGCATGGGGGGGGGCACGGGCCCCTCTCAGCTCCAACTCTGAGAAGCAGCATCCTTCACCGCCCAGCAGAGCCTAGGACTCCCAACGAGGCAGGGGTCTCCGGCAGCCAGGCTGAGCGTCCTGGGGCCCTGCCTGCAATGGGGGTGCAACCCCAGCACTGCACAGACGCTTGGGGGAGAGGAACCCAGGCCAGCCTCTTCCAGGAACCACCTCAGCCTGCATGGAGGGAGAAACCGAATCCATCTCCTTGGGCCAAGGCCACGGCCGCCTGTTTCCGCGTCTGTTCAGCCTTTGGTTTTTTTCTTTAAATGGAGGTTCTTGTAACGGAGAAGGTCTCTCTACCACTAAAGAGGAGGAGGCCAAGGCGGCAAGGCCCCCGTGGTGTTATGTGGGGCAGAGCAAGAACCCTGAAAAGGAGGAGTGGATATACTCAGTGGAGTAGAGGCCGTTGGCCTGGTCCGACGGCATCTGCACCCAGACCTGGTCGTTGGGCCGCAGCTGGAGCACAGCCCCGCCAGATGCCTGGTCCAGGTAGCCCTTCTTGTATTCATCGTAGGTGTATGTTGCTGGCACGTTGTTCTTGTACAGGGCCACCCATACATTGGTGCCCTTGACGTGCACGTGGTAAGCAAAGTAGTAGACCCCGCCCACAGGGCAGGTGAAGATGCCAGTGGCTGGGTTGTAGCCACTGTGGCCATTGTAGAGAGTCCGGTCAAATTTAACAGGCATGCCGGAGGCGGGAAAGGGCGAAGTGAGCACAGCGGTGAAGGCAGGCGTTGTGTGGGCCGACAGCTCGCCCAGCCCGAACTGTGGCTTGCCCCCCTTGCCCAGCACCGCGCCCTCCACTCCACCATTGGGCAGGTGCAGGCCGGCGATGCCAGTCTCATCAAAGGCCCCGGGGGCTCCAGGGGGACCAGGTGGCCCGGGAGGCCCAGGAGGGCCAGTGAGTCCTGGGGAACCGGGGACCCCAGGAGGCCCTGTAGGCCCAGCCACTCCGGGTTCCCCCACTTTCCCCTCTCCAGGGGGTCCTGGCAAGCCCGGTTCACCCTTCAGGCCTGGCAGTCCCTGGGGCCCAATAGGACCTGCTGGGCCCTGGAGACCTGGGATTCCTGAGGGGCCCCTCAGGCCGGGCTGCCCAGGAAGCCCCAAGTCACCCTTCTGCCCCAGGGCTCCTGCCACCCCTGGTCCCCCAGGGCGGCCTGTGAAACCAGGCTCACCTTTGGGCCCAGTAGGTCCAGGGGGTCCATGGGCCCCAGGAAGTCCTCTCTCTCCTGGGAGCCCAGGTTTCCCAGCCAGGCCACTGGGCCCCTGGTCACCCCGAATACCAGGCACTCCTGGGGGTCCTCCAGGCCCTGCCTCCCCCTTGGGCCCAGGGGGCCCACGTCTGCCAGGGAGCCCTGCAGACCCTGGAAGTCCTGGGGGACCCCCAAGGCCTTGTGGGCCCTGCTCCCCTGGCTCCCCATCCTCACCTGGCTCACCCCTATCCCCCAAGAGTCCTGGGACCCCAGCTGGGCCCCTGTCCCCCTTAGGGCCTGGCAGTCCTGGCACCCCATAGCCAGTGGGGCCTATCAGGCCAGGGGGGCCCCGGGTTCCTGGTTCCCCTTTGGCCCCTGCTGGGCCCTGTGGCCCTGGTACCCCTGCCGCCCCTGGTATCCCCACACCATCCACACCTGGGGGCCCTTTTGGGCCCAGAGGCCCTGGCTCCCCCCTGGGTCCTGGCACTCCAGGAGGCCCCGACTCACCCTTATCTCCTGGGGCCCCAGGAAGCCCATCCAAACCTGGTTTGCCCAAGCCAGCTGGACCAGGGAGGCCAGGTGGTCCAGGGGCACCTCCCTGCCCTGGGGCCCCAGGTAGCCCTGGCTGGCCTACTCCATTATCCCCCTTGAGGCCTCGATCACCTGGGGGCCCAGGCTCCCCCTGGGGCCCTGGCTCCCCTCCGAATCCTGGGGGCCCTGGCACTCCTTGGGGGCCTGGCTTCCCAGGGACAGCAATGCCTGAGGGTCCAGGGAGGCCAGGCGGTCCTGGGGGGCCCCGGAGGCCCTGGTCCCCTCGTATCCCCGGCTCTCCCCGAAGCCCTGGCTGCCCTGGTGGTCCGGCCTTGCCCGGGAGCCCCGGGGGACCAGCCTTGCCCATCCGGGAGAAGCCAGGGGGCCCAGCAGGGCCAGGCTGTCCATGTAGCCCTGGCTTTCCAGTGCCTGGTTTTCCTGGGAAGCCAGGAGGGCCAGGGGGCCCCCGAGGCCCAGGCTTCCCAGGTGGACCAGGCTCGCCTTTCAGGTCCATTGGCAGCAACGGTAGAGGCATTTCTGAGGGAGAGAGAGAGAAGGGGCAGTCAGGGGCCTGGCCAGTGGAGACGGTTGGACCCTTCTACCCACTCCCCCATGGGGTACACTACATCTGCTCATAAAGGCCACACCCCGTCTCCCCATGGATGATGGAGTTTAGGGATGGTCCAGTGGCCATCTTGGGGGCTCCTAGCACCCAACCTACCCAGGTCTCGATCCTTCCCCAAAACTTGGGTGACTCTCATCCCCGCAAGACCTGGAGGGGGAGAAATGGCCGCCAGGTGGCGCCAGCAGCCCTCCTTAGAACCAGTTGCAGCGGGGCGCCCCTACTTCCGTCCCTCCTCCTCCCCACCCCACCTGAAGATCACCTCTGCCAGCCGCCCACTTCCGGCCCCTCGGAGAGCCGAATCCCCAGACCGGCGTCAGGAAGAAAAGGGAAGTGGAGAAGGTCTCTGGTGGAGACGGAGGGGCTGTGGCTGAGGGCCAGGGAGGAGCCGGTGGGGGTCAGGAGCTGTCTGAGGCCCTGCGGGGCGGGGAGGCGCTCACCCAGGTACTGGCCCTTGCCCTCGCGGAAGGGCGGCCCCACGGGTCCTTTGTGCATGGGCTGCACGTACTTCACCGGCGCGTAGCCCGCTGCCCCGCCGGCCCCGCCTCCGGTGGCCGCCCGCGGTCCGCACCCCAGCAGCAGCAGCGACAGCAGTGGCAGCAGCGAAGATAGGGGCGTCAGAGCCCCCCGCATGGCGTCCACGGGCGTGCTGCAGTGAAGAACCGAGACGGGCCATCGAGCCAGCCCCCAGGTGGCTTAGCACCAGACCCAGGGGCTCACAAAAAGATCAGAATGTACACCTTCCAGAGCACCCATCTGACCTCGGCACACCCCTGCTAAAAACCCTTTGATAACACCCACTACCATGTGCTGGGCTGGCTTTCTGCCAGGTACTGGGCTGAGTGCTCCAGAGACAGGAACTCACTTAATGCTCTCAATACTTTAACAAGTTATTATTATTGTCATCCCCATTTTCCAGATGACAAAACTAAAGCAAAGGTCAGCAGAACTGGGGGCTGACTAAGGTCTGTCTGACTTCACATTATGTTGATGGTGCCCTTCTGGGGCTCCCCTCTGCCTTCAGGATCCTCTGTGGTGTCTGGCATGGCATTCAAGACCCTTCTAAATCTAGTCTGTGCCTGTGGCTCCGACCCTATCACCTACTACCCCTGTCTCTCCTCCTCCTCTCCACCATACCTTTGCCCCAGACATGAGGCAGCCTCGCACTTCTGGGCCTTTGCCCCTCCTGTTTCTCCACCTGCGATGTTCTTTCAATTTCCTACTCATCCTTTAAGGCCTTTGGGAAGCCGTCACCCCTTCTTCTATAAAGTTAACCCCTCACTCCTTTGCGTCCTAACCTAGCCCTGTCACAGCACTTAGCTCAGCTCTGAGAACAAGGCCTGTCCAACAAGATGTGGACACCCAGCCTGCGTTTTCCACTCGCCAGCTAGAGTTTCCACTCTGTGAACCTCACTTTCCTCATGGGACAAGATGTCCACACAAAAACACATACCCAAATGTTCATGGCGACATTATTCATAACAGCCACAAAGTAGAAACAGCACAGATGTGCATTGGACAGATGATGGCATGACCATACGACGGAGTATTATTCAGCAATAAAAGTAAAGTACTGCCACGTGTCACATTACAGGAAAACCCTGACAACATCACGCTAAGTGAGGAAGCCAGTCACAAATTGTATATGATTCCATTTATATGAAGTGCCCAGAATAGGTAAATGTAAAGAGACGAAAGTGGGCTAGTAGTTGCTGAGGGCTGCTGGAAGGGGGAAAGGGAGTGACCACAATGATGGGTACAGGGTTTCCGGTAGGGATGATGAGAGCATTCTAAAATTGACTGTGGTAAAGGCTGCCAACGGCAAATACGTTTAAAAAAAACCCATTGAATCGGACACTTTAAATGGGCCAACTGTTACGATGTGTGAATTGTATCTCAATAAAGATGTTATTTTTATTTCATTATTTTAGAGACAGCATGCGCATGAGCAGCGGGGAGAGGGGCAGAGGAAGAGAGAGAGACTCTCAAGTAGGTTTCATGCTCAGCGTGGAGCCCCACGTGAGGCTTGATCCCACGACCCCGTGATCATGACCTGAGCCAAAATCAAGGGTTGTACGCTCAACCAACTGTACCACCCAGGCGTGCCAAAGACGTTATTTTAAAACGCTGGACTAACAACCTGCTTCTCGGGGCTGCCGTGATGAGAGGCGATACTGTACCTGCCTCTCAGTGGGCACCCATCAATGTTGGAAGGAGAGACTACCCAGCATTTTGCACATGCGAGGCAAGTCCCTCCCCTGCCTCCCTGCTCTGGGCTCCTCTCACCCCCAGGGGCCTCTCCACACATGTGCCTGAGTGCACGAGGGGTTTGGGGGTGGGTTACGTACATCCAGGATGCGTGTGGGGAGCAGAGCCCTCCCTGGTGCTGGGCTGAGTCTAGAGGTGCTCAGTATCACACAGAGCTTCACAGGAATGGATGCAGAGCTCAGGAGAAGGCCGGTGAAGCTGCCAACCCAGCTCTGCCATCAACCGGTTTTGTAACATTGGGCCCGTAGGTCCCTCAAGCTCCCCTGAGCCCCAGAACAGTAACAGTAACGTCCACCACCTGTGGGGCTCCCCAGCCCAGAGCTCTGCAGGCTCCGTCTCACAGGATCCTCTCAGTGACCCCTGGGGCTCATACAGTTATTATCCCCATTTTATAGATGTAGAAACAGAAGCTTGGACTAGAAGAATCCTGCCCAGGATACAGCCCTCCACATAGGCCGCCTGTTCTGTCTGCACCACGATTGATGCCAGGACTGAGGCTGCAGCCTCTGGGCCCGGCCCTCAGGTAAGTCCCGCTGATGGAGGCTCTGGCTGGCACTGCCCTAACGTGTCAGCTCTGAGAGGCTTGCTGGTCCTGTTTTCCACATGAGGAAGCACGTGCAGTCCGAACCTAAACCTGGAGCCCCAGCCCCTAACCACCGTATTGTCCCACCTCTCTGGCACGGGATAAGGGCCCTCCTGCACAGGCCACCTGCACCGGGCAGGGGCCCTGGAGTGGGGGTGATCACCCATGCACACAGCCAGAATGTTCTGCCTGGTGGGTGGGCAGGGGTGTGAGGGAGCAGGCAGAGGGGGCAGAGCTTGTAACAAGCAGGGGGAGGCAAGGGGGCCGTTCTGGCCTGGTAGGCCAGAGGCCACGGTCATAGCACTGTCACAGGAGGAGTCAGCACAGCCCTGGTTCTGGGAGCCCTCACCCTCTTCCCATGCTGAGCTGAGGCCTCACTGGGGTAGGGGGTGATGGAGGGTGAGGCAGCCTCGGGTTTAGCTGGAAAGATGCTGAAGGCAAAGGACTGTGCGGGAGCACAGGCAGGCAGGACACCGAGGCAAAAGTCCCAAGTCCAGCCAGGAGCCCAGGCAGGACCCCCCAGCCAGCTCCCCATCTTACAACCTCCTTGGCAATGCGGATCTCTGGGAAGTGCCCCCGCCTCACACCCCGTGGCTTCCTAAACTCGCCCTGTCCCAGCACCTCCTGCACTGTGCCCCCTCCACTGAGGGTGATGGGTCTGCTGCAGGACCCCAGAGCTGATGTCTCCTCTAGAGTGAGCCGGGGCCGAGTGAGGATGACAGCTCACTGCAAGCAGACCTCCAGCCTAGTGCTTTGTTCAATGAATGATTTCATTCCCCGGGGGGTGCCTGGGGGGCTCAGTCTGTTAAGCATCCTACTTGATTTTGGCTCAGGTCATGATCAGGGTTTGTGGGATCGAGCCCTGTGTCATGCTCTTCACTGACAACACGGAGCCTGCTTGGGATTCTCTCTTCCTTTCTCTCTGCTGCTCCCCCGCCCCCCCCCGCCCCCCCCCCTCGCCGCTTGCACTCTAAATAAATAAACATTTAAAAATAAATAAATAAATGATTTCATTCCCACAAGTCCCCTGGGAAGGAAGAGCCCCCCCCCCCCCCACTCTTCTTTCTGGAGATAGGGAGCCTGAGGATTTGAGCAGAGGTCTGTGAGAACCAGCAGGGGGAGGCAGACAGGAGAGGGCAGCCTCTAGACAGACAAAGAGGCTCCAGACTGCCTGTGGGTTTGGGAAGAGAACATCACTCCAGCTCCTGAAGGGGAGGCTGGCTTCTGCCAGTCCAGTGGGGGCCGGGGAGTGGAAGCAAGCCCATGACCTGGAGAATGGGTGTGCTGAGCCTGTTCTCAGGGCTGCGGAGAGAAATGATGCCCCTGGAGTGGCACATTGCGGCAGCCTCGTGGGACAGACTGCCCCCAACCCAGCCACCATCAGACCCAGGGGTGCCTGGGTGCCTCCAAGCCCCCTGCCTCCTTTCCACCGGCACCCCTTTCCTTCCCCTCGCCCCCCTCCCGTGCCACAGGCTCCCTGAAGCTCTGTGGCTCCTGAACACTCGAGTCTCCAGATTTTTACTTATCCTTGGACATCCAGGGAGCCTATCGGATGCCTGCCCTGGTCCCAGCTCTGTGTTCCTCTCTGGCCTTTTCACTCTCTGTCCCCGCCACATTCTCCCCACTCCATGCCCAGCACCGGACTTGGCTGGTACACAGGGACACTCCATAAAAGTTGGATGACCTCAAGTCACCATCAAGTTTAAAGACCGTGCCAATAACTCACTCAGTCCTTTCCTCAGACTTTGTACCTGTCACACTGCCCTGGGAGCCCCCTCCCCAGGCCAGAGGGGTGCAGGTAGGCTAGATTGGGAAGAAGTGGGAACACTCACATTGTCCCAGAAGACTTCAGCTAAGAACAGCCTGCACAGGGAACAGAGGTGTAGAGAAAAGAACGATTCATTCGCTAGGAGTGTCGGGGTTCAGGGGAGGGCCCTGAGGCTCAAGGCCGGCTCTGCTGTGTGACCTTGGGCAAGCCATCACCCTCTCTGGGGGAACACAGGAGTCAGGGCAGATGGGAAGAGGCTGGGCTGGCAGGGGCGGGAGGTGGGGTGCATAAGGAGACGCTGATTCAGGGGATTGAGTGGTGGCGGCAGCAGGGTAGACGCGGTGTTTGGACAGCTGCAAGTCCTTAGCGGGGATTTCCCCCTTTTCAACAAATCCCCGTAAAACAGCGTTTTGTCCAAGTCAGCGTTTTGTGGCAGCCTGGGCCTCCTCCCGGGGCGGCCAAGGAAGCTGGCTGGGAGTGCAGAGTGCTCCAGGGTCTTTCAGACCAATGCGGGGTTGGGGGGGAAGGACCGGGTGCCGGCAGGAAGAAGTGGCACAAATATAGACCCCTCTCTCCTGGACATGGCTGCAGGAAGGGAAGAGACCTCAGCTAACAGTGACCCCTCCCCACCAGTCCCCTCTCTCAGAGGGTCTGGTCCCAGGGGTGACCAGCAGAGGGGACCCGGGCCATCCTACGTAATGTAAAGGCCTGCGCACTCCCCATCCCACTTCACAGATGAGCTACCAGAGGCTCAGATAAAAAGGGGGGCTGAGGGAGAAGGCTCCTAATGGACCATGCAGGGGTGGGGCTGGTGTGGCCCTGGCAGCCCCCCTCCCGGGGTTGGGGGGGGGGATGGAGCTCAGCCCTGCACAGGCTCCTATGCTCCAAGCCCCCCACCCCAGACAGGCTGCAGCGGCAGGCGGCTGCAGCGGGGGGAGCTCGGGGAGGGCTCAGGCAGCCCCGGGGCCTGGCCAAACCACAGGTATGTTATGAGACGCTTCCTGTTGTGGAGACATTTCTGCGGGATCCGGCTGCCCCGCTTGCTCCCCTAGTACCTCCTGTCTCCCCACTCACCCAGCCTCCCTCTCTGCTCTCTCCCTGGGTCTCTGGCCCCAACTCATTTCTCTCTGTCTCTCTCTCCAGCCCTGTCTCTGCCACCTCAACAGGTGAGCAGCATTTCTTGCTCAGGCTCTCTTTCAGGGGTCCAGCCCTGGGGACCCCTAAAGCTCTCCTAGGCTCTGGCAGCCCCTGGACTCCCATTCCAGCACAGCCACTTACGAGATGTGTGATCTTGAGCAAGTGACTTAATCTCTCTGAGCCTCAGTGTCCTCACATGTGAAAGGATTAACTGAGGCGATCTGAGTCACTGGCCCCCCCAGGTGTGCTGTTCTGTCCTGCTGCCCTGATGGCCAGGAAGTTCTCCCTTCAGTCTAACCTCAGTTTCTCTTGCTGCAAAGCAACATCTCCTCCAACCCTTAAAAAACTCAGGTGGCTTGCTGCCAAAGGCCAGGACCTTGTGAAAGTTCCAAAGTCAATTTTCTGGCCTCCCAGGCCTTTTCCCTGACCGCTCCAGAGATGAGACTGACCAGGAGTCCCACAGCCTGCTCAGGGCTGGGATGGAGTCATGGATCTCAGACGGGAGCAGAGGGGCTGCCCTCCTCACCCACTGGGCATGATGCCCGCCCCACCCCCACCCAGCCGGGCAGCTCCGGACTCAGCCAGGGCTCCCTCCCTGGCCCCTCTGCCCCCTGCCTCTTTCCCAGCAGGTGGGAACTGGGGAGCTCTTTCCTGTCCTCCTTTCCTGCGTCTCACATGAAAGGGGTGCTACCTACTCAAGGCCCAGCCGCCTCCATACCCCTTCCCCGGGGCCTCTGTCTGGGTCTGCCCCCCACCCCCACCCTGTCTCCAGCCTCTCCCTCACCTGTCCACACAGGCCTAACCGCCCCCCCCCCGCCACCCCAGACACCCTCACCTCTCCCCAGCCTTCTCAGCCAAGCTCCTTGAAAGGACCATCTCTACCCCTCACCCCTGCGTGCTGCTCCCACCCCTTGCCTGGTGCCTCCTCCCCCCAGCACCAAATCCTGCCTGTGGCCCAGCTCTCCTCCCTCCTGGAAAGGCTCCTCCTCAGATTCTTCTCGGCTTCCTTCCCCTGCCCACTCTGCAGACCCAGGCTTGCCTCAAGGAGCTGGCTCAGGCCTCACCTCTTGTCTCTGGATGTTTCTCCTGCAGTTTCCGGCTCTCACCAGTCCCATCACGGAGGGCTCCCACATCGGCCTCCAGCTACAGCCTCACTTTGAGCCTGACTCTTGTGTTCAACTCTGAGCTGAGCCTTTTCACCTGGCTGGCCCTCAGATACCTCCACCCAAACTGCTGCCATTATCTTCTCCCCATTACTGATATCCTTGCCTCTCCCACAGGCCCAGGCCAGATATCTGGACACCACTTCTGATCCTTCCTTCTTTACAGGGCAGTGAGGAATCTAGCCTGTACAATGCCTCCGCACAATTAGAAAAGGCTAGCCCTACTTCCAGCAGACTCAGATGCTCTCATCGCCTTTCCTGGGTGCTCTTGTATAGTAACCAACATGCACAACTGTACATTGCCTTTACCCTTACACCCCCAGTCCAATCCTGTAGACTGCCTCCTCTATTTCTCTCACTTCTATTCCTTTCCCTTATTCCCCATAATCTGTGTCCTAACACAGACCCTGTACTCTCCCAACACACAGCCCCGACACATTCCAACCATTTAGTAAAGGTTTGTTATATAAAGTTGCCAGATCCTCGCCTGCATTATCATAGCAGCCTCTCTCCCACACTCACTCTCAGCTTCTCTGTTTTCCCACAGATACTCCAACAGCACTTCTTGAACTTCAGTGTGCATCAGATGGTTTGTTAAAACACAGGTTCTGGGGCCACCCCCCCCCAAGGGATCCTGATTCAGTAGGTGTGGAATAGGACCCACCGTCTGCATTTCTAACCAGCTCCCAGGTGAGGTGATGCTGACCGTGTGTGGACCACACTTTGGCATGGCTCTGCCCATGGCCCTCCCCTGCTCTGGATTCTCCAGTGGCTCCGTAGTACCAACTTCATAAATTCCATGTTATTCTGCAATTCACATGGCTTCCTGGAGAAGGAGGCCTACTTCAGACCCAGCAGGATGTGGACCAGTTTAGATGGAGGAGGTGGAGAGCGCAGAGATTGATGGTGAGCCTGGCAAAACCCCAAGATCACAACGGTGGCGCCCACTCTGAGAGTCCGACGGAGGAGGAGGCCGGGACAGTCTGACTGTGGGAGCCATGTGGGTGTGTGCCATGCCCACCTGTGTCCCTTCCTCCGTGTCTCGGTGTCACTGAACCCAGATTCTCACCTGCCTGTCTATCTCAGGCATCTTCCGGGTGTCTCTCTCATCCCACCTCTGTGTCACTGTCCTATTTTTGCCTGTCTCTGTGACCCCATTTGTCTCTCTCCTCTCCTATGTTCTTGTACTTCGATCCCTGTCTGAGTTCCAGCCTCTATAATATAATCTCTAGCTGTCAGTCACTTGATGGGACCCTCTGAAAGGCCAGCATTTATGGCCTTAATGCTCCTGCTAACATCAGGTGTGTGTCTGACCTCCCCAGGTGGAGACTTGTGGAGCGCAGTGCCCCATAAGCTGAGCTCTCTGTCCTTGCAGATCAATAGGAGACTCTGACCGCCTCACATCTTAATGCACAGGCATGAGGATTGCTCCAAAACCAAAGAACTGCGTGGAATCTTGGACTTGGGGGTGTGAAGGGAGGTAGCCAGGCCAGGGCAGCGTTGCCTGGAGGCCACCTCATCATCCAGGTTGATGGCAGGACAGGAGCACTGCCCCTGCCCACCTTGTGTCCCCTACCAGGTTTCAAATTTGCCAAGAGTCCCAATATCCCTCACCTCTGCAGGCGTGTCGCCCAGACCACAGGGACCTCAGTCTGAGAAGCAGCACTGTAAGCAGGCTGGAGAGACAGGTCAAAGCTCTAAGGTCCATAGGAGTAATGGTGGAACATTCCAAACTGAGCGCAGAGCTGAGAACATCTGGGCAAAGAAGAATAGGGGACCTCTGGGGTGGGGGCACCCCAGAGGCAGAGAACTGCACGTCTGGAATTGGACAGAGCAAGACACAGACTGGAGATAAAAATAGGGCTTCACCAGCCAGGTTGCTGTAGCCTGGACGAGGGCTGCAGACTCCCCGTTGGGGAAAACACACTTGGGAGTGAGAGGAGCCCGCTCCAGTCCTGGGCCCCAGCACCCTCACATCCAGGCACCCCAAACCTAGTGTTTTCCTCTACCCGCCTGCCTACCTTTGCCACACAGCCTTCTCTGCCCAGAATTCCCTTTCTTTCTCCTTCAAGCAAACATGTTATTCCTTATTTAAGACAGCTCAAATGCCGCCTCCTCCGAGCAGCCTTCCCTGCCTCCCTCAGGCAAAACAGCTACCCCTGCGTCCCTCTTCCTCCACCCCTACCTGACTAGGCTTGGCACACAGTATGCGCTCAGTACAGTCTGCAGCCTGGGTGCTCCAGCTCCAGGCCATTCGTCGTGGTTCTTCCAGAATCCTTTTCACCTCTGGGGTGTAGGGGGCTTGGGCTGACTCTCCCTCCCGCCAGGGATTAGGTCCACCTCTCAGGCCTCCAGCCTCTGCCCATCTCTGAGAGGAGAAGTCCCACCACTACCCTGGGGAGGAGCATCTTGGGGCAAAAACGTATCCGGGGAGGTAGGAACAGCCATCTGGGGGCAGAGGAACCAGAAGAGGCCTGCAGTGGGCAGGACTCAGGGCAGTATGTGTCCTCAGACTGGCCCTGCCCTGCCAAGGGGCTCAGGCCTCAGCTGGTGACATCGCTCACTTCCCAGCAGAGGCCTTGAACTTCTGACCAGGACTGAACATGGAAATGTCCCCCCCAGACCCAGCTGTGCCCAAGGCCCAGGCCGGGCCAGGCAGGGCCTTCACGGCAGCCAATCCCTCGCCTTCTGGTTCACATTTGCAGCCTTTTCCGGAGCGCCACCCGCCGCCCGCTGCCGCCTCACGCCTGCCAAGATTCCTGAGCCTTCGCGGCTTCCCCGCTCGGTGGCGGCAGCGGCGGCGGCAGGAGGAGTCGGGCTGGGCTGGGAGGGGGCCCGGCAGGAGCACAGCCAGGCCACTGCACCCGGGCAGGCCAAGCAAACACAGGCTGCGCCAAGGAGCCAGGGCGAAATAGTTCACAAATGAGAAAAAGCTGCTTCCGAGTTGGGCTGGGGTTTTAAAAGCCCAGGCCGCAGGGAGCTGAGGTCACCTGCAAGAGGGGCTGCCCGCTAGGACACCCTGAGCCTGGGAGGGGCTTCTGCTGCAGCAGGCGGGAGCGAAGTTAGACAGCAGCAAGCACAGGCCTCATCCGGCTGGGGCTATCAGCGAGCCCTGCCCCCAAATCTAGCTTACCTCTCAGGTCAGAGGGGCCTCTGAAGGTCCCAGCAAAGGCAAGGCCTGAGGATGAAAGAGAAACAGTGAGGAAGATGCCAGGAGCCGGGAAGCCTCCTGCCCTGGCTCAGCCACCCAGTGCCCACCGCAGGCCTCTTACCGGGAGCCTCTGCTGGAAGTTGGCCCCAGTCTCAGCCCCTCATCTCAGGGAGCCAGGATGAGTGCCCCACAATCACTGTCTTCCTTCATCTGTTCCCAGCACACTTGGCAATGCCCATGGGGTGCCTGGCCCTGGCTTGATGGAGTCCCTGGCCCTGGCTTGATGGAGTCCCTCCTGCCCTAGGGCCCAGGCTGAGGAAGCTTCTCTGTGTGCCAGGATCCATGCTGGAGATGTCCCTACTCTCTGCCACGCCCTGGGCTAGGGTGGCCCCTACTAGAGGCTACAGTGCCTGCCTGAGGAAGCTCCTTCTATGTGGGGAACCGAGGCTGGGCCTTGGGGGCACAGAAATGGCTCAGCCCCATGCACTTCCCTGCCCTAAATTATCTGGAGGCATCAGACAAGTGACCATCACACAATTGGCTAAGATCTCTGGGTTAGGGGAGCACAAAGCAGGGAACATTGCCTCCACCTTGAGTTTCCCCAGAGGCTTCATGTAAGAAGGGACTCTGGAACTGGATCCTGAAGGGAGAGTAGGAGTCTGAAAGGCAGAGTAAGAAAAGGAACTTCAGGCACTAGGAAGCTGTTTGGCAGATACAGGGAAGGTCCAGAAGTGCCGTGGGCTAGAGAGGACAAGTAGGAGCTGAGAAGGCCAGGGCGACAAAGTGAGGAGCCTTGAATGCCATGCTTGCATTTCTTTGGAAGGCAGTGGGGAGCCACAGAAGGTTGTTGAGTGGGAAGGAGATGTGGTCAGAGCCCTGGATGGCCAGGTCCCCATTTCTGCCTCCATCAATCATGTCTAGTTCATGTCACACAGCTGGACACAAGGGAGCTGAGGCTGTAGTCCAGGCCCAGCTGTAACTCTGGGGTGGATAGGGAGGGGACACCTAGCCAGCCTACCTGGCAGGGAGGCCAGCAGCAGCGTCACTTTCTCCTCCAGCTGCTTGCTTGCCTCTGCCTGCTCCCATGGAAACTCTGACATCCCAGCCCCGTCTCTTGCTGCACAAGCAGCGAGATGCCAGAGCCAGCAGCTCCTAGGCCTTCCCTCTGACTCAGCTAAGACCTGCCTCAGTCCCCGCCACTGAACGCCATGACCCTTCACGTGGGTCGTGAGGCTACTCTCCGAGGGCCTGGCCCAGCCGATGAGGTTGAGTGGGAGGTCCTCACTGCCCAACTCAACCCTAGCCTCTCTGGCCACAGCCCCCAGCCCCACCATGAGGCTCAGGGAGGAGGAGTGATTTATGTCAAATCTGGGCTTTGAAGGATGAACATGCATTTAATGGGGGGGGGGGGGTGTGGCGGGGACGGGCGATAAGTCCAGGCCGAGGGAACAGCACGTGTGAGGGCGTGGAGGTGTGAAAGCCCTAAACGTATCCAGAGGATGGAAAAAAACAAACAAAAGAACTAACCGATCATAGCTAACATTTATTGTGCACCTATTATGTGCCTGGCTCTGGGTTCCTGTCGTGGATGATCTCATTTCACGAAGCAGGGTACTTTGCCTTCCCTTCTTACAGAGGGGGAAACCAGGGACAGAGAGGTTCAATAACTGGCCCAAGGACACACAGCTCATGAGGGATGGAGACTGAACTGGAACCGAGGCTGTTGTCTCCAAAGGGGCTCTTAACCTCCGCATTATACAGATGATTGGAAATGAGAAGGGCTAGCTGGTGTCAGCCTGAGAACATCAGAATCAGAGACCCTGGGCCCAGCCTAAAGCTGGCTCCCCACCCCCTCCCACGTTAGCATTTATGGACAATGGTCTCTAAACCCCAAGTACATTTTACGCCTTGGACATGGCACTAGGCATGCTCCTGGCACTACGTTATCAATTTTCATGTAACCCTGGAAGGTGGGAATTGTCCCATTCTGAGGAGGACCGCTAAGATCCAGAGGGGTGACATCCATTCTGCAAGGTTACAGGACTGGGAAACACAGGGGCCAGATCTTAACTTTGGTGCTTGCCCAAACCCCAAATGGCCAAACCCCTATATAGTTGGGGTTCCTGGAGACCTCAGCCATGGGTCTTTCTCCCCACTTCTCCTCCACAGCACCTGTGCTGCCTCAACCCAGATGGCAAGGGGGGGATAGGCAAGGCTGGGAATAGGATGGGCAGCTACTGTCAAGGGCCTCAGGAACCTTCTCCAGTTGATCAAGGCTCCCTCAGTCCTACAAAATAGGAAGCAGGGGCGGGTGGGTGTGCCAGGGCAGTGCCCGGGCCTACTTCAATGGGACTCTGTTCTTAACCTCCACCCACAGCTGCCTTTCCTAATCTCCTCCTTGAGTCCCTCCCCTGGCGACATCTCCTCTTTGCACAGAGCCTGTCGCCAGCTAAATCCCAGGCCAGATGTGGGTGGGATAATCTGCACCCCCCAGCCCCCTGCCAGCTTCTCTGCAAAGGGCTCCCAAGGAGGCTGGCCAGGGTCCCAGGCCCCCATCCCCATCCTAACTTTCCAAACTGAGGTGCTGATCGGCAAATGATCCGCCTGTCCTGGAGATGGGCTCATGGAAGAAGTCCCCATTTTCCAAGCAGGCCCAGACTGAGAGTCTTGCTTGAAAAATCATGATGGGTGGGGCGCCTGGGTGGCTCAGTCGGTTAAGCGTCCAACTTCAGCTCAGGTCATGATCTCACTGTCCGAGTTCGAGCCCCGCGTCAGGCTCTGTGCTGACAGCTCAGAGCCTGGAGCCTGTTTCAGATTCTGTGTCTCCCTCTCTGTCTCTGCCCCTCCCCTGCTTGTGCTCTTTTTCTCTCTCAAAAGTAAACATTAAAAAAAATTTTTTTTTAAAGAAAAAAAGAAAAATCATGATGGGTTAAGAGCCCAACTGCATGGATTCGTCTCCCAGCCCTACCTCTTACTAGCATGTGACCTCACTCCTCTGTGCCTCAGCTGCTCCATCAGTGACATGGGATCAATTCCTATTCATGGAGCACGTGTAAGGATTCCATGAGTTAATTTCATATAACGAACTTCTCGTGGTATTTGGCATATAGGAACGTTCAATAAATGTCTGCTATTATTATTATAATTATCATCACCACAACCCCTCCCCAAAGCCCTGTGAGGTTAGTATTCTAAACCCTATTTTACAGATGAAGAAACCGAGGCTCAGGGAGCACTTTCCCCAGGTCACTCAGCCAGTTAGTGGTGGGTAGCCCCAGAGTCTGCACCTAAGCTGAGGGAGCCCACAGATGATGAGGACAGCTTCGCAGCCCCCTGGAGCAGAGGCACAGTGGGGGCGGGGAGAAGGGGGTCCCCTCAGCCCCTCCTGCCTGACCCCCAGGAGCTCCCCCCTGCCCAAGTCCCTGCTGCCGTCCCTGCTGCCGCCGCAGGAGGGGACTCTGCATTCCTGGCTAAGCGGCGGATTTGCTGTGCTCCCGGAACTATGAAAAGAATGTTTGCCACGAGCTGAGCCGTGGTCGCCTGTCAGAGGAGCGCGGCCTGAAGGGCCCACGCAGGGCTGCATCGCGGCCAGCACCAGCCGCGGTGGGAGGGAACAAGGCTAGACACAGAGAAAGCTTCTGGGGAGTGAGGGCTGTGGCCGCAGGGCAGGGATGCACACCACAGAGTCAGCCTCCACGGATTGATTTTCCGGAGAGGAGAAAGGACCCCTCCACCCCCCAGTCTACATCGCTCCTCGGCACAGGCTCTAAGGAGAGCCAGGGTGGCATCAGTGGCCCATCTCATAAATGGGATATGGGGCCCAAGAGGAGAAGTCACCTGAGATCACACAGCAGCCAGTGGCAGAACTGAGACCCAAAACCAGGACCCCTTCCTTCCAGAAGCTTCCCTCCCTTGTAGGGCCCACCAGAACCACTGTGGGCTCTTAGACACTAGAAAACACCATCCTAGGCCCCTCTCTTCCGGGCTCTCTGGGCCTGACCTTCTCATGCCTGCTACACCCCATGTTCCCCACCGCACAAAAAGCACCTTGTGCTGTGAAAATGTCTGGGGGCACTGTGGATGCTCAACAGTTAAGTTTCCATCCCTTTCTCCACCAAATCAAGCCCCGGAGAGGGCAGTGACCCGGGAGGTTGGTGGGAAGCACATGAGTCAGGCATCCTCACAGACTTGGGAGTGAATCCCAGCTCAGCACTCAACAAGTTGACACTTGGCCAGATTATTGACCTCTCTGAACCTCCACTTTCCCCTCTGTTAAATGGGCCGCTGATTCTTGCCTTGCAGCACTGTTACAAAGACTAACTGAGACATGTGAACATAGGAACGGGCACACAGTAGGCACCCAATAAACTCTTACTGTTACCCTCCCCCAAGGGGACAGAAAGAACTGATGTTAGAGAAACTCAGGTGATAAAGTTCCTTCCACCCCAGGTCCTTGATGGTTCCTGCTAGTGGAGCGGCTTCTGGAAGGAAGGGAGGCTTGAGGCCAGGATCCAGGCCTCTGGTCTCAATTCTGCTACTGGCTGCTGTGTGACCTCAGGCAAGTTCCTCTTTGAGTCTCCTTGAGCCCACCCCTGAGATGATAAAGCCGGCATGGCTCCCCCCACGAAGCACTAACCCTCTACCACCCCCTTCTGCCCTCCGAGAGCCAGGAATCTCAGCCAATCCAGGTGGCACGGGCACAGTCACCTCCCAATTCGGACCTTTCCAAGAATCTGACTGGAAGCAGGACCAAGTCCTCCCACGTCCCTTCCCAGGATCCGCCCAGAGAGGTGCAACCAACACTGATCAGAAGTGTGGGGGAAAGTCCCAGGTGCTACACCCTGATGACACGTGTGACTTGGGACCACTCCTTACCTCTCTGCAGGTAAAATGACCCCTGGAGACAAGCATTAGCATTCTCATTTTATAGATGAGGAAACAGAGGAAGCCGCTTACCCAGGGTCACATGGAAAGGAACCCAGGTCTGTCTAACTCCCAAGGCCACCTCTTCCGCTCACTGCACACACTGCCTTCACTCAAGACCCACTGCCCACACCCCAGGACCCTGGAAATGCCCACAGAACAGAGGGGATCCGTAATTCCCTTTCTGAGAGTGTGACTTCCCTGGCTGATGTCTGGGCACCTGTGTATACACATATGGCCTCACACCCCTACTCGGGCTTCTGTACACACCCCAGGCCTCCCAGACACTACACCCCCAAACTCATGACCACACTCAACACCCAGTCCCTCGCTATCTCAGCATACCAGACTCCAGGGTCCAAATCCATACCTCTCCTTCACCTGCCTCCACTAGAGACAGGCCACAATCACCCAGTAGAAGGGTCCTGGCTGACCCTGTCCTCACCCCCAAGGCCAATCACCGAGGCCTGACCAGTCTCTCCCCTTAGTCCTTCCTCCCATCCCCATGCCAGCCACCCACCTCGGCAGCCATTGCATTCACCCTCAAATGGGCCCAGCCTCCTCAGTGATTTCCTTGAGATGCCTTTTTATCCTTGCCCCAGGAGCAACCACAGTGATTCCCAGACTGCATCACTCTGTGGCTCACACCCTTTCTCTGGTCAGGGCTCTTGGAAATCTGACCCCAAAGTAGTGCTCAGTCCCTCCCACTCATTCCCCTTCTGTGTGATTCACCAATTGCTCACTGTCCCCTAAGAGAACCTTCCCACCTCCATACCTTTGCACTTGCTGTTCCCTCTGACTGGGATGGCCTCCATTCCCCCTTTTCACCACCTGCACCTGTCAAAGTTCTCATTCTCCCTGAAAGCCCTAGCCAGAGTCACCTCTTTGGTGTTGCCTCCTTGATAGGCCCTCCCTCCGGCACTTTGGCTTGCACGGTGCCTCCCTCTCATGTACCTCGACGGACACTTTGAGACACAGCTGCACCCCATATGACAGGCCCCTGTGCCTCTCCGGTTCTCCACTCCAACTCTAAGTGCCTCGGGCCACAGATGGGACCCGCTCATCTGAGGCCCCACCGTCCCATAAGGGGAGCCCCCCATGCCTGCTGCTGGGGGGTCTGGAGTGGGCTGGGGGGCCAGCAGGGCTGGGAAACTGGGGCTCTGCCAACCTTTGGTCTGGCTCAGACCAGGAGCAGAGGAGGTAGTGAGGGGTGGTTAAGCTGACAGCCCTGTTTGGTATCTTTCCCCTCCCTCTTGCTAGCAAATTCACTTCCATTTTTTCTTTCCTCTTCCACTGAGCCAAAGAGCAGAAACGCTCATTTTCACTCTGGTGGACAAAGTGAAACCAGAGGGAGAGACCCTGGTGAGTGTGCCTGAGTGTGTGCGCATGTGTGTGAATGCGTGTTGTCCTGAGTATGTCTGGCTGGGCCACATGGGGCCTGCCATGTGTCTGTAGGAGTTTGGGTGTGTGTGTGTGTGTGTGTGTGTGTGTGTGCACGTGCACACACGTGCCCTGTCATTTCAGCATCTGTGGTGGTGTGTGTTCAGTAGAGCATGTTCACCTGTGTGTGCATGACTGTCAGTGGGAGGGAGTGTAGCTGTGTGGGACTGTGAATGTGTCTGTGGTATGCCCTCATCGTTCTGGGATGACTGTCCAAGGATCTGTTAGTGGTCACCAGCCCAGCGAGAACCCAGTGGAGGCATCTATGCCCTGACCAAAACTGCCAGCTCCCCTGCAGAGTGGGTGCCCACCAGACCCCCCCCCCAACCCCGTCCCGGGCTCTAGAATGGGCTCCCTGAGGGCACTCCATCTGCTCAGGGCAGTGAGGGTCAACGCCCAGAGAGAAACCCCAGCCACCCCAGCTCCCCACCCTTTCAAATGACCATGGCAGCTCCCCAGAGGTGGCCTTTGCTAAGGGCACTCTGAGGAGGGGATGGACCCTTGCCACCAGACAAAGGCACGGCTCTTAGCAAGAGGCACTGAAGCCAGACGAGAGGAAACACTTCTGGGTTGTGAGGGACCCCTGACGGAGGCCTGTCTGGAACCTAGCATGTTCTCACACACACTGGGGGTCTCACCCAAGCACCCACCGACACACAGTAATCAACTGGCAGACACTCACTCTCCCCCTCGCACCGCGCAAGTGCACACACTGACAGGCACACACACTGGTACACACGTACACGCAACAAGCAAACTCAGAGAGTTTGCCCTTCCCCAGCTGACCACTCCTGGGGAATGGGGAGCGAACCGGGCTTCTCCACCCAGGGACTCCCGGGGCTACCTCGTCTCCAGCCTCTGGACACACACACTGGGGAGGCTGTCCTGGGGTCCTTAGACCCCAGTCCCTCTGGGCCAAGCAAGGGCCCTCTCATCCCTGCAAGTCTCGGTTCCAAGCTGGGGCAGGGGGATGCTGAGCCTCAGTCTCCAGTTTGGGGGTGCTGCCAGAACACCTACAATAGGAGGGACCTGGGGGCAGAAGCAGAAAAACAGAGGAACTGGAAGGTGGCCAGCGAGCCAGGAATGGCAGAGAGATGGAGAGAGGGGGGAAGGGAGAAGCTGAGGGGTTTCCCCTGCCCAGGGCTAGAGGGGGGCTTTAAGGCCCCTCACTCCTCCTGTCTCCTCCACCGCCCTGTGGGGGAAGCTTTGTCGCTCCCACTTCGCAGGTGGGAAGGGAGACTCCCAGAGGTGAAGTGATGTGCCCAGAGCCCCATCATCTGGGATTCCACCCGGCAGTCTGATGCTGGAGCCCCCACTTCTGGGAGAGGAAGGGAGGAGAGAGCTTTATCCGGGAATCTGCCTGGGGGAAACGGGGCACAGGGAACGGGATGGGCTCTCTCATCCTAGCGCCGACACTCTGGCCCGAGGTCCCATCCCGTCTCCACCCCACGGCCCAAGTCGCTGGTCTCGCTGTCCCAGACAATCTCAGGGGCAGCCTAGGCCGGGTCCTGCCCTCGGGAGCCCCCAGCCCCGGAGTCCGAGCCAGCCTCCCGGCCTTTACCTGCAAGGGCGGCCGCCGGGCGCCGCTCCCTGCCCTCGAGGGCCGCCCGGGCGCGCGGGCTCCTGGCAGGGGGTGTCGTCGAGGTCCGCGCCGGCGGGGCTCCGCGTCGCTCTGCCGGCCGCCCCTCGCGGCTGCCGGAGTGGGCGGGCGGCGCGGTGTGGGGGGGGCTGGGGCGGCGGGAGGGGCGCGGCGGGGCGGGGCCTCCACCCTCCTCTTTCCACAGCCACGGCCAAGGCCCGCGCCCCGCCCGGCCAAGCGCGCGCCCAGCCGGGGCCTCGACGTGCGCCCCCCCCGCCCCCGCCCCCGCCCCGGCCTCCCTGCGTCCCAAGCTGAGACCCCACACACCCGCGCCTCCCCTTTCATCCTCGCGCACCCTGTATCTGGGTCCGGGCCCTCTGCCCAGGAGGGCTACCGTCTAGGGGGACACAAACCTGCCACTGAGAAGAAGGGCAGGGGGTGGCCAGTGCAGGGATGGGGCAGCACAGGAGTTGTGGCCCATAAACGAGCAGTCCACAAAGGCTTCCTGCAAATGGTGACCTAAGCTGAGGGCGTAGGGCTTGGGGCCCTCAAAGGAATGGAAGGAGGAGCAGTCGTGAGCTGCACATTGGGTTTAGGGAGGTGAACCTCTGTGCTCAGAGGCAGGCAGGGACCAATGCTGTGCAATCTAGCAGGACACGCTGAAGCTGGTCAGACTTCACCTTCAGGAAAATGGGCAGCCACAGAAGACTGGAGCAGCGCAGTGAGAACTGTGCTTTCGAAAGAGCCCCCTGGGGCGCCTGGGTGGCTCAGTCAGTTGAGCATCCGACTTCCGCTCAGGTCATGATCTCGCGGTCTGTGAGTTCCAGCCCCGCATCGGGCTCTGTGCTGACAGCTCAGAGCCTGGAGCCTGTTTCAGATTCTGTGTCTTCCTCTCTCTCTGACCCTCCCCCATTCATGCTCTGTCTCTCTGTCTCAAAAATAAATAAACGTTAAAAAAAAAAAAAAACTTAAAAAAAAAAAAGAAGAAAGAGCCCCCTGATTGTGCAGGAGGCGGAGGCAGGGACAGAGGCAGGGACACTGGTGAGGAGGTTGCTGGAATAATCCTGGCTGTGGTCCAAGGGGCAGACAGTAGGGGTTGGAGGGAAGGGTCAAGGGTGAGAAGAGTTAAGGAAGTGGAATAAGGAGGATTTGAATGTAGGGATGAGGAACCTAGAAGGAAGGAGTTATCAAGGACAGAGCCCAGGTTTGCGGTTAGGCAACCAGGAGGTGGTGGTCCGGAAGAAGGGTGTTCAGATGTATTGAGTTGGACGTGCCTGTCGGGCTTCCATGTATCCAGAAGGGAAGTGAGAGTTCTGGGCTAGAAATTAGGGGCTCATGGTGACAGATGATGACTGATGTGATCTGGACAATGCCTAGAGAAGGAGTGCAGGAAGAGGAGGAAGCCCACTCCAGGGGAACACAGGGAATGCCAACATTCAAGGGCATGCAGAGGGAGAGGGGTCAGTAAAGCAGATCCAGAAGGTATGGCTGGGGAGGTGATGGGAGAAACCAGGAGAGCACTCGGAAGGCAAAGGCAGAGTGTTTCTAGAAGGCCAGGGAGCCCCCCAGGGTCAGGTGTCACAGAAGAGCATGCTTTGGGGCTGGCAATTAGGGACTGGTGGCTGGGGTGTGGGGCGGGGAGGCCAGGGGAGGAGGCAGCCTGCAGAGGCTAAAGGAACAGCCCCAGGAGAAGTGGAGGCAGAGAGTGCAGTGGGGGAGTTCAGATGAACTGAGGCCAGCCGAAGCGGGGGTTTGGGTGAGGGTGTGTGTGTGTGTGTGTGTGCATTCTAAGTGGGAAAGAACAGAGCCCTCAACAGGTCTAGAAAAAGAGCAGGGAGGGCCCACAGCAGCCTGAATCTGGGTCTGGGCCCACGTCCATCGCCCCTTCCCCCTCCTACCGCCTGCCCTCCAAGGGCCTCCCACTTTGCTGTCCCCCTGCCAAGGTATACACCAGCCGCGCCACTCCTCACTGGGGCCTCTCGCCCTTGCCCACCTCCAGATCCTGGGCCCACTCCTGTTCTACCCCTCAGACTGAGGAGATTGCAAGAGGTCTTTGGGTCTGGCCTCCTGGCCTTAGCCAGCCCTGAGGGATTATAGGAGGCCGGGCTGGGGTACTCCCCTAAGAAGGGGAAGGGGCCAGTGGGCAGGGGACCTAAGAGAACACTGGCTGGGGTGGAGAACTGGGTCCCTCCCCCAGAGCCGGTGTGAGAACCAGGCCCTTGATAGGGATCAGATGGGGAGTGAGGGCTCAGGGAGGGGGGTGGGAGCTGAGCAGCAGGGGCTGAAAGTTGACAGCATGGACTCTGGAGTTAGACTGCCCGGGTTCAAGTCCAAGTACCCCATTCCCCAGCTGCATGCCCTTAAGCGAGTTACCTAACCTCTGGCGCCTTTGTTTCCTCATCTGAAAAGCTCACAGGCTAGCTGTGAGAATTAAAGCCATCAATCCGCCTGTGAGCTGTTCTTAGAGAAGGGAGAGGCAGTCAGTGTACGGGGAGCTGCTGAGGCAAGCAGGCAGGTTGGGGGGGGCCGTGCACTGGTGCTGGGGAAGGGGCTCCTACAGGCTGCATGCACAGACACTGACACGCTCAGCCAGTGCCCCACAGGATCCCGCCTGATTCTCCTAACTCCTTGAACTTTCCTGAAGCACTTGGGCCTGGTTCTCTGTGGCATACATGGGCCCCTCTCTTCTGCTGCTGCTGCTGAATGCCCTGCAGGGAGAAAGAGTTCAGCTCCTTCATTCAGGGAGCCCCAGTCCAGGACCTGTCCTGTTGTCCCATAGCTCTGGTGTTGACTGCACTCTCCAGGTGGGCCTCAGCTGCCCATCCCCCAACAGAGGCCGAGATAGCCTTGCCGTGACCCTGCCACAGCTGCCTCCCTGTCCACCAGCTCTTTGCATAGCAAACTTCAAGGCAGGAAATGAGTGTCCTAGAGCCAGATGTCTGCAGATTCTGCCATCAAAGCTCCCCTCTGGGCTAGGCCATCCCAATTGCCAGGGGCAATTGGTTTGTTTCTAGTGCTGTCTGGTTATCAGTGGGTCAGCTCTGCCTGAGGTCACCTGCTGTGTGGCCTTGAACAACTTGCTGCCCCTCTCTGGGCTTCAGCTCCCTCAGCGATCAGAATCAAAGGCTGGCAGAGAGGACTCAAGGACTATTCTAGGGGCACCTGGCTAGCTCAGTCAGTAGAGGGGGGTGACTCTTGAGCTCAGTGTCATGAGTTGAAGCCCCATATTGGGCATAGACATTATTTTAAAATTTTATTATTTTTTTAAAATTTTGGGGCACTTGGGTGGCTCAGTCAGTTAAGCATCCAACTCTTGCTTTTGGCTCAGGTCATGATCTCATGGTTTTGTGGATTCAAGCCCCATGTTGGGCTCTGTGTTGACAGCTTGGAATTCTCTCTCTCCTTCTTTCTCTGCCCCTCCCCCACTCTTGCTGCCTCTGTCTCAAAAATAAACTTAAAAAAACCCACTTTTTTTTTAATATAAAAAGTTTTTTTTTTTTAAAAAAGGCCTGTTCTAGACCTGAGCAGGGATATCAAATGGAGTGGGTGGTTAAAATAAACCAGACCAGGCGTGTAACCTGCTTAGCGCAGCCCCTGGCAGAACCTATGCTGGCATCTGCCCGATGGTTCAGAGCGTGGGCTGAGGAGTCAAGCAGACCTGGGTTTGGATCCCAGTTCTGCTTCTCTGTGACTGTGGGCAAGTGGCCTCATTTCTCCAAACCTCAAATTCCTCCTCTTTAAAAGAGGGACACTGAGGGGTGCCTGGGTGGCTTAATCAGCTTAATCGACTCTTGATTTCAGCTCAGGTCATGATCTCACAGTTCATGGGTTTGAGCCCCACATCAGGCTCTTTTAGTGCAGAGTCTGCTTGGGATTCTCTCTCTCCCTCTTTTTCTGCCCTTCCCTGCTTGTGCTCTCTCTCTCAAAATAAATAAGCTTAAAAAAAAGACTGATAGTCCCTAATGATAACAGCTAACTCTCACAGGGCTCTGCCTCCATGCCAGGCACTAGTATGAGTGCTTTATGTGGACTAACTCATTTGATCCCCCACAAGAACCCTTTGAGATGGGCATCATTATAGTTGCCCCTTTGTAGATGGGAAAACTGAGGCGCCGACAGGTTAACTGACTCACCCAGAGTGACATAGCTGGGGACGTGGGTGAGCTGGGAACTGCCTCCAGGCAGACTGGCCCCCAAGTCTACCCACCTTGTCACAGGGCCTCTTGGAAGACAGAATGAATATAAAGTCTACACAGGCCGGGCACATAGAAGTGAACTCAATTAATGTGCATAATCTTTATTACTGTTACCACGATTCTCCCATTCATTCTAAACTTCTATCTTGATCTGCCAATAAGAAAACTCTCTAGGCTCCAACCACTTCAGCTTGAAGCCTGGGGAGGGCCTGGATGGAACCTTCCTCTTGCCACCACTCCATCTGTCTGGCAAGCTGAGGAGGGGGGAGGGATGTTTGCACAGATGTGTGGCCCAGGGTGTGCAGATAGCCGGGGGAGGGGTGTGGTGCTGGTAAATTCCTGCTCCACTAGTGCCTTGGCGATTCTGCACCCCCACCTCATCCCCACCTCCAGCTTCCACATCTGCTGGAGGACTGGTTCTACAATTCCCGGGAAGCCCTTCTCTCTGTCTCACCCTCCTTTCTTCCAGTCGCCAGAGGCCTCTCCTACAGGACTAGAGAAATAAAGACCCTCCTGCAACCCCCACCACCCCCTCACTTCCACCCCAGGGGATCTCTCGGCCCCATCCTCAAAAATCCCAGTAATGCAGTGGAAATTAAAGTTACCTTAAATGTTCTAATCTTATAACAATTTTGCTTCAATCAACATCTAAATGTGACCACATGTGCCCAGACCACCCAGAGCCCTGGTTGGTGGCTTGGTGGGGGGAGCGGGGAGCTCCTGAAGGGATGGAGGGCCGAGGGTTGCTCTCAAGCATGGCCTGGCTCTGGAAAGGCTCCCTGGCGAGGAGGTCTGCAGGTCACTGGGCGCTCCCTCCGCTTTCTCCTGGCCTGCCCACAGGTGGGGAATCCCTCCCTTCCTCACCTCTCCTCCAGCAGGCTGGGAAGCATGACGGACCATGGTTGGAGTCTGCTTATACTCTCTCCTGGGTATCTCGGCTTGGGGACAGCTGGGGACTCAGGCAAGCGGAGGCCAGGGCTGGCTTCATGGGCATGCCTGCCTGCACATTCACACAGAGCTCCTTGCTCAGACAGGCTTGGTTTACTGCTCTGCGGGGTCACCTTGAAATTCATAATTTTTGAACAAGGAGTTCTACATTTTCATTTTGTACCGAGCCCCAAAAATTAGGTAGCTGGTCCTGGTGGAGGTCCACATACCCCTCTGTCTATGGACCCTCCTCACTTCATCCTCACACTCAGTCGGCATGCAGGCAATAAACATTTATTGAGCACCCAGTTTGTGCTAAAAAGTAGCATTAGATGCTTGGGGATACAGCGATGAGCACCACGGACACAGCCTTGAATTCACAAAATTACTCTCTGCACACACTCAGACCCTCCTATATCCACAAGCAGTAGTTTTGCAAGACGGTTCTGTACTCGCAATCACATTAATCATAACTGCCAATTAGGGAACAGCCAGAATATGCCAGGAAATTTACACACTTCTTGTTTCATCCTCAAAACAGTCCATAAGGCAGGCATTATTATTAGCCCCATTTTAAACCAGATGAAGAAACTGGCGCTCAGAGTTCAAATCCTTCACTCTTGTCACATAACCAGTAAGGAGCAGAACCCAAACTTGCCTTTGTCTCTGGTCTACAACCTCTTCTGTCCCTTTCCTCCTCCCCGCCACTACACACACTGCATTCGGCTGCTCCCCCATGGACGGAAGCTCCCAGCATCTCCCCAGCTCCCAGCACAGGACTCTTTTTGTTAAGCGAAAGAGTTCACATAGACACACTCCCCAAGGAATACACAGAAACAGACGCACACTGAAACCCAAACACACACGTAACACATAATTTAGAGTGGGTATCCAATACTGGATTGTTTGGGTTCAAGTCCTGAATCTACAATGTACTAGCTCAGCGTTCCTCAGTGTTCCCATCTCCAGAATGGGCATAGGGATAGGGCTATTGGGAAGGCTAAATGAAAAATGCATGTGGGGCGCCTGGGTGGCTTGTCAGTTAAGCGTCGGACTTCGGATCAGGTCATGATCTTACAGTTTGTGGGTTCGAGGCCCGCATCGGGCTCTGTGCTGACAGCTCGGAGCCTGGAGCTGTTTCAGATTCTGTGTCTCCCTCTCTCTCTGTCCCTCCCCTACTCACACTCTGTCTCTCGCTCTCAAAAATAAAACATTTAAAAATTTTAAAAAAAGAAAAGAAAAATGCACATGAAGCACTTAGACCAGCACTGACCAGCGTGTAGCCCCTCTTCAACAAATATTAGCTGTTGCTATGAATAACATTTGTCCGCGCTCACTCACACACGCTCTCAAGCCCTCACGTCGTCCCCCCAGCCCTCCTCAGCCCAGCTCAGTCCTACACGTCCCCACGGCTGACAGTCCAGGCACCCAGGGCCAGGAAGGAAGAGCGGCTGCTTCTCTGGGCATCCCCTGGGGCTCTACCTGGGCTGGCCCACGTGTGTGGTGCAGAGTGAGGGTGCCGCTCCTCAGCAGCTCTGGGCCCATCAGAGAGGGCTTCCCGGAGGAGGCCTCCACCCAAGCCAGTGAAGGCTTACCAGGCGAGGTAAGATGTTGCCGCCCTATGCCTTGGCTCCCTCCACTGTCCCTCACAACAACCACCCCCTAACTTCTTCTGCAGCGCCCTCCCTCCACCCCCTTCCCCACAGTAGAAACTTTCCTCTCCTCCTGCCAGGAGCGTAAATTGCCCCCAGGAATGCGCTGTGTCCCACAGCAACCCTGGCAGTGGCCCTCGGCTGTCCTAGGGTCAGGCCTGGCTCTACATCAAAGGCTGGGGAGCCGTAACAGCGAGGCTCCTCGCCTGCCGCCACCCTCCCCGCACCCCCCCGCCCCCCTCCCCCGGCCCTCTGGCTTCCAGGGAACAGCACATGGTAGCACTTAAGCTCCGAGAGAACCAGAAGATGCCTTTCCTGCACCAGCACCCCCAACCATCCACAATGAACTACTTGTTAGGAGACTATTTTAATTTTACTTAATGCAATTTCTGTCCTGGGCCTCTGTTGCCACCTCCTTCTCTGGATGCCCAGTACAAATATAGGGGAGGCCAACCCACCAGGGGAAGGTATAACCTAAATATGGAAATGTCACGCGTGGAGGTCTAGGGCAGGAATAGGACTCTCTTACATCAGGGGAACGGTGCTGGTGCTCTGGTCTCCACTTAGGAAGACGAGGGGTTGATGAGAGGAGGGCTCAGGGCTAGCTTGTGCAACTGAGGCCAGCATGAGAGTTTGGGGTATGCACAGGGGCCACACACTTCTTTGCCAAAGTGCTCTAATGCCCTGGATTCAGTAGCTAGGCCCTCGCCCTCACTTAGCCTGGCAGCACGTAAGCTTTGCTGTCAGATCCTGTGGGAGTGACTGGGGAGAAGGGGGGAGCGCGTCCACGTTCTAACCAGCTTCTGAGAGTTGTCCATCAGGTGCATCTTCTAGCAAATTATGAAAACCAGGGGTCCAACGGTCACACTAGGACAACAGAGTGGTGATCTGGAGACCCCTCGTGGCCAAAGGCTGAAGAGCAAGGCCTTTTCTTTGAGCTCTGTGGAGCCAGTGCCAAGCCCAAAGGCCACCAGCATGGACTCCGGCCCCAGGCCCCAGAATTTCGCTTCAACCCAGGCTGCTGACCTCATTATTCAGCCCCCCTGCCGTAAAGCCAGACAGACCTGCCCCATCTTGCTTGGGAGGGCATGCCGGTACATCCTGGAGAACGAGGAATGGCCCAGCCTTGGGGGGCTGTCCCAGCCTCAGTCAGAGTAAAGGTGAGGGATATATAATCCACAATGAATTAATTCCAGGGGTGGGGATGTGGTAGGGGACCTCGAAGCTTGGTTGCTGGGACTTGTATATGTTTGGCTCATTTGGAAGAGATGATGAGGTGATGTTCCCAATAGTTCCATAGTCCCCACCCCCTCCCTTCCCTCAGCCTCTGGGTGCACATCACACAATTGTGGGGCTGCCACTGGGAAAAATCACTGAGGGGGCTTTGTTTCCACAACTTGCCGACTCTGTAATGCTGCCCATGTTTAACTCTGGGAAAGGAAATATCTAAAACCTCATACCATACAAAGGGCTGCCGGGGAAGTGGGGGTGGTGCTACAAGAGGAAGGGTGAGAGCCCCCTGGAGGAGGGAAGGGTGCTGTTCACTTTCCTAGGCAGGGCCCAGGCACCGCACAGCGCATCCACATCTGGGCCCACATTCATTCTCTTTACCTCCTTGATTCACTCAAACTCTAGGGTGACTGGACCCAGCCCTATACTGGGTGCTAAGGATACCATTGACCAAAATGGGGTGCCCGCCCTAGGGCCCTAAATTGTATCTGGAGGGGGAGGTAAAGAGGCTCAGAAAAGACAGGATCCCAGAGGGAGCCTCCTTATACTTGGGAACACAAAAGTGACACCCCCTCCCCACCCCTGCTTGGTGGCCCAACCCAACTGGAGGAGGCAGGTCGTGTGCAAACTGCCTCTGTTACTGGCGTCCCAAAACCTTGGTTCTAACCTACACAACCAAGACAAACTTAACGCACAATGCATCACTTCAGGCCTGTGCACTAACCTTGAGAAAAGCCCAGAGGCCCCATTTCCCCCCAACAACCTGAGTATCAGGACCTCAAGGCCCTAGGCTGTCTCCAAGAACAGTGCTACCAATAAGGCCTGACAACCTCTGATCCCTCCCTTGAAAAGCTATCCTAACTTCTATAAGGCTGGGAGAGGGGCCCACAGGCCTGCTCCCCTCCCACCTCTCCATGTGAACCAGGCATCACAGTTAATATGGGCTTTGTTGGGAATGCAAGCCGGTGCAGCCACTCTGGAAAACGGTATGGAGGTTCCTCAAAAAACTAAAAATAGAACTACCCTATGACCCAGCAATTGCACTACTAGATATTTATCCATGGGATACAGGTGTGCCGTTTTGAAGGGACACATGCACCCCCACGTTTATAGCAGCACTATCAACAACAGCCAAAGTATGGAAAGAGCCCAAATGTCCATCGATGGATGAATGGATAAAGATGATGTGGAGAATATATATACACACAATGGAGCATTACTCGGCAATCAAAAAGAATGAAATCTTGCCGTTTGCAACTACGTGAATGAACTGGAGGGTATTATGCTAAGTGAAATTAGAGAAAGACAAAAATCATATGACTTCATTCATATGAGGACTTTAAGAGACAAAACAGATGAACATAAGGGAAACAAAAATAATATTAAAACAGGGAGGGGGACAAAACAGAAGAGACTCATAAATATGGAGAACAAACAGAGGGTTACTGGAGGGGTGGGGGAGGGGGGATGGGCTAAATGGGTAAGGGGCATTAAGGAATCTACTCCTGGATGTAAATTTAAAAAAAGAAAATTAAAAAAAAAAAAGAAAAAATGTCAATAAAGCAAAAAAAACAAAAACAAAAACAAAAAACAAAACATGGGCTTTGTGACCTAGCTTCTCCCCTTAATGGCCGTATAACTTCAGGCAATTTGTCGTCTTCCCTCTAAAAATGGACTTATTTTGGGGCACCTGGGTGGCTCAGTTGGTTAAGCGTCTGACCCGTGGTTTCAGCTCAGGTCATAATCTCACAGTTTTATGAGTTCAGGCCCTGCATCAGGCTCTGTGCTGGCTGCTGGTCGCCTGCTTGAGATTCTCTCCCTCTCTCTGCCCCTCCCCCACTGGTGCTGTCTCGGTCTCTCTCCAAATAAACTTAAAAAAAGTTTAAATCAAAATGGAGTTATTGTGAATAATGGAATTATCGTGGATTAGGTAATGCAAAGTGCTAGGACAACGTCTGACACACGGTAAGCACTCAAAAAATCTACCCAACACCAGAGGTTTAACTTTCCTTTGACTTCATATCACCCTGTAGACACTACCCTACTTCTTAGCTCTTCTTTACAGCAAAACTCCTTGAGGGGCGTCTGGGTGGCTCAGTCAGTTGGGCGTCTGACTTTGGCTCAGGTCATGAACTCACGGTTCGTGGGTTCGAGCCCTGCATCGGGCTCTGCGCTGACACCTCGGAGCCTGGAGCCTGCTTCGGATTCTGTGTCTCCCTCTCTCTCTCTGCCCCTCCCCCACTCGTGCTCTGTCTCCCTCGGTCTCAAAAATAAATAAACATTAAAAAAAAAATGAAAAAAAAAAAAACTCCTTGAAAAAAAAATTTAGTAGTCTTAGTCCTCTCCCTTTCATCCTCTCAAACCTCCCATCTGGGTTTCACCTATTTTTATTTTTCAGTATTTATTTTGAGAAGGAGGGAGAGCACGCGCATATGTGCACGTAAGCAGGGCAGGGGCAGAGAGAATCCCAAGCAGGCTCCATGCTGTCAGCAGAGCCAGATGCGGGGTTCGATCCCATGAACCATGAGACCACGACCTGAGCTGAATTCAAGAGTCAGCTCAACCGACTGAGCCACCCAGGCATCCCTATTTTTAAGTAAACTCTATGCCACACGTGGGACTCGAACTCATAACCCTAAGATCAAGAGTCACATGCTCTACTGAATGAGCCAGCCAGGTGCCCCCTCCCCATTCTTAACAAGGTCTCTCTAGCCAAGCCTTCCAACTTAGTGGCCAAAAAGCTCAAGGTAGTCCATTTTAGGTATATCTGCGGTAATGGTCTGCTTCTAGATTTTGCTAGATAATAAACCCAAAAGTGACTTTGAAGGAGTATTTGCTCCCAGGCTTCCCAGACTCTCTAGTCTGTGGGGAGAAGCCATTTCTAGACCAGGTAAAAGCAAGGCAGGGCCCAGGGATTTAGCTGGTCTCCTCACTCCACTGCAATAAAATTCCAGAAAGAAAACAGAACATGATTAGGATTTCACTCAAGAATGTGTCTTTATTGAAGAATTTGTAAGAAAAAAGGATGGACCCTCTGTAAAAAGAGGAGATGTTGCCTCCAAACAGCAGGGAGGAATGAGACCTGGGTGGCTTCCCAGAAGTCAGTGTTTCCAGCATGGCTCCCCTCTCCTGGCAAGCACTAGAGTGTGTCACACCATGACCAGTAATTCCTGTCCATCCCTATCACCCTCTCCTCCCCCGTCCCACAACCCTGGATTCCCTACAGCCATTTACCAATGGCTTTCTGAAGGCCCAGGAATAGATGTGGGGTAGGCTTCCCTCTTTAATGGGATCAAAACGGGTTTTGCTTTGGAAAATTCAAACAGGAATGTAAAACAGTTTAGCTCTTTCTAGTCCAACCAGAGATGACTGCATCCAACCCCTCTGAAGGGAGAGGGAGCAAAGAGTTTCCCTCCTGAATGTGCACACTTGTGGGGTAAATGGACTAGATTGCAGTCTGCTCTTTATTAGCATGGAGAATGGAAACAGAAAAATATGTAACAACCATGTTAAAAGAGTCACTGAGTTCTAGAGGGCAGAGGGAGCTGAGGCTTCTGATTCCAACAAGTGCTCCTTCCTGCTAGCTACCCTGAAGTCCTGGGGATGGTCACTCCTCTCCAGCTGGGAGATTGTCCTCAATCCGCCTGATGAACCTCATCCGGATTTCTGTCACACCGTCTCCTTTCAGGGTGTCCTGGACAAACTTGGCCTCCACAGCCATCTGGACCTGGGGGACAGTGGGAAAATGAAGGGGCGGGTGCCTAGTTGCAGCCTCTGGGGAACCACAGGGGACAGGCTGTTGCTGACTCATCCATGGCAGTCCCAACAAGGGGGCTGGTTTCTCGCAAGGACAGGATTGCCAGTTCGTGTCCCCTGTAGAAAGCAGTGGCCCCGATCTGTAAGGCTGACCTAACAAAGAGCACCCACAAATGAGACCTTTACCCAAATAAGCCAATCTGGGAATTTCCTGGGCTTTGGGGGCTGACAGCACTACTATCAGCAAGAATCATCACCATGTAGAAACATCCACCTTGGATCCTATGCTCAGCAGCGTCACATCTCAGGTAGCAAAGTGCTGAGGGGAGCCAAAGGCCTTTCTTTTCTCTCCTTCTCTCATTCCTTCAAACCTTTATCAAGCCCCTGCTACATTTCAGGTGTCCCAGAAGGTAAAGAGCCGCACTCACCATTTCCAAGGCTCCCCGTAACACCCCACACAAGAGATTGGAATAAATAAGGGATGAGTGGTTATCAGGAAGTTCCACAAAGTCCACCAAGGGATTATTTTCCAAAATGAGGGAGAATTCGTCACCAGCTGGGCTCCAATTGGTGATGCTTGGAGTGATGCCCAAGTACATCTTGAACGCCACCTGTCAGGAACACATGACAGCACTATGTGGAAGAGGAGTAGGGGCCGCACACCAGGGAAGGTGATGGGACTGGCAAAAGAGAACTGAGTGGCTTGGGAACTAAACTGTGGCCTTTGCAAAACACTGGAGCTTTAGGCATTCAGGGCAAAAAAGACAAAGCATCTGTGCACAATTCCACACCCCGCTCCTTCAAGGCATCATACAGTTAGGCAACTTGCTGCCCACCTACACTTCTTCTGACGGGGTGGCTTCTCGGAACCAGCACATGAGAGGCCCGGTCCACTTCCTCGTCCTCTGTGCTACCTGAATCCTTCTTGAAAGCAAGTATGAGTCACTGTGGCAGAATTACTCTGAAGACATCCTTCCCTCTATCCACCCTCCTGATTCCAAACCCTCACACTGTCTCTTCACTATCAGCTCTCTGTAGGATTGGGGCCGGCATGCTCTACAACAGAAAGGACCAACCTTTAGGCAACGGACGCCACAAAGCGAAAGGCGTTTTATCATTTATTATTAATTCTACCGTACGTAATGTTAATATTATCAATAGTGACCATTTACTATAAGCACACTAAGTTAAGTGTATTCGTTTTAATTGAATGCTCATGCTCATTATTTCCTTTACTTCTCACAATCACTCTGTGAGGCAGCTCTTATTTTCCTTTTTGAAAGATGAGGTAAGTGATAATTAAAAGGTTAAAAGCAACTTACCCTTAACTGGTAAGTACTGGAGCCAGAATTTGAAGCCAGGTTTGTCTGAATCCAAAGTCTGTATTCTTAACCCCCAGGCTGCTCTGCTACGTCTTCACAGTCAAGGAGACCTGGCTTTGACTTCAGTGGGGCTTTCACCCACACAGATGATTCCAACCACTCTTCCCTTTTCATAATCTGTGCTATTCCCAAACCACCAGGAAGACTCCTTTGACCAGACAGCTGCCTAACTAGTATTTTGGAATACTAAGGGCCTCTCTAAGGGAGATGGAGAATGTGGTAAGCAGTGCCTCCCAATGACATCCCTCAGCACAACAAGGTGGCCCAGGATAATGACCTTGGCGATGACGTCTGCAGTTTCCCGAAAGTCGTGGCACCTTCCAACATTTGACCGTGCCAAGAAATCTTCTATCAGTCGGACTCCAATGTTATAGCCCCTGGGAAGAAAATAAGAGAACAGACTGTATTATGGAGTGTGAATGTCTTACGTCTGAACATAAGGCTGCTGGTGGTAAAGGGAAAATCGGGGACAATTCCAAAACATCTCAATACATGAGCTCAGTGGAAACTGTATCCAAAATATTGGTTACAAAAGAGAATCCTGTTCTGGGCTCTAAAGGACCATGCGGATTGTGCACTAGGGAGCCCCATTCTTGTCCCTCCCGCAGAGGAGCTCACTCACATTTTATCCAGCTGTTTATTCACATCTTCATCATTTTCATAGTCCTTGCATAGCTGGGTGACCAGGGCCCCATAGGTAAGGGTGAAAAGCTCAGAGCTCTAAAAGACATTCAAAAGACAGTCAGAACCAAGATGCACAAAAAACAAAGTTTAGTGAGTCTAGATCAGCCTCAATGCAGCTGTCAGGATTCAAAGGAAGGTCATCTGTGTATGGTGAGAAAGAATATCCTCCTCTATGGAGTGCCAACGAGTGTGGCTCCCCAGGGTCAAGGTGGCAGGGCTTCAGCCAGACCTACTACAGAACAGGTTGTAGAAGGCACTTCATGCATAGGGGAATCACTCTTCCAACATATCAAGGTGGGTTTCTGCTAACCCAGGACCCCACCACAACCGCCAAGCTAAGCTTGGGTCACCAGAATCTGGGGTGGGAGCAGCAGTCATCCACTAGATACCATGAAAGACAGACCTGAAACAGACAGTTACAGATTAGCTTCTGTATGTTAGCAGGTGTGACCAATGGCTTCTCTACACCTAAGACTGTCTGGGGTGTCCTGGCCTCAACTCCCTCCCAGCGCCCCACCCAGGAGCAGCAAGGACCCAGGGGCCTTGTCTTTGGGGAGGAAAGGAAGTCCTAGACAAAGTCCGCTGCTCTGATAATCCCCCTCCTAAGTCACCAAAATGAGGAAAAATAATGTTCCTCTTGACACAGAGCGAAAATGTTTCCAGGAATGGGGTCACTCGGAAAGGAGTCCAATCTTTTGTGTACCTGGAACACAACCCTGATCTGGACTGGTTTCTACTACAACCATAGTTAACATCACAGAATGCCTGTCTCAGATAAAGACTCCTGTCACCTACCTACCAAGAAACAGAGAGGTGGAAGCGGAAAGGATGACAAATGCCATGACTACAGAATGAAAGCAGGAGGTCAGGAGCTAAACACAGTGAAGAACATGCTAACAGCACATCTGGAGCAATGGATCCACACAGAAGGCAGGCTGAAAGATCAAGTCAGCCACCCAACCGCTCCCTTCTGAGTGGAAGCTCGTCAGACTTGGGGCAGAGCACCTTTCTGTCCTCAAGTCTTCTGGGGAAGAAAGTCCAAGTAATGTTAAGGCCCAGGCTCTCAGGACCTCAGTGCTCCTCACCTCGTCCCCCTGGCCTGGTGCTGAGGTCACTACAAGAATGATAATGTGAGCCTTCTGCTCACATACTGCCTTCTACTTTTCATAGTCTCATTTTCCACCCCACCATAATTCTGTAAGGCAGAAAGGGCAGGGATTAATCTCATTTCAGAGATGAGGAAAACTGAGACTCAGAATGATTAAGTAATCTGCCCAAAGACAAACAGCTAATTATTGACAAAAGTAATTTTGGGAGACAAAAAACAAGAGTTTCTAAGCCAATATTCACTCTACCCCCTGTTCCCCATAAGTTCAATATTAATAGCCCCCCTAAAAAATAACAAAAAACTTACCTGCACCAGAGAGTCAGAGAATCAGTTTCAGAACCAGGAAGCTTTTTGAACTAAACTAAAACAGTCAGATCAGGGTGTCTCCAAGAGACCATTTACCAAATATGGCAATTAAGGGGAAGCTATTAAGGAGGCCAATGATTTTTTAGTAAAGTTACGGGTTTGGCACTAGAATGGCTTGGACATGAATGGATGGAGACAATCCAGCAGTTACCAGTCTATCGAGTTGGCACCACTGCATTAAATCAGGAGAGCTTTCCTTCCATTATTAATGAGCCTTTGGATAGAGACTCCAATGGCCTCAGCCCACCATAATGCCGAGTAACATGCATATCACAATGTTATCAAGCACCTTATACACACAGCAGCCCCGAATTTACCAATAAAAAAAATCAAGGTTCTAAACAGATCTGTCCATGGTCAAAGAATCAATATGCCTGGGATTTGGGAATGAGATTCCTGACCCAGGTTCTCCACACTCTCTCTTAATTTGCAATTCTGTCTCCATCTCTGATTATGAACCAAGCCCACTTGAACAGTGTGCAATGTAAATACATCACTTAAAGGTCTTCATACTTTAAAAATAGGAGTGGAGCTGTGGCACAGAAAAAAGTCATCCATTCAATGTCTACTATGTACCAGCGATTATCTAATAGGAGGGTGATACATAATAAATTGAATAAAATATATGGTTTGCCAGATGATGGTAAGAGCTATGGACAAAAAGCCAGCAAAGGATACACACATGCAGAGAGGGAGAGAGGGAGAGGGAGACAGAGGGAGAGGGAGACAGAGAGAGAGAGAGACAGAGAGAGAGAGAAGAGGGGAGGGAGAGAAAAAGAGGTGTCAATTTTAAATAGGATAGTCAGAGAAGGCCTAGTAAGGTGATATTTGTGCAAAGACCTGAAGGAAGTAAGGATATGCCATGAAGAAACCTGGGTGAAAAGATTGTAGGAAGCAAGTGCAAAGACACTGACATGGGAGTATGTCTGCCATGTTTGAGAAACAGCTAAGAGACCAATGTGATTTGACAGGAATGAATAAAAGAGAAAACAGAAGAGGAAGACAGGTTACTGCTGACCTGGGTTTTCAGTCCTTGTGACCCTTACGACAAAAGGTTTCATGGGACCTTAAAGGTCAGATAATTCAATTGATCCAACTTCTTCATTGAACATAATAACCACATTCTCCTTCCCAACAAAAACATGAATCTCTTCTGCAACATTTTTAAGTGCTTTAATTATGTTTAGTAATAATGGCCATTTACATTTATAAAATCTTCAGAATGCCTTTCATTAATCCTAATAACAACCATGAGTTTAGCAAACATCATCCATCCCCATTTTATAGGTGACAGGTTAAGTAACTGAGATTCAGTCTTCTTAATAGTTGAGCACTGTCCCGTAAAAAGTTATGTGATCGAAGCCATCACTTAGTATTTTGGAACATCAGTTTTTTTTCACATCTGTACAATGGTGACAATCCTATCTGCCCTTGAGGGCTACAATGAGATATACATAGGGCACCTGCTGCATAGTACCTACAAAAGAAGTAGATGCTGTTATTTTTTATTCTTAAACTAGTTATCTGTAGTGTGCTGTCAGAGAGTACCCTGAATTGGTTTAAGGAGGGAGATTTTTGAATCAATATAAAGAACTTTGTAATAACTAATAAGGCAAATAGAAAGAACAATGGGTTTATGGGGCATCTGGGTGGCTCAGTCAGTTAAACCTCTGACTCTTGGTTTTGGCTCAGGTCATGATCTCGTGGTTGGTAAGTTTGAGCCCTGCATCGAGCTCTGTGCTGACAGTGCGGAGCCTGCTTGGGATTCTCTCTCTCCCCTTCTCTCTCTGCCCCTTTCCTGCTCATGCTCTCCCTCCCTCTGTCTCTCTCTCTAAGATAAATAAACTTTAAAAAATTAAAAAGAAAGAAAGAAAGAAAGAAAGAAAGAAAGAAAGAAAGAAAGAAAGAAAGAAAGAAAGAAAGAAAGAAAGAAAGAATGAATGAATACTGGGTTTGTAGTCAGAAGACCTGATTCTGAGTCTGGACTGCCACTTACTAGCTGTGGGGTTTTAGGTAAGTCACTTTACTTTGCTAAATCTCAATCCCCTCACACAAACACGGGTAACAGTAAAATCTGTCATGCTGGAGGATCTAATGAGATAACGGACTTTAAATGCTTTGCAGACCAAGAAACCACAGAATAGCCAATACGATCTCCAAGTACTATAGGCACAACCTGAGCAGAGCAAGTAAAGCCAAGCCCTACTTTAGGTGAGCTACTGTACTTGATGGTTTTCAAAGCCTTTTCAGTTAGTGCCCCGGACAAACAAATCTTCCTAGGGGGGCCGATCTTTGGAGCTAATGCTCCAAGAGTCACATTTACTATTTTTATCAACACAAATAATTCAGTGTGACTGCCCCAAGCAGCTGGGAATGAAGGTCAGTAACAGGAGGGAGTTGATCCCTCTCTCTTACCCTCCGGCCTCCTGTATGGAGATTCTGAGTGCTGCCACTGAAGTAGTAACCCACCTGAGCACTGGACAATACAGCCACTGGGGTTGGGTTACTAGTAACACAACACAAAATAAAGTTGGGTTTGACTGTCCATGGAATTCAAGAACCAAACACTGTACAGACACATAAAGGCTAATATCTGTACAAACAAGGATGCTTGCTAGCTGACATTTACCGAGTACTAACTGTGTTGAGGGGACTGTCACACTGCTAGCTTTTCATGCATGATGTCAATTAATTCTCAGAACAACCGCATGACAGATACTATTACTACCCTTTCGAATCTATTTTTTTAAAGATGGTGAAACTGATGCTTATAACAATGAAGGTCACACAGCAAGTAAGCAGTTAGGCCAGGACAGTACTACACCCCTGTGTTGTATACTTTTCTGCCTCTCTCAAAGCATGTGCTTCTCAAGGTCAGGAACTAGGACTGCATCTCTGCACTTCTCCCAACACCTAGCACAGAGCTACCCATATAGTTAGGGCTCAGGAAAAGTTTGCCAGATACATGGGCTGTTTCTGCTCGCACAGACTAAAAGCAGAGGTCTAGTTCTTTGGGTTTATTAATCATTTAAGTCTTGGAGGGTTTAAGTGGGAACACAGTAATTAGCAGAAGGTTGGGCCAACTGGGAAGAGGGCTGCTAGAGGGAGAGACCCCCCCCAGGAGGAGAGGAGCATACCAAAACCAGGTGGCCAGCAAGAGGATCATGTGACAAGCCCTTAAGTAGGCAGCAGCAGGAAATGAATGAGAGGGTGCCCCAAACCTTCATGTCATTCATTCACTAAATATTGATTCCCTAGAGCCAAGCATCATCCCAGATGCTGGGAACAGAGCAATGGACAAAACAAATCCTTGCTCTGGTGGTTACATTTTCATGGGGAAGACTGAAAAGAAACAAGTATATAATTTATAACGGAATAGCGCCATGAAGGAAAAACAGAGTAGAGTAAGAGGACAGAAAACTAGTCAGGTAGTCAGGGAAGGTCTCTTCAGAGGAGGTGACATTTGAGTAACTGCGAATGAAGTAGGGAGTAGCTACATGAGGGTTAGGGTTACTCATTGGGGGAAGGAAGTTCTAAGCAGAGACACCAGCAGTTGCAAAAGCCTTGAGGCGGGAGTGTGCTGCTCCCCTCCCTAATTCTCCCCTCACCAAAGCAGAATGAACACGTAGGGGGTTGCTGCTGGTGTTAAGGGTGGAACCTGGAGGTTCCTGTTTAAAATGGTATTAAAAGGGCACCTGGGTGGTTCGGTCAGCATGGAGCCTGCTTCAGAATGTGTCTCCCTCTCTCTCAATATTTAAACATAAACAAATAAATAAAATGGTATTAAATATTTCAATAGGGATTTCAGGTTTAAAAAAAGTACAAAACAAAACTAAGATATGAAAACTAAGCATCTCCTCATATCTTAGGAAAAGAGGAAACAAACATTTACCATGTCCCATACATTGTACACTGTTGTCTCACTTAATCTTAAGTAGGCATCATTGTCCCCAATTTATAAATAAGGAAATTGAGGATCAAACAAGACTTGAGAATTCCAACAATGTCCATGCTTCTTCCCCTACATGACAGTTTCCTAGTAAAATATACTTTTTTTCTTTTTAAGTCCTTGATATTTTCTCCAAAACAGGAATTCTTAACCTGTGATCCATGGAGGATCTTCAGGGACCCACAAATCCCCCCAAAATGTAAACAAGTGTCCATGTACATGTCTGTCAATTCAACATTTCTGGGGAGGGGCACCTGGGTGGCTCAGTTGGTTAAGTGTCTGACTCTTGGTTTCAGCTCAGGTCATGATCTCATGGTTTGTGAGTTCGAGCCCCGTGTAGAGCTCTGTGCCATTAGAGATTCTCTCTCCCTCTCTCTCTGCCCTTACCCTGCCCATACTCTCTTGCTCAAAATAAATAAATAAACTTAAAAAAAAAAAATTCTGGGGAGGAGATCCATTGGTATCAGCAGCTTCTCAAAAGGGGTCTGAAAAAAAAAAGTTAGGTACTACTTTGGAGTGTTAGGGCCTCCTGTGGCCCATTTTTGGTGGCTGTTCCTAGTGTAAGATGCCAAGGTATAAGGGATGTTTAATCACCCCGCTAGAGCTGAGTGTCAACAAAGGGCCCCTGATTGAGTTTCCAAATCGGGAAAGAAAGACAGCATGGGCAATTCTGGAGGAGGTAAGAATATGGCAAAGAAAAACACCTGGCAAGAGGTCCCCTTAATTTGGAGGAAAGCGTCATCTACTTTCCAGGTCAGGCTGCCACCTGCAACCAAACTTTACCAGACTACATGGTGTCCCACTATTCCCAGGGCAAGAAAGGAGTCCCCCCGCCCCCCCGCCAGAGAGGTACCACTTACTGCCACCCTGCCTACTGCTCCAAATAAAAGTTCCTTTCTGGCAGGATCAGTATCGGAGCATCTCTTACAATCCCCAGAGCACAGTGTGAGAGACAGTAGGGCCTAGTAGTCTGAAACTTGGAAGTTCTACAGAGACATGAGTTCAAATCCCAATTCTTCCTAGATGTAAATTTGGGGAAGTTATGTAACCTCTCGGAGCTGTAAAACTGCGGTAACATTATCTACCTGAGAGAGTTACTTAGCGAATTAAATGACACCGTGTACGTAAAGTGCCTGGCTCCGTGCCTAACACACAGTAAGAGAGCAATAGTGGTAGTTACTATTACCGTCGTCGCTGTTGGTCTAGCACACGGCGGCTCTCAGGCGTCGGGGGAGGGATCTCTGAGCTACTCCAGCGGCCCTGCAACCTGCTTCAGGCCCGGTACGTCCCCGGCGTGACTCTCCCCTCCAGGCCCACAGGCAGCCCCCTCCTCCTTCCTTCCTGCGAAAGCACTTTGCGCTCATAGGAGGCCCTTTTCCAATTGCGCCCCGCGCCGGGCCCCTTCCCCAGAACGCCTCCATTCCGCCCCGCTCGCCGAGGTCACGCGCTCCGAGTTACCATTTTCTTGCTCTCGGTGCCACGGTTCGCCTGCCTAGACATGGTGCCGGCCGCCGGACCCCGCCTCGCCACAGACCTGCTCGGCGACCCCTCTGGACACCGCTCCACCCAGCCGCGGCCCCTCAGCCTTCGGGACTGACCGGCACCAACTCACCGCGCCTGCGCGGCCTACCGCAGGGCACCACGGGACTCGTGGTCCGGCGGATGAGGATAATTCCCGCCCGGTAAACGTCAGACTACAACACCCAACCGCTCCGTTGGCAGCCCCGCTGGACTACAAGTCCCAGAGTGCTTCGCGCGGCTGACTCTCTTAGAGCCTGGCTCCCCGAGGGCTACATTATAGCCGCTGGGTGGCGTCCGGCGCTTGCGGGAATCGTGTGTAGCCCACACACTTCCCTTCCGCCCACCCCCTCACCCTCACAGATGCTCCGCAAATTCCTCTCTTGTTGGGTTGGTCTTGGAAAGTCCCCCTTTCGAACTAGCTTCTTCCGCTCTTGCTGCAGTTCAGAGCCAGAAGCTCCCAGGATGTCCCAGAAAACTAGCTACGGCTCATACACAAATCTGGCTTCTTACTGCAAAAATATTTAATGAGAACCTATGTGCCAAGCATTTCACTAGTGGTTTTTTTCAAACTGTCATTTGTTCCCAAACTCCAAAAGCAGCCAGTACCTGCATCCTACCACTGTGGCCTCGTGATGGAATATCCAGTCTGTTTGCTAAAATTCAGGTCACTTTGTCTCCCTCCCCTTCCCCAAGAACTACACTGCCTGGTCCCTGGAAAAGAAAGATCTCCAGCGTTGGTAGCAGCCAGTCCCGGATTTTAATCTCCGCTTTGCCATTTTAGGCAAGTTGCTGGATCTCTTTCGGTTGTTGTGGAGATTGGTGAGACACAAGTGCAGAGCACTTGGTCACAAAATAAATGTGCATTCCCTTTCTTCCAGACACTCTCTAAAAACAGCCAACAGGTCCCAGAAACACTAGGGGAATGTGCTGGCCACACCCTCACCATCACCAAGGGAAGTCCTACAGTCCCTGACCATAGCTCTTCGGTTTCAGCTCCAGCCATCCCCTCTGGCTGGTCAGTTGTAAGCAGGCTGGCCTGGGAGTCCCTGAGCACCCTCTCCTCACTTAAGCCTGGTAGCCTGACTCTGTAAGCAGCTGCATTCTAGCCCCTAGCCTTCACCATGACAACCAGCCCGCCCAGACGTGAGCCAGCCCGGCTGGGGAAGACTGGGGGGGCCCAGGCTGCTCCGGCTAAAGGCCAGTTCCCAAGATTCTCCCAGTCTCTCCCTCAGGGTGCAGGACCAATCGTTATTATACCCTTCTCCCTGTGACAAAGACATTCTGGGGCCTCCCTAGAGGCAGTGACCTTTGACTTTCCCTCCTGTGTCAGTGCCTTGGCTGAGTGTTCTGGGAAGGAACTGGAGGGCTGGGCTGTGGCACGGGAGGAGGCAGGGGGTCAGCTAGCCCCCAGCAGCCAGCGCAGCCAGGGAAGAACCTCCTGCATTCCCAGGAGAGAGGACAGCTGAGGTGAAAGCTGCAGTTGGCTGGTCTGTCTGTCGGTCTGGGCTCCTCCCTGCCGGCTGCCCTTGGCTGCCCACAGAAACCTGAGTCACAGTCACGGCCAGCCGCCCGACCCCACCCAGCCTGCTGTCAGGCAGGGTGGTTCTGGAGAAGCTGAAGGCGGAGCCTTTCCCTGCCCATCTTATGACCTCTGAGATTCTTCTTCTGCCTGTGATTGCTCCTTTTGGTGTCTTTTTCTCTGGAACTCCTCCTTCCAGTGCCACAAGTCCTGAATTAAGGAGGGGGAGGGGTCCATTTTAAGCTGATTTATAGGGTCTCCTCCCTCACTCAGATGTGAACCTAAACCTCCTTAGACAGCTGCTCCAAGGGCTCTCGGTACAGCTCCCATCATTCCCAAATCCCAATCCTTCTCAACCACTGCTCAGGGCCAGACATCTCAGAACACTAGGCACCTACTCCTCACCCTAGTCTCCTTCTCCCTAGAAAAGAATGTAGCAGGGACAGCTTCCCATTCCTAGCAGGGGCTCTAGGCAAAGACCCTTCCCAGGAATCCCAAACAGTGAGCCTGTTCGGTCCTGTATCTGAGTTCCTCCCCCTCCAGTCAGTCCCTGTCCCTTCCTGTCTCCAAGCTGGTGGGAGGGAGGCCTTATTGCCGCTGGTGTCACCACTGCCCTTGAGGACATTCCCCACCCTCAGCCTCGAGGAGTGGGCCTGGAGGGCTCCCCAGGAGAGCGGTATGGGTCTCTAACCCATTCACCATGCTGTGCCTTGGGGTGGGGTGGGAGTGAGAGTCTGGTGTCTGTTCTCTCTGCTGCCCCCAGTATGAGGCCCCTCCCACTTCCTATTTTGTGAGTGTGGAGGCAGCCTCCTGGGCCTTCCTTCTGATTCATATCTCTGTGTCAAATCTCCCAGTGATTTCCTTCACCCCTCCATCAGGTTCGTCCTGGACCCTGCCCCACCAAACCCAGGAGGTTGTAAATGCTCTTGCTCCTGCCCTCCCCCTGGGGGATCGGGAAGGGGACTTATTTCTGATCCCTGCCCCCTAGCCCAAGCCCAGCCTCGTGGTGAGAGGAACAGCTCATTCGTGCCTGTTTCCGAGGAGGAGGGACTGCCTCGGGTGGTAAGGGAGTCACAGGGGAGCCAACAGAGTTCCTTGCCCCTCACCAAAGTGGGCAAGGCATCCTGTTGGGGCTTCAGTCCTTGATATTTCAAGTATCTCACTTCTTCCTTCTCTGGGATGTCTAATATATGGGGGTAGAGGCACATGAGGCTCCCAGATGCTGTCAACCAGCCCCAAACTTGGAGAGACACACATACTCTAAACCTTCTCAGTTGCTAGCGCTTGGGACCTGCCACGGATCCTGATCGGGCAGGGAGTAAATGGAGAGGAGCCCACTCCATCTCTCCATTTGTTTGCTTTGACTTAATCACAGGACACTGGTGCACGCACTCCTGGTTCCCCTTAGCCATCCTCCCAAGACTCATCCTGGACCCATCAGCTGTACAGGAAGCCTTCCGGGGCTGGCTGGGAGAAACGTCCATCAGGTTGGCTAACTCCCAGATGGCCTGCTGGTCCCCACCACTAGCATCTTGTGAGGGGGTACGGGCGCCTCCACCCTCAGTCTAGAGAAGAGTTCCTCTGCGTTGGCACTGTCAACATTTTGGGCCTAATGATGCTTTGTTCTGAGCATTGTAGGATGTTAAACAGCATCTCTGGTGTCTAAGAACTAGATGCCAGTGATATCCCCAGTTCTGACAACCAAAAGTTCCCCTAAATATTGCCAAATGTTCTCTGGGGGACAAAATTGCCTCTGGTTGAGAATGACTGACATAGGCTAATACCACACACTGTCTCTTTGCCATGAGTTCCTCAAAGTCAGTCCCGGATCATTAGACACAATAGAGAATTTCCAGTTCTAAAGCAGTGCTCACCCCTCCCCTTGCAAAGAAACTTTCACGACTCCCCACGATCGTCATCTACATGATGTCAATTGGCATTCAGACCCTCTTATATAGACCATCCCTGGCCTCTCTTTTCATCTTTAGCTACCGTTTATTTCCTCCTCCACTACTCTTGAGGTCTAGCTAATGAAGGTATCTCACTGTTCTCACCCTCACTGAAGACCCAGGCTGTTCATCCTCAAGATCTACCCTAGAGGGCTCTCCCCCTGTTGGGTTCCGTTCATGAATCCTGGCTCAGGGTAGGCCTGTTCAATTCTGGAAAATGCAGGCCCTGAAGCCTCTGACCTCACAAAGAGCAGTCCTGGACTCCATCATCCACATGGTCCCCTCACTTTGCAGATGGGATGGCTGACAACAGAGATCTGCTCCTCCTCCTAGTCTGCTTTTATCCTTAAAACTCCACCACCATCATCATCACCATCATCATCATCATCATCATCATCATCTTTATTTATTGCACATATTTTATATGCCAGGCTCTGTGCTAAGCATCTCATCTGCATTGCCTTATTTAAACTTTACAATGACCCCATGATACCTCATGGTACTATCATTTTCCTGATTTTATAGGCGAGCAGACTGGGTTTCAGAAAAGTTAAGACACTAGCTTAACGTCAGCAGCTCCATTTGCAGGCTTTCCATCATCATCATGTTCTAATGATTTGGGGCCAGAGGGAGCACTATTCCCTCCCCCACCCTTCCAAGAGAGTTTAGGTCCCCAACTACTCACTCCTCCTAGTCAGGCTGCTCCCAGGTTGCCTGAGACCCAGACCCTTTTGTCCCTCAAACCCCCTTGAAATGGCTGCTTTCTGGAGCTGTTCAAAGAAGACACTGGTGGGAAAGAGGGGCAGGAGGCTTGCATCTCACTGGACCTAATCTCTGGACAATGGAGAACCAGAGAACTGACCTTCTAGAGGTCAGGACAAAGGGCAGGGAGGGGGTGGCAGGGCTCAGCTGTGCCTCCTCGTTCCTCCCTTCTGTCAATCCCTGCAGCACCATCATCGATCCACCTTTCCCAGCAAGCTCCCCCCTCGCTTCTCAGGCTGGCCAGACTTGGCTTGAGGCCCCACCTCCGCTGGCACTAACAAGGGGATTGGGGGATCCACCGCGAAGAGCTTGTGAGCAGGACTATTTGGGGGAGGGGAGTCAGAAGAGGCTTACTGCCTCCTCGACAGGCCACAGGGAAGAAAATCCTTCCGGGGAGATCGGAGGGGTCGCCCGATAGGGGTGGGGGAGGTTCAGGGCCAAGACCACCCAGTTTGGAGCTGGGAGGGACCCAGCAGATTAGAGACCTGAGTAAAGCATTGGTGCAGGCCTGTAATTACCCCTGAGGAGCAGGGAAGACACCAACCATAGGATACTGGAGGAAGGGCAGCAGCAAGGTTCCGGGCCTCTCCCATCCCATCCATCCCCAGGAGAGAGAAAGCAGAGTCCTTTTAGGGGTCTCCTTGGGACCCTCCTTCAGGTCTCTCCACACCCCCGGGGTGGATTTGGTTTGAGGTGGGGTTGGGGGAGAATTTGGATTTGAAGCTAGCGCCAAGGCCCCGGGGCCCCGGAGCCGGAGCCTTCAGGTTCCAGGGTGGGATTGGGGGCTCCCATGCCCGCTCCCCTCGACTCCCCCCAGTCCTAGCGGCGGGTGAGTCACCGGAGCGCTCCCTACATAGTCTTCTCTCGCTGTGGCGCGTACCAACGCGCGGCCGCAGGGGGAGTCACAGGGACCCGCGTCCTCAGGGAGCCGTGGCGTCCCCTCCGCCACGGCCGCAGGAGAGGCGTCCCCAGCTCGAGGGCCCGCGCTCCAGGGCGGAGGCGGGGCGGGGCGCGCGGGGCGGGCGCGCGGCGGCTCGGTCCCTGGACGCTGAGGCGGAGACCTCCCCGCGTCGTACTTGGTACGCGCCAGCGGGGAGGCCAGGCCCAGCCCCGGCGGTACAATAGGGTTGGGCCGCGGCCGGGACTGGGCCGGCGCCGGGCAGGGAGAGGGATCGCTGCCGGATCCGACAGCCACTGGGCGCCCGGCGACTCCGAGCCTCGCAGGCCACCAGCCGAGCCAGCCCCGACCTTCCCCGGAGCGCCCCCGCCTCCGAGTCTTGCCCGCCGGGCCGGGCCGGGCGTGATGCACCGCGGGACCCCTGTCCTGGCCGCTGGCCGCCGCCGCCGCCGCCGCTGAGACCCCCAAGACCCCCAGTGACGCCACAGCCATGGAGAGCGGCTCACATGCAGAGCCGGGTGCGGGCGCACCCCCAGGTATGCCGGGATCCACGCACCGGAGAGATGGGGGGAGGTCGCGGGGCCTCGGGAAGGCCGAGGAGAAGGCCAACCCGCTGGGCGGAGACCCCTCCCCCGCCGCGCCCTCTGACCACTTGGAAGTTTAAAAATAAAGGCTGCAGCGGCGGCGGCTCGGGGCCACCGACGCATCCTCTGACAGCTGCCCCCTCCCCCACTCTGGGCGCTGGGACGCACTGGGCGGCGGGCTCCGCGAGGACCCCGCGCCCGAGTTGCTGGAGAGACCCTTCTGCCCCGACCCAGTGCCACCTCGGTTTCTCCTCCTGCACCCCCTCCCCGACCCACCCCAGGCCCTGATGATCCTTTTCAATTGAGCTGGGACGTCTATCCCCCACTTCATCCCAGGTGGGGAAGTGTGACCCCAGCCTGAATGTGTGTGTTGGGGGTCCAGATTCTCAGGCCTGGAGCCCTGCATACCGAAACTTAGGCCCTGGCGCCCCGCGACGCCCAGGCCCTGGCCCAGACCTCGCCCCCACCCCATCCCTCCAGCTGCCGCGCAAAGGGCCTGTTGCTGCTGCGGGCCGGCCGGGAGTGGAGGGGAGGGCAGGGGGAGGTCTCTAGCTGCGGCTGCCAAGTAACCCGCCGGATAAAGACGAGGGGGAGGGGGAGGCGGCATTGTTTGGGGCGAGGGCGGGAGCTGGGAGGTGGGCCGCCTCCTCTGCAGCCTGGCCTACTCCGGAGCCCACCCAGCCCGATTTGGGGAGGAAGGGGACAGAAGTAAATCTGCGTATCCGGCCACCCTCCTTCCTACCCTCTTTAGGCCTGAGTCTCTCTCGAGAATGAGGTGAAGGCTCAAGGCCGCACTCCCGGGACCTGCCACATCATTCCTCACTCAGCCTGAGGCTCTGGATGCCTACCCCCGCCCCCCTACACACACTCCAGGCCCCAGACCATCAAAGCTACCCTCCCCTCCCCTCACCCCACCAACCACCAGTGCCCTGGACTTCTGCAAATCCCATTCGGATCTGGGAGCAGCTGATGAGGGGGTGGGGACAGGTTTCTGGTTGGGCCTGGTGTCGGAGGGAGGGATTTCTCTTTCTCTTTCTTCCTGGAAGGGGAGGGAAGAACATGATTACTGAGGACCCAAGTTCCGTTCCCACTGACTCAGGGGGGAGGCGGCCCCAACCTCACACCTCCATAGAGTCCTAGAGCCTAATCCCTGCCACCTCCCTGACCCCTGCGGCGTAGGCCCAGCATGAAACAGTGTCTGTGGGTGCGGAGAGCCCAAGAGGAGGCGGCACAGCTTGGCTGTGGGTGGGCTCCTCCCCATGCCAGCGTGGGTGCTTCCAGGGGACCGTGTGGGTGTGGGAGCTGGAAGGCGCAGGTGGGGGAGGGGGCTATCAGACTGTTGTGGTCGAGGAAGTTTGTAGCCTGTGCTGGAACAGTGGCACTTGGGTCAGTCTTGTCTCTCCTGAGCCTGAGAGGGGACACCCAGGGAGTCCTAGACTGGATCCATTTCATCTGCTTATTGGCTGTCTGCATCAGAGGGGCGCAGGCACTGATGTGTACATTGGGGCCTGAATGGGCCTGATTACTGGGCTGCAGATGAGGGCCTGAGTGAGTGTCTAGTTTAGAATCAGGGCACTTGGGTGGGATGCCAGGACTGAATATGAGGGCATGGAGGGGGACATGCTTGGCTATACCGCCAGGCCTGAGGGGGCCTGCATGCAGGGTCCTGGGTTGGGAAGACTCTTCTATACACAGGACCTAGACAGAGTCACAGGAGAACCTAGATCAGGCTGGTGGCTGATCCCTACACACAGAGAAGGTGAAGGTGACAGGAACCCCCTATAAGCCAAGGGCACTAAAGGTGGTGCCCGTGGCACGTACCCTGTCAAGTTTGAGGCATGGGGCTGCGACACTGAATGGCACATGGCACGATCCCAGCCATCTTTGAGTGCCCTTTGCACCCTGAGCATTACTAGGAGGCAACATGGAGTAGGGGACAGGTGCGGACTGGAGCAAGTGACTTGCCTCCTCCAGCCACAGTTTATGCCCCTGGAAAATGGAGGTCATGTTATCAAACCTTGTGGGGTTAATGTGAGGGTTAGAGATGATGTACTAAAGGAACCTGGCACAGAGACGCCCGCAATACAGTATTATTACCATTATTGTGGTTATGCTCATCAGAACTGGTGCCAACAGGGAGGTACAAAATATGGGGGAGGTGAGGACAGGAATTGGGAGCTGGTTTGCTTAAGAATGTAGACTCTGGAATCAAACAGTTTAAGTTTCCCCTTCATTACTTACTGCTGTGCGGCCTCAGGTAAGTTGCTTAACCCGAGTCTTAAATTTTCCCATCTATAAAATGAGAATAGCGCCAGAAATTATCTCATGGAGATATTGGGATCATTAAATCAGATGAACATATGACACACTTAGCCCTGGCACATAGTTAGTGCTCAATAAACTCTAACTGTTTGTTTCTTTTGTTTATTGTCTTTAATTCCTTTGGAGGCCTGAGGAGGAGGTGTGATTAATTAGAATTTCAGGAGGTCAGTATGGGACAGAGGGCCAGGGAGAGGGGAGTTCTAGATACACACGAGCCAGGGTGTATCGGGGGGACAGAGGGTCCCTGTGCTTGAGGTAGGGCCGTGGAAGCAGGAGAGAGACCCAGGAGGTGCGTGCAGACAGTCATCTAGCACAACATAGTGATGCCTGCCATGTGCTGGCTATGCAGATGGCAGAGAAGTGAATCAGACAGAGTCACTAGCCTCTGGGAGCTCCTGACCCAGTGACGGAAGGCGATGTGTTCACTGTAGGGGAACCCAGGTATAAGGGTGATACAATGGTCAGTGGGCTCTACTTGTGGAAGGCTTCACAGAGGAGGAGGCATTTGAAGTGGACCTAAAAGGATGAGTAGAAGTTAGCGAGACTGACACAACAAGCTGTCTCTACATATAGCAGCCAGCCTAGCTGGTGCCTCTCACTGACAGCTTCGTCCCTGCTTGGGCCACTGGGCCCAGTAAATGAGGCCTCTAATGAGCCCCTGATGTGCAGTCACGCATATGCAAACGAGGAGGAAGGGGCATCAGGCCAGTTTACTCCCTCTTTCCCTCAGGATGGGCATCAGCTGTTGGTGGGGCAGGGCCGAGGGAGGGGGAATGAGCTGAAAGCAGGGCCCTGACTGGAGTGGCGGCACTTGAGAGCGGCCAGGGCAGGTCTCGGGTCTACCAAGGCTGGAAGTTAGGCCGCAAGCAGCAGGGAGCCATGTCCTTGGTTCCCCACTGGGCCTTGGGACAAGTGAGGGAGCCAAGGAGCCAGGCCCAGATAATGCAGCTTTGTTGGCTGTGGTAGCGCTGCCTGGCACCCCGGGGCACAGCCTTCAGCATCTCCTCCACCACCCCTCAGCTGCAGCTCTGCCCTGAGGGGAGCAGAGAGCACCGTAGGGGGTAGATAGCGTGGTATTGCTACCTCCATCAGTGCTCCTCACCAATAGGAGGAGATTCAGGCTCTTACGAGGGATAAGTCCAACTTATCTCCAGCCTCCTATTTATTAAGGGCCTTCTCTGTGCCAGGCATGATGCTTTGCCTGTCATGTGCATTGTCTCATTTGATCCTCAAAACAATCCTTGGGTAGGGCCTGATGTTATCCTCCTTTTACAGATGAGGATCAGAGAGGAAAGTCACTTGCCTAAAGTCCCACAGCTAGGAACTGACAGAGGCAGGATTTGAACCCAGGTCCATCTGGCTCTAAAGCCTCTGCACCAAACCTCAAGACTGAACTACCGTGGCTGAGCCAGCCAGTGATAGAGTCTGACATGCTTCCCTTGCATGACTGATCTTGGCATCTTGGCATCTTGGTCTTAGGGACCCCATGATCCATTCTCTGGTAGGCATAGTAGAGCCAGCAGAGCCCTGGGTCCCCTGTGCATCTTGCCCGGTTGGAGTCTGAGTAAGTCAGCTCAGAAGGAGGCCCTGGACCCAGGCAGTGGGGACAGTGCAGCCAGCAGGCCATCCCCAGGCCCCTGCCCTGAGCATGTAGGCCCCAGCCCGGGCAGCCCTGCTGAGGCTGAGGGAGGACCCGTGGTGGGGCCTGAGCTGCGGGATGGGGTCATTTCCTGCCGCCTAAAATAACAGGAAGTGGGTGCTCCTGATTGGAGGCTGGGAACAATGGCCGCCAACCAGGCCAGAGAGCTCCTTCAGATCTGCGGTCTCAGTTGTGATCCCGGCTTTATCATCCACAGAGGCCCAAGGCCTGGCCCCAGTGCCCTGCCGCTAAGGGCCTGTGGCCCAGGTCCTGAGGACTGCTGGAGCAGGCTGCCCCGCTCTCTGAGCTGGCTCAGCTCTACACTGGCCGGGAGTAATGCTGCCCCCTAAGGGTCCCCTCTGTCCCAGCCCGGCAATTAGGCAGAGTTTGTCCTTCCTGCCTTCCCCTGCCCCATCCTCCCAGATCAGATCTTTCCAGGAGGGGAAACCCAGGGGGCTGTACCCCTTTGAGTGAAGGTACAGACTGTCATGCCGATTCGGGCCCAAATCCCAGCTTTGCTACTCACCAGCTGTGTGATTTAAGCAAGTGTCTTAATCTCTCTGAATCTATTTCTTCATTTGTCAAATGGGGTAATAACATCTGCTTCGTAGGATTGTGGTAAAGAAGAAAGGGACTGATGCGTTTAAAGAGTTTAGCTGTGCCTGACACAGCATTAGCTATTGCTGGTGTTGACAGGACTTTCCCCTGGCCCGGGTAAAGGAGTGCCCAGAAGGGGCAGGGCAGAAGCGACCTGGAATGGGGCTGTATACGTGTGCCGGGAACACTGTGTCTCTGAGTGCTGTGTGGGTCTCTGAGGCTTCATCTGTGCCTCAGAGGGATGCCTGGCTCCGTGTGTGTGTCTGTGTGTCTGTCGAGTTCCAAATCCCACTAGGTCTGACTCCTGTGTATATAGGAGGGAGAGAGAGAGAAGGGAGAAAAGAATGTGTTCTGTCTCTCACCATTGTTCAGGCTCCGTTCACTTTGTCTGAGTCTCTCTCTCTCTCTCTCTCTCTCTCTCTCTCTCTCTGTGGTATGTATTCTGTCTCTATGGGTCTTTGCCCCTCTGTTGGCCTTGCCATCTTCATTTGTCTGCCACCCGAGGAGCTGCTGTGAGAGCCGGAAGGCTCTGGCTACAGGTGCCCATCTCTGTCTTGCTTCCTCTCTCTGCCTCCCCATGCTCCCCACCCAGGGGTGCTGTCCATGCACCCCCGTCTGCTAGCTCTCCTCTGGGCACTCCTTTGCCCTGGCCCCTGGAGGAAGGCCACTCTCCCCCCATCTCCTGCCCAGGTGCCTCACTTCCTGCCTCCTGGTGGCCAGCCTGGGCAGGAGCCTGCCTTATCCTGCATTCCTGCCCTCTGAGCTCAGTGCCTACTTGCCGCACCTGCACCCTTCACCATCTTGGGGGGAACCTCCCTGGGGGAACCACCGAATCACTTCCTTCTTCAGGGAACAGGCAGGAACCTCAAGGAGGGGTGATGTGACGCCTACCAGAAACACTGTGACATAAGGGTTCTGTCATCAGATAGCCTTGGGTTCAAATCCTACCTCTGATGCTGACATGAGTAATTCACTGAACTTGTCTGAGTAAGTTTTCTCACCTGTGAAAGGGGGGCCATCCATAGAACTTTCCTTTTAGAGCTGTCATAAGGATGAAATGAGATGAGGGAAAGTATCTGGCGTACGGTAGAGCTTCAGTACCTTAGCTTGTTTCCCTTCCTGGGCTTAGTTGCCGGCAGGGCGCACACAGGGCTCCGGTATGAGCAGGACCTTTAGGGTTCAGAGAGGCGAGGCTTTGGAGCAGCTTGGGGGTTTGACTCTGTGCTGGCTAGGTGGCTTTCCACAGTACCCCCATCCCGTCCATGCGTTTATCCATCCGTGTGTTCATTAAACAGACACAGAACCCCTGCTCTGTGCCGGCAGGTCCTATGTGAGGCCCTGGGCTGGAAGAAGGCGTATGACCCAGTCCCTTCTCTCCCTGATCTCCCAGGCTGGCAGGGACAGGGGCAGCAGGCAAAAAGAAGAGCCAGACTGAGTTATCAGCGTTGTGAGAGGAATATTTGGCCCAGCAGCAGTTGTTGGTATGAAGGAGGGAAGGACCAGAGGAAAGGGACTGCCAGCTCCCAGAGGGTGGAGATGGGGCGTAAGCAGGCACCCCGAGACATGGGACACACCCTCTGAGAGACTTGGCCCGGATCTTTCTGCAGACCCCACGTGCGGTCCCTCTTGGGCTCTTGAGAAGATAAGACTTTCTGTGACCCTGTGATCAGCTCCTACACCTTTGCCCTGCTGGTGCTCTTTGTGCCAAGAAATAAATACAAACTATCTGTCTCTTATCCAGTTCTTAGCAAATACTTCTAGTAAATATCAGCAAAGCAAAATAAAACTAACAGTAGCTAAAACCTCACAATTTGACCCAGGCCAAAAATAAAGTGCGATGGCCGAAGGATCACGTTTGATGAGTGAAAGTGGCAATAATCAGAAATCGGTTTAACCATACCGTATAGATAACCTACCAAATAATTTATTTGGCTTACTATGATTTGTTCTGGGTAACCCTGTCCCAGTGGCATTTCGTCAGTGTTGGCATACTTCTGAGGAAAATATTTGTATTTGGGGTCAATAGTCCACCAGGTCAAAAGAAGAGATCCAAATGTCCTGTTTGCCTCTCGAGAAGTCTTTCTTAAATTTTTTTTTTAATGCGTATTTATTTTCGAGAGAGAAACAGAGAGACAGAGCACAAGAGGGGCAGAAGGAGAGGGAGACACAGAATCCGAAGCAGCTCCAGGCTCTGAGCTGTCAGCACAGAGCCTGACGTGGGGCTCAAACTCAGGAACCATGAGATCATGGCCTGAGCTGAAGTCGGACGCTTAACCGACTGAGCCACCCAGGCGCCCCTCTTGAGAAGTCTTTCTTGTTGAGCTGCGGGAGTCAAACGCTCATTATTATTTTTAACTTCTACCTGAGTGCCTCGTCCGGGAAGCTGCCCAAATGCAACTGAGATGGCGTTGTTTTGCTTCCCTTCAAGTGTTTATCCCTTTGCAATAAACTGCCACGTGGATTTACTCCTTTTCTGTTTGTTTTTGTTTCTTGTGTGTTTTTTTTTGTTTGTTTTGTTTTTTGTTATTGTTGTTGTTTTGGCTCCTGAACAGGTACTCCTTTATTTATTTATTTATTTATTTTTAATTATTGGCCTCCTTTTTTTTTTTTTTTAATGTAATTAATTTACTTTAAGTAATCTCTACACCAAACGTGGAGCTCAAACTCACAACCCTGAGATCAGGAGCTGCATGCTCTTCCGACTGGGCTAGCCAGGCGCCCTGGATTTACTCTTTATTAGAGTAAAAATCTCCTTCTTTTGCACTGCGTTAGGCCAGGGTGGCTTTCTGGTATGGCATTTTATTCTCGTTCAGCAGCATCTCATGACTGTGTCTCCTTGTACTTGGCACTCTGGTGGCTGTTACTGGTGCGGCAGTGAGCAAACCAGACATGGCCTAGCCCTTGTCGGGCTTCCTCCCAGTCTAAGGGGAGGCTGACAATAACAAGAGAGGCCCACAAAGAAGTTTGAAGTTGTATTAGTCACAGTGCTCCAAACAAGAGGCACACGAAGCCATGAAGGAATTTGTCCTGGTCAGAGAAGCCAGGGAAGGCTTCCCTGAGGAAATGGTGTCTGAGCTGAGATCTGGAGGCCAAATGAGGTTTAACCAAGAAAAGGTCAGGGGCTCCTGGGTGGCTCAGTCGGTTAAACGTGCAACTTCGGCTCAGGTCATGATCTCATGGTTCGTGAGTTCGAGCCCCGTGTCAGGCTCTGTGCTGACAGCTCAGAGCCTGGAGCCTGTCTCCCTCCTCCCCTCCCCTCCCTGACTCATGCTCCATCTCTCTCTCTCTCTCTCTCTCAAAAATAAATAAAACACTTAAAAAAATAAGTGTAGAAAGAGCATATGCAAAGTCCCTGTGGCAGGAGGGAGTATGAATGGTTACCAGAATCAGAAGGTGAGTGTCGGAGGAGCACAGAAAGCAAGTGGGGAACATGCAGAAGAGATTTAAGAGGTGCGGGAGATGGGGACAGGGACTTCAGACTATGCCACACTTGTAGTTTGCACTCAAGAATTCTGTTTTTATCTTTAGAGCAATGAGAAGCCACTGGGAGGTTTCGGGTGTCTAAAAGTACCGTGATCAGATTCACATTTGGAAACAATTACTCTGGCTGCTCAGTAGAGAGCAGAGTGAAAACGGGTGGTGGGGAGAGCAGTGGGAAGACGTTGTAGTCATCCAGGTAAGAGAGATGCTGATATCAGCCACGGTGGAGTCTGTTGATTATTTCATTCAACAGATAGTTGTGGAGCACCTATGTGCCGGCCCTGTTGGTCTTAGGGCTAGAACAGCTAACAAAACAGACACACACGTGTGCCCTCATGGAGGTTATCTTCTAGAGATGGGAGACAGTGTTACAATGGTGTTAATACTTGAGAGAAAAATAGTGTTGGGAAGAAAATGTACCATTGGAGAGGGGAAGGAGACTTCTATTGCAGTTTGTAATTTTTTTTTTAATTTTTTTTTTCAACGTTTTTTATTTATTTTTGGGACAGAGAGAGACAGAGCATGAACGGGGGAGGGGCATCGAGAGAGAGGGAGACACAGAATCGGAAACAGGCTCCGAGCCATCAGCCCAGAGCCTGATGCCATCAGCCCAGAGCCTGACGCAGGGCTCGAACTCACGGACCGCAAGATCGTGACCTGGCTGAAGTCGGACGCTTAACCAACTGCGCCACCCAGGCGCCCCTGCAGTTTGTAATTTTAAATAGGGTCAGGGAGCGTGTAAGTGAGAAGTGACATTGAAGTAAGGGCATGAAGGAGAGGAGGGAGTGAGACACGCTGAATCTGGGGGCAGAGAATTCTCAGCAGAGAGCACAGCAAGTGCATAGCCCTGCAGCAGGGGAGTGCCTGGAACAGTGGCTGGAATAGACTGAGCAGGGGGCAGGGAGAGGAGGAGGAGATGGATGGGCCCAAGAGGTAATGGGCCGGAGAGGGGAATCCTGACATTCTCAGAGGTCGTTGTAAGGCCTTTGTTTTTTCCTCCCCACGAGATGAGGTGTCTTTGGAGGATTTTGACAAATCCTCCAAATCCTTAGAGCAAGGGATTGACTTGCTCTAACTTAAAAAAAATTTTTTTTTAATGTGCATTTATGTCTGAGGGAGAGAGAGAGATAGCATGTACGCATGCATGTGTGTAGGGGGTAAGGGGCAGAGAGGGAGACAGAGGATCTGAAGTGGGCTCTGTACTGACAGCAGAGAGCCCGATGCAGAGCTCAAACTCAGGAACCCACAAGATCGCGACCTGAGCTGAAGTCAGACGCTTAACTAACTGAGCCACCCAGGCGCCCCTGATCTAACTTATTTTTAAACGGAATCACTCTGCTGCTGTGTTGAGAAAAGATGAAAGGGGAACAAAGAATGGCAGTAGGGAGTCTTTATTTATTTAATTTTATTTTTAAGATTTTATTTTTTAGGGGCGCCTGGGTGGCTCAGTCGGTTGGGCGTCCGACTTCGGCTCAGGTCACGATCTCGTGGTCCGTGAGTTCGAGCCCCGCGTCGGGCTCTGTGCTGACAGCTCAGAGCCTGGAGCCTGTTTCAGATTCTGTGTCTCCCTCTCTCTCTGACCTTCCCCCATTCATGCTCTGTCTCTCTCTGTCTCAAAAATGAATAAACGTTAAAAAAAATTTTTTTTGAAAAGATTTTATTTTTTAAATCAATCTCTCCACCCAACATGGGGCTTGAACTTACAACCCTGAGATCAAGTTGCAAGCCCTGCCGCTGAGCCAGACAGGCACCCCAGCAGGGAGTCTTTATAGGGGATGACAGGGGCTGAACCAAGATGATAGAAGTGGAGATGGTGAGAAGTGATTGGATTCAGAACATACTTTGCACACAGAGCCAGAAAGATTTACTGAGAGATTAGATGTGGGATGTGAGATAAGAAAAGACTCTACAATGACTCCCAAGATTTTTGGTCTGACAGACTGGGAGGATGGCGTTGCCCTTGGCTGAGATGGGGAAAACGGGGAGGAGCAGGGTTCTGGGGGGAAGATCGGGAGCTCAGGTGGGAATGTGTTAAAGCCGAGGTATCTGTAAGACATGCAGGGGTGTCAAATAGGGAGTTGTATGAGCGAAACTGGAACTCAAGGGAGAGGTCTGGGCTGGAGATACAAACTCGGTTGTCATCAGCAGAGCAATGGTATTTAAAGCCATGAGTCTGGATGAGGTCACCAAGGGAGTACATGCAGATGGAAAAGAGATGAACTCCTCCACTGAGCCCCGGGGCACCGGGCGCTAAGAGGTTAGGCAATTAAAGACGGATCTGCAAAAGGGACTGAGGAGTCAATGGCTAGCAAGGTAGAAGGAACGCCAGGAAGAGTGTGTTGTCTCCACAGCCCGGTGCAGAAAGTGTTCAAGGAGCAGCGAGGGATTGTCTGTGTCAAATGCAGCCCACAGGTTAGCAAACCGAGGACTGAGAAACGGCTGCTGCTTTCACAGTGTGGAGGTCATTGGTGGCCTCGAGAAGAGCAGTGTCATGGAGCAGCAGGGGTGAAGGCCTGACCCAAGCAGACTCTTGTAGCAGAGATTTGGGAGAAGTGGACAGGGTCTTCTGGGCAGGTGCCGTTTCTTGAGCCCCTGCCAGGTGCCCGAGATGATGTACCCACTCGCTGTTGGAACCAACATCTCGGTGGGGAAACTGCAGCTCAGACAGGCTCAGGGCTTGCCCCAGGTCCCACAGCAGAGCTGGGATTTCCCACCCAGGCCTATTTGACTCTGAAGCCTAGGATCTTTCTACTCCACTGCATCTGACGCTTGAGGGCCGGTCCTCCCAGGCCTCATCCCTCCACCTCCTCCCAAGCTGCACCCGGCTACTCAGGACCTAGTTGGAGATTCACTGTCTTGCCTGGTGGGTGTGATTTGCCTAGGTGTAGACAAACATCCACCCACCAGTTTTCCTTGCAACACCCATAGCACGCACAGATGCTAGAAGAATGACAGTAAACAGGCCTCACCCTCAGCCTTCAAGCTGAGTACTTCACACACCTAAGCTTTTTGGCTCCAGATGGCCCTGGGTTCAAATCCCGCCTCTGCCACACACTATTTTTCTTTTTTATTTTATTTTATTTTATTTTATTTTATTTTTTCAATTTACATCCAAATTAGCATATAGTACAACAACGATTTCAGGAGTAGATTCCTTAATGCCCCTTACCCATTTAGCCCATCCCCCCTCCCCCACCCCTCTAGTAACCCTCTGTTTGTTCTCCATATTTGAGTCTCTTATGTTTGGTCCCCCTCCCTGTTTTTACATTATTTTTGCTTCCCTTCCCTTATGTTCATCTGTTTTGTCTCTTAAAGTCCTCATATGAGTGAAGTCATATGATTTTTGTCTTTCTCTGACTGACTAATTTCACTTAGCATCCAGTTCCATCCACATAGTTGCAAATGGCAAGATTTCATTCTTTTTGATTGCCGAGTGATACTCCATTGTATATATATATACCACATCTTCTTTATCCATTCATCCATCGATGGACATTTGGGCTCTTTCTATACTTTGGCTATTGTGGATAGTGCTGCTATAAACATGGGGGTGCATGTGCCCCTTCGAAACAGCACACCTGTATCCCTTGGATAAATGCCTAGTAGTGCAATTGCTGGGTCGTAGGGTAGTTCTATTTTTAATTTTTTGAGGAACCTCCATCCTGTTTTCCAGAGTGGCTGCACGAGCTTGCATTCCCATGCCACATGCTATTTCTATGACCCTGGGCAAATCACTTGGTGGGGTAAGCTTTGACTGTCTCATCTGTATAACGGGGGTAAGAATCTCTACCTCTCAGAGCTCATATAAGGATGCAGGATAGGGATGCAGAGGGCTAGCTTAGTCCCTGGGATGCAGTAAGCACTGAGTGATAGCTGCTAATTTTCTTGCCCACTGGGGTTGGAAAGGAGTTTGTGGGTGGCTGGGAAGTAGACTAATGGTGGCCAGGCAGCCTTCCGAAGCTGGTGTGGGGAAAGCTGGGTGGGCCGTCACGGGGCCTAGAGGCTGGCAGACTTTTATGGGCCCTTAGGGACACAGGGCCTCTGCCGGGGCTCTCGCCTGAGCCTAGGAAGCTACAAGGGAAGGAATGAGGGGAAAACTGTGATCCTCAGATTTGGTCGCATAACACATACTACTTCGTACTGCCTTAAACAGAGACAGGAGGCTGTGATTGCTGAGAGCACGGACCCTGGTGACAGGTGCCGGGTTCAAGTCCAGACTCCTTCACTTACCAGCTGAGTGACCTCAAATTGCTTTGCTTTTTCCCATCCGTAAAAAAGATATTTATAGTGTCTCCTGCCTAAGTATTTTCAGTAAGGACTAAAACGAGTATCTGTAAACTGCTTTGAATATAGGAAGCTCTTAAAATATACGTAACTGTTAAAAGGTTATCGTTAGCACTAAAATCACAATCTTGCGAGGTAGGTACTATCCCCACAGGAACTGTGGCACAGAGAGGGTGTGTAACTAGCCCAAGGTCACACAGTTAATGGGGAAGCCAGAATTCACATTCAGATAGTCTGCCTTCAGAGCTCACATTCAGTCACTGGATACCTGTCTCCCTGGAAAAGGTACCCACAGTCCCAAACGTGACTCCTTGGGAGTGTCCTCTCCCTACACACACATTGTCACCCACAGAGATGGGGAGTTTGCCACCTCCCGAGAGGGCCAGATTTCCCAGAGGAGAGCACTTAGTCTGGTAGTTTGCTCTGGTAAGAGCGAAAAATGCTTCCTTAGACTCACCTTCCCGTGCTCCCTGCTCTCTAAGCCCAGGTTCAGTGGCTGTATCCCTTTGTTCCCTTCAGCGCTCAGAGGGTAGCAGCAGATGTCAACAGGACTTTTTGCAGAGCTTTAGGTGACCCACAGGGAAAGGGCAGGAAGTGTTTGCTGGCACGTGAATCATGCCAGGTGCTTCACTGATATCCCTACTAGCTTGGGCTCATTATCCCCATTTCACAGATAGGAAAACAAGAGACTTAAAGAGGTTGAGTGGCTTCCCCAAGGTTACCTGCTGGGGAAGCATGCCCTCCTTTCCTGTGTTGGGGTGGTAAGATCAGAATTGGGCCTTCATCTGACTGATTCCAAAACCTGTCTCTCAACTCTCCATAACATGCATGTGCTCACATGTGTGCATATCCACGTACGTACCAAATCATGTGGCTTCCTTACTTGGCACTGTGCTGTCTTTTGCAGGGATCTTGAAATATTATTGTCTCAAAAAAATTTTTATTTTAATGTTAATTTATTTATTTTTTTTTTAATTTTTTTTTCAACGTTTATTTATTTTTGGGACAGAGAGAGACAGAGCATGAACGGGGGAGGGGCAGAGAGAGAGGGAGACACAGAATCGGAAACAGGCTCCAGGCTCCGAGCCATCAGCCCAGAGCCCGACGCGGGGCTCGAACTCACGGACCGCGAGATCGTGACCTGGCTGAAGTCAGATGCTTAACCGACTGCGCCACCCAGGCGCCCCGAATGTTAATTTATTTTTGAAAGAAAGAAACACACACAGCATGAGCAGGGGAGGGGCAGAGAGAGAGAGAGAGAGAGAGAGAGAGAGAGAGACACAGAATCTGAAGTAGGCTCCAGGCTCTGAGCTGTCAGCACAGAACCCGAAGCGGGGCTCAAACTCACGGATTGCAAGATCATGACCTGAGCTGAAGTCAGACGCTCAACCGACTGAGCCGCCCTGAAATATTATTATCTTAAAAGAAGAAATCTATGTGTGTTTGGGAAAGGAAAAAAAGATTACAAAGTGAAAGTAGCTGGTTGCCCCGCCCCCACATTGGGGCTTTAGCAACATGGCCTCCCACTTGTGCCCAGACTCATGGCCTTCCTCTTGGCCAGTCCCCTGTGCCCAGCACTGGCACTTCTGTGTACCAGGCCTTGGGTTGGGCACCATGACCCCAAAGTGAAGCAGAAAGAGGCGGGAGGCAGATGTGACCATTTGGTGCACCAACAAGTGCTACCAACTTTCTCTTAGTTTTTCCAGTACACCCTGCTCCCTCCTGCTCCTTTGCAAATACTCTTTTCTTTGCCAGAACCCTCTCCCCTTTGCTTTGCCAACTCCAGGTCACCCTTTAGCTCTTGGCTTGGTTGTTACTTCTTCAGGAAGCCCCCTAAATGCAGGTTAACCATCTCTGCTGGGTTACCCTCCGACATAGTACTTACTTATTCTATGCTGTAATTGCCTAGCTATTTATCTGTCTACCTGCTAGAAGGTAGGTTCCACGGAGGCAGGGACCATGGCTGTTTTCTCAGCACGATATCATTAGTATCTGGACCAGGGCCTGGTACACAGAAGGAACTCAATAAACATGTTGCGTGAATGAATGAGGAGTCACTTGGACGAGGGAGAGAGCTCCGTGTTGGACTGAGGGCACGGCTGTGCTATCTCACTCTCTCTCTTCTCTTGTGTTGGTCTTCCAGCTGTGGCAGCCAGGACCCCCCCAGAGCCAAGACCTTCTCCTGAAGGTGACCCCTCCCCACCGCCGCCACCACCACCGATGTCAACCCTGGTCCCTGACACTCCCCCAGACACCCCACCTGCCATGAAGAATGCCGCTAGCTCTAAGCAGCTCCCACTGGAACCAGAGAGCCCCACAGGGCCAGTGGGGCCTAGATCAGCCCCCCAGCAGGAAGAATCCCCTTTCTCAGAAGGGAAGAGCAGGGGACCCACCCCACCAGCCACAGGCCCCCGGGATTCCAGACCTCCTCGAAGGAGCAGCCAGCCATCCCCGACGGCGGTGCAAGCCTCTGACAGCCCTCCCACCAAGCAAGGTATGTATGATGTGCCCAGTCCTGGGCCCAACTCCTTGGCTCGGGCTTCCAGGCACGGATGATGCCACTGGACGGAATCTCCTGGGCCCAGGAGGAGATGGGGAACAAGATGGGGATGAGGCCTGGGGGAGGGCCCTGAGGCTGACTCCCCATTTCGGAGGAGCCTCTGACCTAAGTCTGTTCTCATTCCCTTGTCTAAGATGTAAAGAAGGCAGGAGAGAGACACAAGCTGGCAAAGGAGCGGCGAGAAGAACGCGCCAAGTACCTGGGTGAGTGTTGGGGAAGCGTCATCATCCCCACCATCCTCCCCATCAGCCTCTTATCCACAGCGCTAACACTTCTGAATGCTTCATTACGGGCACTGTGCTAAGAGCAGTACGTGCATTATCTCATTATCTCAATGGGTCTCTCGACCCTTCCTGAGGATGGGAAAACAGAGGCTCAGAGAGGTGAAATCATTTTCCTCAGCTGCACGACTAGTAGAATACCTGATATTCAGACCCAGAAGCCTGACCTCACCCTCAATCCCGTGCTCTTTTTTTTTTTTAATTTATTCATTTTGAGAGGTGGGGGAAGGGGCAGAGAGAGAGGGAGAGAAAGAATCCGAAGGAGGCTCCATGTGGTAGGCATAGAGCCCTACATGGGGCTTGATCTCACGACTGTGAGATCATGTGACCTGAGCTGGAATTAAGAGTTGGAAGCTTAGGGGAGCCTGGGTGGCTCAGTCGGTTGGGCAACCGACTTCGGCTCAGGTCATGATCTCGCGGTCTGTGAGTTCGAGCCCCGCGTCGGGCTCTGTGCTGACAGCTCAGAGCCTGGAGCCTGTTTCAGATTCTGTGTCTTCCTCTCTCTCTGACCTTCCCCCATTGATGCTCTGTCTCTCTCTGTCTCTAAAATGAATAAACGTTAAAAAAAAAAAAAAAAAAAAGAGTTGGAAGCTTAACCAACCGAGCCACCCAGGCCGCCCTCAGTCCCGTGCTCTTAATCACAATTCATGAAAATATGTCCAGCAGCTCCAAAGGCAGACAGGCCCTAAGGAACTCATTTCTCCTTTAGCACTGAGAGACCGTGAGGCCAATGGGGGAGAAAGAGACCTTCCATCAGGGAAATCTTGCTTCTGAGACCTGAGCCTGCCTTCAGAAAGCCCTTCAGTTTGGTGGGGGGGGGGGGGGGGGGGGGGAGCCTGGGGGCAGAGGCATCTCCCCTCCCAAGCAGGCAGGAGAAAGACCCACCCGGGGACACAGTAACCGGGAAGGCCACCCAGTTGGAGGAGACAGGCTTGGCCTGACTGCAGCAGAACCTCAAACCCCCCCCCCCCCCCCCCCCCCCCCCCCCGGGGCTCCTTTCCCACAGCGGCCAAGAAAGCAGTGTGGCTGGAGAAGGAGGAGAAGGCCAAGGCGTTGCGGGAGAAGCAGCTCCAGGAGCGCCGCCGGAGGCTGGAGGAGCAGAGGCTCAAAGCCGAGCAACGCCGCGCGGCCCTCGAGGAGCGGCAGCGGCAGAAGCTGGAGAAAAACAAGGTGCGTGCGTGCTGACTTCTGGCCGGGCACGCATGGCCTGTGTGCACGTGTGTGTGTGTCCACACATCCGTGTTCATGCCTCTGTGTCATCCGTGCCCACACGGTAATGTCTGTGTTCGTATCTGCCGTCATGTCCCTGAGCGCACGATCTGGGCACCCGTGCGGCCGCAGACGCGCTTGGTTCTGTGCATGCTGGGGTGGGCACCTGTAACCGTATGCTGTCAGTGCGAGTGTCTGTGTGTGTGTCCCGTGTGTGCGTGTATGCAGAGGCGTGTCTATGTGAGTGTGCACTGGACATGAGGAGCGCCCTGGCTTGTGCACTGGTGAGGAAAGGAAGGAAAAGGTGGCCCGGTCTTGCCAGGGGACCCTCAGGCTAATGGGAAAACATAGTCCCAAGGTCAGGACCCTCAGTGCCAGGGGGGACACGGCCCTCCCTGGGAGCCCCAGGGCAGGGGAAGTCCCATCCCATCCTCAGAGAAACAGCTCATACATCCAGGAAATGACTCAAGAACAGTGAAAAGCTCCCCAAGAACAAGTTGGAAGGGATCTGTTACAAATGGCCTTTAATCATAGCAAGCATTCAGTAACCTTGGTTACCTGCAATGAGTCAGGGAAAACTTCTTGGGTGGGGGAGGCTTTGTCACAGGCGAGAGAAGGGGCCTTTCTCCCAGGTATGATGGATGATTCTGAGCCCAGACCTCTCTCCTCTCCCCTCTCCCCACCAGGAGCGCTACGAAGCAGCCATCCAGAGGTCAGTGAAGAAGACATGGGCCGAAATCCGGCAGCAGCGCTGGTCCTGGGCAGGAGCCCTGCACCACAGCTCCCCAGGACATAAGACCAGTGAGTGGGCTGGAGGGCCTAGTGAGTGGGTGGGTGGGGCTGGGGCCTGACGAGTGGGGACAGGGACCAGCGTTGGTGCCAGGGGCTGGCAGCACCCTGCAGCAGGTATGCCTTGCTTCACACGACCTGTGTCTTCTCGAATGAACTTGTAAACCAAATTGTCCCTTCCCGAGGACTTCTGCTATCAAGTCAGAGGTGAATTCTCTTCAGTTGGTTTGCTCTTCAAACCTCTGTCACTTTAGATTAGCCTTCTTTGCTCCCATTATTACTATCGGTTGATGATACAGAAAAGAACACTCGAATGCCTTGCAGACACTGGGTATTTAAGAAAACTACCACCCCCTTGTGTACCTGTCTTGGGAGGCAGATTTGTGTTTCTGAGTTTTCTTCATGTCGGGCCATCAGGATTGGGGTCTCATTCTTTGCTGGCATGTATGTACCACCGTGTTTGAATGTCTTTATGTAACAGCAGAGTTCAGTATTTCCAGCTGTGGACCTTCTGGTGTATGTGCTCGTGGATATGTGTGTGTTGTATGTCAAAATATGCATCTGTTTGTTTGCCTTGGTGTCTTTTTGGCCTTGTGAACCTCAGTGAGGGCTCCCAAGTCAGACGGAACTGGGTTAGGATCCCAGCTCTGGCACTTGCGGTGTGACCTCTAACATCTCGATGTCACTTTCTTCGCCTGTAAGATGGGGATAACGATACTACTTGCCTCCGAGGTTGTAGGTAGATGTTTGGGAGGATCAAGTGAGGTAACATGTGTGTGGTGCCCAGCACAGTGCCTGGTACATGGTAAGCATCCAACAAACGTTAGCTGTTACGAATACCGTGATTCAGTTGCTTCGATGTGTTTGTGCCTGTGTGCATCTGGGTCCGACCCACTATCTGTCCGTGTTTGTGTTTCTGTATCTGTGCATGTCTGCACACACATGTGCATGTGGAAGTGTACCTTTCACTCTACACGCCCCTGCATGTCTTTGTCTTTGTGTGCCCGTGTGAACGTGTGGATTTGTGCGAGTGACTGTGACTCGGGGTTCTTCTGTTTAGGAATGTCTGCATTTGTCCCGGTACGTGGGTGTGGTAGCCATAGCGCCTTGGCAGGGCAGTGCCAGCAAGCGCCGACACCGGGTGGCTGTGGGGGAGGGGTTGCAGCGCCCAGCCCCAGGGAATGGCTTCCTGGCCAGGAAGGCTATAGTTTCTCTAGTTCTGCTCCGTCCCCTTCCTCTGTTCCTTCTCCATTGGCTCCCCCAATCCAGGTTGTCTCTGGTCACCTATCCCCCATCCCCTCCTCCCAGAGCCAAGTCCGCCTTCTCCTCCCCTTCCTAGCCTGCCCACTCTTCCCTCTCCCACCCTGCCCGCGGAGCATCCTGCATGGAAGGCCTCAGTGCCCCCCTGGCTCCTGTCCGGCCCGGCCCTAATGCCGTGTCTTTTCCCCTCCAGGTGGGAGCAGGTGCTCCGTGTCGGCAGTAAACCTGCCTAAACACGTGGACTCTATAATCAACAAGCGGCTCTCAAAGTCCTCTGCCACGCTCTGGAACTCCCCCAGTAGAAGTAAGAGAAGGCCCAGCCCTCCTCCCTCCAGAGCCCCTTGTAGCCCCCACCAAGCCTCTTCCAGAGCTCAGCAAGAACCCCAGATCCCAGGAGCCCTCACATACTCCAGGTCTCCATCCCCATTCTACCCCACCCAGGGCTCTGCACCCCTCAGGAGAGCCGGGTGTATGGGTCTGGACCCTGAGGACAGAGATGTGCCCTGCAGGGGAGGAGAACAGAGACAAAGAGCAGTGTCCCAGCAGACAGCAGGCCTGGCTGGGGCCTCAAGAGCAGGTGGAGGTGGGGGTGGGGGTGGTGTTGGGGGTAGGGGTGGAGAGTGGGAATGGGCAGGCAGCCTCATCTCCAACCACAGCCAGCTGGCCTAGGCCCGCCTTAGGCAGGTGGCCTTGCCCCCAAGTACCAGACTAGCCTGGGTGCTGTGTGTGCAGAGCGGGCCCCTTATTCTGGCTCTACCCTGGGGGGCCCAAACGACCCCGCCCTCTCTGCCTTCAGAGCCCTAGCCATGGCCTCAGCTGGCTCCAGAGTTGTGGGCAACTAGGGTGGCATGGCCCCTGTGTTCCTACCATGCCCTGGTGCTCACATGTGAAGGGGCCATGGTAGGAGTTATTTATAAGTTTCTCCAGCTTTTATTTGGTTGTTCTGTTGCCTAGCAACCAAATCAGCTGCTGTACCAACTCCACCTGACTGAGGCTTAAAAATAACCCAGCAGCTGAGGGGACAGAGCAGGGTGGCCCAGGCCAGCCAAGCCCCCTAGCAGTCTCTCTCTGGCATGGGACACCCCTCAGTCAGGAGCACAAGGACCCTCACTGTCCCCCATCCATGGAGCCATGCAACCCCAGCCAGCCCTCTGATAACAGGAGGTGCAGGGTGCTACAGTGGGACGCAGGAGTGGGCAGGGTCTGTCACCTAGGGAAAGTGGTAGAGGGGGCCCTCAAGCCATGCAGGGCATTGCCCTGGGAAGCATCTTGTTGCCTGGGTCTGCAGTGAAGGTCAGGCCCCAGGGCAGACAAATGTGGCTCCACCGGACTGGGGTGAGGGTCCTGGGGAAGCCTCTCCGCCTAGCAGGGGGATGGCACCTGACAGTTCCCTGCGCTTCTGCCTCCCTGCTGCGACCCCCAGCGGTAACCCGCTTCTGGCATTCTCCCTCTAGATCGCAGCCTGCAGCTCAGCGCGTGGGAGAGCAGCATCGTGGACCGTCTGATGACACCCACCCTCTCCTTCCTGGCACGGAGTCGCAGTGCGGTCACACTGCCCCGCAACGGCCGGGATCAGGGTAGGGGCAGCGGCCCTGGGAGAGCCCCCACGAGGGGCGGGACAGGGGCCAGATTCGCTCGTGGGCCGCGCCCCGACCGCACTCATCCCTCTGCAGCCGTGCCCGTGTGCCCGCGCTCGGCCTCCGCCAGCCCCCTCACGCCGCCGAGCAGCGCCCCCCGAAGCGTGCACCGCTGCGCCCCAGCTGGGGAGCGCGGGGAGCGCCGCAAGCCCAGCGCCGGGGGCAGCCCGGCCCAGGTCCGCCGCCGGCCTGAAGCCTCGCCGGTGAGTGGACGGCACGCAGGGGTGGGGCAGGGAGCCGGCCGGGCCGGGGGAGCGCGGCGCCGTCAACTTCTGCTCCCCGCTCTCCTTCCCCCTCCTTATCAGGTGCAGAAAAAGGAGAAGAAGGACAAGGAGCGGGAAAATGAGAAGGAGAAGAGTGCCCTGGCCCGGGAGCGCAGCCTCAAGAAGCGCCAGTCACTGCCTGCGTCTCCGCGCCCGCGCCTCTCTGCCGGCAACGCTGAGCTCAGGTGGGCGCGCACAGTGCTGCCTGCACATCACCAGGCCATCCATCCATCCATCCATCCATCCATCCATTCACAAATATTTGTTGGGCACCCACTCCTAAAGTGAAAATGAAAGCTCTTTGAGGGCAGATTTATTCTGTTTTGTACGAGTGTTTGGATGACTGAAGTACAGTAGCACCTAGAACAGTGCCTGGCATTTGGTAAGCAGTCAACAAATACCTGCTGAATGAATGAACTGGACCCGCCAGGTACTGTTCTGAGGGCTGAAGACACGTTGATGAGCCAAACCAGGGCTGGTTCTTGCTCTTTTCTATCTTCCTGGCTATTGGTGAGACAGACAGCAATCAAAGACTCACAAATGAGGATGTGATCACGAACTGGGATATGCTCTAAAAGGAAATAATCTGGTCCTGTGAGAGCATATAAGGTGGGCAGGGCTGAGCCAGCCCTGTGGGGAGAGGGGCATACTTCCCTGAGGAAATGACATGCTCAGAGGGTGTGTAAGTGTGTGGCTGCTGTGCTCAGGGCCTAACTTTTCCTTTTCTCTCAGTCCCAAAGGCAAGGCTCGGCCATCCTCTCCCTCCACATCCTGGCACAGGCCTGCCTCCCCCTGCCCCAGCCCAGGGCCAGGCCACGCTCTGCCCCCCAAACCACCGTCCCCTCGGGGCACCACTGCATCACCCAAGGGGCGGGTTCGGAGGAAGGACGAGGCAAAGGAGAGCCTCAGTTCGGCGGGCCCTGTGGACAAGAACCAGAACAAGGGCAAGACCGGTGACGAGAAGGAGCCAGCAGCCCCTGCCTCACCAGCTCCCTCACCTGTGCCCTCCCCCACCCCAGCCCAGCCCCAGAAGGAGCAGCCCACAGCCGACATCCCTGCAGGTGGGTTGCCAGGGGAGCCAACTTTGTCTGTGAGGCCGAGGTGGTCAGAGATATGGGCCCAGGGGTGCCTGGGGACTGGGTGTTGGCAGACAGGCAGAGGAGGCTCTTGCCCTCAGCAGGCCTAGGCCCAGAACACAGGCCAGAGAGGAGAACCACACCACTCTGAGTTGACGGCAGAAGTTGGGTGGGTGGGTCTCCCTGAGGTCCAGGAAGCAGGGGCATGCAGTGGTGATGGAGGTGCCTGAGCTGGTATGTGCTGACTCCTGGTCCTGGATCCCACTCCAGATGCTGCTGTCCCGACCTCGCCCCCAGCCCCTGCTCCACCAGCGACCCCTAGCAAACCCATGGCGGGCACCACAGACCGAGAAGAGGCCACTCGACTCCTGGCTGAGAAGCGGCGCCAAGCACGGGAGCAGCGGGAGCGCGAGGAACAGGAGCGGCGGCTGCAAGCAGAAAGGGACAAGTGAGGCAACCCATGGGGACTGAAGGGGCCCTTATGGAGGCTGTGAAAGAAGCGCAGGACGGAACCCGAGTTTCCTCTGTCCCCCAGGCGCATGCGAGAAGAGCAGCTGGCGCGGGAGGCCGAGGCTCGGGCCGAGAGGGAGGCGGAGGCCCGGAGGCGGGAGGAGCAGGAGGCCCGAGAGAAGGCGCAAGCAGAGCAGGAGGAGCAGGAACGGCTGCAGAAGCAGGTGCCCCCGCGGGCCGGCCGGCTGGCGGGCGGGCGGTGCGGGGCTGGGTGTGGGCGCCTCCTGGTGGCGGGCTGGGGGGCTGGCCCGGAGGGAAGGCTGGAGTCCAGCTGCTTAAAGCTCGCGGGAACCTTGGGCAGAAAGAAGAGGCTGAAGCTCGGTCCCGGGAAGAAGCGGAGCGGCAGCGTCTGGAGCGGGAAAAGCACTTCCAGCGGGAGGAGCAGGAGCGGCAAGAGCGCAAAAAGGTCTGCAGAGCCGTGCTGTGTGCTTATGTGGGCGGGGCCATGCTCTGTGCTGGGTTCTGGCTTCAGTTACTGGGATAGTGGAGGCTGGGGGAGTGGGCCCTGCCTTGGGCTCGTAAAGGGTAGACCAAGAAGCAGGTGGGGTGAGTTCTGGTTCCTTGCCTGGAAAGGACTGGTATGAGCTGGAAGGGCCCTGACAGGACGAGGGGCTGGCTGGTGGGAGGTTTAGGAATAGGGCAGCACTTGGGTCTAACTGATGTGGGGCGTCCCAACAGCGTCTGGAGGAGATCATGAAGAGGACTCGGAAGTCAGAAGCTGCTGAAACCAAGGTCAGGATTCCCCAAAGGCAGTGCTGGCAGCGGCGGAGGAGGGCGGTGGGTTTAGGAAAAGAGGTTGGGGGTGGGGCGCCCTCAGGGTCTGGGCCGGGAAAGCGAATTCAGCACCTCAGTCCCTTGGGGCCAGATATCCCTTGAGTCTGACTGCTCTTCCAATTCAAAGCAGAAGCTGGACAGAAAGGAGGCAAAAGCCAACAATTTCAGCCCAGGTAAATGCCCTGTTCCTCTCATCTCTGTCCCCTCGGCCACCCATCCTCAAACTTCCTGCTCTCCCCAGCCCCTAACTGATGGGCATTCCTTCCCTGTGATAGACCCTGTGAAAGCCGGGGAGGCTCGGCCCTCAGGGCTGCAGAAGGAGGCAGTGCAGAAAGAGGAGCTGGCCCCCCAGGAGCCTCAGTGGAGGTATCTGCTATGATCTGGATCCTGGGGGCCCTGGGCAGGGAGGCAGGATGACACTGGGGCTGTGGGGTGCCCGAGTGGTCCTGGGGTGGGAGGTGCCTGAGTGTTGGCCCTGCATCCACAGCCTGCCAAGCAAAGAGTCACCAGGATCCCTGGTGAACGGCCTGCAGCCTCTCCCTGCACACCAGGAGAATGGCTTCTCCCCTAAGGGGCCCTCTGGGGACAAGAGCCTGGGCCGAACGCCAGAGGCACTCCTGCCCTTCGCTGAGGCAGAAGCTTTCCTCAAGAAAGCTGTGGTACAGCCCCCACAGGTCACAGGTAGGGATCCCTGACTTTTCTCCCGGCAGCCTTCCTCAGACTCCCCAGCCCTGCCCTTTCTTCCAGCTCTGCCCCAGGCCCTCTCGCGCTCCTCCCTGAGGACCCCCAGACATCTGGGCTAGGAGGCCTGGTTTGCCTTGACTGTTTCCCCTCCTGCTTTTCCCTCAGAAGTCCTTTAAGGGGTCGCCTTGGATCCAGGCATAGCTATGAGGGCTCCTCTGCATCATCTACCAGGACGTCTGGAAGAGAAAGAGACAGAACAAAGCCGGAAGTGGCCTGGGCCCCTTGGGGTGGGTCCTCTGTTATTTTTAATCTGCACCTTATAGACTGATGTCTCTTTGGCTGGAGCCAGGCCCTGCCCCTCAGTGCATTCGTGTGCTCGCACGTGCGGACACCCCCCTCCCATACACACACATACACTCACAGCCTCTCTGGCCACCTCCCTTGGGGAAGGGCCGCCTGTAGTATTTGCCTTGGTTTGGTGGGGTACAGTGGATGTGAATACTGTAAATAGCTTGTGCTCAGACTCCTCTGCGTGGAGGGGGCGGGTGCAGGAGGCAGACCCTCCCAAGACTCCCTGGGGTGATCTTCCTCTCTCTATTTAACTGTAACTGAGGGGGAACCCAGGGCTGGGGCTGGGGGGGGCACCTTGGGCCACAGAATACTGGTTGCTTTAGGGGTACCCATGCCCCCTGCCCTCGCCTGGAATCAGTGTTATTGCATCTGATCAAACTTCTCCAGAAATAAAGTGAGAATAATTCTGCCAGTCCTGTCTATCCTTGGGGCTGGCGGTGGGTGGGAGCAGGTGCCTCCTGCATTCTCAGAACTTTAGGAGCCAGGGCCTGGCGATATCCACCCCTAGGTACCAGTCCTAGACCTCCTGCCTGTAGTCTCCATCTTGTCACGAATTCATCCACTTAACACATATGGTTCCAGGCAGTGGACTACATGCTAGGGATCCAGTACAGGAAAAGACGTAGCCTCTGTTCTCATGGAGTTTACAGATTAGCAGGTGAGTGTCACGGACACTGAGTTGCCTATGCAACATCCATTCCCATTGCCCGAACACAAATGATTTCGTTCAGGTGGCCATCTTCCTCCTGGATCCTCCCACCCCCCATCTCTGTGCTTCGTTAGAGATAGATCCCAGGCCCAGGCGTGAATCATGATTGTAATGAGCTGAAAATGGTGGTCCCAAACCCCTCATGAGTGACTGGTTTAGGTACGGGCATGTGACACAATTGTGGCTGGCAGATATAAAGAAAAGTCTCTTGGGCTTCTAGGAGAAAAAAAATGAGGACCTCCCAGTGTCCCCCACCTCCTCGTGTTCACACCCTGTGTAATCCCTTCCCATGTTGTGCCAGGGCTGGGTGACCAACTGAATACAGCAGAAGTGATGGCGTGTCATACGAGAGGTTAGGTCATATAAGACAGCGCAGCTTCTGTCGTGGTCGCCCCTTGCTCTTGGACCCACTCTGGAGGGAGTGGCTGCTACAGTGCAAACAGCCTGAGAGGTCCGCATGCCAGGGGACCAAAGCCCCCCTGCCAACGGCCACATGCCAACAGCTTCTCCAGCCTCAGTCAAGCCTTCAGATGACTTCAGCCCTGGCCAACAGCTTGACAATAACCTCGTGAGAGACCCTCTGCCAGAACCAACAAGCTAAGCCATTCCTGGGTTTCTAACCCGTAGAAACTGTGAGATAATAAATATCATTTTAGACTGCTCTGTTTTGTGAGGATTCATTACACGGTAATCGTTAACTAAGACACATAACAAGGGGAAAACTCAGTATGATATGAAGTCCGACTGTGATGCCTGGAGTTGCCGCATCCATCCTGCTGACCAACCTGAGGACAAAGCCAACATCAAGGGTGGCAGAGCAGGGAGAGGGGGAGAACCTAGGTCCTTGAGAAGACCACTGAGTTAACCAACCCCAAATCCATTCCTACCACTGGACAACTTATTGTTTATGCCAACACAATCAGATTTTCTGTTTGATGTAATCAAAAGCTGCTAACTCTTCTAGGGACACAGACAATAAATGTAAAACGCATTTCTATTTCAACGAAGGAAATGAACTGATGAAAGGCTGAGTGATACCAGGGAAACTTACTCCGATAAGGTGTCTTCTAAAGGAGCAGCATTTAGACTTGACCTGAAGGTTGAGGAGGAGCCAGCCATGTGAAAAAGAACAGGGAGAAGAGTTGCAGGTGGAGGGATCAGGATGCTGACAGCCCTAGGGGACTAGGGGCACAGGATCAGGGTTGCTGGGCGGTGTGAGCGATGGGGAGGGCTGGGGGCGCCACATCTCGGGTACTGGGGATCAGGAACCGCAAGGACGCCAGGACAGGACTAACAGCTTCTAGGCCCTCTCCTGGGAGAGAGATCCTTTGCATACCCTTCCAAGCCCCCAGCCGAAGCCCCAGCTCATATTCACACCTGGGCAGAGGCACCAACATTTTCCAAGCAGCAGTACCCTCTGAATACTTTTTTTTTTTTTAATGAGGAAAGCAGTATTTACTTATTTTATTTTTTTAATGTTTATTTTTGTGAGAGAGAGACAGAGCATAAGCAGGGGACGGGCAGAGAGGGAGGCACACACAGAATCCGAAGCAGGCTCCAGGCGCTGAGCTGTCAGCACAGAGCGTGATGTGGGGCTTGAGCCCACAAACCGTGAGATCATGACCTGAGCCAAACACTTAACCAACTGAGCCACCCAGGTGCACTCCCCCTGCCCGCCCCCCCCCCCCAGAATACTCTTGCAGAAGAATCATTTATTCACTCCTTTATTCAGTATATTGTGGAGCACCAGCTAAGCACCAGAGGGATATGATAGTAAGCAAAAACCAGACATGGAAACTCCTGGTGGGGAAGGTGGGTATTAACCAAATACACAAATCTAAAAATAGGAAATGCAGTCAGTGCTAGGAAGGTAGAATAGAGGGAGCAACTACAGCCTGTAACAGAGGAACCCTTAGGTTGAAGGTTGGATAAGATATCCCTGAATAAACGGTGTTTAATCTGAGATCTGGTAGGTGAGTAGGCGTTGACTGGGCAAAGTCAACAGCGTGGAGAAAGGAAAGAAGAGAGAAGCACTTCCCAGACAAATGGAAAAGCATGTGCAAAGGCCCTGCATGGAAAGGAGAAGTATCTGGAGTATGGTAAGCAGATCTGAAGGAGTCTGTTTTTACTCACCACTAAGTCCTCAGGCCTGGGACAATAGGCACTCAATCAATATTTGCTGAATTAAGAAAGGTCTGTTGAGAAGGTGGTGTCTGGGATGAGGTGAGCCAGACCATGCAAGTCCTTGTAAGGCTGTGTTCAGGAGTTTGGATTTTATCTCGAGAGCCATGGGAGGCTGTAAAATGGGGTGGGAAGGGTGACATGGTCAGCCTGGCATTTTTATTAGACCACTCTGGCTCTTGGTTGGGAAACCGGTAGAGGCTTGATTGTAAACTGGGAAACCGCTGAAGAAATGATTGCTGAGGTCCAGAGAGGAGACAATAGAGGCTTAGGCTCAGGAAATAGAGATCGGGAGAAATATGCCACACTAATTTGCTTACTTATTCAAGAAACATTGAGCACCTGGTATGTGCCCAGGCATATAGGTGCTGGAGACTTCCAGTGAGTGAAAATTGACACGGTCTTTATCTTCATGAAATTTAGAGTCTAATGGAAAAAAACAGACCTTAATTACATAATATTGCAAACAAATCAACAATTACAGCTATGACAAATATGTGAAGGAGAAGTATGTGGTGCTAGGAGAGTCAACAGTAGGGCATCTGACCTGGCCAGGGAGGTCAAGGAGAGTGTCCCTGAGAAAGCAATGCTGGAGTGGAGCCTCTATCTGAAGGAGTAGGAGTTAACAAGGCAGAAAGGTGGGTTTCCAGGCAGAAGCAGAAACAGCATGTGCAAAGGCCCTGTGACGAGCACGGCCCTTGTAGTTGGAACAAAGAGAGTGAGAGGGAGGGTAGTGCCAGAGAGGTAGGAAGGACCAGGCCAAGCAGGACCCTGTGTGCCATGCTAAGAATTTGGTCTTTATTGCAAAAGCACTAGAAGAAGCGATGGAAAGATTTCAGCAGGTGGGTGGCCTGATCAGATTGACAATCTGGAAAGATTACCAGGGCTACCACCTGGAGAAGGGATGGAGCGGAGAGGGGGAGTAGAGAGACAGTAGTGAGTCCAGACAAGAACATAAACTCCGATAAGAAATGACCAGCAATTAGCCAGTGAGTGGTGGGAACCCAGACACAAGAGGAGAAAAACCGGGTTGGCCATGGGGAAGGTGAAAGAAAGTGTCAAGGATGATTCTAAGCTTTCCAGGTCAAACAACCAGATGGATACTGGTCTACTAATCGAGAGAGGGAACTCGGGAAGAGAGCCAGGTGTAGGGGGATAGATCATGAGTTTGACCTGGAAGTCGGTGCATAACCATTTCTTGTACAGGTCTGGCGCTCAAGGGGATGGGTCTGATCCCACAGGCTGTGGGGGAGGAGCGAGGAGAGAGGTAGGGAAGTGTGGAGGGGAAGTTCCAGAGACGAAGCAGTGTTCAGAAGCCTGGGGATTGGAGCCTCTGACACCTCAGGGCTCTTCCGGGCAAGTCCTGGGGCAGGGCGGCCTTTAGAAGAACGGGCTCAGGCTGCAGGGAGGCTGGCCCCCTGGTCTATTTCCTGGTTTCCCGTCGGAGACTTAGGAATGTCCGGTCTGCTCCAGGCCCTGAGCGAGCCTGAGAATAGAGGGGGAGGCAGTGGCCCTCCGCTCAGGAGACCCCTCCCTTTCTCCAACTGGGCCAGACAAGGCAAAGCCAGAAGGAGGCAACGAATGCCCTTCCCACCGCGTCCTTCCATCCCAGCCGCCAACGCTCCTGAACCCCTGCTCCCTTACAAAACTGCCCCCAACACACTACCCTTTCTTTACCGGGACTCCCCAGTTCCACAGCATCGGTCCGGGTGGGCCACCAAAGGAGCAGTCCCTGCACCCCAACGCCCCGGCTTCCCAAGGAACGGGCATCTGGCGCCCCCTCCCGGTGAAACGGGCACATTGGCAAACTGGGTGACGTCGGAGCTGCCCCGACTGGACGCAGGGCTGTGGTAGGTTCCTGGCTGAGAGGTCAGTAAGTGTATGTCCAGAGCTGGCCACTGAGTCACTCTGTAGCCGTGAGCAATTTCTCCAGGCTCTGTGAGCTTCCATTTCTCACCTGCTAATTAGGGTTAGTGATGTGAGGAATAGAATAAAAGAATTTTGTTAGTTGCAAGGCCCCCTCCACACCTTGAGGGACCTTGACACCCTGGGGCAGCTCCACACCACCTCCTGGGTACTACCAGCCCCTTCCTGAAAGCACTTAACTTGGAGACAGACATGTTAGACATATCCTGATGTGGCCAGAACCTAGAGCACTCACTGATTCAGAGGGTCCAGTTCTTATTTCCAGGGTGCTCAGCCTAGAATTGGGGACATGTAATACAATGTAAGAGGTCACTGACAGAACCGGCACAGGGTCCTGTGGGAATAGAACGGAGAAATACTTAATCCAGATTCAAAGGGGGAGAGAATGTCAGGGGGAGTTTCCTGGGAGGGTCCTTTAAATTAAGGACTGAAAAACTAAATGCCTCCAAAGGGCAGCCCCCGGGCATTCAGCTCAGGTCCACAGTTGCCAGGTGGAATTGGACCCCGGTGTTGCTGGGGGTGGCCTACCAAGTGTAGGATGATGGTAGGGGTCTTCCCTACCCAGGTGTGATCAATAAAGATGCATTGTCTGTAGGGAATTTCAGAGCCAGAATAAAAATGGCTAAAAATGGGTCAGCTTTTTATTTTTACCATCCATCAGCAATATTAAACAATGTCAGTTAGGGGCACCTGAGTGGCTCAGTCAGTTAAGCGTCTGACTTTGGCTCAGGTCATGATCTCACGGTTGGTTCCTGAGTTCGAGCCCTGCTGCACTGACAATGACAGCCTGCATGGGATTCTGTCTCTCCCCGCCCCTCCCCTGCTTACATACTTTCTCTTTCTGTCAATAAATAAACTTAAAAAAAAGAATAATATTGGGGCGCCTGGGTGACTCAGTCAGTTAAGTATCTGACTTCTGCTCAGGTCATGATCTTGTGGTCCCTGGGTTGGAGCCTTGCCTCGGGCTCTGTGCTGACAGCTCAGACCATGGAGCCTGCTTCGGATCCTGTTTCTCCCTCTCTGCCCCTCTCCCACTCATGCGCACGCTGTCTTCCTCTCTCTCCCTCTCTCAAAATTAAATAAACATTAAAACAATTTTAAACAATGTCAGTTAAAAAAATGCTTCTCCCTAAAAAAAAAAAAAAAGCTTCTCCCCGAAAAAAAGTTTATTGGTTTAAGTTCTAAATAGTTACTACAGATACTGTTGAGTTTATTAATATATATGCTTGTTTCAGATTAGCACAATGTATTACTTACCTTTGAATAAACATTGTGTTCTACCTGGAAGTTAATTAGGAGAAATCTCACTTAAATTGTCACCTCTTGACACACACAGATTTCAGATAATGCACATTTATTGTGATATCGCTCAAGCTTGCTTTGGGCTCAATAGGTGTCTTCAACTCTGTGACACTACATATTTCTGAGTTGAAACAGTAGTTTCAGAAAGAACAATGACATAATCATTGTAAAGGCAAAGAAACAGACTTGAGTTACTTAAATTCTGTCATTTTATGTGAACACTTGCGCTAATAACGTGTGTGTGTGTGTGTGTGTGTGTATGCTTTTTGAAAATATTTTCTTAAATTTTCTTTTAAAGTTTATGTATTTATTTGGTGGGGAGGGGAAGAAAGAGAGAATCTCAAGCAGGCCCCATGCTCAGCTTGGAACCCAATGCAGGGCTTGATCCCACGATCACGAAATCATGACCTGAACCAAAATCAAGAATTGCAGGCTTAACTGACTAGCCACCTATGTGCCCCTAAAGATTTTATTTTAAAGTGATCTCTACACCTGACATGGGGCTCAAATTCACAACCCTGAGATCAAGAGTCACACACTCTACCGAGTGACCCAGCCAGTCACCCTTAAACTTGTATATGTAACATTAAAACTCAACAATAAACAGAATTTTGTGTTTAAAATTAAAACAGTGGGAACTGTAAGGTATCATATTTTTACTTGGAAAGTGCAAATTTACTCAAACATGAAATCTCTTGCCACACTTAATATTATAAAAGTTAAAGTTATCCTTTTTGTTAATATTTTTTCAATTTTTTTTATTGTGGCAAAGTATACATAACAACATTTACTTTTTTTTTTTTTTTAAGTAGGCTTCATGCCCAATACAGAGCCCAACACAGGGCTTGAACTCACAGCCCTGAGATCAAGACCTGAGCTGAAATCAAGAGCTGGAAGCTTAATCAACTGAATCACCCAGGCGCCCCTAAAATTTACCATTTTTTAAGTGTATAGTTCTATGGCATTGAGTACATTCACTGTGCAACTATCACTAACATTCATCTCTAGAACTGTTCATCTTCCCAAACTGACGTTTTGTACCCATTAACAGGATGATAGTTAACTCCCCATTCCTTCTCCACCCAGTTCCCGGCAACCACCATTCTATTTTCTGCCTCTATGAATTTGAATACTCTAGGTACCTCATCTAAGTGGAATCATGTACTTCTCCTTTTGTGACTGGCTTATTTCACTTACCATGATGTTTTCAAGGTTCACCCATGTTGTAACATGTGTCAGAATTCCATTCCTTCTTAGGGCTGAATCATGTTCCATTGCATGCTACATTTTGTCATCCATTTATCTGTTGATGGACATTTGGATTGTTTCCACCTTAGGCTACTGTGAATAAGGCCACTATGAACATGGGTGTACAAATAGCTGTTCAAGTCCCTGCTTTCAGTTGTTTCGGGCATGTACCCAGGCGTGGAATTGCTGGATCATATGGCCATTCTATGTTTAATTTTTACAAGGAACGGCCATACTGTTTGCCATAGCACCTGTACGACTTTATATTCCCACCAGCAATATGCAAGGGTTCCAATTTCTGCACTTCCTCACCAACACTTTTCTGTTTTGTTTGTTTAATGACATCATCCTAATGGGTGTGAGGTTGTATCTCATTGTACTTTCAATTTGCATTAGTGAGAATCAACATCTTTTCATGTGCTTATTGGCCATTTGTATATCTTCTTTGGAGAAATGTCTATTCAAGTTCTTTGCCCATTTATTTTTGTTGTTGTTGTTGTTTATTTATTTATTGGGGGGCAGAGAGAGAAGGAGGGAGAGACTCTCAAGCAAGCAGAGCCTGACGCAGGGCTCAATCCCACAAACCATGAGATCATGACCTGAGCTGAAACCAAGAGTCCGCCACTTAATAGACTGAGTCACCCAGGCATGCCTCTTTGCCCATTTATTAATTGGGGTTTTTGTTGTTGTTGAGTTATAGGAGTTCTTCATAGGGTGTGGATATTACCCACTGATCAGATATGTGATTTACAATTATTTTCTCCCATTCTTTGGTTTGTCTTTTCAGTCTGCTGATTTTGATGGAGTCTAATTTATCAATTTTTTCTTTTGTTGATTGTGTTTTGGTGTCATATTCAAAGAAATAATTGTCAAATCCAATGTCATAAAATCTTTCCCCTGCATTTTCTTCTAAGGGTTTATAGTGTTAATACATACGTTCAGGCCTTTGACTCATTTCGAGTTGAATTTTGTATGGCGATTCATTTTTAAAAATGAAAACACTAAGCATTTCAAAGAAAATTTAAGAGCAGGACTCAGCCCCTGGGCTTTAGAGGCTCATATTCCTCAGGGTTGATTAACTGCCCTTCTCACTCCCTATCCTGAAGTTGATCTGACCCACTTCTGGGACTCAAGCAACTGTCTAGGTGAGAGGCTGTATGGTGTGGTGAAAATCATGGATGCTGACTGGATTGCTGGGGTTTGAACCTCCCTCTGTTATTTAGTAGTTGTGCGACCTTGGTTATAGTACCTAACTCTTCTCCCCTCATCTGTACAATGACAAGAGTGAAGACACGTATCTCACGAGGTTGTTGGGAGGAATCAATAAGTTAGTGCGTGTAAAGAACTTAGAAAAGTGTCTGACACTTGCTAAGTACTCAATGAAGTCTCAATGAAGATAGAATTTTTATTGTTATCTTTATGCCGATGGCTCCCAAACACCAACCTCCGGTCCAGACTTCTTTCCCGAGGTTGACAGCCTGTATATCTGTCTGCTGGCCATCCTGGCTTGGGCGTTTTGCAAGGACCACCAATTCAACAAGTCCAAAAGTGAACTCAGAAACCCTATCCTAGAGAACATCCCCAGGATCCAACAGTCTGCAAAAACAGAAGATACCTCAGTAGTCACTCCTCACACCGCCTCACCTCTAAATATGTCTGACTCTGCCACCAGTGCCCTCACGCTAGCCCAGGCCATCCTGGAGAGGATAGCAAGGCTTCTCCTCCAGTCTAGTCTGCCCAGCAGCCATAAATCCACCCCCACACTTCCGTGCTTCAAGCCCTCCCAGGCCTCCTTGCCCTCAGGATAAGATGCACAGCTGTGTAGAGTGGCATCCTTGGGGCTTGTCACCCTGGGGCCCTCACATTCTTTCTCTCTTCTCTGTGTTCCCATTACCTCGCTTTTGTGATTCTTCTTGGCCTTTGCATGAACTGTTTCTTTGGCCTGGGATACTCTCCCCTGCCCACTCCCAGTCTCCCCCCATCAAGGTTGGCTGATGATTGTCCAACTCTCTTTTTTTCATTTTTCATTTTATTTATTTGAGAGAGAGAGAGAGAGAGAGAGAGAGAGAGAGAGAGAGAGAGAATCCTGAGTAGGCTCCATGCTCAGTGTAGAGTGCGATGTGGGGGCTGGATCCGACAACCCTGGGATCATGACCTGATCCGAAATCAAGAGTCAGAGGCTTAACCCACTGAGCCACCCAGGTGCCCCTGTTGAACTCTCAAATACCACTTTTTTGAGGCTCCTGGGTGGCTCAGTCAGTTAAGCAACTGACTCTTGATTTTGGCTTAGGTCATGATCTCGCAGTTCATGAGTACAAGCCCCATGTCCAACTCTGCACTGTCAGTGCTTGGGATTCTCTCTCTCCTTCTCTCTCTGCCCCTCCCTGTTCTTGCTGGTGTGCTTGATCTTTCTCTCTTTCAAAATAAATAAATTAATTAAAAAAAAAAAGATACCACTTTTCCCAGGAGGCCTCCTTTGACCCCAGAGCTCTGTACCTACCCAAGCACAACAAATGCTTTATTGTAACTATTTGTCTATTTTTTAATGTTTATTTTATTTTATTTTTTAATGTTTATTTATTTATTTTTTTAATTTTTTTTTCAACGTTTATTTATTTTTGAGACAGAGAGAGACAGAGTATGAGCGGGGGAGGGGCAGAGAGAGAGGGAGACACAGAATCAGAAACAGGCTCCAGGCTCTGAGCCATCAGCCCAGAGCCCGACGTGGGGCTCGAACTCACGGACCACGAGATCGTGACCTGGCTGAAGTCGGACGCTTAACCGACTGCGCCACCCAGGCGCCCCAATGTTTATTTATTCTTGAGAGAGAGAGAGAGAGAGAGAGAGAGAGAGAGAGAGAGGGAGGGAGGGAGAGATGAAGCGTGAGCAGGGGAGGGGAAGAGAGAGAGGGAGACACAGAACCCGAAGCCGGTTCCAGGCTGTGAGCTGTCAGCACAGAGTCCAACATGGGGCTTGAGCTCACAGACTGCGAGATCATGACCTGAGCCGAAGTTGGACGCTTAACCGACTGAGCCACCCAGGTGCCCCAATGTTTATTTTTGAGAGAGAGAGAGAGAGAGAGAGAGAGAGAGAGCAGTGGAGGGGCAGAGAGAGAGGGAGACAGAGGATCTGAAGCAGGCTCTGTGCTGACAACAGAGAGCTTGACACGGGGCTCGAACTCACAAACTGTGAGATCATGACCTGAGCCAAAGTCAGACATTTAACCGACTGAGCCACCCAGGTGCCCCTATTTTTTTTTTTTTAAGATTTTATTTTTAAGTAATCTCTACACCCAATAGGGGCTTGAACTCACAACCCCGAGGTCAAATATCACATGCTTCACCAACTGAGCCAGCCAGGCACCCCAACTGTTTGTCTATTAAATGCTCCTCTGCCAGAACCTGAGTCACAAGAGCAGGAACATTTCAGTTCTGTCCTTCCTAGGCCCCGGTGCCTGGCACACACTAGATGCTGTCTGTGTACAATAAATGTCTGACAGAGAGAAACATGAGCCAGAGCGTGCAGGCCAGAACAGTTGGGGGAGTGAGAGAGGGAGACTAATAGGCAGGTCGTGTTTCACACTGGTGCAGCGTGAGACAGGAAAGAATGTTGCCAAGTGTCCCAGAAGCTGGACAGGAATCAGGCACTGAGTGCCTTGTATTCTGATTAGCTGGGACGTTTCTTCTTTCTCCTATTGCATGGAAAACTCACAGAAGGGTTTTAAGTTGGGAGGTAACATAATTGGAGGTGAAAATACCAGCCAACCACAGGATGGAGGCAGGTGGACAAGACTGGAGGCAGGAAGTTATGAGGCTGTGGCCATAAGATGTATCTGGAGGGAAACTGAGGAAGGGAACTGGATGGCCAAGGGGCACGGGCGGAAGAGACATTTCACTGCATGTTCTTTGTACCTGTGGAAAATTTGAAGCATGTGAGTGTACTTCTTGGTCAAAAAATCATTTTAATTTTTTTTTTTATGTTAGAGAGAGGGAGAGAGTGAGTAGGGTAGAGGGGCAGAGCAAGACAGAGAGAGAGAGAGAGAGAGAGAGGATCCCAAGCAGGCTCCACACTCTGTGCGGAGTCCAATGCAGGGCTCGATCCCATGACCCTGGGATCATGACCTGAGCTGAAATCAAGAGTCGGATGCTCAACCGACTGAGCCACCCAGGTGCCCATCAGAAAGTCATTTTAAAGACTGAACATCTACTCAAGACATGATGTCTGTAACATTTGACTTTTTTGTATTATAAACCAATGTTGACCCCTTAAAGTAGATGAGATGATATATAAAAGTAAAAATAATAAAAAATAGGATCCCCTATAGTTTCTTCTACCTGAAAGTGAGTAGTGATAGAAACCCTCCCTGTGTCCCCACCTAAAGCTGCTGAAAGATAATCTGGATGAGGGCCACGGGAGAGGCCTAGCCCTTGGTGGGATTGCTGGAGTGAACAAATCAAAATACAGGACCCCTGTTAAAGTAGAATTTCAGACAAACAATGGGTAATTGTTCAGTATAAGTATATTCTAAATATGACATGGGACATACATTTAAAAAGTCTTTATTGTTCCCTGAAATTTAAATTTTCCTGGATTTTATCTGGCAACCCTATACCCTGGCCTTTCTTCTCTCTCAGCCCATACTACTGGTCCTTCTGCCAATTTTTGTTTTAAATCCTCATCTGAATGATTTTTACTTAAAAGCCATTCAAATTTGTTTTACTTATTTATTTAAAAAATTTTTAAACCTTTATTTATTTTTGAGAGAAAGAGACATAGAGAGAAAGAGACGGAGAACGAGCAGATGAGGGGCAGAGAGAGGGAGACAGAATCTGAAGCAGGCTCCAGGCTCTGAGCTGTCAGCACAGAGCCTGATGTGGGGCTCGAACCCACGAACTGTGAGATCATGACCCACGAACTGTGAGATCATGACCTGAGCCAAAGTCAGATGCTTAATCGACTGAGCCACTTAGGTGCCCCTCAAATCTGTTTTAAAAATTGCCACCAGACTTTTCTGCAGGGTCTCTGGCCTCACACAATGCTGCCCCTGGCTCCACTGGCCCAGCACACAGCAGACCCCAGCATACCTGGTGTCTGCCGAGTGAGGTGAGTGGAGAAAGCAGGTCAGGCAGTTCTGGCCAGGCCCTGAGGACTGGTCCTGGTGATGGGCACTGGTAATTGAGCCTGGATACTGGGCGCTGGGTTTCAAGCACAGGGTATCATGTCCTGGCTCTGAGTGCTGGACTCTGGGTCTTGGAAACCAGGACCAGGGAGAAGGCCAGGAGTTCTTGGTCACTGGGCAAAGGGAACTTCAGCTCAGCAGCAGTTGTGAGCCTGGTGTCCCTTACTGTCTAGGGTGGGGCTGGGGATGAGGAGCTGCCCAGCCCCCAGCTGTTTTGTAACAGCTGCTGGACCAGGCTAGACGGGAAATTTAAGGAGCTGGGGGTGGGGTAGGGAAAAAGGGATCAGTGGACAGGGCAAGGCCACTCGGGCAGACTGACTTAGGTCCCAGGCCCGAGGGTGAGAGCAGGCTGGAGCTCCAGATCTCTCAGAGACACAGAGGGGCCCCAGGAGCAAAAACAGGATGGGCGGTAGGGAGAGTGGGAACTTTTAGGCTCCCCTGTCTGTCCACCCTCCCTCTCTGCCAGCCTCCTGGCTCAGCTCCCAGGCCAAGGCAGCTGGAGTGATTAGTGTGGGCCGAGGGAGTAGGAATGCCAGAGGCTTGTCTCATGTCTCAGAACACGGGGATCCAGCAGAGCAGATGGCACAACTGAGATGAGAAAGAGTGGCCATGAGATAAGAAGAGATAAACAGGGCGGACACCAGAGACAGACCAGAGAAGCAGGGCGAGACACAGAGTGAGAGACTCAACTCTACATAGAGAAATTGGTGGTGGAGGGACGCATCGACAGACCTTCTCTCTGTCTCTTCCTAAGCCCTGCCAGGTCTGAGTGCCTCCCCTCTGTGTCCTCTATCCCTAGGTTTCTCAACCTCAGTCCTATTGATGTTTGGGGCAGGACAGTTCTCTGATAGTCGGTGGGAGGAGGCTGTCGTGTGTATTGTAGGATAGTTAGCTGCTGCTAAGTCCCTCAGCCCGCCAGATGCTAGTACACCCTTCCCCCCAGGTTGTGACCACCAAAAATGTCTCCAGATCTTGCCAAATGTTCCCTGGGGAAGGGATGAATCACTATATTGTACACCTGAAACTAATATTACACTGTATGTTAACTAACTGGAATTTGAATCACACCTTAAAACAAAAAACAACAAAACAAATGTTCCCTGGGGAGGAAATGCCCCTGGCTAACAATCTTCCCTGTTCCCAACTAGATAACCATGTGCTGGAGAAGAACCAACTCCTGGTTTCTGGCTGGTTCTCCCATCAGCCCTTGTGCTCCCCCCTTCCCCCCCAGCATGGCTTCAACTGCCTGCCTCGGAAGCCAGAGAAACTGAGACCAAAGCAGCAATGAATTTGGGGCGGCTGGGTGGCTCAGTCCAGTATAGTGTCCGACTTGAGCTCAGGTCGTGATCTCACGGCTCGTGAGTTCAAGCCCCCCGTCGGGCTCTGTGCTGACAGCTCAGAGTCTGGAGCCTGCTTTGGATTCTGTCTCCTCTTTCTGCCCCTCTCCCTGCTCATGGTCTGTTTCTGTCTCTCAAAAATGAATAAATGTCAAAAAAAAAATTTAAAGCAGTAGTGAACAGAGTCCCTGCCCTCGTGGCATTCCTGGTCCTATTCCATCCAGAAGGTACCACAGGTGTGCCTTGGGTGTGCAAGAGGGTGCTTTGAGTGGGTGTGCACCCTTGTCTTGATAGGAGGAGGGAGACATGAGCCCCCAAGTACATCTGGACTAGGCACTTGTAGCAAGTATGCATGTTACCCGCAATGCTCAGATGTAAGACATGTCACATTTATTTATTTCTCTGTATCACATTATCTGCTCTAACCCCCTGCCCCACCCCCACCCCTCAGCCAGGCTGGCGGGAAATTCAATCACAGTAATATTTGGGGAATCCTCTACCCAGTGGTGTGCTGGTAAAGGTCTACAAACAGCTTGGGGGGTGGGGGTGGCGTTAGGAAGAGACTTAATTTGTAACATTTGCCTATTTTCGTGGTATAAATAGTGCCACCACAGCCGATTTCTAGTTGCCAACATGATGTCACCGGAAGTGTTGTGTAGATGTGCACCACCGTGCCACGTTTCCACCCTACAGATGTGAATAGCCCGGGAGCACAGATGATAGCAGAATGCAGTGAAATGATTAGGAAGTGATGCACTTCGAATGTTATTACCTTTGAATACACTTTTTTTTTAATTTCTTAAAGTTTTATTTATGTATTTTGAGAGAGAGAGAGAGAGTGAGCATGAGCTGGGGAGGTGCAGAGAGAGAGGGAGAGAGAGGGTCCACACTGCCAGCACAGAGCCTGTCTCAGGACTCCAGCTCATGAATTGTGAGATCATGACTTGAGCAGAAACCAGGAGTCGGACGCTTAACTGACTAAACCACCCAGGTGCCTCAAATAGACTTAAAAAAATTTTTTTTTAATGTTTATTTATTTTTGAGAGAGAGAGAGAGTGTGAGCAGGGGAGGGGCAGACAGAGAGGGAGACACAGAATCCGAAGCAGCTCCAGGCTCTGAGCTGTCAGCACAGAGCCGGACGCGGGGCTCGAACTCATGGACTGTGAGATCGTGACCTGAGCTGAAGTCGGACGCTTAACTGACTGAGCCACCCAGGCACCCCTCAAATACACTTTCTTTAACTGCAAGGTTATATAATTTAATTTTTGATAATGTCCCCATCCCTCCTAAGCACTATTCCTGAGGGTGTGTCCAGTCTAGAACGTTCAGGAGAGGACTCTGATTAGCAATTAACTTTGCTCTATCCTCATGAATCTGCTTGGCTTTGCCACAGCGGTCTTTGGCTCTGATTCCCAAACCACCACACTCAGCACACACATGCACACCCATCCTTCCCCGGAAACAGTAGCTCTGCAGGCCCATCAGAGGTCCTGGGAGATCTGAGCAGGAGTGCTGCAACGTTGCTATTATTCAAGGAAAGATCACAGCTTCAGCAAAGACACCCAGACCCCTGTTCACTTTCTCAGGCTTGGGAAACCTCTCCCCACCTCCTCTGATGGGCCACTTCCCCCCTCCCAAGCCTGGGAGCCCTGCACTCTGGAATAACCCAGTCCCATGTCTCTTAGAGCCCGGCCTCGGTAAACAAAAGCCCTGGCTGAGGGATGTCTTGTGGTGCCTGGCAACCTCGGCTTTTGGCTTTAACAGCCTCAGTCCCCACCCTCCAGGCAAAAAGGAGGAAACCTACCCACCACGCGAGGCGACCAAAATGCAAATTACAACCTCTGCCTTGTAGTCAGACCACTGTGCTGGCAACAACCAGCTGAGGCACTGAACGAAGCAAAAGGAAGAGTTGATGATACAAAAGAAGAGATTCTAGCTAGACTTCAAGAGAGACCTCCTGACCTGCCTGGAGGGAATTAAACACAGACACTGTGAGGGTAAGAGTCTCCCCTCCGGGCTGCCCCAGCAACCACTCAAAGTTGACATGGGCTTCCAAGCTCACATAACATCCTCTGATGGCTCCCTATCAACGCAGGATGAAGTCAGATTAACAACTGAGTGCCCGGGCGCTGGGTGGCTCAGTCCATTAAGCATCCAACTCTTGGTTTTGGCTCAGGTCGTGGTCTCCCATTTTGTGAGTTTGAGCCCCGAATCAGGCTCTGCACTGACAGTGCAAATGTTTCCTCTTTGGGAAACCTTCCCTGCCTCTCCAAGGCCGTTGGTGAAACTGAAGACCCCTGGGGCAAGGCTTATACTGTATCTCATCTGCATATTTTGTATACCTTCCTATCTCATAAATGGGGCAGGAATTCAGTCAAGACTTTATTTTATTTATATTGAGAACTGCTGTGGCAATCTCTGTGCTAGGGGAACACAGACGACACAGGATGCAATATATAGTCCAGTTTGGTCAGAAGAATGAATGAATGGAAGCTGGCACAAATGGTAGTGTTGGGGTTTGAGAGTGATATTTACAACCCCTCCACCAAGTTCAAACCAACCGAGTGGTGTCCACGTAGGCCAGTTGAGACAGTAGGATGGAGAGCCAAATGAGCTTTATTGCTAGTTGCTCATATTTGGACATAAGCTCAAATACTTTCCCCTCCCACGTCTGGACGTCTGGACCTCAGGAAGAACCACCCAAGGGGGAATCTGGGCCAGCAGGACAGACATACCTACCCAGTCCTTGGGCTAATTAACGCTGAGAGTGGGATCAGAGAGGTGGATCTGCAGACCTGCCTCTAGAAATCTGATTCAAGCGCTGGCCTGTATTCACCACATAAAGGACAGAAATAGGAGGGTCTGAAAAGGGAGGGGAGCCCAGGTCTTATTTGCCTGTCGAAGCTTCTCTCAGTCTCAACCATCCCACAAAATATTCCTTCTCCTCAGGGAGGAGCAAGTGATTGAGAAGGGGAATGGTAAGGAGAAGCTCTCTGCAGTCTCTCTTATAAGGGAGATTTATGAAGGCTCCACCACCATGACCTAATCACCTCCCAAAGGCCTCACTTCCAGATACTAGCACCTTGGGGATTAGGTTTCAACATATGAATGGAGGGGGCACATTCAATCTGTAGCAGCAGGTATGAAGGCCCCACCCCCATACCAACTGAATCAGAATTTCCAGGAGATGCAGCCTAGACTTGTACATTAAAAAAAAATAATAAAAATCCCTAGTTGATTTAATGTCAACTAGGTGGAGAACCTCTGATTTATAGAAGAGTCAGCCTTGGAAACAGGAGGATGGGGGCCTTTGTTGGTGGTTCTCAAACTTGTCTGCATGTTGGAACCACCTGTGGAAACTTCAAAACTCATGATGCCTGTGTCCCACCTCCAAAGATTGTGTTTACTTGGCCTGGGATGTGGTCTGGGTGTTGGAAGTTTTAAAATATCCTGAGAAGATTCCAATGTGCAGACAAGTTTGGGAAACACTGGACTAGAATATTCCCTGATGGTAGATCCTAGCCAAATGGCTAAGGACTAACCATCTGCTTAAGCTCAGCCATGAAGGGTTTCCTTTTGCCAATGATCAACAGGAAAACAAGCAACTGTTCCCCTGACCAGAGTGTTTGGTTTAGTTCTTCTGCAGAGATGGAGGTGAAGTTTCTTTGGCTGGTCTGAACAGTAGCAAAGATAACTGTTCCTCTTTTCCACAGGTGGCCCTTCAAGCTTAGAGGGTCACACACTGGTGCTGGTCTCAGTTTCTTCTGTTTTCCCTTCCCACCTTCCTTCTTGCCCTGAGAGCCTCTTGTATACAATAGAAAGCTCCAACAGCTTCTCTCTGTTAGTCATGACTCCAGTTTAGAACCCAACTCAAACCAATTCATGTTTTGGTTCATGCATGGAAAAGTCCAGAGGCGCTAACTTCAGAGATGGCTAAATTCAAAGGCTCAACTGGTATAGCCAGTTCCAACTGGAATATGATGTAGGAAGCAAAGGCAAAAGAAAAACAAACTGGGGCGCCTGGGTGGCTTGGTGGGTTAAGCGTCCGACTTCGGCTCAGGTCATGATCTCACGGTCCGTGAGTTTGAGCCCCGCATCGGGCTCTGTGCTGACCGCTCAGAGCCTGGAGCCTGTTTCAGATTCTGTGTCTGAAACTGCCTCTCCCTCCGCCCCTCCCCTGTTCATGCTCTGTCTCTCTCTGTCTCAAAAATAAATAAACGTTAAAAAAAAAAAAGAAAAATTAAATTTCATTACAACTTATAGTCTATTGACGAGTTCTTTAAAAAAAATTTTTTATGTTTATTTATTTTTGAGAGTGTCAGTGGAGGGAGGGGCAGAGAGAGAAGGAGACACGGAATCTGAAGCAGGCTCCAAGCTCAGAGCAGTCAGCACAGAGCCTGACACAGGGATTGATCTCAAGAACCATGAGATCATGACCTGAGCCGAAGTCGGAAGCTTAACCAACTGACCCACCCAGGCGCCCCACAGGTCCTTGAGACAGGCAGAGTGACCTTCCTCTGGGAACTCAGCTGCCTCCATGATGACACTTTGCTAAGGGCAAAAAGCAATCTTAACCTTATCTCAGCCTCCAGGATCCTGTAAGTCTCCTTTAATACATAAAAATTCCTTTGGAAACTTCTTTATCTCTACCTCCCAAGTACACGTTAGCAATCATCCTCCAAGCATATGGCCCACTGATATACATCTGAAGGGTCTCATGACTAAGATTTTATTAGACAGTGATAAATAACCTTTTCCTAACAACAGCTAGCCCCCTCAAGGTCCTGGAAACCTTCTGAAATTCCTTAGAGACTTAGGCCATCCCTATCCCCCTCCCAACCTGAAAGTAGGTAATCAGTTATCCGTCATAACCCCAGTGCAGCTCTTTCTGCCCAGGGGTCCTGTCCCTGTGTTTTAATAAAACCACCTTTTTTTTTTTTTTTTTTTTACCAAAGATGTTTCAAGAATTCTTTCTTGGCTGTTAGCTCCGAACCCCGCCATTTCCACATCAGAATTTGTCTTTCTCAATTCATGGCTCTGCTTTCCAATCGTGTTGGCTTCATTCTCAGGAAGGCTCTCTCCAAATCGTGGTGAAGATGACATTAACAAGTCCAGGCTGCTCCTCTTCCGGTTTAGCAATCCCAGAAAAAAAAGAGGGCTCTTTTCTCAGGGTTCCAGCATGGGTGTCAGGCTGATGTTAATTCCCTCTGTTAGCCTGGTTTGAGCCACCCGCCAATCATTGTGGCCAAAGGAATGAAATGTGCTGATCAACCAGAGTCACCTGCTCATCTTGGAGTCAGAGTGGGGGTGGGAAGGCTTCTCAGGATTATCAGAGTGCTCTTACCAGAGGAGGAGGAATGGAAGGGGGCTGAGCAGCCATAGCAACTGATAGTCACTCTATTTGCTCCCAGGTTAGGAGGAGATGTACAGAAATCACAACAACGTAAGATAGAATTTGACAAATGCAGAGTAGGTGTTGGGGGACTCTTGATGGAGAGGGACTAGAACCGATGAGATAAAGCCTTTGATAGGTTGGGCCATTGGGAAAGAAGGGGGCAGGAAGGAGGCAGGAAGTCCAGAGGATGGTCAAGACAAGGACGCATGACTGGAATGCTGGGTTGAAAGCTGAGGCTGGTGAGCACATGGAGGCCAGATGGGGGAAGACCTTGGGCTTGCCCTTCATCCCAATGTCAATGGACAGCCTCTGAAAGTGAAAGTGAAGCTGGAAAGATAGTTGGGAGATTAGACCACGTGGGGCCTTGTAGACCACATTGAGGATTTAGGGTTTGATCCTGAAAGCACTGAAGCCAGAGAACAATACAATGAGGGTTGGGCTTGAGAGACAGCTTTCTGACTACCTTCTGGAGCAGGGCCTGGATGGAGAGTAGGAGGAGGCAGGAGGCAGGGAGGCCAGGGAAGAGCTTTTAACCAGAGCCAACACTTATTTACTCCTTACTCTGGCCCAGATACTATTCTAATCACTTCGCAGGTGTTGGGACATGTCAAGGCTTGGAACGGGGTGGCAGGGGATTCAAAAGATGTTTTGGGGGCGGAATACACTGGACTTTGATGCCATATGGTGAATGAGGTAGAAAGAGAAAGCCAGGATTCCTCTAAGATTTTGAACCTGGGTGATCAGAATGTTAGAGGATACCCGATAAGAAACAGAAAGAAGAACCAAGAAAAGTCCATAGGCATATACTGCTGCCAATTCTGTGCCTAGACGGCTGCTGGCCTCTAGGAAGACAAAGAACAAGCTCATTGTTGCCTTCTGGGAGATGGCTCTCTGCTGGAGACACAGGCATGTAATGGATGATTCCAATATATTGTGCTGAGTGTGGGCAGACTTGTACAAGCAGAGTAGGAAGGAGGCAGTAACAGCACTTCCATTCACACAGTTGCTCCAACTGGAAAAGGAGACTTGAATTCTCCCTCCCTCTCTCATTCAGTCAATCATCAAGACCAGTAGGTTTGATTTCCAAAATATCTTTTATTTTTTTTAAGAGAGAGAGAGCACGAGTTGGGGAAAGGGGCAGAGGGAGAGAGAGAGAATCCTAAGCAGGCTCCAAATCAGGACGGAGGCTTGATCCCATGACCCTGGGATCATGACCTGAGCCAAAATCAAGAGTCAGACGTCAACTGACTGAGCCACCAAGGCACCCCTTCTAAATATCTTTTTTTTTTTACAGTGTTATGATTTTATTCATAAAACACAGAAATAGGAAAAAAATTTACAATGTTAAAAGTCAAGATAATTATCAGTTTTGAGAGAAAGATTACAGTGGTGACTAAGAGGTACCATGAAGATACAAAGTTTCTGCAGCATAGGTAATTCCCTCTTTTTTTTTTTTTTTTTTGGTTTTTATTTTTTACCTCTTTATTTTTATTTTTTTAATATATGAGATTTACTTTTTTTTTTTAAATTTTTTTCAACGTAAAAAAAAATTAAAAAAAAATATATGAGATTTACTCTCAAATTGGTTTCCATACAACACCCAGTGCTCATCCCAAAAGATGCCCTTTTCAATACCCATCACCCACCCTCCCCTCCCTCCCACCCCCCATCAACCTTCAGTTTGTTCTCAGTTTTTAAGAGTCTCTTATGCTTTGGCTCTCTCCCACTCTAACCTCTTTTTTTTTTTTTTCCCTTCCCCTCCCCCATGGGTTTCTGTTAAGTTTCTCAGGATCCACATAAAATTCCCTCTTTTTTTTTTTTTATTTATTTTTAAATTTACATTCAAGTTAGTTAGCATATAGTGCAATAATGATTTCAGGAGTAGATTCTAGTGATTCATCCCCTATGTGTAACACCCAGTACTTATCCCAACAATTGTCTTCCTTAATGCCCCTTCCCCATTTATCCCATCACCCCACCCACAACTCCTCTAGCAACCCTCAGTTTGTTCTCTGTATTTAAGAGTCTCTTATGGGGGTGCCTGGGTGGCTCAGTCAGTTAAGCATCCGACTTCAGCTCAGGTCCTGACCTCACAGTTCGTGAGCTTGAGCCCTGCATCAGGCTCTGTGCTGACAGTTCAGAGCCTGGCGCCTGCTTCAGATTCTGTGTCTCCCTCCTTCACTACCCCTCCCCCATTCTCTCTCTCTTTTTCAAAAATAAATAAACATTAAAAAAATTAAAAAAAAAAGAGTCTCTTATGTTTTGTTCCTCTCCTTGTTTTTATATTATTTTTGCTTCCCTTCCCTTATGTTCATGTTTTGTATCTTAAATTCCTCATATGAGTGAAGTCATATATTTCATATATTTGTCTTTCTCTAATTTCGCTTAGCATAATACCCTCTAGTCCTGTCCACGTAGTTACAAACGGCAAAATTTCATTCTTCTTGATTGTCGAGTAATACTCCATTGTATATACATACCACATCTTCTTTATCCATTCATCCGTCTATGGACATTTGGGCTCTTTCCATACTTTGGCTATTGTCGATGGCACTGCTATAAACATTGGGGTGCATGTGCCCCTTTGAAACAGCATACCTGCATCCCTTGGATAAATATCTAGTAGTGCAACTGCTGGGTCGTAGGGTAGTTCTATTCTTAATATTTTGAGGAACCTCCATACTGTTTTCCAGAGGGGCTGCACCAGTTTGCATTCCCACCAGCAGTGCAAAAGAGACCTTCTTTCTTTGCATCCTCACCAACATCTGTTTTTGCGTGAGTTGTTAATTTTAGCCATTCCGAATAGTTGTGAGGTTGTATCTTGTTGTGGTTTTAATTTGTATTTCCCTGATGATGAGTGATGTTGAGCGTTTTTTCATGCGTCAGTTTGCCATCTGGATGTCTTCTTTGGAGAAGTGTCTATTTATGTCTTTTGCCCATTTCTTCACTGGATTATTTGTTTTTTCGGTGTTGAGTTTGAAAAGTTCTTTATAGATTTTGGATACTAACCCTTTAAATATCTTTCCCCGTTCTGTCTATTGCCTTTTAGTTTTACTGATTGTTTCCTTCGCTGTGCAGAAGCTTTTTATTTTGATGAGGTCCCAATAGTTCATTTTTGCTTTTGTTTCCCTTGCCTCTGAAGATGTGTTGAGTAAGAATTTGCTGCGGCCGAGGTCAAAGAGGTTTTTGCCTGCTTTCTCCTGTAGGGTTTTGATGGCTTTCTGTTTTACATTTAGGTCTTTCATCCATTTTGAGTTTATTTTTGTGTATGGTGTAAGAAAGTGGCCCAGGTTCATTTTTCTGCATGCCGCTGTCCAGTTTTCCCAGCACCATTTGCTGAAGAGACTATTTTTATTTCATTGGATATTTTTTCCTGCTTTGTCAAAGATTAGTTGGCCATACGTTTGTGGGTCCATTTCTGGGTTCTCTATTCTGTTCCATTGATCTGAGTGTCTGTTTTAGTGTCAGTATCATACTGTCTTCATGATCACAGCTTTGTAATACATCATGAAGTCCTGTATTGTGATGCCTCCAGCTTTGGTTTTCTTTTTCAGCAGTGCTTTGGCTATTTGGGGTCTTTTCTGGTTCCATACAAATTTTGGGATTGTTTGTTCTAGCTCTGTGAAGAATGCTGGTGTTATTTTGATAGGGATTGTATTGAATATGTAGATTGGGGTAGTATCGACGTTGTAACAATATTTGTTCTTCCCCTCCTAAATATCTTTTGGGCAATCTTTTGAATATGTTTACTTTTTCTTCATCCCCACTGAAAACACATTAGATCAAGACATTTTATCTTCTTGCTTGAACTACCGTAGTATGACTTCCTAATTGGTCTCTCCACTTTCATTCTGGTTTGCCCTAATCCATTCTCACACTGTGCCAGAATAATCCTTTACAGAAGGAAATCTGAATCCCTCCCCTGCTTATAAATCTCTCAATAGCTTCCCATTGCTTTCAGAATAAAATCCAATATCCTCAACGTGGCCAATCAGACCCAGCAGGATATGGCTGGTTAGGACCTCATCAGGCTTATTGTGTTTTAGTTCCTATTACACTCAGTGTGTAGGCCTAACAATATTTATGATGTGCCAAGTTCCTTCAGGTCACAGGGCTTTCCCACATGCCTTTCCTTTTGTCTGTAATGTGCTTCCCTAGTTCTTGGCCTGGTTGATTACAAGTTTATGAGTCACTTCCTCAGTGAAGCCTCCTCTGACCTTCTAGCCTAGGTCAAGATCTCTAGATTCCATGTCAGAATCAGCTTTTTCTAAAAGAAAAAGAAAAAAAAAAAAAGAATCAGCTTTTTCTATAAAGGGCAGATAATAAATATTTGAGGCTTTGCAGGTCACAGAATGTCAAAACTACTCAATTCTGTGTCGTAACAGCCATAGATAATACATAATGAACTAATGAATGCTGAACTTTGAATTTCATATGTACTTTTCACATGTCACAAAATATTAGTCTTCTTTTGATTTTTTCCAACCATTTAAAAATGTAAAAACAGGGGCGCCTGGGTGGCACAGTCGGTTAAGCGTCCGACTTCAGCCAGGTCACGATCTCGCGGTCCGGGAGTTCGAGCTCCGAGTCAGGTTCTGGGCTGATGGCTCAGAGTCTGGAGCCTGTTTCCGATTCTGTGTCTCCCTCTCTCTCTGCCCCTCCCCCGTTCATGCTCTGTCTCTCTCTGTCCTATAAATAAATAAACGTTGAAAAAAAAATTAAAAAAAAATAAAAATAAAAAAAAATAAAAATGTAAAAACAGGGGCACCTGGGTGGCTCAGTTGGGTAAGCATCTGACTCTTGATTTCAGCTCAGGCCACAATCTCGAGGTTCATGAGTTTGAGCCCTGCATTCGGCTCTGTGCTGACAGTGTGGAGACTGCTTGGGACTCTCTCTCTCTCTCGGCCCCTCCCTTGGTCACACTTGCTCTCTCTCTCTCAAAATAAATGAACAAAAAAAAAAAAGAACTTAAAAAAATGTAAAAACAGTTCCTAGCTTCTGGCCATCCAAAACAGGAGGAGGGCTAGAATTGGCTTGTAGCCTATCGTTTGCCAACCCCTGTTCTATGTTGTCAATGGCATATATCACATACTTTCCTGTGTTGCACTTATCACAGTGATAATTAATCATGCATGTAGTAGACTTTTTTTTTTGCAATGGACTTAAAAATTTTTTTAATGTTTATTTATTTTGAGAGAGAGAGAGAGAGAGCACGCATGGACACATGCCAGAACTAGTGCAAGCAGGGGAGGGGTACAAAGAGAGAGAGAGGGAGACAGAGAATCCTAAGTAGGTTCCATGCTGCCAGTGCAAATCCCTATGCCAGGGTCGATCCCAGGAACTGTGAGATCATGACCTGAGCTGAAACCAAGAGTCAGACTTTTTTTTTTTTTTTAAAGACACTTGATGCAAGAATATTCTTTTGAATTTTTAAAATGCTTATTTATTTTAAAATTATTTTTAATGTTTGTTTATTTTTGAGGGAGAGACAGAGCATGAGCAGGGGAAGGGCAGAGAGAGAGGGAATCTGAAGCAGGCTCCAGGTTCTGAGCTATCAGCATAGAGCCTGATGTGGGGCTTGAGCTTGCACACCCATGAGATCATGACCTGAGCCGAAGTTGAATGCTTAACTGACTGAGCCACCCAGGTGCCCCAAATGTTTATTTTTTTAATAAAAAAAAAAACCTTTTTAAAATGTTTATTTATTTTTGAGACAGAGAGACAGAGCACAAGTAGGGGAGGGGCAGAGAGAGAGGGAGACACAGAATTGGAAGCAGGCTCCAGGCTCTGAGCTGTCAGCATAGAGTCAAATGTGAGGCTCAAACTCACAAGCTTCAACTCACCAGCTGTGAAATCATGTCCTGAGCCAAAGTCGGTAGCTTAATGGGCTGAGCTACCCAGGTGTCCCCAAATCCTTATTTATTTTTGAGAGAGAGAGAGCACAAACTAGGGAGGGGTGGGGGAGGGGTGCAGAAAATTCGAAGCAGGCTCCGCGCTGTCAGCGCAGAGCCTGATACGGCTCTTGAAATCACGATTCATGACATCGTGACACGAGCTGAAGTCAGATGCTTAACCGACGGTGCCATCCAGGAGCTGCCCCCTCCCCCCAAATAATTTTTTTAAAATTAAGTAATCTCTAAGCTCAACATGGGGCTTGAACCTTGAGATCAAGAGTCACACGCTCTACCAACTGAGCTAGCCAGGGACCCCCAACAATAGATTTCTTAATGTTGTCTTTCCAGTTAGAAGTAAGCTCTGTGAAGGCATGGACCACATTTGTTTTGCTTGTCATTTTCCTCCTGAGCTTCTAGTACAAGGCCTGACTCAAATGAATGCCGTGAAAAGATGTTCTTTAAAAAAAAAATTTTTTTTTTTTTTTTTAGTGTTTATTTTTGAGAGAGAGAGAGTGAGCAGGGGAGTGGCAGAGAGAGATGGGGGGTAGACCAGAGGATCCAAATCGGGCTCTGTGCTGGGCAGCAGACAGCCTGACTCAGGGCTTGAACTCATGAACCATGAGATCATGACCTGAGCAGAAGTTGGATGCTTACCTGACTGAGTCACCCAGGTGCCCCTAAAATGTTCTCTTTCATGAGAGGAGCTCAAAGCTTGGTGGAGAATACAGACACATAAACAATTAACTACACAATTAGGTAATGTATTGGAGGCAAAAAGAGTTCAGTCTTCAGCAGGATTAGTTTGAGATACCAAGGTATGGGGACTCCTACACATCTGAAACAGTCTGAGTTGATGCTAACATGTTAAGGGAGTAAAACGCACAGGAGAGACAGAAAACTACCCGAGTATGCCAGATCACTCAAGGAGCGAGGAGAGGCTGAATGAAAAGAGAGGGAGGAGGCTGGAACCGTGGGGTAAGTTTTGGGCCAGGGAACGGATAGAGGCGGGAGAGAGGTAAGAAGAGATCCAACAGAGTATTTCAGAAACCGAGGGGAACGACTATGCATTTTTGTATCCCTCTAATTTACCATCGTGTTCCTAGTATTTTGCACTGGGTATGGCATGTAACAGACACTCAGAAAATCTGTGAATTGAAAATTAAGTTGAATCAGAACCTTTCAAGAAACATTACACGACATGCAGGGAAGTGCTCAAAGAAGGAAGAAAGAGTAAGCAGCCTGGAAATACTGCTGCTGAGGTCAGTAAGGGTGAGGGCTGATGTGGCACGGTCTGAAAGTTGAGTGGAGCCTGGTGAGCTTTCGTTGCAGAAAGAACAGTAGATTTCTTCAATATTTAGTCATGTTTACTTTGCCCTGGGGTTGCAGAAATCCACCAAAACCGATCTCTGTTCTCAAAGAGCTCACAGTTTGGTGGGGGAGACAAACACAGGCCTTGATAATTATAGAATAAGGGGCGAAGCTACTGTGGGAATACATATAGTGAGGAGCTTGTAAACTTGGAAGGCTTCATAGAAGAGGTGACATTTGAGCCAGTCTTTAAGGTTGGAGTTCACTAGTGCAGTAATTCTGGAGGAAACAAGCATGTGCGAACCCCTGATAAATGCAGTGCCTCTCAAGCTTGTAGGTGCATAAGAATCACTGGAGAGTTGCTTATAACACAGATTCCAAGCCTATATAGTTCCTGGGAAACTTCTGGTTTAATAGGTGAGTGGCATCCATTTTAACAAGCTTCACGGGACTACTCTTCTAGAAAATCTCTTCCTGTGCTCCCACAGTCATAGGCCGGGGTGGGGGAGTGGGGGTAGGGGATGCGGGAGATGAGGCCGGACGGAGCTTGACCCATCGGGCTCCTGGGGTTCCCATAGAGGTCACGCTATCACAATAAAAACAGCTCCATTTTGAGTCACGCTGCTTTCAGGGTACAAGCCGCTTTCATGTGCTTTACTTGTCGGACTCTCGCAGCAACTCTGCGGGATAGAAATTACCCGTCTCGTATCATAAGGGAGGAAACCAAGGCTCACTGAGGGGAGGCGATGTGCTCAAGGTCACAAAACGAGAGGTAGCAGGGAAGAGACGGAAAGCCTGGCGACCAAATTCCCAGCTCAGAGTCTCCACCACAACGAAGGCAGGCCGCGAGTGGGTGGGGCTCAGGCCCTCCCTTCAGGCTGGTTCCAAAATGGTGGGGGTAGTGGCGTCAGCAACGCCCCCGCCCCTTCCGTCCACCTCCCTCCTTCTTCCCCAGGCCACCCAGGCGGGGGGAGGGGATGGAACGGAGCAACCCACGTGACTGCCGACAACCTGGCGCGTGACGCAAAGCGGCGGGCCCAACGCTCGCCTTGCCTGGTGGGAAACGTAGTTAAGCCGGCCGGCAAGTTGGCGAGGAGGGGCGGGCCTAGCACTACATTTCCCAGGAGGCAGCGGGACGACGCCGCAGCTACCGCCGTCGGAGAGCGGGGACGCGGGGCGCGCTGTCGGGCGGGGGCGAGGTTCGGGCCGGTTGTGCCGTTGCGAGGTTGCAGCTGCGATCGCTGCGGTGGGCCCAGGTGAGTGAGGGCCTCTGATGGGGATTAGGGCAGCTCCGCCAGCTCCAGTCTTTTTCGTTTTTGCCTTTTCTCCGCGGCGGCTGGGTCAGGGTCCCCGGCAGGCCCGGCGCGGAGCCGCTTCCCCGCGCCTACCCCCAGGCCTCTGAGCGGGCCCCACTCTCTCGGCTCCTCCCCCTCCCCGCCCTTCAGGGCTTCCCCTCGCTTCGGCCTAGCTCCCGACGCTTTAGTCCTCCTTTTCTGGAGAGCAGCTCGTACTTCTTTTTTTTCCTTCTCGTAAGCTGTGAGGGAGAGGCTTCCACATCCTTCATCTCTCCCTTTGGCCGTAGGAACCCCATTATTTGGATTTTTTTCTTTTCCCCGAACTCTTTGAGTGCAACCCAGCCCCCCTCCCCCTCCCCTCGGTCTCCATTGGCCTGGTTCTGCCTTCTCCTAGGGCGCATGTGGCTGGCCCTCAGTAAATGTTAGTCCTTCTTTTTTGCCTTGCGGCCAGAGGAGGCATAGTCCAAATTTATCTGCTACGGGAACATTTGTGCGCCCACTGTTATTTCAGTCTCTTGGGGTGGAGGTGAAGCCGATATGCATTCTAGTGGTAATTGGCGTGTGTTCTGCTTGTAGAAGGCAATTTTCTTTGCCTCCCTTAGCACTTCAGCAACTTTTATCAGCTATTCTCACTGCTTTTCTAAATCTTAGGGGTGGAGCTTGGCAGAAGCTGGCGAGTAGCGCCGGTGCCCAGAAGTTCGAAGCCATCAATGGTAGTAGGGTGTTTACGGAGGGATTGTTAATTGGATTGAAGGAGAAGCCTCAGTATGGTAGAGCCTGGCGGGCGAGAGCCAACGAAGCTTCTGGTGGCAGCATAACAGATGGACTCTGGAGCCAGCTTTCGTGGGTTCAAATTTTGGTTCTGTTAGCTTTTTATTTTAGGTCAAGGGGCTTCCCTTCCAGGTGCCTCAGTTTCCTTATCTGCAAAATAGCGGTAAGTAACGGGGTTATTTCATAGAGTTTTTGTGAAGATTAAATGAGATTAAATTGAAAACCGCTTAGCTCATTACCTGGCATGTATTAAACGCCATTATTATTATCCTCATCGCTTACAGGATTTCCAGTGTGGGCCCAGAGTGGAAAGGCATGTGTCACACTATCATTTTCCTTTCCTTTCGGATGGCCCTCCCCTTTTTTGTTTATGCAACTATTGTCTGTTAGGCTATCTGGACAGCTTGAGGTGTCCCAACAGTAGCCTGTTGAAGTCAGAAGTGGTTCCTGCCATGAAAAACTTCTGGAGCAAATGGGGCTTAGTTTGCTCTTTCTTGGGAATTCTGCTTTGTGAACTAGTGCACAGACTTTAGCAATACCGAAACCAAGTTTATTCTGTAGCCAGTCAGGCTTGATTGTATCTTGTAATAGGTGAATTGAAGTTTTCATAAAACACTTTAATAATCGTTATGTCCAATATAGGCTTATTTTTTTGTTCTTTAAACCTTTTGGCAGCAGTGAAAGATCTCCGGTTTTGAGGACTGATGTTTTTAGTCTGCGGATGAAGTACAGTCCAGTTTTAGTGGTGGTGTAGAAGAACTACGGCAAAAATAGCTCTTTAGCATATTTCATCAGCATTGCCACCACATACAGATACTTTGTGAATTTGATTTAGCCATTGAAATCATGGATTATAAAAAGAGTGAGTGTCCTGTACTGAGCGATTGCAGGGAGGAAGCTTGGAATATTTCTGAGATTAGCGCAGATTAGTGCTGAGATGGAAGAAGATGAGGCTGCCTGAGAGGGAGCGGAGGCAGATGATTAATTTTATTTATTTATTTCTTTGGATAGTCTCAACCACTGAGAATCTTAAGATGCTAGGCTGTTTCTCTTGGGCACGTTGACATCTTGAGTTGAAGGAAGTGTGGTTAATGCTCATCTCTCAGATATTAGATTTTGATGGATTGCTTCACATGGTCATTCTGTAAACATCTAAGATTGATTCAGCGAATAGTGCCTGAGGACGTACCATCTACCGGCTCCTGTGCTAGGCTTTCGGAGTACAGGGACATGTGAGACAAAGGGGTTTTTGCTTTTGGAGAACTGCCAGTGTAGTGGGGGAAAGATATAGCAGGTAAGCAAATAAATGACAAATTGAGAAAAGTAATGTGGAGATCCCTAGCAGGGGACTCTTTGCTAACAAGGGAGACCTAAGGATGGTCAGAGAAGTTCTTTTGGGTGAGAGTGAGGAGCCAGTTTTGTAGGAGAGAGCATTTCTAGGTGGAGTTAAGAGCAAGTGCTGAAACTTGAAGGTGAAAATTTAGTGTGCTTTCAGAACTGAAAAGAGGCCGAAAGTAGTTGACACACAGAGTAGTTACTGAACAGATGGACAGTAAGGTTGTTTGTGGAAGCCATCAAAGCTTTCTGATTTATATTTTAAAATCACTTTTGTAGAGGTGTGGAAGATGGATTATGGGGGATAACATTTAAGAGGCTGTTGTATTGGTCCAGGCTGGACATGGTAGTTGCTTAAGTAGAGGGATAGAATAGAGATGTATTGGTGGGAAGAAGGGAGGAGTTTGGAGACGGTGTAGGTTTAATGTTTAGAACAGGCCATTCTTTTCTATTTTTTTTTTTTTTTAAGTTTATTTATTTTGAGAGAGAGCAGTGCTGGGGAGGGGCAGAGAGAGGGAATCCCAAGCCAGCTCTGCACCATCAGCACAGAGCCTGATGTGGGGCTTGAACCCACGAACCATGAGATCATGACCTGAGCTAGAACCAGGTGTCAGATGCTTAACTGACTGAGCCACCCAGGCGCCCCAGAACAGGCCATTCTTAATCCGTGGTCCATGTACTTACTGTAGGGGGCCCGTGAACTCCGTAAAATTTTTGTGGGGGAGTGTATTTCCTCAAAGTTCAATATGTTCCATCTTATTCATTAGTTTCAGTGTTTAAGAACCACTGCTCTAGAGTCTGTTATGCTGGTTTATAACCCATAAAAAAGTAATTGCCCATGGGTTACCAAGAGAGTTCAGCGTCACGGGTACCCTTTTCTAAAAGATTGATTTTCTTCAAGAATTTTTTAATTTTTTTTTTAAAGTAATCTCTGTACACCACGTCAGGCTCAAACTGAAAATGCTGAGATCAAGAGTCGCCCCAAGAACTGACCCAGCCAGGTGCCCCATTTCTTAGTCTTTTATGGGAACTTTTTTTTTTTTTTTAATGTTTATTCATTTAGGGAGGGAAAGAGAGAGCTCAAACAGGGGAGAGGCAGAGAGAGGGAGGGGGGGAGAGCATCCCAAACAGGTTCCACTCTGTCAGTGCAGAGCCCAGTGAACACGGGGCTTGAACTCAGAACCGTGAGATCATGACCTTAGCCAAGATCAAGAACTGGACTGAACCATTCAGGTGCTCCAGGAACTTTTTTCTTAAAGTTAAATGTGCCATAGGAGTCATCTTTTCGTTTCTTTTTGTTCGCAAGGTACGGGCTGATGCATATACTGAGGAAGCTGAACATTAGTGAGCTCGGTTTCATGAAAACCCATTTCCTAATTTTTCTTCCACTGGAAGAAATCGTTTCTATTTTAGTGGTAGAAATGCAGAGTAAGATTTTCTTCTTGCTTTCCTTCAGCAATTAGGGGTTTTAGATGTATATTCATATTTTTTTGTAGTGTGTTTTGACATGCCAGCATGTTATTGGAAGCATAGGGTGTATTTTCTACCCCAGAGTTAGAGCTCTACCACTGAGAGAAGCATGTGTTTTTCTTTATATGGCAGAGGTTGAAAACTGAAAGCTTATGGACTAAATCCAATCTCCAGATGTGTTTTGATTGGCTCACACAGTATTGTAAATTTGAATTTGTTGTCAACATTAAAAAACCAAGGAGATTTATGTAAAAATTTGGATTCAGTGTGCTTTTGAAAAATCTCTTCTGGCAGTGTGTTTCTGCTTTGCAGCAGCCATCTTCTCTGGTTGGGCATGTCCTCTCCAGTTTGTCGTAGCCCTCTCCACAGCCTGACATGTATCCCTGACACGGAGCAGAGTGTCACTTGGTATTATTTTACACCTTTATATTACTTGTTTGTAGGCATTTTAATTTGTTCTAGATATATGATATAGGTCTCTACTGCCTGCACTGGAAGTCCTTTTGCTGTCTTAACATTGTATCACCATTAAAAATTGTTTTCTGGGGGCGACTGGGTGCTCAGTTGGTTGAGCATCTGACTTCACCTCAGGTCATGATCTTGGGGTTTGTGGGTTCAAGCCCCGAATTGGGCTCTGTGCTGACAACTCAGCCTGGAGCCTGCTGTGGATTCTGTGTTTCTCTCTGTCTCTCTGCCCCTCCCCTGCTCGTGCTCTGTCTCTCAAAAATAAATAAACATTAAAAAAAATGAAAAAATTGTTTTCCGTATTGGTGCCTTTTTTTTTTTTTTTTTGGACAGTGAGGGAGATAAAATTCAGAACATTGTATTATTTTGTTTCCAAACTTAGAAACCCAAGGGCTTTTAGAAAGCATAAAGGCATTGATCTGACCTCTGCCCATTTATTATTACTATTACTATTATTATTATTATTATTTATATATTAGAGAAAGACAGTGGGAACAGGGGAGGGCCAGAGAGAGAGAGAGAGACATACATACACACACACAGTCTGAAGCAGGCTCCAGGCTCTGAGCTGTTAGCACAGAGCCTGATGTGGGGCTTGAACAACCACGAACCGCAAGATCATGACCTGAGCTGAAGTCAGATGTTCAACCAACTGAGCCACCCAGGTGCCCCCAGGGTCCTCATATTTGTTCTGCCTGATTTGGTTTTTAGCATCTGGAATGTTGTAACTGCATGGCTGGGCCTGTTTCAGAACATAGAAGAAGACCAAAGAGAAGTTGCTGAATGTCTAATTAGAAGACTTTAGACTCTTGTCCTCAGGGATAAGAACCAAAGTTGTATGTGTTTTTAATATGCCTGTGTGAAGTCCTTTGCTATCAATTTCTGTGTGTAGGTTTTTTTTGGGGGGGGTAATAACTCAGTTTTTCTTTTCTATTTTAATAGGGCAAGATACGGGGTGCCTGGGTGGCTCAATCGGTTGAGCATCCGACTTTGGCTCAGGTCACAATCTCGCAGCCTGTGGGTTCGAGCACCGCATTGGGCTCTATGCTCACAGCCTCAGGAGCCTTTGGGTTCTGTGTTTCCCTCTCTTTCTGACCCTTCCCTGCTCGCACTGTCTTTCTCAAAAAATGAATAAACATTAAAAAAAAACCATTTGTTTTCGAAAGCCATTCTGTAAAGGCTGTTCTGTAAAACTGAGTTAACTGTATAAGTTGTGATGATGATGGCTTTTCTTGAATTTTTGTAAGTTTAGTCAAGTATAGATTGGACGGGAGATTTTAAATTTTTTTTTTTCAACGTTTTTTATTTATTTTTGGGACAGAGACAGAGCATGAACGGGGGAGGGGCAGAGAGAGAGGGAGACACAGAATGGGAAACAAGCTCCAGGCTCTGAGCCATCAGCCCAGAGCCTGACGTGGGGCTCGAACTCAAGGACCGCGAGATCGTGACCTGGCTGAAGTTGGACGCTTAACCGACTGTGCCACCCAGGCGCCCCTGGACAGGAGATTTTAAAGTACCATTTGGAGGGGTGCCTGGGTGGCTCAGTCAGTTGAGTATCTGACTCCTGATCTCAGCTCAGGTCTTAATCTCAGGGTTGTGAGTTCAAGCTCTGCGTTGAACTTCAAATACTGTTTGGAGTGAGGAGGGTGCCTCAGGAAAGAGCATTTCTGCATTGCTAATTTTTTACACTGGGGTTCTGCTTAACATTACATTTTTATCTATTTAAAAATTTTTTCTTTAAATTTATTATTTTAAGTCCATATCCAATGTCGGGCTCGAACTCATGACCCTGAGATTAAGAGTCACATGTTCTTCTGACTGAGCCAGCCAGGCTCCCCAACATTTCATTTTTAAAAATTAAAACAACATTGATTCCCTAACTCCTCCCCCTGCCCTGTGGTTTAGTTAAGCAAGGCACAACCTGTAAAACCCTTGGTGGGGGCAGGTAGTTGTCTTCAGTTTTATTTCCTCTGCTTATAGATAGGTGCTTATTGAAAAAAATAACATTGCAGAAATTTGTAATGTAGAAAATAAGTTTCCTGTGTATAATGCTAGCTCTTTAGGCCAGTGTAAGCAATTTGGGTATATAGAAGAGATTTCCATTCTCATTTGTTGTACTTTTGATTTTTTTTCCCACCCTTTGATGCCGGTTAAAAGGTATTTCTGAATAGTAAAGGTAGACAGGAAGGAACCAAGGAGGAAGTAGAGATGAACCTCTTGGTTTATTATGAAAGCTGAGTACTTAAAACATTGCTTTAAAAGGACTTAAGTGCAAAAGTATATTTGTGATATTCTTGTTTTCTTGGAAAATTTGGGTGATAGTGTTGATTCTTGGGTTAATGTTAAGTGTTTTTCCTTTGTTCATAGCATAGATTTTAGCTTGCCTGTTCTCTCCCTTTGTTTCGGGATTATTTGTCACATAAGTTTTTGCTGGACATTTTACTATTAGCAAGTACAAGTTGTTTGACCATTCAGCCAACCATATTAGGTGATTAAAGTGGCCTTGAATGTAGTGCCATGTTGAATGACTATAGAATGAGGAAGAGAATATTTTCATTTGTTGGCTTGTTCTCTTCCTTTTTTGCTCTGGAGGCTACTTAGTGTTGGAGGATACATCTAACACAAAAGTAGTTATAGTTATTTATTTATTTTTGAGAAAGAGAGAGGGCATGCCAGGGGCAGAGAGAGAGAGAGAGAGAGAGAGAAAGAAAGAATCCCAAGCAGGCCCAGCCCAGTGGGAGCTGACACAGGGCTTAATCTCACTGTAGCAAGATGATGACCTGAGCTGAAGTCAGATGTTTAAACGACTGAACCACCTAAGCGCCCCATGAAAGTAGTTTGATGAAAGTAGTTTGATAGGTTGTATTTTTTTTTTTTTTTTTTTTTTTTTTGTATTTTCAGCAAAACATTTTCTGTTGTGGTGTTAGTAGAGTGTGCTCATAGAGGTACATGATCTTTGGTACCTAGAGGCCTTAATTATCAGATGCAAGGGATGAGAAATGGAAGTCCTTTTTTTGTTTATTTTTTATTTTTATTTAAAAAATTTTTAAGTTTATTTATTTTGAGAAGGAGAATGGGAGAGATTGAGAGAGAGAGAGGGAGAGAGAGAATCCCAAGCAGGCTCTACACCATCAGTGCAGAGCCTGATGCAGGGGCTCAAACTCACTGAACTGTGAGATTGTGGCCTGAGCCAAACCAAGAATTGGACTCTTAACTGACTGAGCCACCCAGGTGCCCCCCACCACCATCCCCCCTTTTTTTTTAAACTGGGACTCTGGGGCAAGTTGCTTATCCTTTTAGAGTATCTGTTCAATTTCAAATGGAGATAGAAATCTTAGTTTCCCATTTTTTTCCACATCTTTGTCAACACTTATTTTGTGTTTGTTTGTTTGTTTTAAATGGTAGGCATTAAAACCCGTTATGTTGGCTATCATGTGCTTGTGGCTATTTGTGTATCTTTGAAGAAATGTTTATTCAAGTCTTTTGACTATTTCTCATCTTAACATTTTTGAAGCATTTTTTTTATGGTAATTTTTTTTTTTTTTAATGTTTATTTACTTTTTTTTGAGACAGAGACAGAGGATGAACGGGGGAGGGTCAGAGAGAGAGAGGGGGAGACACAGAATCTGAAACAGGCTCCAGGCTCTGAGCTGTCAGCACAGAGCCCGACGCGGGGCTCGAACTCACGGAACGTGAGATCATGACCTGAGCCGAAGTCGGACGCTTAACCGACTGAGCCACCCAGGCGCCCCCCCCCCTTTTTTTTTTTTATTTTAATTAAGTGGGCTTCATGCCCAACTTGGGGCTTGACCTCACAACTCTGAGATCAGGAGTAGCATGCTCCACTGACTGAGCCAGCCAGGCGCCCCACATTTTTGAAGCATTTTGAAGTCAGTTTCAGATGTCAGTACATTTCACATCTAAACACTTCAACATGCATATTGTTAGCTAGAGTTCAGTATTTGCTTTTGGATTCCCTTTTAGCAGGGAGAGAAGGAAAGGGAGGTAAAATATACACACTGAAGTATGACCATCTTTGTAAGTGCTTGAATGGAGAGGTTTTGGGTGCCATTTCTTAACTGGAATAGTTCACTTTTCCTCTGATTTAATGATGATGTTTGTCTTGAGTTAGATTTTTGCCAGATTAGTATTGTGACCGTATAATTTATCAATTTGAAGCAGGACACCATTGAGAGAGAATGCTATTAATATGCTGGGACAACAGGTGTAAAATCTCTTTAGCAAACTTAGATGTAAACTCAATCTAAATACTAAAGAAGCACATTTATAGATTGAGGTTTTTTTTCAAAAGTAAATGTTTATTTAAGCACTTTACATGCATTATGTCATTTAAACCTATATTTTGGGAGGTTAGTAAAGAACTTTTTGTTTTACAAATGACGCTGAGGCCCAAGGAAAGAGGATTTGAATCTAGGTGTGGCTCTAACCCTCTCCTCCTAGGCACTGGGCTGTACTGCTCAGAGTAGTGGTCTAGGGAGTGGATTGGTCACTAAATTAAGACAGGGTCCTCAGATAATAAAATGTCTCCCATTTTGTTATTGTCATGTTTATTAGATCTAACGTTAAAATATTTAACTTTTATTCAGAAATAATGGGCTTGAATTCAGCTGACAGACTTTGTGGTTCACTGCTGCAGATAGAATGACAGAAGATGTATTTCAGAATTGACCATATTTGCTTAGCTTTTTGTATCTTTTAAAAAAGTGTTTATTTTGGGGTGGGGGGGAGAGCACGAGCTGGGGAGGGGCAGAGAGGGAGGGAGGGAGGGAGGGAGGGAGAATCCCAAGCAGGCTCCCCTCTGTCAGTGCAGAGCCCTTTGTGGGGCTCAGTCTCATGAACCATGAGATCATGACCTGAGCCAAAATCAAGAGTTGGACACTTAACCGACTGAGCCACCCAGGTGCCCCACATCTTTTCATTTTTAAAATGAAAATATACCTTTCTTTGAGAGAATTAAACAGTATGTATGTTTGACATTAATGTAAAGAATATGTGAAAAATTGTACAGTTTAATATCTTATGAAACTTAATATAATCACATATTGTCATTTATTATTAAATAGTTCGGATGTGTAGAAGTGAAAACCCTGTCTCACACAAGTTTAGGCACAAATAGAACCAAAGTCCTCTAGTCTTGTGCTGTTTTCACAGTTGAATAAAACAGTGTTAGTTGAGCACACTAGAAATTCTCGCGTGTAGTTTTTTTTTTTAAGATTTTAAGTAATCTCTACATCCAATGTGGGGCTCGATCTCAAAACCTCAAGATCAAGAGTTGCATGCTCTATTGACTGAGCCAGCCAGGCACCCCTCATATGTAGTTGTTTTAAACTCCATTTGAATTTGAGTTTAGCCATTTCAGTGAATAATCTTCTCAGTAAATGGACTCTTGGCTCAGTAGCAGTGGGTCTGAAATTTATTGGATGAGTGATACATAAGAGTGTCATTTAACTGTTGCAAATGCTTTGCCATAGCAGTTATGATCATTTCTTGTTTTATGTTATTTTTAAATAGTCTCTACACCCAAGGTGGGGATTCCAACTCACAATCCAGAGATTGAGTTGCACGCTCCACCATCTGAGGCAACCAGATGCCCTGAACGTCTCTTGATAATTTTTGAACATCTCTTTCAGAGAAGGAAACCTAATGAAAAAATTTTTTCATGTTTATTTATTTTTGAGAGAGAGAGCATGAATGGGGGAGGGGCAGAGAGATGGGGACACAGAATCCAAAGTAGGCTCCAGGCTCTGAGCAGTCCACACAGAGCCTGACGTGGGACCTGAACCCACGAACCGTGAGATCATGACCTGAGCTGAAGTTGGAAGCTTAACCAACTGAGCCACCCAGCTGCCCCTTAATGAAATTTTTTTAATGAATAATTTTTTAACATGGTTAACTCAAAGTGCTAACTTCCTGATAAAATATGATACCCACACTCATCATAAATGAGGTATTTGAGTATGTGAATCATAAATGTAAATAAAAGATAAGTTACTTAATTTCAAAGTAGTCAACTGAATTATTGCTGTGGTTATTCGGAAATTAGGATTTTATGTGCTAGTCAAAAGTATACATAAGCTGTAGCTTTATGTACAGTATGTTATTCCAGCTGGAATTTTGACCTTACCCTTCTCACCTCATCTTATTCTGGTAACTAATCTGAGAGTTGCCAACAAGGAATAGAGGGCACTTTCTCAGGAGAGGATCTTTGGTTTCCTTGTTGGGTATTAAGTGTCACTGCAGAGCTATAGGAATATACAGGCTTTGTATTCTGCCTTTATTCCTTTTAGTGAATAAGAAACCATTGTTCAAATATATAAATCCTGGATACACTTTTTGATGTTTGTCTCTTTATCATAAAGCATTATGTTTGCAAAACTAAGATTTTCTTAGAGTAACTCTTGAGCAATCTTAGTTTCCTGTTGATAATATTTAAAACTTTTTCTTGACTACATTTCTTGTTACAAGTTATATAGCAATTAGTGTAATTTTTTTCCCCTCACTCAGCAGTCTGTGCCTGAATTGGACCTGATGTGGAGTTAGGGAACATCCTAGGGATTTAGCTTGATCTCTGCTTTTCATTGTACAGCTATTTGTGTATCAGCATGGTATTTTGGAGATGATTCTGAAAACAATTACCTTTAAGGATTTGTTTTGTTTTTTGGCAATTATGTAAACACGTTGCTGGGGAAAAAGCCTCTCCCTTCCTATTTTGTTTTTTCTTCAAACTGCCTTTTTAGAATATGGTGTGCTATGTGGTTTACATTCATCGGTTCATTTAATTCTAATGATAGATTGTAAGATTAGTGTACAGTATTTATTTTTTAGAGCTGAGGAAACTTAGATTATACACCTTGCTCAAGCCTGCAAAGAAGTGGAGTCAGGATGCTAATTCAGGTTAGTTGTGTGTTTGCAACATGACTTTACCATTCTGCCTGTATTCAACAGAAATCTTCATGTGCTTGTCCTTCGATGTGGAGTTGTTTCTTTTTTTTTTTTATTAAAAAAATTTTTTTTAATGTTTATTTTTCGAGTCAGAGAAGATACAGAGTGTGAGCGGGGGAGGGGCAGAGAGAGAGGGAGACACAGAATAGGAAGCAGGCTCCAGGCTCTGAGCTGTCAGTACAGAGCCTGATGTAGGGCTTGAACCTAAGAATGGTGAGATCATGACCTGAGCTGAAGTCAGGCGCTTAACTGACTGAGCCACCCAGGTGCCCCTATGTGGAGTTGTTTCTTTGATGTGACCTTAAGAGCACTGCTTTATGAATCTTATTTCAAGCTTTAGAAGTGTTTGCAAAAATCTGTGTTTGGCCAGGAAGTTTGTGAGGTATGTGGGAATACTTGTACTTCTCTGTCACTATCCTAGAGAATCTTTTTTTCCTCTAGAGACTGGGAAAGGGAGTGAATCTAAAAGGAGCACAACCAGTGTTCAGTGTTGTATAAACTTTTTCTTCATGCTTTAAAAAAAAGCCTGCAATATGAAGGTAACCAAAAGAGTACAAAGAATAATACAAGTAGTACCTGTGTATTTAAGAGATCAATTTAATTAAGAACTAAAGCTCTGCTACCACAACTGAATCTTCTAGGAATGTTCTCTCTCAACCTTGCTTCTGATTTTGGTGTTTATGATACTTGTGTGTTTTTCTAGACTTTTACTAAACATGTATGGTTTCCTAAACAAAATACCGTATTTTTTTTTGCATGGTTTTAAGTTTCATGTGAGTTTTTTAAATTTTTTATTAAAAAAATTTTTTTTAATGTTTATTTATTTTTGAGAGAGAGAGCGAGTGAGCAAGCATGAGTAGGGAGGGGCAGAGAGAGAGACACACAGAATCTGAAGCAGGCTTCAGGCTCTGAGCTGTCAGCACAGAGTCCGATGCGGGGCTCGAAATCATGAACCACAAGATCATGACCTGAGCCCTAGTAGGACATTCAATCGACTGAGCCACTTGGGTGCCCCTGTGGCTTAAGGTTCTTTAACAGGTAAATGGCTAGCATCATGATGTGAAAGAATTGGGACACTGAAGACCAAGGGCTTTTTCTTTTTCTTTCTTTTTTTTTTTTTTTTTTAAGTGGGCTTAATACCTGGTATGGAGCCCAATGTGGGGCTTTGAATTCATGACCCTGAGATCAAGAGTTGGACACTTACTGACTGAGCCACCTAGGTGCCCCATAGACTCTAGTTTTAGGTCACCATCTTGGGTAAAACCCTTCCTTTTTGTGAGCTGTTTCCCTTCTGTAAAACTAAGGTTGTACTAGATACGATTTCTAGGGGAGTGCTTCCAGTTCTTAATGCTCTGTGACTCTCCTAGTCCTAGTTGTCCAAAACTCATATTCTCTTGGATAGTGTTTTGCCTTTAGAGTGGATTGTGATCTCTTAATCACAAGACTCTCTGCTCTTTGATTAAAGTCAGCTGTAGGCTGCCTTGAGGCTAACACACCCTCTGTATAGTCTTGATGGTAATGAATTTTCTCTTTATTCTCCTAGCACTTCAAGTCATAATTATTTTTTCAGATACTTATTTCATGAGATTTAGAAATAGGTCCATAAACGTTATTAAGTGCAAGCTGGCTGGAAGTTGTATTAACCAGGTTCTCAGCAGAATAGTGATAATGCAAACTGAGCCGAGATAAACTCCATTGTATTATAAGCACCTGGAAAGGTAGAGAGTTTCTGATTCATCTTTATGCTTTCCACAGTGTCCAGAGAAAGAAACTAAGAACTGTTTATTTATTTATTTAAAGATTGTATTTTTAAGTAATCTCTATCCCCAATGTGGGGCTTGAAGTCACAGCCCAGAGATCAAGAGTCGCATGCTGCACCCACTGAGCCAGCCAGGCACCCCAAGAATTATTTTTACTGTTGAGTGCTTGCTCTACTACTAGGAACTCTACTAAAATTTAGACGTTTTTCTCATTTAATTATTGCAGCAGCTTATGAGGTAGTAGTGCTCCTAATTTATAGATCAGAAAACAGGCTTACAAGAGAATGTTTTAAACATTTTTTAACTTTTTATTTATTTTGACAGAGAGTGTGTAAGCAGGGGGTGGGCAGAGAGAATCCCAAGCAGGCTCTGCAATGTCAGCACATAGCCAGATATGGGACTTGATCCCACAAACCGTGAGACCAGATAAAAGAATTAGATAAAAATTAAAAACATAAAAGATCAGATTAAAAAATAAAAAAAAATGACTTGAGCCAAAGTCAAGAACTGGACGCTTAACTGATTGAGCCACCCTGGTGTTCCTTAAATTAATTTTTATGTGATTTCAGAGCTTGTAATTTTTCTTGCCACAGTATGCTGCTTAGCAAAAATGTTATTCATAGCGTGTGCTCAATGAGTATTAACTGAGTGAAATGTTTGTAAAATGTTTAAAAATTTTTTTAAGTACATTGTTTTATCTTTATGATAGTATTTTCAGAAGAGGGGAATGGCCAGTCTTGATAGGCCAAGTGAATGTCTTACTAATAGGACGTTGTCAAGGCAAGGTAACATGTTTTTGGTGATTGTGTTCCAAAATTAAAAATTCAATCAGGGAGGCGGATTAGAAGTTGGGGATAAGGAGGGTAGAAACCATAAAGACCTCTTTTCATTGTATACTCTTGTACAGTTTGACATTTTTACTGTGCGTGTACTACTAAGAAGAAAAAAAACTAGGTAAAAATAATTGAACAGTTTGCTTAGGCAAATAAAAGCTTAGTTAATACTCAACTTTCACAATTCTGTACCTGCTTTTCTCTTTTTTAAAGCTGTATATACATGACAACATGGATGAACCTTGAGATACTATGCTAGGTTACATAAACTATACGTAGAAGGCAAGTCTTATTATTCCACTTACATGAAATACCTAGAGCAGTCAGATTCATAGGGTAGAGTGTTCTGCGTGGGAGAGTTATTGTTTTATGGGCACACAGTTTTAGTTTGGGAAGATGGAAAAGTTCTGGAGATGGATGGTGGTGATGGTTGTGTAACAGTGTGAATGTACTTAATACCACTGAACTGTACACTCAGAGATGGTTAAAATGTTTAATTTTGTTTATGTTTATTTTTCCATAATAAAATATGGCTAATAATTCATTTGTTTGTCATTCAGCAGACATGTACCTAGACACTGGGGATACAGAAAGGAATTTAATTTGGTACTTGCCCTGAAGAAGCTATTTAGTACTAATATGACACAACTAGTGGTTTTCAAGGAAAGGTTTTTTTTTTTTTTTGTTTTTTTTGTTTTTTTTTTTGCTTTTTTGGTAAATTTTTTATTTTTTTCTTTTTTTAAATTTTTAAAATTTATTTTTTCTTTTTATTTTTTTACAGTTATTTATTTTTGATACAGAGAGACAAGGCACAAGAGGGGGAGGGGCAGAGAGAGGAGACACAGAATCCGAAGCAGGCTCTAGGCTCTGAGCTGTCAGCACAGAGCCCAACACGGGGCTCGAACTCACAAACCACGAGATCATGACCTGAGCCGAAGTCAGACGCCCAACCTACTGAGCCATTCAGGCGCCCCATTAAAAAAAATTTTTTTTTTGAATATTTATTTTTGAGAGGGAGAGACAGAGCGTGAGCAGGGGAGGAGCAGAGAGAGAGGGAGACACAGAATCTGAAGCAGGCTCCAGGCTCCACACTGTCAGCACAGAGCCTGATGTGGGGCTCAAACTCACGAACTGTGAGATCATGACCTGAGCCAAAGTTGGACGCTCAATTGACTGAGCCACCCAGGTGCCCTTTTGGTAATTTTCTTTTAATGTTTATTTAAGAGAGAGTGTGTGTGCACGATCAAGCCTGGAAGGGGTAGAGAGAGGGGGAGAGAGAGTTCGAGCAGACTCCGTGCTGTCAGTGCAGAGCCCAGTACGAGGTTCAGTCCTACAAACTGTGAGATCATGACCTGAGCTGAAATCAAGAATTGGATGCTCAAGGGGTGCCTGGGTGGCTCCGTTGGTTGGGTGTTCGACTTCGGCTCAGGTCATGATGTGGTTTGTGAGTTCGAGCCCCGCGTCGGGCTCTGTGCTGACATCTCAGAGCCTGGAGCCTGCTTCAGAGTCTGTGTCTCCCGGGCTCTCGGCTCCTCCCTTGCTCGTACTTTGTGTCTCTCTGTCTCTCAAAAATAAATGTTTATTAAAAAAAAAAAAAAAAAAAGAATGGATGCTCGTGGCCCCTGGGTGGTTCAGTCAGTTAAGCATCTGACTTCGGCTCAGGTCATGATCTCACAGTTCGTGAGTTTGAGCTCCGCATCGGGTTCTGTGCTGACAGCTTAGAGCTGACCCTCCCCTGCTCTCTGACCCTCCCCTGCTCTCTTGTGCGTGCTTGCGCGTGCTCTCTCTCTCTCTCTCAAGAATAGATAAACGTTTAAAAAAAAAAAGAGTTGGACGCTCAACTGCCTGAATCACCCAGGAGCCTCTCGAGGAAATAGAGGTTTAAGTTTTCAGGAAGTGGTAGCTTGTAAAAGTTTTGCATTGTGATAAAAAGATGGGAAAGTAGCTCTTAGGAATTCCCTGGCAGTTTTATCTGCTGGTTGGTCCGGAGGATTCAGGTGAGAATGTTATGTTGCCCCAAGGTACTTCTGTGTAGCCTGAAAGCTTGATTTTAAAAACTACCAATCTGGGTAGAAACTGTCAGCTGTAGGATGACATATTGATTCCTCTCTCTCTTGTAAATTGAGAACCTTGGCACAGAATAGTGGTGTCATTTAGGCAGCCAGCTCTTTCAGTCTGGGATCAAGTTTAGGCGTGGGTTTGTTGCCAGAGTTACTGCTGCTTTAAGAGGTTCTGAAGATGTATAATGGTCTTACCTTCCTAGTCTACCATAAAGACAAATTCTGAATTCTTGGGAGAAGAGACACAGTCATTGTTTAATGACCACATGACTACCGATATTAGCTGGTCGAAGTCTGGTCTTTTAACTCTGATTTTGACATTGGCCTGATTGATAATATTTATCTGTTGAGTGCTTAACATGTGCTACGTACTTTTTCAGGTACTTTACACATACATCAGTTCATTCAATTTTTGTAACAGCTCTTTGTAGCAGGAACCCATTTTACTGATGAGGAAACAGATAATGGGATTTAATAAAGTAACTTATCACAGGTGTCAAAATTACTGGCTGGTGGTGCTGGGGAATCAAAGGTAGTCAGCCTTTAAGCATGTGTTTTTTTCTTATTTATTGAGCCAGTGCTTTGGAAATTGCTTGGGATGTTGATTACTAATTGTATTTGTCTTACTATAAGTTACTAGGTACAAGGATTAAAAAATGACAGTTTTTACCATTTGAGACCCCTACGGTTTTGAGAATTACTGCTAAGGGTTTATTCTTGTATGGCCATTTGTACTAAGTGCCTTTGTTAATAAGCAAAGGATGTAGGGACATTTTTGTGGCTCAGTTGGTTAAGTGTCTGACTCTTGATTTTGGCTCAGGTCATGATCTCACTGTTCGTGAGATCAAGCCCCATGTTGGACTCTGTGCTGACCGCATGGAGCTTGCTTGAAATTCATTCTCTTGCTCTCAAAGTAAATAAATAAACTTAAAAGAAAAAGAAAAAATAAGCAAATGATGTAGAACCAGAGTTGGCACACTTTTTCTCTAACGGTTCTGAAAATACTTTAGGCTTTGGAGGCCAAGAGGCAAAACTGAGGCTATTAATGTGAGTACTTAAATAACAGTAGAGAAAGCAAATGTTCTCTAAATATTTTTATTTTATTAAAAATTTTTTTTAATGTTTTTATTTATTTTTGAGACAGAGAGAGACACAGCATGAGCAGGGGAGGGGGAGAGAGAGAGGGAGACACAGAATCCGAAGCAGGCTCCAGGCTCTGAGCTGTCAGCACAGAGCCCGACGCGGGGCTCGAACTCACAGACCGTGAGATCATGACCTGAGCCGAAGTCGGACACTCAACCGACTGAGCCACCCAGGTGCCCCCCCCAAAAAATTTTTTTAATGTTTGTTTATTTATGAGAGAGAGTGGGAGGGGGTGCACAGAGAGAGGGAGTCAGAGGATCTGAAGCATATTTCTTTCATACTGACAGCAGAGAGCCTGGCAGGGGGCTTGAACTCATGAACCGTGAGATCATGACCTGAGCTGAAGGTGGATGCTTAACTGACTGGTCCACGTGGGCACTGCTATTTTATCTTTTTTTTAAATGTTTATTTATTTGGAGAGAGAGAGCATGTGTGAGAGTGTGAGAGGGGCACAGAAAGGGGAAGAACTCCAAGCAGTCTCCACAGGCAGTGCAGAGCCTTACCTGGGGCGCGTTCTCATGAAGTGTGAGATCATGACCTGAGCTGAAATCAAGAGTTGAATGCTTGACTGAGCTACCCAGGTGCTTCCTTTTTTTAAGTATCTCTGTACCCAGTATGGGGCTTGCACTCATGACCCCGAGATCAAGAGATGCATGCTCTACCAACTGAGCCAGCCAAGCGCCCTGAGAAAACAAATATTTCATTGGCAGAATTCAAAATATAATAGTTGAGTACAGTTTTTGTAAGGCAGCTGTGTTACAAGAGTGGAATTCACTTTGGGGGATACCATTTCGTGTCACTGGGGTTCAAAGTTAGCTTTACCTATCAACATGGATGGCAAGTGTTCATTTGTTCATACAGAAATCTGTAGTGAAGATTTCACATATGTGTCTTTGAAAATGTCTTTACACAGACAGGTACTGCCAAATATTAATATTAATCCATGAGCATATGATTTTTTTGAGCATATGGTTTATTTGGGCACATTCATCATTTGGAAGGCAATTACAGAATTCTGTTAGATTCATTTCTTGTTATTTGCCTTTTTTGTATGCCATTAACACTGCAAAGTATTCATTTCCAGTGGAAGATTAGATGGAAGCTGCTGCTGCTTTTTTTTAAAATAGGCTCCGTGCCCAGCGTGGAGCCCAATGTGGGGCTTGAACTCAAGATCCTGATATCAAGAGTCAGATGCTTAACCCACTGAGCCCACTTCTTTTTTTTTTTTTTTTAAAGAGTTTATTAAAAAATTTTTTAATGTTTATTTTTGAGAGAGAGACCGCATGCAAGCAGAGGAGGGGCAGAGAGAGAGGGAGACACAGAGTGAATCCGAAGCAGGCTCCGAGCCATCAGCACAGAGCCTCAAGTGGGGCCCGAACTCATGAGACATGAGATCGTGACCTGAGCCGAAGTTGGATGCTCAACCGACTAAGCCACCCAGGTGCCCCATTAAAGATTTTTAAAAATAATCACACCCAACGTGGGGCTCAAACTCACAATCCTGAGAACAGGAGCCACAGGCTCCACTGGCTGAGTCAGCTAGGCGCCCCTAGATGGAAACTTCTTAGTTTCACAGAGAGATTTTCAAAGATGGAGATTTACTTTGCACTTTAATTAAGATTGGAGATATGCTGGAAGTGTAGTTTGAGTTAAAATATGTCTGCTTCAGATTTTTGTGGGAACAGAGAGATCTCATTGCTTGTGTTAACTTTTGACAGTACAGGATGTGAATGAAATAATTTGACATTACTTGAAGTTAAAACAGTGTTTACTTAAAAAAATTTTTTTAAGTAAAAAATAAAATTTTTTTAAGTAAAATAAAAAATTTAAGTTTATTTTTGAGAGAGAGAGAGAGAGAGAGAGAGAGAGAGAGAGTGTATGTGTGTGTGTGCACATGATCGAGGGAGAAACAGAGAGGGAGACACAGAATCTGAAAGCAGGCTCTAGGCTCTGAGCTGTCAGCACAGAGCCTGGTGGCGGGCTCGAACTCACCAACCATGAGATCATGAGCTGAAGTTGGACGCTCAGCCGACTGAGTCATCCAGGCGCCCCATGTTTACTTTTGTTCAAATTAATTTGCCATAGTAATCATTCCCATAAAAATGCTATTTTGCCTTATAACTTTTTATTGAATTCATTAAGAAACATTAGCAAGTCTGCAACAAAAGTTAATTTTCAAAGCTTTTCAGTATTCAATAATAATGTTGAAGGGTGGTTTTTTAAGAAAAAAAATCAGATTAAAAAAAATTACAACTAGGGGTGCCTGGGTGGCTCAGTTGGTTGAATGTCCAACTCTTCATTTCTGCTCAGGTCATGATCTCATGCTCTTGAGATGCAGCCCCACATCCTGCTCTGCTCTGGGTATGGAAACTGCTTGAGATTCTCTCATCCTCTCCCTCTGCTCCTCCCCTGCACATGCTTTCTCTCTCTCAAAAAAAAAAACAAAAAAACAAAAAAAATCACAGTAAAATTTTACTGCTGCTAAGCCATTGAACTGCTGTTGGTAGTGCAAATCAGGATCCACCTTCTATTTCTGACAAAAACTCACAAAACTGACAACGGTTAAATCTACAAAAGTGAATTGAGAGTGAATGGAGGTTACTCTTGACAATACTGGCTCAACATGTAATGAAAAGTTTTTTGCAGAGTACCTGCTGGTGAATAGTACAGTGAATAACCATATGCTTGAAATACCTTACATTTTCACAAACTCTGTAAGTTTATCCAATTATGCCCTTCTCTAGACATATTTTTACTACGGTCATTTGTGACACATCTTAGCAGATTCAAATTCAGGTTGTATTAGTGTTCTTTCAGTGTCTTTGAAAGGTTCTTACCTGTAGTTGTTCCCCATAGACTATTCATAGAGGCTAACTCTTCAGTTAGTTCACACTGGGCATTGACCTTCTCCAGTAAAAAGCTAAGCAGTGTCAATAATTGTTGAATCAAGAACCAAGGAACACCACTGAAATCACTCCTCCACCCCCCCACCCCCCTCCCCCCGCCTTTAGCAAATGTTCTATTGTTAAGTAGTTTCAGATTTGCAGAAAATCTGAGAAAATAGTACAAAAGGTGTCCATATACCCGTACCCCTGTTAACAGAGTAGTATGGTACACTGGTCCCAACTAACAAACCAGTGTTGATGCATTCTTGCTAACTGAAGTCCATACTTTGTTCACATTTTCTTAGTTTATACCTAATAACCCTTTTCTGTTCCAGGATCACATCTAGGATATATATTCAGTTGTCATGTCTCCTTAGACTCCCCTTGGCTGGTACACCTTTTCAGACTTTTATTATTTTTGGTGACTTTGACCGTTTTGAGGAGTTAGATACTTTGCTAGTTTTGAGGAGTTAGATACTTTGCTAGTTAGATACTTTGTAGAATGTCCCTCGGTTGGAATGTTTCTCATGATTAGACTGGTGTTAATAGGTTTTGGTGATAAAAGACCACAGAGATGAGGTATCATTTTCATCACATCATATATATAAGGAGTACATGCTATCAACATGATTTATTGATTTTGTTTTTTATTTTTTTAAATTTTTGTTAAAAATTTTTTTCATGTTTCTTCATTTTTGAGAGAGAGACAGAGTGTGAGCAGGGGAGGGGCAGAGAGAGAGGGAAACACAGAATCTGGAGCGGGCTCCAGGTTCCAGGCTGTCAGCACAGAGCCCAGCGTGGAGCTCGAACCCACAAACGATGAGATCATGACCTGCACAATGAGATCATGACCTGAGCTGAATGAAGTCAGTCACTCAACTGACTGAGCTACCCAGGCGCCCCTGGTTTTTGTTTGTTTGTTTGTTTGTTTGTTTAATTAAGAAAGGTTTTTTGGGGGAGAGAGAGTGCGTGCACAGGAGGGTCAGAAGGAGAGGTGAGAGAGAGTCCTAAGCAGGAGGTGCACTGTCAGTGTGGAGCCCATCCTGAAGCTTGAACCTATAAACCCTGAGATCATGACCTGAGCTGAAATCAAGTTGCATGCTCAATTGGCTGAGCTACCCAGGTGCCCCCATACTGTAATTTTGGAAGGAAATCACTTGGCTCACCCCACTCCACTTAAGGAATGGAGGAGAGCTATGTTCCACCTTCTGGAGGGTGAAATACATACGTAAATTATTTGGAATTCTGCACGAATGATTGGTTTATTTTCATCCATTTATTTAAATCCATATAGACTCATGGATATTGTATTCTTTGAGTTATCCACGACTACATTTTGATCAATTTTTTTTCTGATTTGACTTGAAAACTCATTTGGGCAGGAATGTCCTTTTGACGTACACGTTATGGTGTATTGTTTGTTATGCAGTCCTTGTTTTCTGGCACTACAAGATATTCCAGGCTTATCCAGTGTATTCCTTGCCTCAGCCCTAGAGTCCGTCACTTCTCCCAGAAGCCTTTGTTTCTTTTATTGGAGAATATTATTAGAAATCAAGGTCTGGGGGCACCTGGGTGGTTCAGTCAGCTGGGCATCTGACTGTTGATTTCGACTCAGGTCGTGATCTCATGGTTCGTGGAATTGAGTCCCACGTCAGGCTTTGCGTTGATGGTGTGGAGCCTGCTTGGAATTCTCTCTTTCCTCTCTCCCTCTCTCTTTCTCTCCTCCCCCTGCTTGTGCTCTCTTTCTCTAAATAAATGTTAAAAAAAGTCAAGGTCTGGGTGCTAGGTGTATTCATTGCTACTGGGATGTTATTGCTCATAGGTCTTTTCAGTTGACAAAGGAAAGGTATGTATGTATACGTAATCGGAAATGTGTGTATAATACATTTTGTATACATAGAGAAGTATCTAAACATTTCTGATGTTCCTGTGCGTATTCATTTGTATCTGTCTAAACAGGAGTTTATATTGGTATCTCCACTTTTAATAATTTTAGTTTTAAAGATTTTATTTTTAAGTAATCTCTACACCCAACCTGGGGCTCAAACTCAACAACCCCAAGATCAAGAGTTGTGTGTGGTACTAACTGAGCCGGCCAGGCGCCCCTTGATAGCTCCACTTCTAAGCCAGTACTGTTGGATCATTCTAGCCTTTCCCTCCTTTCTTGTCTGTGACGTCCGATTCCCAACAGTGAGAAATTTGGTTCTCGCCATTTGCCATCCATTTATTTATCAACTTTTTTTTTTTTTTTTTTTAAATTTATTTTTGGGACAGAGAGAGACAGAGCATGAACGGGGGAGGGGCAGAGAGAGAGGGAGACACAGAATCGGAAACAGGCTCCAGGCTCTGAGCCATCAGCCCAGAGCCCGACGCGGGGCTCGAACTCGCGGACCGCGAGATCGTGACCTGGCTGAAGTCGGACGCTTAACTGACTGCACCACCCAGGCACCCCTGCCATCCATTTATTTATTATAATTCCACTATACGTGTGTAATTGTTTAAGAATCGTTACCCCATACCCCCATGGGAAACAACTTTAACAACTAGAATACAGTGGTTATGTGCAGTTCCTTTTGCTGTTGGTTTTCCCTGTTCCACTCCTTTCATAGTTACTTAGGTCAGCTCCTTTTCCCTCCACTTGCTTTATTTTTTAATTGACTACTAATGTTGCTTCCATTGTCCTCAACCCTTACAGTCAAAAGGCTAATAGTCTTAAATGAGTTCATTGTCTTCCTTTTTTTTTTTAATTTTATTTTTTTAGATTTATATCCAAATTAGTTAGCATATAGTGCAACAGTGATTTCAGGAGTAGATTCCTTAATGCCCCTGACCCATTTAGCCCATCCCTCCTCCCACACCCCCTCCAGTAACCCTGTTTGTTCTCCATATTTATGAGTCTCTTATGCTTTGTCCCCCTCCCTGTTTTTATATATTTTTATTTCCCTTCCCTTATGTTCATCTGTTTTGTGTCTCAAAGTCCTCATATGAGTGAAGTCATAGGATATTTGTCTTTCTCTGGCTAATTTCACATAGCATAATACCCTCTAGTTCCGTCCATGTAGTTGCAAACGGCAAGATTTCATTCTTTTTGATTGCCGAGTAATGCTCCATTGTGTGTATATATATTCTCCACATCTTCTTTATCCATTCATCCATCGATGGACATTTGGGCTCTTTCCATGTAAACATTGAGGTGCATGTGTCCCTTCAAAACAGCACACCTGTATCCCTTGCATAAATACCTAATAGTGCAATTGCTGGGTCGTAGGGTAGTTCTATTTTTAATTTTTTGAGGAACCTCCATACTGTTTTCCAGAGTGGCTGCGCCAGTTTGCATTCTCAATGAGTTCATTTTCTATGGACACATTTCTCTGGCTGCTGCCGCAAACATGATTTGATCAACCCACTAAATAAATGGCTTTCCTTGTTAAGCTGACAAATGAACCACTCAGAAACTTACTTTGGTTGTAGCTTCATTTTTATTTTTTGTTTTTGTGAAGGTTTTCTGTTGTGATGAGATACTCTGTTTAAATTTTTTTTTTAATGTTTGTTTTTGAGAGAGGGAGAGAGAGAAACATGAGTTGGGGAGGGGCACAGAGCGACATAGAATCCGAAGTGAGCTTCAGGCTCTGAGCTGTCAGCACAGAGCCCAACACGAGGCTTGGGCCCATGAGCCGCAAGATCATGACCTGAGCTGAAGCTGAACGCTTAACTGAGCCACCCAGGCACCCCAAATTTTCTAATCTTCCTAGTAAAATTCTGTGAAATGGGATTATTGTGATGAGTTCTTAGTTTGGTAATGTTGATGGATATTGTTTTCTTGGTACAGCCATGGTGCTTTTTCATAATAGACAGTGTTTTGCCATATAAGTTGTTAAAATAATCCACACTTCACACTTGCCCTTAAATGGGTAACCTTTGTCATCGTTTTTTTTTAATGTTTGTTTTGGGGAGAGAGAGCGCATGTGTGTGCATGCACACATGTACATGTGGGAGGGGTAGGGGCAGAGAGAGAGAGGGAGACAGAGGTTCTGAAGCAGGCTCTGCACTAACAGCGCAGAGCCCAATGTGGGGCTTGAACTCATGAACCATGAGATCATGACCTGAGCTGAAGTCGGATGCTTAACCAACTGAGCCACCCAGGTGCCCTGGCTTCTTGTTTCAACATCTGGATATACACTGGTAATTTAAAAATAATAATAAAATGTGATATGACAGAATGCATGGTACTTTTGAACTACTCTTGGGCCATAACCACTTCACTGAAATTTGTAGTAGTGCGAAGTGCTAAGACCACTATGTGCAGTCTCTCTTGCAACTACTTAACTCTGCTGTTGTGTGAAAGCAGCTATCTGTAAACGAAGGAATGTGGCTCTGTTCCAATAAAACTATTCATAGATGCTGAAGTTACAATTTCATAGAATTTTCACACATCCTGAAATACTCTTGATTTTTTTCAACCATTAAAAAATGTAGAAATCATTCTTAGCTCGTGGGTGGTAAAAAAAAAAAAAAAAGTTGGGCTAGATTTGGTCTGAGTGCATCATTTGCTGACCCCTTAATGTAGAAGCCTCTGCATACATGACCCATTTGGAAGTATCTCTCTTTCCAAAGCCATATGTAGTAATGTCACCAGCCTTGCATTCATTCTCCATTCTGATTGATGCCATGGAAGGAACTTAAAGCAGACATTGCACAGTTTTCTGTGCTAAAACACTAAAGGTTTATTTGTCAGCTATCATAATCTCCTCAATCCCTACTATTTTTTTCAAGGGGAAGTAGCTAATGTTAAATATTGTTCTTTGGTGGACACTTTGGGTAAACTCGAATAGAAGACACTGTGCTCTTTTGTTCACTTTTATTGGTATCCTCATGCTGTTTTAGTCTTTAAGGTAGTACACATGCAAGTAATACTTGGTGGTTTAAAGGAGACTAGCTCTGAACTCCGGTTCATAGGAGCATGCAAGGTCATCCTTGTGTTTTCTTTATGTTCTTAATCTCAGTAAAAGATTACTGTGGGTGCCTGAGGTGAGATAAGAAAAAAAAATTAAGTCTTCAACCATAGCGGGGTACAAATTCTACGGTCCTAAGAATATTAGTGTTTATCCTTTGGTCGGGTTTAGGAACTGTGTTGTAACTCAAGGTCTGGTAATATCTGGAACACGGGAGTCTTCCGAGATACCCTCTAGTCTAAGCCATTCCTGTCCTTTACCTGGATTATTATAGGCAATATCTCCCAATTTCTTCTGACCTTGCTACACTCAGCAGCCAAAATGATCCTTTTAAAACATAATTCTCAGCATGTTAACTCTTCCACTGAAAACACTCCAGTGGCTGCCCACATTATCCAGAAGAAAACCAAAGTCCTTAAAATGTATTGCAAGGCCCTGTTCACCCATGTCTCTGTGCCCCCAACTTCCTCCTAGAATGTAAGCTCCAGAAATGAAGAGATTTTTAGACTGTTGAAACACCATTGCCTAGGATAGTGCCTGGCAATGTGGTAGGTACTTAATAAATTTTTGTTTGGTAAGTGGACAGTTAGAAAGGAAATTGTGTAGAAGGGGAAAAGCTATATTGTTGGCAGTGTCAGAGTGTCCCAGCTAATAGTCTACTGGTATTTGACCAAGGGAGGTTTAGAGACAAGCTGCAAAGTATGACTATGTCCAGATGACACAGGACGAGTTGGGGAGGGCGCATAAAAACTGGTGGCAGGGGTGACTCAGGGCTTCATGTGTCTCCTCACTGTCACAGAATAACTAAGGGCTAGGTCCTTAGATTTGCTTCTCCACCCATTGCAACAGTGGAAGATTGAAGACTTGCTGGGGTGATAAAATTCTTTCCAGTGTCCAAGAGGAGGTTGATTAATAGGAAACACGATGGGGTAGTAAAATGGAAGGAAGGGGAAGTGTGTGTGTGTGTGTGTGTGTGTGTGAGAGAGAGAGAGAGAGAGAGAGAGAGCGAGAGCGAGAGAGCGAGCGTGAGCGAACTATTTGGTTAGAATCATAAGGATGGGTATATTGGATCAGTCCGTTTCTTTAATTCAGTGCATTACAGATTAAGCGGTTCTCAATCCTGGAGCCGTCATTGGGATTTCCCTGCAGCTGACTGATATGAGCACCTGTGCCTCTGCAGTTAAAAACAAGGAAATTTTGGCTGATGTAACCTAGGAATACATTCTAAGAATAAGCCGCAAGAATATATGGAAAAATATTTTGCAAGAAAGTTTTTTAAAGTGCTGTGTTTTTACCATTTATCAACTAAGATGTAAACGCTGTCATTATTTTGGTAAAGTGTCTGATGGAATACTAATTTTGTCTTAATAAAATTGTCTTATCCTGTTTTAAGAGTAGGTTTTTATGGCCACTTCCTAATGTTAATTACGCGTTTACTTTTGGCATCGGTCAAGATTTTATTGCTTGGGTTTTCAGTTTACTAAGCAAATACATATCATTGTTAGGTATATAGAGTTTGCAGCCCTTTGAGGAAAATTGACATTGGTGGATACAATGAGATGAATCTAAGTGGAGACACACCTAGGGTAACAACAAGAAGCAGTACCTAACTCAGCCTGAGTGCACCAGGGGCAGCTTGCTGGGGGAGGAGACCCCTGTAGGAATGAGTAGGAGTTTGGTTGGTGGGAGTGGAGGAGGCATTCTAGGCTGAGGGTTTCACATGTACCAAGAGACCATAGCTTAAGGAAATACATTCCTTTCTTTCCTGGATAATTGGGCAAGGATTCTGCTATGTGCAAACCACAGATTTCAGAGAAAGTTAAGGTGGGTGTCCTTAATTGAGTGAATGCTGAACAAGTGAAAAAAGAGATTGTTAAGACTGCATCTTCAGATTATTTGAATTTTGAGTGCTTCCTACTGTATAGCAATGTGAACAAATGATAAAGCTTTAATAATGTAGGAGTAAGGACATTAACTACATACTTGCTGATCTTGGAACTTTGTTTTCCTATTTGTTTTGGATAACACTACATAGCTTTGATATATGGCCATGTTAGTAATGTTTAGATAGGGGAATATTTAAACCACTGGGTCAGAAGGGTTCTCTTGTGCTTTGAGGGATGAGGATGAGGAGTTGTTTTAACTTGAAATGTATCTGTTAAATTCACTTTGGCATACCTCAGTTAAATTTTTTTGTTTCAAGTAATCTAAATCTCCTGAAGTAATTCTCCAGGTTAAATTATGGAGTTTGCCAGTCAGTCTTTCATAATGCAAATTGTAGCACCTGAAACACTGCCAGTGAGAGTATCAGGATACTAGAGGAAGGTTTTAGCTTTCCATTCTGCAGCCTTACTCCAGGGGGTTGGATGCATGAAAACGTGTGTGAGACAGACAGAAGACCTCTGGGCCAGCATTCTTTGAGAAAGAAACCTGTGTCCACTGGGAGTGAAGTTGAGGGTTAAAGTAGAGGTTTTGTTGGGCGCCTGGGTGGCTCAGTTGGGTAAGCGTCCATTCAGCTCAGGTCAGGATCTTACAGTCCGTGAGTTCGAGCCCCGTGTCAGGCTCTGTGCTCCCCTGCTCATGCTCTCTCTCTGTCTCAAAAATAAATTAAAAAAATTTTAAAAAGTTAAAAAAAAAAAAGTAGAGGTTTTGTTTAGAGATTTCTAGCATCTGTATTTCAGGATACAATCTGCAAGGTTTGTTTGGGTAAGTGTCTTATCACTGCTTGTTTCTTCTCGTTCCAGAATAGTATCCTGACTTTGTAAATTGGAGAAGCCAGTGACACTGCCAGTGTTCTTTTCAGGTAGTGTCTTTGGGATCCGGTGCAAGTCGAATCATTGTTTAAATAAGGTAAATGCATGGTGGTAAAAGGAACTAATAATTACTTCATTGGCTTATAAAACCAGTCTTGTGTTAAGAGGTAAGGAATCGAGAAGATTCCTTACTGGAAGTCCTGGGTTCTTGTTAAGCAGTGCTTATTTTTCAGCTTAATAAACTGAAACAAGATGATAAAGTAGTTCTGCTCTCCTCTCTGATTCTATTCTAAGTTGTAGAATTGGCACTTACCTTTTTTATTTTAACTAACTTTTGAGTCCTTTAATAACGCATGTTTATTCATTAGGAAATACTGAAAAAAAATCATCCATAAACTTGACGTATGTATAATCATTGTTAATATTTTGGTGAATAGTCTCCTTCCATGCATGTGTTATTTGGATGTGTGTGTGTTTAACAAAACCGGGGCTGGACTTTTTTTGTCTCACCTGGTTCTTGTTAACAAGAGCAAGTCTTTCCCTGTTTGCATTTTTAAGTGACTCATGGCATTTCATCATCATGGATGTGCCATATAATTTAAAATTACCTAACTAGTTCCTTTTTGGTAGACATTTAGGCTTTTCTCGCATTTTTCTCTGTCTTGGATAACTGTGTAATAGACATGAATAAATTCATGAATGCATTTGATTTCCTTAACTTTAGAAAGCATTTTATATGTTGTACTTTTTTCTTTTTATTAACTTACAGAAACCCTTTCTAGTCCCTAACGCAATCCCTTCCAACTCTACCATTTCTTTTGATACTGCCTTTAAGTAATAAGCTTATTTTGCTACTTACTGATTTTCTAGTTTTTGGTATTATGTGTTACCTCCCCACCTTGGATAGTAGTGGTTTCTAGTACAATCCTAATTGGCTAGTATTCACTGTTGACAGTATTATGGTTGTGTATAACTTATTCACAGCCAAGTCATGTTACATGCTATGGTTAATTTTCCTGTTCTGCATAACTTTTCATTTTCTTAAAAAAATTTTTTTTTTAATGTTTATTCATTTTTGAGAGGGAGAGATAGAGTGCAAGTGGGGGAGGGGCAGAGAGAGAGGGAGACACAGAATTGGAAGCAGGCTCCCGGCTCTGAACTGTCAGAACTCACGAACCATGAGATTGTGACCTGAGCTGAAGTCAGGCACTTAACTGACGGAGCCACCCAGGCGCCCCTTGCATGACTTTTTATTTTCTCTGTTGCTAATAAAGATCTTTTTTTTTGGTCTGTTTTGCTTAATTTCTATTTTTCCTCAGTTATTCCTCTTTAAACTCTACCCAGAAGTGTAAATCTTCCTTGATACTTTAAATGTTTTAGCTATATGACAAATTTTATCTTCCTGGAGATACCTTCTAATCTGCTCCATTCTGGATATTCTCAAGGTAGCTGCCCAGCCTCATACTTGCTGTCTCAGCATCATCATCCTCATGATTTTTCCTGTGTCTCTTGTGCTAGATCCCATTATCTTTTCCCACATCCTTTCCTTCTTGATCGAATCTCTTGTTTTGGAGAAGCACCATTCTCCGTTGGCTTTCTGAGAAAAGGGTACACAAGAGGTAAATTGTTTAGACATACATGTCTAAAAATGCCTTTATTCTGCCTTAATATTGATTATTAGTTTGGCTGGGTTTAGAGTTCTAGTTGGAACATAATATTCCTTCAGATTTTTAAGATCCTGTTCTATTGCCTGTTGGCTTTCACTGTTGATGAGATGTAAGTTACCTTTGACCCCTGAAACTTCAGAACTTCTCTTTCTCAGCTTTCTGAAATCTTATGACGATGTTCTTGGTGTGGCTGTTTTCATCTAATGTGCTGGTCTCTTAATGGACTGAAACTTAAAAGTCCCCCAGTTCCGGGAAATTTTCAGGAATTATGTTGTTGATTTTTCTCCCCTTTATTTTTGCTACTGTTTTGTGGAATTATTATTAATTGGATGTTGTATCTTTTGGGTTGATCCTGTAAATTATCTTTTTTTCTGCTATTTCCATCTCTTTATTTTCTGGGTTGCATTTTCTAACCTTTGTTGTTTTTATCATTTATGTTTGTGTATATATATATATATATATTTTTTTTTTTTTCACATTCATCAGCTTTTTTCTTGTTGAGAGAGAGTGTGCACGAGCGGGGGAGGGGGCAGTGAGGGAGGGAGAGAGGGAATGAGAGAAAGAGAGGGAGAATGAAAATCTTAAGCAGGTTCCATGCTCAGCACGTGGCCCCACATGGGGCTCCATTCCACGACCCTGGGATCATGACCTGAGCTGAAATCAAGAGTCAGACACTCAATAGACTGAGCCACCCACCCAGATGCCCCTTATCAACTGTTTAAAAAAGTAATCTCTGTCCAGCATGGGGCTTGAACTCACAACCTCAAGATCAAGAGTTGCTGTACTGACAGAGCCCACCAAACACCCCCATATTCATCAATATCTTTATTTACTCAGTTCTTCATATAACTCTAAACAACTGCAGTCCCTACAAAAATATAGTTATGCCCTTCATACATATGCAGAAGCTTGTGTCTTCAAGACAAGCTGGAAATCTTTTTTTTTTGTTTTGTTTTTAAATTTTGAGAGGGTTGAGGAGGGGCAGAGAGAGAGAGAATCTGGAGAAGCAGGGCTTGATCTCACAAACCGTGAGATCAAGACCTGAACCAAATCCAGAGTCAGACACTTAACCAGACTGAGTCCCCCAGGCAGTAGTTAGTTCTTAAATTGTCCCATGTGAGTCAGAGATTCCAGCTGCAGTAAACTACAAACCTTCCTTCCCACCTCTTATGAAGGCTTTTCAATTTACTGACATCATGGATGATGATATTTATTTTATAGCGGTAAGAACATTTAAGATGAGATCTATCCTCTTAACAAATTTTTAAGCATATGGTACATTATTGCTGACTGTAGATACAGTGTTGTACAACAGATTTCTAAAGCTTATTTATCTTATGTAACTGAAACTTGATGTGCTTGATTAGTACCTGCCCATTTCCCTCTCCCCCCAGCGCTCTGACAACAGCCATTCCACTCTGAATCAGTGAGTTTGTCTGTTTTAGATACCTCATATAAATGGAATCAGCCAGTATTTGTCTTTTTGTGACTGGCTTATTTTACTTAGCGTAACGTCTTCAAGGTTGGTGCATGTTGGCACACATTGCAGAATTCTTTTTTTTTAAGGCTGAATAGTATTCCATTGTATGTATATACCATGTTTTCTTTATCCATTCATCTGTTGTTGGACATTTAGATTCTTTCCCATCTTGGCTATTGTGAATAGCTTCAGTGAATGGGAGTGCTGACATCTCTTTGAGGTCTAGATTTTGCTGCTTCTGGATAAATACCCAGAAGTGGGATTGCTGAACATGTGTTCTTACATGTTTAGTTTTCAAGAGCTCCCTTTTGTTCTCTGCAGCAGAGAAGTGAAATAGTTTAGTATTTAAGATTGTGGATCATTTCCTCGTGTAAAATGTGGGTAATAATAGTGTGTACCTCATAGCAGTGTTGTAAGCTCAGTGAATTAATGTATGTGAAGCATTTAGAGAAGTGCCTGGTTATTTTTTTTTTTATTATTATTACTATATTCTTGTCCGCTTATGATGGATAGAATATCTTTTATCTCTGAGAAAATTAATAAATAGGCTTACATAGGCTTATCAAATAGACACTAATATTTTCTTTTTTTTCAATTTAAAAAAAAAGTTTTTTTTTTAATGTTTGTTTATTTTTGAGAGAGACAGAATGCGAGCGGGTTGGGGCAGAGAGAGAGGGAGGCACAGAATCTGAAGCAGGTTCCAGGCTCTGAGCTGTCAGCACAGAGCCCGATGTGGGGCTCGAACTCACAGACTGTGAGATCATGACCTGAGCTGAAGTTGGACACTTAACGGACTGAGCCACCCAGGTGCCCCTTAAGTTTTTTTTTTTTTAACGTTTATTTTTGAGACAGAGAGAGACAGAGCATTGAGCGGGGGAGGGGCAGAGAGAGAGGGAGACACAGAATTGGAAACAGGCTCCAGGCTCTGAGCCATCAGCCCAGAGCCCGACGCGGGGCTCGAACTCACGGACCGCGAGATCATGACCTGAGCCGAAGTTGGACGCTTAACCGACTGAGCCACCCAGGCACCCCTAAATTTTTTTTTTTTTTAATGTTTATATTTATTTTTGAGACAGAGCAAGACAGACCATTGAGCGGGGGAGGGGCAGAGAGAGAGGGAGACACAGAATCTGAAGCAGGCTCCAGGCTCCGAGCTGTCAGCACAGAGCCCGATGCGGGGCTCGAGCTCTCAATCATGAGATCATGAGCTGAGCCGAAGTAAGACACTCATCCGATTGAGCCACCCAGGCGCCACTGACACTAATATTTTCTAATGGCTTTTTTACCTGTCTTTAATATATCAGGAGTTTTATTATTGTTTATGTTAAGAAGAAGGAATCTAACTTTTTGCGCCAAATTGTTATAACTTGTCCTGACTACTGATTTATCCTTTTTATCTAGTGATTTGAAAAGCCACCTTTGTAAAGGGTGTCTGACGGTATATTCCTAAAAATTTTTTTTTTTTTTAACATTTATTTGTGAGAGACAGAGTATGAGCAGGGGAGGGGGAGAGAGAGAGGGAGACACAGAAAGCAAAGCAGTCTCCAGGCTCTGAGCTGTTTTGTTAGCACAGAACCCGACGCAGGGCTTGAACCCACGAACCGCGAGACCATGACCTGAGCTGAAGTCGGACACTTAACCAACTGAGTTACCTAGGTGTCCCTGACAGGGAGGGTATACTTCTAAATTTTTTTTTTAAGTTTTTTGTTTGTTTGTTTATTTATTTTGAGAGAGAGCGCGTGCACGCACATACAAGCAGAGGAGGGGCAGAAAGGAGGAGAGACAGAATCCCAAGCAGGCTCTGCACCATCAGTGTGGAGCCCAATGTGGGGCTTGAACTCACGAACTGTGAGATCATGACCTGAGCCGAGATCAAGAGTTAGATGCTTAACTGACTGCGCCAGCCAGGCACCCTGAAACTTTGTATTTTGTTCCATTTATTTCTCTAATCTTGTGCTGATACTCAGTGTTTTTATTATTGTAGCCTTACTTCATCTTTTAGTTAGTGGTACAAGCCTTTCTTTCTTCTCCACCCTCAGCAAACAAAGTATAATTATTTCCATATTTCATATTTTTATCCACACAGAAATATGGCAGTTCTTCAAGAGACTTAAGTATTGATATTAGAAAATAAAGACTAGAAGGGAATGTACATAGGAAGCCAGTTGCACAGTGTTTCAAATAAGCGTACTGGATTTTAACCTTCTTTGTCTTTGAAGGCTGCTTTGGAATTTTTTGATTCATTCAGTCAGTATCCCCTTGAGTCCTTATTACTGTGCCTGCTTTCTGTGCTGGGGATACCAGCAGAGAGCATGGAAGGCAGACAGGACTTGTGTTCTTGGGGGGCTTACTTTCTAGTTTGGGGAGGCAGATAAGATAATTTCAGATTTTCCTAAGTATCAGGAATGAAATAAATAGGACAGCCAGATAAATTGGGGGTGGGGGAGCAGTGAGGTTTCATTTAGATAATATACTAAAGGAAGGCCTTTTCAAGTAACTGAGATCAGCAGGATGGGAAAGAAGCCAGCCATGCTGGGGACTGCAGAAGAGTTCATTTGAAGACAATGGCAAGTGGAAAGGTGCTGGGACTGTAAATGCCTGCCTTGTTCAAGGAACAGAAAGAAGGCCATTGTGCCTGGGAGAGAGTGGTTTGAGATGGTGTTGGACAAGTAGGCAAGGGCCACATCACTTAGTATTTTGAAACTATGGCAAGCCTGATCTTTCATACCTAAATGATGAATTCAGTTTTGTTCCTTTATTAAAAAACTAAATACAAGATGTTCTAGGAAATAAATAGACCTATTTCTATAGGTAGTTTATATGCTGTTCCTAAAGGAAATCCCAGAGAGAGGAGCTGTATTGATCACACAATATGCGAACCAAGTTCTGGTTGGGTGTTTGGATCTAACTGGGGTTGGGGTAGTTGTGTTGTCTTTAAATTTAGATAGCTTCGAATGGTGCCTTAATTCATTTTAATGGAAGCAATGGGTTGGGTTCTTCTTGGTTCCTTTTGTAGACTCAGGTGACTGATAAAATCCAAAATGAAATCATTTTTGGTTTCTTACGTAGAGTTTTATGTGTATTTAAGACAGTTCTCTCTCCCTCTCTTTTTTTAAGTTTATTTATTTTGAGAGAGACAGTACAACTAGGCGAGAGGCAGCAAGGGAGGAGAGAGAGATATCCCAAGCAGGCTCCTCACTGCCAGCACAGAGCCCGATGTGGGTCTCAAACCCACAAAGCCATGAGATCATGACCTGAGCTGAAACCAAGAGTTGGACACTTAACTGACTGAGCCACCCAGGCACCCCAAGACAGACATTTTTCCTCAACTTATCTGGTGAAGGGCAGATGTAAATGGAAAGTTATCAGGTGGTTCTATCAACAGGAAGATCTTACTGGATAGAGACTGTAAACTGCAGAAATAAATATGAATTTAAAAGTGACTTAAAATAGGGGTGCCTGGGTGGTTCAGTCAGTAGAGCATGCGTGTAACTCTTGACCTTGGTATTGTTAGGTTGAGCCCCACGTTGGGCATAGAGTTTACTTAAAAGTGACAAAATAATATTCGATCAGGTTTAAAACTTGAGCATTTGAAAATAGGTAATCTTTTGTTGTCCTTTAGGACGGCACTGTTGAAGAGAAGTCCAGTATGGGCCATATGTAATTTTGGATTTTCTAGCAGCCATAAAAACAAACAACAAAAAAAGCAAGCAAATGAAATTAATGGTATATTTTATGTAATATACCCAACATATTCTCATTTCAACATGTAATGTAAAAAATAGCTAGTGAGGTAGTTATATTTTGATACTAAGTCTTTGAAATACTATATTCTATACCTATGGCTCATGTCAGTCCGGATCAGGGACATTTCAAGGGCATAGTAGCCATAGATGTATTGGACAGTGCAGTCCTGAGGAGGGCTCATATGTCTGAAGGAACAGAAAAATTAATATGATTTACTTATTGAATAACATACTCCCATCTTCCAAATACAATTTAAAGCAATGAAAGATTAACATGAAATGAAATAAACTTGAACACATGTATTTTTTTCCCTCTAAACCACTGTGTGATAAACTTGTTTGGAGAAGATGATTTGGTCCTAAAAAGACCAATGTTTATAAAAGATACCAAACAGCTTCTCCTAAGAGAGTTATAAACGAACTTGATATAGAGCTTGATATAGAACTTTTAAACAGTGGCTGTGCATCAGGGGTGGGATGATAACTTGATGAAGGGAGACCACAGTCCTTCCACTCCTTGGAATCTGCAGTGTCCATATGTCAATGGTTCTGAATCCCTTTCCAGGTTTCCTCAATAAGAATCTTCCGTGGGTAGCTCATGGTTTGTGGGTTCGAGTCTGCATTGAGCTCTGTGCTGAGGGCATGGAGCCTGTTTGGGATTCTGTCTCCCCCTCTCACTGCCCCTCCCTGCTTGCTCTCTCTCTAAAAAGTAAATAAACATAAAAAAAACTTTAGATTTAATAAATGGACCTCTCTTAAAGCTCTAGAGGTGATTGCAGTATGCACTATTGGTTAAGCCCAAGCTATTAGTAGTAATAACTTCATTTTCTTTTATTTATTTATTTATTTAAAAAAAAAATTTTTTTTTTTCAACGTTTATTTATTTTTGGGACAGAGAGAGACAGAGCATGAACGGGGGAGGGGCAGAGAGAGAGGGAGACACAGAATCGGAAACAGGCTCCAGGCTCCGAGCCATCAGCCCAGAGCCCGACGCAGGGCTCGAACTCAAGGACCGTGAGATCGTGACCTGGCTGAAGTCGGACGCTTAACCGACTGCGCCACCCAGGCGCCCCTCATTTTCTTTTAAATGTTTACTTTTGAGAGAGAGAGTGTGTGTGCATGCAGGGAAGGGGCAGAGAGACAGAGGGAGAGAGAGAATCCCAACCAGGCTTCATGCTAGTGCAGAGCCTGAAGTGGGGCTCGATCTCACAACTGTGAGGTCACGACCTGAGCCAAAATCAAGAGTCAGGTGCTTAACTGACTGAGCCACCCCATAATAATTTCATTTAAAAAAATAATTCAGTGTCGGGCGCCTGGGTGACTCAGTTGGTTCAACACCCAATTCTTGATTTCGGCTCAGGTCATGATCTCACACTTGCTGAGATTGAGCCCTGTGTTGGGCTCTGTGCTGGTGGTGCAGAGTCTGCTTGGGATTCTCTCCTCTCTCTCTGCCCCTCCTGCTCATCGGCTCGCGTGCTCGCGCGCTCTCTCTCTCTCTCAAAATAAATGAACATTAAAAAAAAAACCACAGGTAAGTGTCATGATTGGCTGTTTAATTCAGCTTTTAAAAAGGTTTACCATAATGAGAACTAGAAGGAGGCCATAGGTCATTAGTTGACAGGCTATAGTGCCTTTATTAAGTTAGAAAAGCTGAGATTTTCTCTAAAAAATGAGAAGATATTCCCCAGTGGTAACATATACTCATTTAAAAGTGGAACTAAAATTGCCGTTACCCTCCCCTGGGGATATAGGAGAACAGCCTCTGGGGTGAATTGAAGATTATTTAAGCTACTGACTATGCATATACTGTCCATTCTGTTTTTTCTAATGATGAAAGATTAATTGCATAGAAGATCCTGATTAGTAGACACCCATTGGACTTAAGCTAATTCTCAAGAGAAAATACCACAAGTTGCCTACACTGGGGGATATTGTGGTGAACAAGTTCCAAATGAATGGCCCCTCAGCTTGCTGTTGATTTTCTCTGCTAACATCTAGCAGCAAAGGGATTTTTCTCCAAAGGTCATGACCTTAGAATATGACCTTTTCTTGCTTCTTTATACCTCTCAGTGCAATACATGCTGATTTAGCTAGAAAAGGTATAAAGCACTTTATTGTTCTGTGTAGGAAGATATCTGATTACTTATTACTAATAACAAGAAAATAGAATTCAGTGGTGAAATCTGTTTGCTGTCAGAGAAAGTTCCTCAGTATCTCCCTGTCACCACTCTGGGGTTGTAGCTGAACCGACCTTGTGGTGTGAACTTATCTGCTATGTGCCAGGCAGTTTATGTGCACTTACTTAGTTCCCATGGTGGTTTTGTGAGTGGTAGGTCATTTTTGGAAGATTGGGGAAATATCTTACCCAGCTAATGAATGGAGCAGCCAGGACTGGAGCCTCGTTCTTTTTTGGTGCCGAAGCCACAGAACCTGGTCCTGTATTAGAACGTGGCTCTCAGGGGTGCTGTCCATTTGAGACAGGGCATTTGAGATTGATAATTTACTTTAGCTTCTCTCCCTTACATCCACCTTTATGTGCATCTTGAAGCAAGCTTAGATTGTGGAAAACACTGAACGAAACCCGGATTCTAGTGCTAGCTTGGTTGCTTGCTGTGTGTTGGGGTTCCCTTGCCATTGAACAGGAATTTCCCAGTCATCTTCTACTTTGGTCTTCATAACCATGAGAGAGGGATACCAGATCCCCCTGCTTTTTTTTTTGTTTGTTTAAAAAAGTTTTTGTTTGAAGATAGGTTTAGACCATTGCGTGGATGGTACAAAATCCTTGTATGAGTTTGCTCAGGCTGCTGAGAGAAAGTACAAACTAGGCGACTTCCATAAGAGCAGTTTATTGCCCTGCAGATCTGGAGGCTCGAAGGTAAAAACATCAGGGTGTTGGCAGGGTTGCTTCCTTGGCATAGAGATTGCTCTCTTCTTCCTGTGTCTCTTCACATTGTCTTTCCTCTGCATATCCCTGTGTCCAGATTTCCTCTTTTTATAAGGACACCAGTCCTATACCTCAATGGAGGTCCTATCTCCAAATGAGGTCCCATTCCGAGGTACTTGGGGTTAGGACTTAAACCTATGAATTTTGGGGCTAAGGGTAAACAATTCAACCCATAATAGTTCCTATATTCCCCTTACCCAGTTCCCCCCTTATTTTTTTTTTAATTTTCTTTTCAGTGTTTATTTTTATTTAAAAAAAAAATTTTTTTTAACGTTTTATTTATTTTTGAGACGGGGAGACAGAGCATGAACAGGGGAGGGTCAGAGAGAGGGAGACACAGAATCTGAAACAGGCTCCAGGCTCCGAGCTGTCAGCACAGAGCCCGATGCGCGGTTCGAACTCACGGACCACGAGATCATGACCTGAGCCGAAGTCGGCCGCTTAACCGACTGAGCCACCCAGATGCCCCTCAGTGTTTATTTTTGAGAGAGAGTGTATGCATGCATGAGCACAAGCAAGCGGGGGAGGGCCAGAGAGCAAGGGAGACAGAATCCGAAGCAGGCTCCAGGCTCTGAGCTGTTAGCACAGAGCCCGACGTGGGGTTCAAACTCATGAACTGTGAGATTGTGACCCAAGCTGAAGTCGGGGTGCTCAACCGACTGAGCTACCCAGGTACCCCCCAATTTCCCCTCATTAACACCTTACACCAGTATGGTACATGTAGCACAATTAATGAACCAATAATGATACATTGTTATGAATTAAAGTGTTACCCCTGTTTTTAACAACTGAGAAAACTTCAGTTCAAAGAGAAGATGTGACTGGCAAAAGATAGTACAGCTAGTGACATTGTTTCTGACTTTACACTGGTGCCTGCAAAAGAAAACTCCCAAAGTCACATGGTGAATCTGAAGAGATAGTGAAAAATACTTTCTTAAAAAAAATGTTTACTTAATTTTGAGAGAGAGACACTCTAAGCATGAGCAGGGGAGGGGCAGAGAGAGAGGAGGACAGAGGATCCAAGGTGGGTTCTGCACTGACAGAGAACCTGATGTGAGGCTCAAACTCATGACCTGTGAGATCATGAGCTGAGCTGAAGTCGGACACTTAACCTACTAAGCCACCCAGGCACCCCTACTTTTTTTTAAAGCTGCTGTGGTTTTTATTTAATTTACTACTATTTTTTATTTTAGAGGGAGAGAGAGTGTGAGCAAGGGAAAGGGGCAAAGGATGAGGGAGAAAGAGAATCCTGAGTAGGTTCCATGCTCCGCGCAGAGCCCAATGCAGCGCTTGATCCCACGACCCTGGGATCATCACCTGAGGTGAAATCAAGAGTTGGACGCTTAACCTACTGACACCCAGGTGCCCCCCCAAATACTTTTCTATGTATAATTACAGCACGACAGGGAACTTCTCTCTCTTGCTTGCTGCATCTTGCATAATGTATAACATAAGAATTAGCATTCAATAAATTCTCATAGAGTGAACAGAATGCTCCTGGTTCTTGTTGGACAGTGGTATTTTTGGGGAATATACACATACCAGTCTTAACCAAAGTAACTGTAGGCATACCTACCTTTTACTGTACTTCACTTTATTGCACTTGGTAGACAGTCTGTGTTTTGTTTTCTTTTTGTTTTTACAAATTGAATGCTTGTGGCAATTCTGCATCAAGCTAGTCTGTTGGCACATGTCTCCAACAGTTCTTGCTCACTACATGTCTGTGTCTCATTTTGGTGATTCTTGCAGTATTCCAGATGTTTTTTATTATATTTGTTATGGTGATCTATGATTAGGGATTACAACTTATGTAAATTCAGATGATGGTTAGCATTTTTTAGCAGTAAAGTATTTTTTAATTACGGTGTGTACATTTTTTTAGATACAATGCTATTGCACATTTAATAGACTACAGTATAGTGTAGACATAAATTTTAAAGCAAAACACTTGACTCACTTTATTACTGTGGTCTGGAACCAAACCTGCAGTATCTCCCGTTGTATGCCTATGTATAGAGATTGTGAATCTTGCTTTAATGAGAAAGCAAGACTAAGTTTTAAATTATGAAATAATGGTGTATTTACCTTTCTGTTAAGCATCTCTTAATGCAGTGTCCTATTTTGTTTGTAAAGCCCAACCTGCTACTTCTCCTGAAGCCTTAGAAGTTGTATGTCTAGTATTATCCACGTTTCACAAAAGAATAAACTGAAATCTATAGAGATTATTACTTTCTTAAAGTTCCCCAGAACGCCTCTTATCCATGTCACTTCCTTTTGCTATGACATTATTAGATAAACCTTACGCTGTACTTACCACACAAGATGCTGGCAAATAAAGTTATCACTTACACACTTGTTATTCCTTCAGAATGCCTTTAAGAGGCATACTTATGCTTTATAAGCATATATGCTTATATAAGCATATATATATATATATATATATATATGCCTTATATATACTTAAAACTAATTGGTGTGTAAAATTTCTTATAGGCATTTTATTTTACTAGCTTTTTTCAAGCTGGTGACTTGGGACCTAAGTTCATTATTTGTGTGCATTTTTCAGAATTTTCAGGCACTGATTATGTTGCCTTCTGTGAATGAATATCCTACTAGTTAAGACTTTCATATGTTTTAATTTCTGATTAAAGGAGAAATAGTTTGATTAAAAGAGTGAATAAAGGTGTTTCCTAGCAAAGATTTATCACTGTGGTCTTAAATTAATATTTTCTCCAATGTCCTAGCAGGCAAGCAAGCAAGCTTTATGAAACTCTGATTCCTGTATGGAAATCAGGTTTGAAATAATTAGTGCCTCTTTGCCTGCTGTATTCTGTGCAATAGGGAAAAATACATATCATTGAATTTTTCCTACCTTTCCAAGTTATTCAGAAGTAATATGGTCCTGTTCCTTTAAAAAGTGAAAGATGGAAGGGGTGGAGCTTGCCATGTCATTGAGACAAGAAATGAATTCCGTCACTGAAGAAGAAAAAGGAAATGTGACCTCTTGCTGGCTCTGTGATGGGAAGAAGCTAGCAGCAGTGTCCCTCACCCTGACAGGATTCTGTAGCAGAGCCCAGACTCGTTCTGGGAGCTCATCTTTACCAAGTGAGGTTGGTGCTGCCTGAATTTGGTATAGGTGGCTTCTCCCCGATGCAAGTGATAAGTTTTTAAGTACAGTTAGAAGGTGAGTGATTTCAGGGGTGCCTGGGTGGCTCAGTTGGCTAAGCATCTGACTTCGGCTCAGGTTGTGATCTCACGGAGTGTGAGTTCAAGCCTTGTGTTGGGCTCTGTGCTGACAGCTCAGAGCCTGGAGCCTGCTTTGGATTCTGTGTCTTGGTCTGTCTCTCTCTGCCCCTCCTCTACTCATGCTCTGCCTCTCAAAAATAAATAAAAACATTAAAAAAAAAAAAGTGGTTTCAGGCAGATTGGCTAGTTTTTATAAAGGAGTAGAATATGATGTGTATCTTAAATGATTTCTTCTACAGTAAATCTCAGAGTTGATAGGGGATGGAAGGATGAGATTTTTTTTTTTAATGTTTTTATTTATTTTTGAGAAGAGAGAGACAGAGCATGAACAGGGGAGGGGTAGAGAGAAAGAGGGAGACACAGAATCCAAACCAGGCTCCAGGCTCTGAGCTGTCAGCACAGAGCCCAATGTGGGGCTTGAACTCAACAAGTCTTGATATCATGATCTGAGCTGAAGTCGGATGCTTAACCAACTGAGCCACCCAGGCACTCAGATGAGATTCTTTTTTAAAAGCTGAAAATTTAAGCTATTCCATTTAATTCCAGGTTTGTTTGTTTTTAGTTTATTTACTTATTTTGAAGGAGAGGCAGTGGAGGGGCAGAGAGAGAATCCCAAGCATGCTCTGTGCTCTTAGCACAGAGCCTTATGCAGGGCTTGATCTCATGACCCTGAGATCATTACCTACGCTGAAATCAAGAGTTGGAAGCTTAACTGGCTGAGCCACCAAGGGGCCCCTAATTCCAGTTGTAAGATATACCTGAAGTAAGGATGAGGGATGTCCTCCTAAGTTTGTGTAGATTTTCAAGTTTTTTGACAGTAGGAAACTGTTCCAAATCATCATTTTATTGAAAAAACAGTCACAGAGAGGTAAAAATACTTGCCCCATGTAAGGGTTTCTGGGTTTATTAGCATTAATTTGGTTTTGATAAATTTCCCTCATTTAAGGTTCTTGTGCACTTGCTTGGTGCCAGTTAATTATTTTTTTTTCCAGCCTTTCATTGCTCACCAGTGTCAGTGAAAAAGATCAGTTCTGCCCTCCCCTGGGGGCCTTGATATTTTGTGGGGAGAGAGAAGGAAGAAAGCAGTTTATAGCTCAACAGAAGACTAGAGCAAGTCTCTTGTATATTAGCTGACTGGTGCTTGGGCTTAGAAGGAGGGAAGTTAAGACTTTTTCTCAGGTAGGATGGGCTCCCTGCTGGATGCACCCACAGAATCTGTAACAGATCATCTGGTGGCTTTTGGAGATGAGTTTTGTTCCAACAGGTCAGGGCAGCCCAAAGCATCCAAAGTAAATAGTAATAACTTTTAGAAAGGAATTCCCTATTTCCCTCAAGTGTGAAGTGACAGCAAAAAGTCACTTTTTTCTTTTTTTGCTATTCAGCTTGGTATGGATTTTTTTCTTTATTTAAAAAAAAATTTTTTTTAACGTTTATTTATTTTTGAGACAGGGAGAGACAGAGCATGAACGGGGGAGGGTCAGAGAGAAAGGGAGACACAGAATCCGAAACAGGCTCCAGGCTCTGAGCGGTCAGCACAGAGCCTGACGCGGGGCTTGAACTCATGGCCTGTGAGATCATGACCTGAGCTGAAGTCGGCTGCTTAACCGACCGAGCCACCCAGGCGCCCCATGGATTTTTTTCTTTAAAAGAAATTTTTTTTTTTTTTTTTTTATTCTCAAGTTTGTTAACATACAGTGCAATCTTGGGTGTGGATTTTGTAAGAGACAAATACCTTGGAGTTCTCATTTGCCATCCAAAGAAACACTAGGGATAGGAAAGAAAGAACAGAGATTGAGTTTTTGAGCACTTGGAATTGAACTCTTGTGGATAAAAGCTGGCCTAGTATTTCTAGTATGTGTAGGTTTATGCTAGGCTGGCCATTCCTTAATTGTTCTTTTAATTTTTTTTTTTCAACGTTTATTTATTTTTGGGGGGACAGAGAGAGACAGAGCATGAATGGGGGAGGGGCAGAGAGAGAGGGAGACACAGAATCGGAAACAGGCTCCAGGCTCTGAGCCATCAGCCCAGAGCCTGACGCGGGGCTCGAACTCACGGACCGCGAGATCGTGACCTGGCTGAAGTGGGACGCTTAACCGACTGCGCCACCCAGGCGCCCCAACTTTTAAATTACTTCATAGCTCACCCTCAGAGAAACTTCTTAATGCTCACTTAGACATATTGTCCGTGTGTCTATGGATAACTGACATGTTAGTTTTTTATGTAGTGAAAACAGTACACACAGTTGGGCCTTTTGTTTCTGCAGTTAACCCTGACATAAGAACCGGGGGCCAGATACAGTTTCTCCAAGGGTGTGGGCTTTGCTGGCTGGCTTTTATCCCTCCAGTTTCTGGGTACAGACTGCATGATTTCTGTGAAGATTGCCAAGCTGGTTCCTCCTACTGTTAGGACAGTTGGGAATTTGTTTTGTAAACAGGTCCATTGTTAGCATAAATATATATGCTTTCATTAATAAAAGTTATTTTTAGAGAAGTTGATAATAAGGCTGACATAAGAAGGCACATCGGGAAAAAAAAATGACAAAGTTGTATTTTCCTAAATACCAAACAGTTGTAGTGAAGTCACCATTTTTACAGTGGATTTTGGACTCTGTAGAATTAGAAACCTTGGGTTGGGTTTTTTTTGGGGTTGCTAACCAAACATACAGTTTGTTAATATGTATTTTCTACTTTCTCATCCTGATCTTCTCAGCTGTTATGAAGTATTCACACTTCTAAAAACAAGTTGATGAAACAGCACACAATGGGAACGGTATTTTGGACTACTCATGTCCTGGAATTAGGAGATAGTTTAGGGTTTCACTTTGGAATTTGCTTTAGATGTGTTTGAACTTAAATCAGAGTGATTGTTATTTGCTGATAAATGATTCTTCTTTTAGACTTATTTGTAGAGCACACAAGGAGAAGCATGTAGAGGTGAGCGATTTGGGTCTCTTCATTGCATATGTGGGTTTTGTTTTGTTTTGTTTTGTTTTAAGATTTTATTTTTAAGTCGTCTCTGCACTTAACGTGGGGCTCAAATTTACAACCCCAAGATCAAGAGTCACATGCTGTACTGACTGAACCAGCCAGGCATCCCAGGTTTGTTTTTTTTATTGAGGTATAATTGACACACTAATTTCAAGTGTACAACAGGGGTGCCTGGGTGGCTCGGTCGGTTAAGCGGCCGACTTCAGCTCAGGTCATGATCTCACGGTTCGTGGGTTCGAGCCCCGCGTCCGGCTCTGTGCTGACCTCTCAGAGCCTGGAGCCTGTTTCGGATTCTGTGTCTCCCTCTCTCTCTGCCCCTCCCCTGTTCATGCTCTGTCTCTCTCTGTCTCAAAAATAAATAAACGTTTTAAAAAGAAAATTAAAAAAAAAAGTTTAATTTCAAGTGTACAACATAATGATTTGATATTTATATTTGTAATTTTTTTAATATAAGGAGTCTCTCGTTTTTCGTTCTTTTGTTTTTTGTTTTCTGTTTTTATTTCAAGGGAAAAGATATAGGAAAATAGCTGCAGAGACTGGCTACATTCACCCAAATTTGTTAGCGTTTTGACCATAAGTGGAGCCCACCTGCAGAGAGTTGATGGTTTTTGAAGCTGGGTGGTGGGCACACTTGGGTTCCTTACACTGTTCTATTTTTTAGTATGAATCAACACTTCATAATAAAAACATTTTAAAGGAATAGAACTCAGTTGACTGTAAAGCAAGCCTTTCCTAACCCTCTCTAAAGTCCTAAAAGAACAAAACAATTCCAGTGTGATAAGACTTTCTCAAATGGACTTCGAGTAATTACAGTGCAGCTTTATTTATTTAGGGTCATGGAAGTTACTATTTTAGATTTTTTAAAATATCTCAGAAGAAGGTAGATAGGTGTTTGATTCCACATTAAAGATGAAAGAATCAACCCATTAACTCCAGAATGTCAACAACTTTTATGTTTAGAATAATGGGGTGAAGTCATCTGTAAAATGACCAGCTAAGAGAATTATATGTAAAGTAAGAAGCTGTCATTCTGTGTCCCTCATTTTGTGTCTCTCCCTTCTCCTGCCCCCTTCCTCTTAAATCTTCCTTCCTGCTCTGCAGAGGTAACAGCTGTTAACAGTTTGCTGCATGTGCTTAAGTAGGTACATCTTATATGTACATCTGCACCCACATGTTACACATTTTTAAAGAAGTTCTACCAAATTCCATACAATTCAGTATTTAAAGTTTAAGAATTTCAGCACTAAACTTCAGAATATATTAAAAAAATTTTTTTAATGTTTATTTTTGAGAGAGACAGTGCAAGTGTGGGATGGGCAGAGAGAGAGGGAGATGGAATCTGAAGCAGGCTCCAGGCTCTGAGCTGTCAGCACAGGGCCCGACGCAGAGCTCCAACCCACAAACTGTGAGATTATGACCTGAGCCAAGTCAGATTCTTAACTGACTGAGCCACCCAGGCGCCCCCAGAATAATTTTGATTTTATGATAACCTAGGCAAGGTCTTTTATTATTTCTTTAGGTTGTTTAAGCAATAAAATTGCCATTCTCCCCAAAGGCCCTTTCCCACCTTTAGGAAGGTACTTAATTAAGGCATGTGTGATTATTCTTCTCTATAAGTTTTAGAATCTCAGAATTGAAATTAGTATTGTATTTATTAGCTTACTTAATAATTTAAGAGAGCCAGTTAATAGAGTTGATCATTAAATCTGTAAATGTAATACTAATTTCAGTTCTGAATGGAAATCAGATCAGAAACCCCCTTCATTGTCATTCTCCCCAAAGGCCCCTCCCCCACCTGAGTTCAGTTTCTTCAGGGATGTGGGTGGGGTGTGAAGCCGTAGCAAAGTGTTACCCTAGAGATACCCCCAGCTGCTCTTGATTCTGTTTCTGTCTCTCACTCAGGAGAGGGATAATCTCCAGAGAAAAGCATAAAATAGTAAACATGTGTAATGTTTCACCTGAGCCCTGCTTTCCTAGCCAGAAGTATCCAGAGGCATACAAAGCACAAGTCAGACCATTGCTTTGTTCACAACTTTTTATGAATGGTGAATTTCTTTCTTGGTAGTTTTCCGTCTATCTTTTCTTTATCTTAGTCATTTTGTGTCTTGTTGACCAAGAATTTCTACTTCTTGCACTAGTGACTATTAAAAGCATGGCTTTTTTTTTTTTTTTTTTAATTTATTTATTGTATTGAGAGAGAGAGCGAGCACACACATGAGCGGTGGAGGGGGAGAGAATCCCAAGCAGGTTCCGTGCTGTCAGAGCAGAGCCCATTGTGGGATGGGACATGATCCCAGGAACCTTGAGATTATGACCTGAACTGAGATCAAGAGTCAGATGCTTAACTGAATGAGCCACCCAGGCGCCCCCAAAGCATGGCTGTCTTGACTGGACTTGGTGGCATTGAAGTTTTACTCTGACCTGGCACTAATAAATAGAGTTTGAGTATCTCCCTAACACTGAGGTCAGTTTGGCTTTCTGTACCTTGGAGTAAGATGTAGAAGGGACAAGAAAGAGTGATCTCAACTTCCCATTGAGCAGGAGTGGTTAGCCTATGGTATATACTTAATTCTATTCCTGGATTGTGTTATTTATATTTGATAAACTGCTACTTTGGTGGAGAGCTTGGAGAATGAAGAGGAAGTTTGAAATGTGAAGTGTCCAGTCTTGTGGCTAGTGACTTTGCAAAGTGCTGAAGATACAACTGGAGAGCAAATCAGACGTGATCTCTGACCAGCTCATTTTGTAGCCTCCTGGTTTTGGTATCCCAGGTTGTGAAACTAATTTGGTTAGCAACCTTACGGTCCTCAAATGTAGTGCCATCTGATCCGGAAAAGTGTGCTGTCTTCTAGCAGAGCAGAGACTCAGTCTTGGGGTGTATGCAAAGGACAGCCAGTCCAGGCCCATGTGGATTCAGTCCTCAGGAACTTTCTTCATCCTTTTCGGGTTATGTTAGAGATCCATAAACAGTGGAAACTAATTTTCCCTTCCCAAGTGAGGGCCATTTTTTAATCCTAGGTATGTTCATGTTTCTTGTTATCAGTCTCTTGTCACATGAAGCTCTTTGTTCTCTACACCTGGCTGTAGCTCTCTGATTTAGGCTCTGTAAAATGACTGATGGCAGAAACATTCCTGCTGTCTTTGGCAAGAGACGACTTTTTGTGCTGGAAGTTCTGAGACTTGTTTCAAGTAGAGCCTATTTCCATTTTTTTGGAATGTTAGAGCTGGAGATGGGGTGGGGGAAGAGAGCTGTTTTGTGCTTTAAACATTTCAGCTTTGCTGGTATAAGAATTAAGTTCTTTCAGAGATCATTATGCTTCAGAGATTTAAAAAGTTTTTTTCAAGTTTATTTTGAGAGAGTGAGCAAGAGTGAGTGGGGGAGGGGCACAGAGAGAGGGAGTGAGAGAGGATCCAAGCAGGCTGTGCACTATCAGTGCTGAGCCCAATGCTGGGCTTGAACTCAGGAACCTCAAGATCATGACCTGAGCCAAAACCAAGAGTGGGACACCTAACTGACTGAGCCACTCAGGCTCCCCCAGAGATTCTTACTTTAACTTGATCAGATTCACAGGAGACTGATGGGTACAATATGCAAATGGAGTAGCTAAACCTTTAAGGTAATGGTGAGTCACCATATTAAAAACTTCATGTTGGGGCACTGTCAGGTAGAGCCTGCTTGGGATATTCTCCTCCTCCCCCCCCCCACCCCCTTTCTGCTTGCGTGCTCTTTCTCTCTCAAACTTTAAAAAAGAAAAAAAAAATTCATGTTTGAATTTTGGACCTATTTAGCTTTGGAACTTTGAGGGTGAGATACCTAACCCCTTAAGTCCTTTTTTTTCTTGTCTGTGAAACAGGACAGAGCATAGTATTTAATGAGGTTTGTGTGTATAAAATGAGCTAATGCTGAAGGTTTGTAGCTCCTTGTCTGGCATATCTTGGTAAATATTAGCAGTTGTTATTGAGGTTCTCAATTACAAAAAAACATTTTTTTTTTTTTTAACACGGGGCTTGAATTCATGCCCCTGATGTCAAGACCTGAGCTGAGATCAAGAATCAAACACTCAACAGACTGAGCCACCCAGGCACCCCCTAGCAGTTGTTACTGATAAATCAAAGTGCCAGGAATCCGTTTCCATTAGATACATATCTAGCAAGAAAGCCAGTTCGCAGGACAGTCTTTTATGATAGGCAGGTCCATTCAGAGGCCAAACTGATTTAGAAGGATGTTTGATGAATGTATTCTTGGTATAGATTCTAGATGTGTCTCCACCCCTGCAAGCTAGCTCTGCGCCCAACGCAGGACTTGAACTCATTCTAGATCTAGAGCAGGAGGAAGTAGATATTCTTTATTTTACCCCCAAGTAAACTCTATGCCCACTGTGGAGCTTGAACTCACAACAGTGACTGAGATCAAGAGTTGTATGCTCTAATGACTTGAGTCAGCCAGGTGCCCCAGAAGCTAGATGTTCTTAAGAAGTAAGCCCATCGGGGCGCCTGGGTGGCGCAGTCGGTTAAGTGTCCGACTTCAGCCAGGTCACGATCTCGCGGTCCGGGAGTTCGAGCCCCACGTCAGGCTCTGGGCTGATGGCTCAGAGCCTGGAGCCTGTTTCCGATTCTGTGTCTCCCTCTCTCTCTGCCCCTCCCCCGTTCATGCTCTGTCTCTCTCTGTCCCAAAAATAAATAAACGTTGAAAAAAAAAAAAAAAAAAAGAAGTAAGCCCATCAAATCATCATAGCTGAATTGCCCTACTTGAGGAAATGATGTATCCTAACTCTTCAGGATAGTCCCAATTTAAAATCCTTTTCCCCATTGTCATCATAAGTGTGTATCCTATAAACTTTACATTGCTGGGGACAAACAACCCCCACCCTAGCCTGTCTTAGCCAGAAACAAAGCAGAAACTTCCCATTGGGTTATTTGCTAATTTTCAGGTTTGAACTCTATGGTCCTGTACTTTTAGGTTTCTTTAGATGATTGTTATGGGTCATTAAATTCTAGCTTTCTCTTTCTCTGAATTTCAAGAAGATGCAAATTCTTAATGCTTGTTTCCTCCTTTCAGTATTTATTCGTGACTAAAACTTGTGTGTTTTATAAAGTTAGATCATAGATGTTATGCATTTCAGTATTTCAGTGTATCATATGGTGTTTACATTTTAAATTAGAGACTTACCTAAAAGAACTCTAAGCCTTATGCTAAGATTCTTGTGTTTCTTTTTGGAGGGTTAGTTTTGGGGAAGATTTCCATAGGTGACCATTCTTTTTTTTTTTTTTTTTTTTTTATTTATTTTTGGGACAGAGAGAGACAGAGCATGAACGGGGTAGGGGCAGAGAGAGAGGGAGACACAGAATCGGAAACAGGCTCCAGGCTCTGAGCCATCAGCCCAGAGCCTGACGCGGGGCTCGAACTTCACGGACCGCGAGATCGTGACCTGGCTGAAGTCGGACGCTTAACCGACTGCGCCACCCAGGCGCCCCTCCATAGGTGACCATTCTTATCCATTGTTTTGACCATTAGTTGCCTCTTAGAGGGTGATAATTTATTGATCCTTCCTGAAATTCTCTTGGTTTGGAGCTTACTTGGGTCCTGTAACCCAAATTAAACATTAAAATAAATGTTCCTTTGTAACACTGCTGCTTTCTTGAATTAACACTTGGCTTTTCTGTCATGGGTCCTTGGAGTAAGCATTAGTAATGAAAGTTTCATGATGTTAATACATCTGAGTAATTTAGGAAGATAAGACAAAGGCACCTCTATATGCTTCATTGCTGCAAGGAAGCTGCTGGTGCTAGAAGAGGCTGGTGTTTATCAGGAGAATACCTAGGATTTTGGTCTTAAATTGGTTGTAATGTGTATATTGAAATGGGAGTTAGTACCATGCGAAATGTTGTGAATATGCTCAAGGTATGTGAGATCTCTTGAAGAAATCGAATGTCCTGTGAGATAGTAAATGTGATACGGGAATGAGAAAAGAAAAAAAGATATAGTCTGCCCAGCAAAGCCCTCTACAGACATTAGATTAGAGCAGTGGAGCCATTCAGAATAGTTTAGGTGCAGCTATCCAGAGATCAGACTGTTCGTCATAGGCATTTATTTGTCCCTTGCCCAGCTCCCATTTCCCTATCTTTCCATGGGTTTAGAAAGCTTTAAAGGACTTAGGTTTGAATTGATTTCACATATTAGAGAGGATTTGGGTCTGCCTCATGTTACCATTCTGTTTTTAGGTTATTGTATGTTTGCCTTTAGTTTTTATTTGCTTGACTAATAAAATCCTTTCTTTAAACTTTTTTTTTTTAATGTTGTTATTTTTTGAGAGGCGGAGACAGAGTATGAGTAGGGGGAGGAGCAGAAAGAGGGAGACACAGAATCCGAAGCAGCCTCCAGGCTCTGAGCTGTCAGCACAGAGCCCGACTCGGGGCCTGAACTCACAAACGCAAGATCATGACCTAAGCTGAAGTTGGATGCTCAACCTGCTGAGCCACCCAGGTGCCCCTAAATGCTCTTTCTTTAAAAATAAAGTCTGAGGGGCGCCTGGGTGGCTTGTTCGGGTTAAGCGTCCGACTTCGGCTCAGGTCATGATCTCACGGTCCGTGAGTTCGAGCCCCGCGTCGGGCTCTGTGCTGACCGCTCAGAGCCTGGAGCCTGTTTCAGATTCTGTGTCTCCCTCTCTCTCTGCCCCTCCCCTGTTCATGCTCTGTCTCTCTCTGTCTCAAAAAAATAAATAAACGTTAAAAAAAATTATTAAAAATAAAGTCTGAGAAGACCTTTTAAAATATGAACCGAATTATTTATGGAGTGAAGGATAGTTATTTGGTTTATGTGTAGCTTGGTTGTTTGGCATGCAAAGGTTGGAACCCCATGTGGCCTATTGAGGTTCTATCTGGCACTACTTAGTTTTAGGAACCCGATCTCCCGCCTCCTTTCAGTAGGCTACCTTCAGGGTTCCAGCCATGGGGTAAATACTCCCATAATGTTTATTCTGGTGAATTCAGCAGATGCCTACAACTTGGCCAAGGTAATGCTGGCGTAATCACTTAGGGATACTGAGAAGAAACTTAATCTGAGGTGAGAAGGGAAAAGGAATAATTTAATTCATCCTTTGAGAGTTTTTGATTTAGAGAAGTTTTGGCTTTGTCTGCCAATGTTACTTCTTCTTTGAGTTGAATAATAAGATATGTTTTTAATGATATAAAAGTCATATAATTACATATCTTAATGCCTTCATTTTAAGTACAATGCATCTGTTCTCCCAAGGCCTGTTTATCTGCTTGGTAATTAGAGGAGGGAGTGGTTTGGGTGGGGAAGGCTTGGGAGACTGTGCTCTCAAGTGGCTCTGCGGGAACAGTTTGAAAGTGAATCCTTGCTCCAAGTGACTGAATTGTATCTGAAATAATTTCAAAAAGGCTGTTTGAAATTCTTCTCTTGGGTTTTAAAGAAAAGGTAGGAAAAAAGAGAACAGTAGTCGGATAAACACACAAGATGGAGGAGGAAGACATCTTGCAGCTGTAGAAGGGTGTGTGAGAGAAGACATTGGGACGTGCTCCAAATCTACATGTGCTTGGTATGGCTTTCCAGAAAGAGACATACTCAGATGCATTAATAGTATCTAAAGAGTTCTGTAGTAGGCCACATTTGGAGAATTCGTTTAAGTTCTGAGTTTCCAATGAAGGAAGACAAACTGGTACCACATCGTCTAAAGACTATTGGAAAGTTGAGGATATTTGGGTCTTACCAGGCCCTTAACTATAGGAGTTTAGGAGCCAGGTCCTATGCTTCTGCATCCTTAACATGCCAGGCACATAGTGGATAGTAAGTATTGATTGCTACTTGTTCCGTTGGTGGATTCTTCCATAATGCTGGTGGAGGAACAGCACTCCCTTACCTTCATTGTGAGAAGAAGTTTTTACCCAGATTGTGTTTGAGAGGGTATGTTTTTGCCTGAGGCACGTTTCATAGCCATGAGCTGCCATATTAAGCCATAGTTCTTCTGTAAGGACTAGACTGTTCTATAGTATTTGAAATGAAACAAGCCTCTCCAGGAAGAGTGGGGTTTGTTGAAGAAGCAAAACTTCCCTTTGGGGAAATTTTAGTTTGAACAGAAATCAAATGCTAGGAATTTGTAACATGTAAAAAGGTGCCAGATTGATTTCCAAGGTGATGTTTGTCCCATTTCCCAATATATTTGTAGAACATGACCAAGGAAGAAATGGTAGAAACAGGAAAAGGTGTGTGTAATCACGTAAAGTCTGAAAGTCTTCAAAATAGAATTGAGAGTTGTTTTGAATGAACTTTGCTGATCAGATCAAATGGCTTTACTTACGTTTGTCCCTACCTTATACTAAAAAGGATTTATTTATATATGTATTTATGGATATCCAGAGAAAAAACTTCATGTCTTTTGGACACTTCCTTTCCCTTTTTCTTCCTGTAATTTGCTGTTTGTTATTCTTCAGGTGACCACTTAAATACCAGCTTTTCACCATCTTATCTTCATCATCTTATCTAAATAAAATAAGTCAGTACTACTCTGCATAAGCTTACTAACATTATGTGGTCTTTGTCTTTTAGTAACTACCAGAATTTGTAATTACATCTTAGCTTGCTTCCTTATTTGCTGTCTTTTAGCACCTCTAGACTTTGGGATCCATGAAGGCCAGAATCAATTCTGCTTTAATTTTAATTTAACTGTTTATCCTCTATTTAGCATCCTCTCAAATGAGTTAAGTGATTCATTGGTTTATCTCCAGCTGTGGTTTCATTTTATCCAGAGTCACTCCACTTATTTCTCAGAGTATAATGATGTTTTTAAAATCAGTTTCAATTCACGTTTAAAAAGTTCCAGGAGTAGGAGTAAGGGTGGTATCACAGTATTGTGACTCTTAAGCATACTTGTCAATTCTAGTAAGTTTATATTTAGAAATGTTAGGTTTGGCTTTATCTGCATTTAGATGACAAGTTTTTCTTCCTCTTTTTTAAAATTTTTTTTCAACGTTTATTTATTTTTGGGACAGAGAGAGACAGAGCATGAACGGGGGAGGGGCAGAGAGAGAGGGACACACAGAATCGGAAACAGGCTCCAGGCTCCGAGCCATCAGCCCAGAGCCTGACGCGGGGCTCGAACTCACGGACCGCGAGGTCGTGACCTGGCCGAAGTCGGACGCTCAACCGACTGCGCCACCCAGGCGCCCCAAGTTTTTCTTCCTCTTAATGAAAATAAGCTTTGTAATTTTCTAATTTCTGGGGGTGAAATGAGTATTTCAACACTAGCTTGCTGATCCTTTTTTTTCTTTTTTCTTTTTTTTATTGTCCACCTGTTGTGGACAATACCAGTGATCTAAAAGGATTTTTCATTCCGACTTCAGCTAAAATTGAAGATTGGGCAGAGATATCACGAGGCAGAAATAGCCCTAAATTTGTGACAGAAAAAAGTCCATTCAGCAAGACTATACCTAAAATTTGCTGAAGGCCAACCAGAAAAACAAAATGCATTTTCCGTATTCAGTTCCTTTAAATTGCTCAGTTACACCTCCACCTCTTCATGCCTGAATAGCTACTTAGTCCTCTACCCTGGCTTTGTACCGTGACACTTCTGCCAAAAATCGGCTTCAAATGGAAATCTCTTTGACCTTGCTGGAGCATACAACAGTTCAGTCCCTTTGGCAGGGCCTAGACTCTAGGTCTTTGGTTCCCTCATTTAGCAATATCTTACTATCGTTTGTGTCTCTGGCTTCCTAGTGGTTTTCCGTCCTCCAAATCAGGTCTCTTTCCTATGGGTATAGTTATTTCCCTTATGATCTAGTGCGATAGCAGCTTCCTGGACTTGCTTGCCTTTCTACAAACTCTTAAAATTTGTATCTAAAACTGGGGTGTAATAATTAGAGACTGGGGCGAACTTGAACTTGAATTCATGTATTATGAGATCACGACCTGAACCGGAATCAAGAGTCCACCCCTTAACAGACTGAGCCACCTGAGGAGATGGCTTTTGAGCTGAGATCTGAATAACAAAATCTGAGAGGTAGGGGAGGGTGAAATGTTTGTTGATTATCATTTTCCCTTTACAAACCAGGGTCAGCATCATAAAAGAATCTACAGCAAAACTGTGAAGCAGTGAGGTGTGATAGAATAAGCCCTAGAATTTTGGCCTGGTTTGGCTATTAACCAGCTTTGTGGTTTTTGGCCGATCCCTTGTTCTTCCTGATACACACATGCTATAGCCCTTCAACTTTTTGCTCCTTGGAAGTCGCCACAGTTGTAGTCATAGGGTATAAAAGAGAATAAGTGAGACGGCTTGATAGAGTGCGAGTGTGCCTTGCTGACCAAACTCAGCGGGCTTGGTGCAATTCTGAGGCTCTCCATTCATTCATTCATTCATTCATTCCTGCGGGGGAGGAAAAACAAGGAAAAAGACAGTTTTGTTTTTTCGTGGGCAAATGACCCCCCAAAAAGGTTGCCTCTTGATGCTAAAGAAGAGCTAAAAGAAAGTGACAGTTCTTCACTTTATGAATTACCTCAGGACTGTGTTTTATGGATTATATTTATATTTTAGGATTAATATCCTCTATTTTACAGGATGTAGTACCATGGTATTAGAGTATTTGAGAATACTCTTGCATTTTTTAATTCAAGTATAATTAACATACAGTGTTACATTAGTTTCAGGTATACAATATAGTGATCTAACAGTTCTGTACATTACTCAGTGCTCTTCCTGTCACCTGTTTTACCCATTCCCCCTCTCTCCAGCCTTCACTTGGGTAATCATCAGTTCTGTATGCTTAAGAGTCTTTTTTTTGTTTATGTCTTTTTTCCTCTTTCTCTTTTTTTAAATTAAATTAAATTTGTTTTTCAAAGTTTATTTTTGAGACAGCACGCACAAGCAGGGGGAGGGACAGAGAAATGGGGAGACCGAGGATCCAGAGCAGGCTCTGTGCTGACAGCAGAGGGCTCGAAAACAAGAGCCGTGAGATTCATCATGACTGAGCTAAAATCAGACTCTTAACCAACTGAGCCCCCCAGGCACCCCTCTTTGTTTAGTTTCTTAAATTCCACATAGGAGTGAAATCATATGGTAGTTGTCTTTCTCTGACTTCATGTAGCATTATACCCACTAGATCCATCCATGTTGTTGCAAATGGCAAGAATTCACTCATTTTTATGGCTGAGTAATATTCCATTCCACCACAACTTCTTTATATTTTCACCTGTTGATGGACACTTGAGCTGCTTCCGTATTTTGGCTATTGTAAATAATGCTGCAATAAATATAGGGATGCATCTGTCTCTTCGAATCAGTGTTTTCATATTCTTTGGGTAAATACCCAGTAATAGAATTACTGGATCATAAGGTAGTTCTGTTTCTAAGTTTTAACTATTTTCCACAGTGGCCACACCAGTTTGCATCTCCACCAGTAGCTCACAGGGGTTCCTTTTTCTCCACGTCCTCACCAACATTTGTTGCTTCTTGTGTTTCTGATTTTAGCCATTCTGATAGGCATGAAGTGATACCTCATTGTGGTTTTGATTTGCATTTCCCTGATGATGAGTAATGTCAAGCATCTTTTTATGTGTCTGTTGGCTGTTTATGTATGTCCTCTTTGAAGAGAAATGTCTGTGTCTTCTGCCCATTTTTTAATTGGATTATTTGTTGTTTTTGGTATTGAGTTGTTTATATATTTTGGGTACTAACCCCTTATCATATGTATCATTTGCGTATATCTTCTCTTGTTCAGTAGGTTATCTTTTTGTTTTACTGATTGTTTTCCCCATTGTGCAGAAGCTTTATTTAAAACACATTTATTTTTATTTTTAATTTAGAGAGAGAGAGTGTGGATCAGGGGAGAGGGGAAGAGGGAGAGAGAGGCTCCCAACCAGGCTCCAAGCCCAGCACAGAGCCCGACATGGGGCTTGATCCTGCAAGCCTGAGATGACCTGAGCCAAAATTAAGAGTTAGACACTCAACCGACTGAGCCACCCAGGCACCCCATTGTGCAGAAGCTTTTTATTTTGACGTAGTCCCAATAGTTTATTTTTACTTTTGTTTCCCCTGCCTCATGAGACCTATATAGGAAAATGTTGCTATAGCCAACGTCAGAGAAATTACTGCCTGTGCTCTTTTCTAGGATTTTTATGGTTTCAAGTCTCAACATTTATTAGGTCCTTTATCCATTTTCAGTTTGTTTTTGTATATGGTATAAGAAAGTCATTCAATTTCATTTGTTTGCATGTAGCTGTTCAGTTTTCCCAACACCATTTTGTGTTGTTCTTGCACACTTTTTAAGCCTCTTTCTTGGAATGAAATATTAAGGATTTGCCCCATGGCTTTATGGCCTAGGGAGTAGAGAAATGGTCAGATGTTGCCATACACTCAGTAACAAGACATCATTGCATAGAGTTTCTTTTCTTAGAATTGGGAAACCCAGGGGGTTCCTGGGTGGCTGTTGGTTAAGGGTCTGACTTCGGCTCAGGTCATGATCTCACAGCTCATGAATTCAAGCCCTGCATCAGGCTCTGCTGTACTGACAGCTCAGAATCTGGGCCTGCTTCACATTCTGTGTCTCTTGCTGTCTGTCTGCCCCTCCCTCTCCCTCTTTCCCTCAAAAATGAACATTAAAAATTAAAAAAAAAAGAATTGGGAAACCTGTCCCAGGTCTTCTCAATACTTTTAACAGCTGACTTAGTCTGAAAAACTTGTCTGCTTATTGAAAAAAAAGACTATGTGTACCAAATCATTGGTAGCTCCTCTCACTTTGTTAAGTGGTTTATTGTGTTTCCAAGTCAGAGCCACAGGTCAGATTTTCCATTTGCTGCTGTGGCTTGGTTTGTTTGGGATTGTGCTGCTTAGAAATCCTTCCCTAAAAAAAAATAAAAAACCTGTTTTTAAAGTAAGCTCCATGTCCAGCATGGGGCCCAGTCTCACAACCCTGAGATCAAGAGTTGCATGCTCCATCAACTGAGCCAGCCAGGCACCCCTCCCCCCCAAATTTTATTTATTTTTTAAGTAGGCTTCATGCCCAGGGCAGAGCCCAACATGGGGCTTGAACTCTTGACCCTGAGAGTGAAGACCTGAGCTGAAATCAAGAGTCAGTTGCTTAACCGACTGTGCCATCCACCTGGCCCTAAAAAATCTTTTTAAATGAAGTGTGAATACCGTAGAAATTCCTCTTGATAAACGGGCAGTGTTTTTAATCAGTCATTTCATTTGTTTAAAAAAAACAATTGTTTCTAAGTGTCCAGAGAAGTTCAAGTTTGCAAAGGTATTCCCTCATTTGTTTGCATCTGTTTTCTACTTTAGGTGTAATTGAAAAGTGACCCTCTCTTCAGAGATGTCAAAAACAAACAAATCCAAGTCTGGATCTCGCTCTTCTCGCTCAAGATCTGCATCAAGATCTCGTTCTCGTTCATTTTCGAAGTCTCGGTCCAGAAGTCGATCTGTTTCTCGTTCAAGGAAGCGCAGGCTGAGGTAAGGGGATGTGATTGTATATCGGGATAACCATTGTATCGGTCAGTGAGGGTCTCTGAAGATGTTTTGCTAGACTCTGTGAGTGTCAAATGGAGTGGGGGGTTGGCTTCAAGTAAAGGGTTGGGCTGTCAGATATTACAGGTTTGTTCAAACGCTGCAAATCCAAATCACCTTTGATTGCCATACTGTTTGCCTAATTCCTTTTCTCCTCTGCCAGCATGTACTGTTTCTCATCTACTTTGGAAGAAAGAGCATTTTGTTTTATTTGAGCTGCTTGCTTCAAATCTCTACACGTGATTGATTTCTTCCTGAGGTATTTTTGCAGGCTTTGGACAAAAGGTTGTATGCATCATCACCAAAGAAGAGATAGCTAAGGGGATTAATACTATGAGCAACTTTGCGAGGCAAGAAGCCTCATTAATTCAGTAATGTAATTAAACCACAAAAACTTAACAGGAGTCATTTGTGTACATCTGATGTGCCAGTCACTAACAAGCTGTGTCTATTTAGTAAAACACAGCAAAACTATCTAAAAATCACTCTGGTAGATATCTCTGTGCCTAAGTGTACAAATAATTCTTTTGAATTTATTGCCAGTATTCTTTAATTCTGTCAGGTTTCACATCTTTCAGTGGGTCTCCCTGTTTCAGTTATGTCTTAGAAAAACCTCCATCTCGTTTCCTCTTTTCATGTATTGTGAGTTGGGTTTTTCATTCTTTACAACTTGTAATTTTTTCTTGTGAACAGACAAGAACTTTTTTGTAGATACAAGTTTCTATCCATGAATATTGATGTATTTAAATACCAAAGGGGGATATTTGCACAGCTTCGTTCTTGTTATCAGAATTGCACCAGGCAAGGAAGTAGTTTCTCAGCTTCACCACTTGGACCCCCTCCCCCTGCCCTGCACTCCTTATTTCACATAAGTTTCTAGAATTCTTTTGTTAAATGAATTGATTACAAAATTTAAAATAAACCTCAGGAAAAGTAGTTATTAAGTTGTGTTCTTTACTTCTGTAGTCCTGTGAAACACTTCTAAAATGTCTTAAGGAATTGGTGGGATTCTTTTTTTCCTCCCAACATCTTAAATGGAATCTGTGAGAGGCCTGCCTGAAAAAATTAATTCCAGACCAGAGGGTGAATAAAAAGTTGGTGTGCATAAATATTAATGATTCTTTTAAAAAAATATATTTTTTTAGTGCTTATTTATTTTTGAGAGAGAGAGAGAGTGCGCTAGTGGGGTAGGGGCAGAGAGAGAGGGAGACAGAGAATCTGATGCAGGCTCCAGGCTCTGAGCTGTCAGTACAGAGCCAGATACGGGACTCGAACTCACAAACTGTGAGATCATGACCCAAGCTGAAGTTGGAGACTTAACCGACTGAGCCACCCAGGTACCGCTATTAATGATTCTGCTATAAGTTAGAATATACAGTCTCTTCCTCAAACGGAAGAAACACTAGATTTTTTTTTTTTTTTTTAAGGTAATATTACACTTTGTGATAATGAGTCCTAGTCTCTCACCCTCTCTTCTTCCGTGTTTTTTGGGCATGCATTTTTAGGTCAAACTTTGTTCAAGCCCTAGGCTAGAGACTGTTGCTTAATTGTGTCAGAGTCAATATAAATAAATTTCTACCTTTCACCAGCCCCGAAAAAAAGAAGAGGGAAACCCACCAAAATATATTTATATCTACCTTAGGAAGTTGCTGTCAAGGCATGGGACTGAGCAGAGACTCTTAGTAACCTACTCCTGCTTTGCCCCCAGAGTCTTTTGATTAGTGCCATTTCAACTTCACTTCAGCTCAGTTTGTTCTGAAGAGAGTAACACTTTAAAACTTAATCTAGTAGATGGAAATTAAGTAATTGCCTCCAAAACAAGGGCTCTACAACCAAAACTGAATGACAAAATTGAACGCACACAAACCAGATTGAAAAATGCTAACCAGCTCTGAAGTATTTGTGGTAGCTGGGATTCCGGGCAGATCTGTCTGGACAGATCTCTTCGTATTCTACAGATTATTTGGCATGGTCACTGACTTGGCAAATGAGGGAAAAATATCTCGGGCAGTATGTGCTGGGGTAGGCCTAGAGCCACTTTATGTGCTATCTTACACCGAGAAGATTGTTATTTTGGAGGAATTTCTCCACTGGAAAACATGTTTTTATACTCGATTCTAGTCTGACATCTCTGTTTTTTAGAAACAGATAAATTTGCCACTGGATGTTCACTTTTTATTTCTGGCTTATCTGTTCCATGATTTTTTTTTCCTTTTTTTTCCCCTCTCCTACAAGGAAAGTATACTATCCAGAGAGTTTGAGAAACCATGCCTTTAAATTAACTTAACTGCTGAGTTCTACAGAATTGGAGAAAATTGATTGTTTCCTTGTATTTCACAGACTGTATCCTTTTAAGTGACTTCTTGTAAATAACTTCATTTGCAATCTGCAGAGACTCATGTTCTTGCATCTGTGCAATGACTGCGGGGTTTGGATGCGGTATGCCACAGGGCCCGCAGTAGTAGTTGGTGACAGAAGCAGCAGTAGCCTCTGAGGATGGGACATGAATTAAACCCTCCTTAGTGCTGGTGGTGCATCACCTCCCTCAAGTATAGCCATTTAATCGGGTCATACACACTTTCATAGCCTGCATCCGCCTCTTCCTTCTTTTCTTATATTGTTACTGTTTTCGAATGAAAAGTATGGAAGGTAAGTTTTTTTTCATTGTACTTAAATAGTAACTGTTAACAACCAGCCATAAGATACGTTTTTGCCAGTCACAATTGTTCTTGGGGTGAATAAAGAACACCATGGGAAGACCAATCCCACTCTTATCTTCTATAGATTAATATAAATTTCTTTTCAAAAACACCATTTGTTTAGTTAAGATCTGTCATATTTGCTAAATGGAGTTATTTATAAAACAAGCAAATAAAATCTGTTTTTGGTTAGGCCAAATATGAAAAATTCTGTTGATTAACTGAAGGTTTTTATTCTACTGTATGTAAAGAAAGTATTTTTGCGAAGACTTTTTTCTAGTAACTTTAGATACTTTTATGTTAATGATGTATATCATAATTGACAAGGCACATTCGGTGTCCAAGAACCCCAGCAGATTTTTATACCAACAGATAACTTTGGCTTTTGGATCAAAACAGCTCCCTGTCATTGACAAACTTAGCATTCATAAACATGTAATTTTTACAAAATCAGGTTACTGTTAAATCCCTATGGTTCTGGAAATGCCCCTTTGCCCAATTAGAGTCCCAGATTGTTGGATGAAGAACACAACATTTGGCTTTAGGTTCACTTGAAAGATGTGTGGGTGGTGGTGCCGGAAGAGGGGTTGGTTTTGTCATTTTCTTTACTGAATCTCCTGTGTACTTGGGTGTTTATGGTCAGATGGTGCCCTCTTGTGGCACCTAGGTAGGATCGTGTGATTCAACAACAGAAAGTCATCCACCTAAGAAATGAAACCATTTCCAGGTCCCCAGTAAATATTTTTTTTTAAGTTTATTTTTGAGAGAGACAGTGTGAGTGGGGAGAGGGGCAGAGAGAGAGGGAGACACAGAATCTGAAACAGGCTCCAGGCTCTGAGCTGTCAGCACAGAACCCGATGTGGGGCTTGAACCCACAAACCGTGAGATCACAATCTGAGCTGAAGTTGGGCTCTTAAACCGACTGAGCCACCCAGGTGCCCCCAGGTCCCCAGTAAGAAAAACAGTATTTTTGTATCTTTTGCTGACCTGATTTCAGTGAATTGCTTTAAGCTCTGAGCAGTAGCATCTCCAAGTTCCTGTTTAAGTGTTCTTTGGTTGGGACTGTGTGTTTACAACCCAAGGTTTTAGTGGAATCTAAGGAAGTAGTCCTGCATAGACAGAGAGGGCTGAATGGGATGAGGAATAGAGTGTTATACCATGATAGGGGGTGAGGACCTACATTTAGTCTGGACCTTTGTCTGCAGATTCGAGCTTGCATTCTTCCTGGCTTCCAATGGCTTAGGGACCTGTAGAATCCCATGTGAAATTCTCAGCAACGTGTATACTATGTTAAAATGATTTTGTTTAGTGTACTACATTAAGAACATTATTCTTTTAAGCATTGTAGAAACACATTTCTATTTAAAAAGGGCTACAATATTAATGAAGCAATCTCAACGTGTAATTGTTAAAACGATTCATATCTGTGTATTTGTACTTCATATGGGTCAGCAGTGGGATCAGATATTTAAATTGTGCCCTTTCTTTGAAAATAAAATATTGAAGAACAGGATCTCAAACCGTTAGCTCTTTGTTGGCAGGCATGTCTTAAATAAAAGGCTTGTGTCAAAAATTCAAATGTTTCCCTCCTCCCCCTTTTCAGTTCTAGGTCTCGTTCCAGATCATATTCTCCAGCTCATAACAGAGAGAGAAATCACCCAAGAGTATATCAGAACCGGGATTTCCGAGGTCACAACAGAGGCTATAGAAGGCCCTATTATTTCCGTGGGCGCAACAGAGGCTTTTATCCGTGGGGCCAGTATAACCGAGGAGGCTATGGAAACTACCGCTCAAATTGGCAGAATTACCGGCAAGCATACAGTCCTCGTCGGGGCCGTTCCCGATCCCGGTCCCCAAAGAGAAGGTCCCCTTCACCGAGGTCCAGGAGCCATTCTAGAAACTCCGATAAGTCTTCCTCTGACAGGTCGAGGCGCTCCTCATCGTCTCGTTCTTCCTCCAACCACAGCCGAGTTGAATCTTCTAAGCGCAAGTCTGCAAAGGAGAAAAAGTCCTCTTCCAAGGATAGCCGGCCGTCTCAGGCTGCTGGGGATAACCAAGGAGATGAGGCCAAGGAGCAGACGTTCTCTGGAGGCACCTCTCAAGACACAAAAGCATCTGACAGCTCGAAACCGTGGCCAGATGCCACCACATACACTGCTGGTTCTGCGTCACGGGCCTCTGCAGTTTCTGAGTTGAGTCCCCGGGAGCGAAGCCCTGCTCTCAAAAGCCCGCTCCAGTCTGTGGTGGTGAGGCGGCGCTCACCCCGTCCTAGCCCTGTGCCAAAACCTAGCCCTCCACTTTCCAGCACGTCCCAGATGGGCTCAACTCTGCAGAGTGGTTCTGGGTACCAGGCCGGGACACACCAAGGTCCATTCGATCATGGCTCTGGGTCCTTGAGTCCATCCAAAAAGAGCCCCGTGGGTAAGAGTCCACCGGCCACTGGCTCCACGTATGGCTCGTCTCAAAAGGAGGAGGCTGCTGCTCCAGGAGGAGCAGCCTATACAAAGAGGCAAGTGTCTCGTTTCCTCTCCTGGTTGTGTTTTTATCTCGCCAGCTGGCAGTTTCATTGTAATGTGATCTAGGCTAGAGCTCTGATTAATGGTAATAAGGTAGTCCCCGTGTCCTAAACTTTGCAGTAGCAACCTTGAAAAGCATCACCCAAGGAAACCTTTAGCTTAACTCTAGCTTTCCTGCCTCCCTGAATTTGTATTGTAGCATAAAGTTTCTTTAGACTGCTCTGCAATGATGTTTTCACATTTAAAATTTGCCTTGGATTCTACCACCGTAAGCCAGAGAACAGAGTTTTGTGGGTCAGCTATCAAAAAATTATGGTCTTTGCCAAAATGAGCGGGCCACTGGAGATGTTAGACCCTGTAGGACCCACCATCTGCTGTGATCAATCTGCATCAGCCCATGATGATGAAGAGCTACACCTTGTACCCTCACACCCTCCAGTTGAGGAGACTGGGCAAAATGGGAAAGCCTGAGGCTTAGTCCAGGAAGCCCTTGTTTTAAAATCACAAGGTGGGTGTGTGTCCCAGTAGAAGCTAACCAGGTTGCGTGTGTTAGGAGAGGACGTGACTGTGCTTCTGCTGTGGGGGACATGGTGAGTTGGAACCTGAATCTTTGTGTGGTTGGATGGATTGGGATGGCAGAGACGGAACAGGGAAGTTGCATTGGGACCAGGTCGTCAAGAGGTACTTAACCGGGCAGGTGGTTCCCCCCTCCTTTTCTCTCTCTCTCTGTCTCATTAGCATATTCTTTGGTGCCCCTGCTGTCCTTTGATTCTTCTTTGCCTTATTAACTCAACTATAACTTGATTAGACTTCCTTCGTTAATGGTACAAGTGAGATGTTCAGCCTCTGTACTTTCCAGCCTTCAGTGAGTCTGCTTTAAAGTGTAAGTGTGGTTCCTTGCCAGGACTGGGAGTCTCATTAGGAGACTCAAGGATGAGCTCTGCTTTTCCATAAGAACGAGTAGGATGGTTTTTGCCCTCTTCCCCCAATTAACTTGTATTTTGTTTTTATTTGTGTTCGCAGTATATTTCATATTTAGATCTTCTAGGTGACTTGAAGCAAACATGAAGTCTCTTTTGAGACTTGTATTTCCAAATGTGAGTTGTATAAAAAGCAAAACAGTCCAAGGTTGAACATTCTATGTTAACTTTGCTGAAAGCAGATTTTAAGTGACTGAGTGAAGGTTGGATAAGACCTTAATTTTTTTTTTCCTAGACCACTTACAGGTAAGTAGGTTTTTGTTTTTTAGTATCCTAAAAAATTACCTTTGCTGTTTTCTTTTTGGTTGCTCTTGTAAGATACAACTCCATGGGCCATGTATTTTTCTCTGAAATGGCATCCAAGTTCATAGATCTGTGAAGGGCCACTTTTTAGAAATTACTAGAAAGTAACCAAGTAGAAAGTCCTTTGGTAACACTGGAATCTACAAGACATGTTTGTTCAGAGAATTTAAAAAAAAAAAAAAAAAAAGTGCTGTTTTAGATCAGGTTGCTTAAAGAAGCTTCTTTTGTGTCTCCCTTGTGTTTTATAACTAGGTACCTAGAAGAGCAGAAGACCGAGAACGGAAAAGATAAGGAACAGAAACAAACAAACACTGATAAAGAGAAAATGAAAGAAAAAGGGAGCTTCTCTGACACAGGCTTGGGTGATGCGAAAATGAAATCTGATCCATTTGCTCCCAAAACTGATGCTGAAAAGTCTTTTCGGGGTAGCCAGTCTCCCAAAAGGTATAAGCTTCGAGATGACTTTGAGAAGAAGATGGCTGACTTCCATAAGGAGGACATGGATGGTCAAGATAAAGACAAAGCGAAAGGAAGGAAGGAATCAGAATTTGATGACGAACCCAAATTTATGTCGAAAGTTATAGCAGGTGCAAACAAAAACCAGGAGGAGGAGAAGTCCGGCAAATGGGAGGGCCTGGTGTATGCGCCTCCAGGAAAGGAAAAGCAGAGGAAAACCGAGGAGCTGGAGGAGGAATCTTTCTCCGAGAGATCCAAAAAGGAGGATCGGGGAGGGCCCAAGAGAACCGAAAGTGGGCACCGGGGGTTTGTGCCTGAAAAGAATTTCCGAGTGACCGCTTACAAAGCAGTCCAGGAGAAAAGCTCTTCACCTCCCCCGAGAAAGACCTCTGAGAGCCGAGAGAAGCTAGGAGCCAAAGGAGACTTTTCCTCAGGGAAGTCTTCCTTTTCTATTACTCGAGAGGCCCAGGTCAATGTCCGGATGGACTCTTTTGATGAGGACCTTGCCAGGTGAGGTGTGGTCCTTGAACCTCAGGGCTTTAGTGGTCTAAGGGGCATCTCCTTATCCCTCTCTCTAAGGATGTTCTGGAACCAGGACAGGCCCCTCCTGTATTTCCTGTGCTATCCAAGTTTCATAGCTGATACGTCAACCTGTGTTCAGTGGAGAAGTGTGTGTCACTAAGGAGTTATGTGTTGGGGGCAGTATCACAGGGGTGGTGAAGCATCTCTGCAGTCTTCAGTGACTGGCTTTCTGGGTGTTGAGTCCCCTCTTGACCTCTGTCCATTACCCTACCCCATATCCCCTGTCATCCCATTTTTTCCCCTTAAATGTGCTTAAGGTGATTTTGCCTGTGGAGCCATCCAGAATCCATTTTTCCATGCTGGTTACCAGAGTCAGTTATTACTACAGACCTCCATCACATAACATAGCAATTTTAAAGTTGGGGCTTGGGTGGAAGAAGGGTGTGTTGGCAGAACTTTAGGGAAGAACGGTAAGGCCCAGACTGACTGTGTTTTATACCTGGTGTGAGAACCGCACAGCCAGTTGGAAGTCTGCCTGAGCAGCATTCCAGGCACCTCCCACATCACTGTGTCACTTCACTGAGTGGCCCTGGCTGGGCAAGCTAGTTGATCTTTTAAATACTTTTCAATTTGTTGTGTGTGTTAAAACCAGCAGCGACTCCAAAAACAGAGTTACTGATGTTCAGTACTTTACCCTGACCATTTGTTCCTGTCAAAGACTCTCAGTGAAAAAAGGGAAGAGAGATTTTGGATGCCCTTTTCCCTAGTTATGGTCCATTGAAATTACTTTGAACTTGGGTAGGAAGCAAAAAGGAACTTTGTGGGTAAATTTAAAACTACTGAGGAAAAAAAAGCATTGTATTTTTAGGGTTTGAGTGTTTTGACTTCCTGTATATCTTGTTACACGGGGCCTTCCTATGTTTCTTTTTCAGACCCAGTGGCTTATTGGCTCAGGAACGCAAGCTCTGTCGGGATCTAGTCCATAGCAACAAAAAGGAACAGGAATTTCGTTCCATTTTCCAGCACATACAGTCAGCTCAGTCTCAGCGGAGCCCCTCTGAACTGTTTGCCCAGCATATAGTGACCATTGTTCACCATGTTAAAGGTGAGTGCAGACCCCAGCCTGCTTGAGCCTCCCTTTCTGCATGCTTAGCTTCCTCTGCTATAAGCAGAAGGATGAGTGGGTGACTAAGGGAGCCTTTTGGGGCCCTTTATCTCATCAAAAGGGCCTTTGAAGCTAGGGACTGGCTTGAAGGAAATTCCTTCCGAGGAGGAGTTTCCATTTTGTAATTACAGACTTGAACATTTCGAAATTACAGTAACCTGTGCTCGTGAGAATAGGTAAAATACTTCACGTAAGGTTTAAAATGCTGGCAGAAGGAAGTATGAAAGGTGGCTTTGCCAGCACCTCTGTCTTTTCCTTTCTAGCAGATGAAAGCCTGTAGAGATCTCTCAGAGACTTTGTGGTGTGAATTTCTTCCCCACATTATTCTACCATTTCCTGGGCAGATTGAGGTGGGCAGGTTGGGAATGGCTGAGAGAAGTGATACAGAAGCTAGGTTGGGCCAGTTACAGGTTCTACCTGAAATCTAAACTCCAGTGGGAGTTGGTGCTGTGATTCACAGAGAAGTGAGCTCTCGGTTTCCTTGTATCCACGTCCTAAGACAAGGGACTTATATAGTGGAAACCCATTGGCCAACATTGGATTGTGTCTGAACCAGCCGTTTTTCCTTCCTCTTTTCAGCGTGTTTGTTACGTGTATTTGACGACTTGAGTCACATCTCTGGCTACAGGTTCATGCAGAAGAGTTGAATATTCTGCCTTTGGTAGCATAACGTGTTCTTTGAATTCCCACAGAGCATCACTTTGGGTCCTCAGGAATGACATTGCATGAGCGCTTTACTAAATACCTAAAGAGAGGAACTGAGCAGGAGGCGGCTAAAAACAAGAAAAGCCCAGAGATACACAGGTGAGGACTTCAGCCTTACACTGGAGGTGGCCATAAAAGATTGCTCATCAGATAATAAACTCCTCTTGTTTTTATCAACGTTAGGTGCGTTAGCAGCAGGGTTTAGGGTAAACACTCTCCAGACTCTAGGGTAGCAGTGGGCGTTTGTTGTTTGAGTGGAAAGGGCATGCCTTAATGACTATGGTTGCTCCCTTTGGGCCTGAGGAAGACCGGCCTTTTGATATAGATGAATCCTTGTATTGTTGGGAGCTGACAAATAGTAACCTGTGACCACTGTGAACTTTCTATAGGCAGAGTAAATGCTAAGTTTCTGTAAGCAACCCCTGTGTTCCATATATCTACTTCTTTTGGAAGAATGTGCAGTGGGTGGGAGAGCTTGCAGAATTGTGTCAAAGGGTTTAAAAGCCCAGCACTTTTAGAGTATCACATTCAATTGTGGCAGTATATTCAGCAGTTACGGGCTTTGTCTAGAAACAAACTTGGCTGTATCTTTAATTTCTTAATAGTCCGCTCTTGAGACTGTTGCGGTAGGTAGGAGAATGCTGTTTCTACAACAGTCTTCGGGTTTTAGGGTCTTTGGGGTGTGTGTACGTGCCAGGCCGTTGTTTTCTCATCTAGACCGAATCTCATAGGTAAATAATGGGCTATTATATTCTTATTCCCAAGATGAAAACTGCTCTTTGAGGTTAGCAGGGCATGGATAGTCTTGATGTGAATTTGAGATAAAAGGTGTGGGTGTAGGTGAGTCTTTCTTCCTGGCTGTAACAGTATTGGGAAGGAATGAGAAGTTTCTTCAGTTTGAGTTTGAGAGGTTGGTGCGTATGTTGTGTGTACGTGCCTGTGTGCTCACAGACACACCTATGGGAGAGTATAAACATGTAAGCAAAGAATGTAAATAATGTATGTGTCTAAGTTAGGAAACATAATGAAAAAGAATGCCTATGATTCTGTTGCCCAATTTATGAACTAAAATGTTACCACTACTGTATTCATACTGTGGGATATTAAACCTTTTTTCTGTTTTCAATTTTTAGGAGGATAGACATTTCTCCCAGTACATTCAGAAAACATGGTTTGGCTCATGACGAAATGAAAAGCCCACGGGAACCTGGCTACAAGGTGAACTGTTGCTTTGATCGTAATTCCAACAAAATGAGTGCGTTGGGCATGAACTTGACAGAAATGTGTTTGTTTAAATTACTCTCTACTTAAGTTTGTGTTTTTCTTTTAAGGATGGGCATAATTCTAAAAATGAACTACAAAGGGTTAATTTTTATTAAATGTATCAACAACCTTTGTGAAGTGGTTAGAATATGGTAAATGACCCCAAAGTCTATTGAGGTGAGCTTGAGAAAAAAAAGAGAGGAGTTTTGGAACAAGTGCCCATGATGAGAGAAGAAACTTTTTGTGATATTTTTCTGCTTGTAAGTATTATCAAATCAACTATATTACATGCACTATTTCCAACCATGATTTCAAAAAGACATGCATGTCAGAGGAGAGTGAAATATTCATATCTTAACATGGTAGACTGTTTTAAACAGCTAGTCCAGTTTTTTTTTTCTAACATTGTACCATATTTATCATCTGTCGGTTACTGTTACTTTAAAAGCTAAACATTATTTTGATAGCCCAGCTACATTTGCAATGATGTGCACGCAAACATAGTTATTAAGAAGTTAAAGCTTGTATGCAGTCTTTTTACTGTGAAATAATAGGTTTGGGTTTTTTTTTTAAGTCTTAGTGTTTATTGACCTTCATTCACATATGCAGTTAAAATTTAAAATTAAAGATTTCCATTGCTGCTGAAACCTTTTCTAAAGATATTAATCTTCAAGTCTTCTGGACAGAATTGTCTTGGTAGTTGAATGTGATGAGAAGCACTCTGGCACAGTGTCTTCTCTCCCACCCCCTTTTCTTTTAGTCCATTTGTCGCCTCCCCCACCCCCTGGTACTCCCCCAGCTCGGCACTAACCATGTGAAATGCAAGGCTTTGAAACAGCAGAAGAGAGCTGGTCCTCAAGGCCTCGCAGAGCTGACCCCATAGAGGTGCTGGGGGTGCACGGCCTCAGGGAGCAGCATCTGCCTTTGTTTTGTTGTTTTGTTCTGTTTTTGTCTTTGGAGGGTGCAGAGGCCCCATTCCCTCTCAAAACCAACATGATAAAAATAAACCTTAAACTTATTTCGGCAAAAAGCTTAGTAGTTTGTGTAAGTGCAATGTTAATACAGAGTCAGCTGCCCATTCCTTCCTCTTTTAGGGAAGTTTTACTTCCCATGAGGCAAATCCTGGTGCTTCATGATCCTGAATCCACCTTGCCCTCTGCTCTGAGCGTCCCAAGAGCTGTTGAAAGCCTTTGCCCTGGTTTGGGACGCACAGTGCTACTGCTGTCCATCTGCGGTGCATGTGCCCTGAGGCTTCGACTTCCTAGGAAGTCAGCAAAAACGGGGTTTTGCTTTCTTTTTCTGCTGCTGCTTTTTTCTTTTTTAAAACAAATTTCGACCTGGTATTGTCACTTCATGAATTTTCCATTATGGTTTTTGATGTTCCCTCTCTAAAGCTGTTTCTCATTGTAACTAAGCATTTTGGAAGGTTGCTGAAGTGTCCCATGCTCTGTTGCTGGGCTGCATGCTCAGAGCCAGTTCCAAGGAAAGCATAAACCCATGGTGGCTGCCACAGCATAGGTAGGAAAGGACAACACGACACAGGCATTTCCGCTCTTGGTGGTGACTATAGGCCTGAGCCAGCCTAACCAGCCACCCTCTAAAGCGGAATTTGGCCTTCTCAGCTTGTAGGCTAGCCAGAGTCATTACTGGGCCATAGAGGAAGCAAACAAGGCGAAATCGATGTTCAGCATTTTCGGAAGGTAGACATCATTATTTCAGAGAACTGGTTTGGGTTCTGTGAGGGACCCTCAGGAAGGGACTTCTGTGGGACGTCCTGTATCCCTCCCAAGCTTGGGTGCAGTGCCTCACACTCCCAGTGCTTCCTCTGTACCACTCCATTGGAGTGGAAACCACAGTTTGTGGGGTGGTTGAGTTGGCAGCCCTGAATCCCAAAAACCTTCATTTTGATTTCTCTCTTGGCAGACTGAGGGAAAATACAAAGATGATCCTGTTGATCTCCGCCTTGATATTGAACGTCGTAAAAAACATAAGGAGAGAGATCTTAAACGAGGTAAATCAAGAGAATCAGTGGATTCCCGAGACTCAAGCCACTCGAGGGAAAGATCAGCTGAGAAAACAGAGAAAACTCACAAAGGATCAAAGAAGCAGAAGTACGTAAGCCCCTGTTCCCTCATTGAGACTTCTGAGTGGGGTCTCTTGTCTGCTCCTCTGGGCTCTATACCAGAGTTTCATTTAGGGTTAGGGATGATAGCAGTTTGTTCTTTGATATCCTGTAACTGTCAAGTAAGGTCCCTGGCTTGAAAACAACTTCTGCATCAAAGTAGCGGTATGATCCTTGTCCAGAGAAGGCCTCCTGGGAGATGGGTGTTCAGTTTGGCTCTAGGGATGGAGTGGAAAATCATTTGGGAATTCCTTTTGGGTTATTTTAGACATTTTCTTTGATACATTCTTTTTCATCACAAATTTTAATGGGGAGGTTATGTTTTAGAAATGGCTCAAAGTTGTTGGCTCATAGTAACACTTTTGTCAAAGACATAGGGTGAAACTAAATATAGGACAAGGTTGTTGATTTTTTTTTGTTTGTTTAAGAACATTACCTCCCCCCCCCCCCCCCCAATTAATGTTTCTTTATTTTGAGAGAGAGAGACAGACAGAATCCCAAGCAGGCTCAATGCTGTCAGCACAGAGCATGATGAGGGGGTTCTTGGGGCTCTGTCTCACGAAGCATGAAATCATGACCTGAGCCAAAATCAAGAATTGAATACTTGACTGAGCCACCCAGGCGCCCCAAGATTGTTGATCTTAAATGCCCTTTAAGATCTAGTTTGACAGACACTTCCAAGTAAGGTGTTCCAAATATTCTTTAAACAAAGGTAGCGTTGTTGAACTTCATAGGGCAGCATTCATGCCAAGGTACTGTCATTTCTGTTTACATCTGTGAAAGTTCCATGACTTTTCAATCATGTCTCATTAAACGTAGAATTGAAGCCCCACACATTCCCATATGAAGCAACACCACTTTTGCTGTTTCTGAACTTTGGCCAGCAGGCGTTTTCATTATCCATTTTCTGATAACAATCCTTTGAGATAAGTCGCACGGTTGGTATGGTACCCGCTTTGCCCATTTGAAAGATAAGCTGAGCTTATAATGATTTTTCTGAAATGACATATTATCAGCTGACATCAAAACTCAGATCTTCTGTTCCACTTTTTCTTCCTTCCACGGTGTTACTTGTGCATCAGGAGCCCTGGTACTTGCCAGGGCTGCCCCCTGATAAAGGGACCTGATAATCCTCAACAGGGAGTGGACCTCAGCACTGCTTCTGGTGGAAAGGAGGCAAAACCCCTCAAACATTTCAGGGTTCGGTTTGGATTATTGATCCTGATTCCTTTCCCTGGAACACGTACCTCTTCCTCTGACTTGCTGTGTGATGTTGAAACCCTAGTGTTTTGTGATTGGCGCAAGAAGAAAGATGTTTAATCTCGTTAAATATCACTCTTCAGGGGCTCCTGGGTGACTCAGTCGGTTGGGCATCCGACTTCGGCTCAGGTCGTGATCTCACAGTCCGTGAGTTCGAGCCCAGTGTTGGGCTCTGTGCTGACGGCTCGGAGCCTGGAGCCTGCTTCAGATTCTGTGTCTCCCTCTCTCTCTGCCCCTCCCCTCTCATGCTCTGTCTCTCTCTGTCTCAAAAATAAATTAAAAAAAAAAAATTAAAAGAAATTAAAAAAAAAAAATATATATATATATATCACATCACTCTTCAGTTTACAAAAACGGTTTCTCGAATGACTGAAGAACAACTTAACCCAAGATCACACAAGTAATAAAAGTGATGCTGGGACTCCAGTCTGAGGCCTTTTGGGATCTTGTTTTTAAAACCTCTTAGAAAAATACTGTGATGATAACTTAGATTTCCCCTATTTATGAGTAAATGCTAGAAAGAGGCACTAGGATTTAAATATTTAAGTTCTTGAGCTTCTCAAATGTCGAATGTAGTGGGAGGGGGAGCAGGGTGCTTTGTTTGCGAAATGGAGGAGGACATGGGAAGGGAGGATAGCAGTAGGTTATTGGCGCTTGGCTGGCCTTTACCTCTAAGTGTCCTCTACTCCTGGGAGCCTGGCCTTTCTGCCATCTTAAAGGCAGCCAGTAACCCCCACTAGCACATGGCAGGGCTGGCACCGACTTCTCCATAGACGGTGACTCATTGTAGTAAGCTAATTTGCCCTGGTCTGTAATTTCTCTCAGATGAAGGGAAGGGAGGGAAGTAACTCTGGGAAGAGTTTTGCCGGATCCTGTGCTTTAATAACTCAACCTGTTTGAGCTCAGTGAGAGGTGGTATGTGGGATAGTGGTATAATTAGAGCTAGGTTTGAACCCCAGTTCTGCTCAGCTCTGTCACCCTGAATCTCTTGTCTATAAAGTGGGAGAAATAATACTGAATAATCACAGCCGCCATTCACTACTCACCTGCTATGTCATTGTGAAGTGTTGAAGCATATTGTTTGTTCAGTCTCTAGAACAGGCCTAAATTAGGCCAGTAGTATTCTTCCTATGAGAAATAAAAGTAATGTAAAGCACTAAACACATGGTAATATATTAAGCCTCTGTCCCAGTCCCAGATACATCATGGCTTGCAATGCAGTGTTCTCTCCTCTGCCTTTCTAGTTCATGCAAATGTATTATACGGGGCCATGGGCTGTGTTCTGTTCCTTCTCTGTGTATGTCCCATGTTCATCACAGGCTGACACATAGACCTGTCACTGAACATGACCCACAGAACTGAGAGGAGGCCTCCTAGGTACCCTGGGTGGGTGAGTTGGGTGTTTTGAGGTTACTCAGTGTCTTCAGTGTTTTCATCACAGATATGTTCCTGATTGCCCTGTGCTTCTTACCAGTGAGTCCCCAGCCAAGGGCTGTACCCTGGAGCTTGGTGATTTAAATCCCTGGCTCTTCTGTTTTCGTAGGAAGCACCGGAGAGCGCGAGACCGGTCCAGGTCATCCTCCTCTTCCTCCCAGTCATCCCACTCCTACAAAGCGGAAGAATACACTGAAGAGACGGAGGAGAGGGAAGAGAGCACCACAGGCTTTGACAAGTCCAGACTGGGGACCAAAGACTTCGTGGGTCCAAGTGAAAGAGGAGGCAGAGCTCGAGGGACCTTTGTAAGATCCTGCCCCCTCTCCCTTTCTCTGAGCCCCTGTTCCTCCCAATTGTTTATCCAAATACTAGTTTTATTGTCCTTGATACAAGGAATTCAGTCTATAGATCCCAGAATCTGTGGTTCCCCTCTTCCTTAAGCTTTTTCTTTTTACTTATATTTCTTACCTAGAAAGCCTCTTGGGGCTTCTGACCTCATTATTTCCCCTTCTTACCTTGAGTCCCTGCTGTGTCTGTAGGGAGGGCCTTGTGCCATGCGGTCCTCTCTGTATGGGCTCCAGACTTGAGCTAGAGACCATTTGACCAGCAGATTGACCAGAGGACTGCTGTCTGTTCTGCACTAGAACAGGATTTGAACAGAAGGCAGGGAGTTGTTTTTCTCCATTCCTGACAGAGTCCTTTGTTCCTTTTCCCTACTTATGCCACAGCAATTTCGAGCCAGAGGGAGAGGCTGGGGCAGAGGCAACTACTCTGGTAACAACAACAATAACAGCAACAACGATTTTCAAAAGAGAACCCGGGAGGAGGAGTGGGACCCTGAGTACACACCCAAAAGCAAGAAGTATTACTTGGTAGGTGTCTGGGATAAGCGGGAAGGGCCGGAGCAGTGCCTTGGGCACACACAGTAGCTGATACCAAGGCTTTAATTGATCTGTCCAGAACTGTGATTAAATACGTGTGCAGACATATTGCACTGGGGGGGTGGGGGGGATTTGTACTTGAGGGACAGCACAGTGCCGGCAAAGATGAGTGTTCTCTTGAGAGCTGGTCCTGGCCTCAGAAGTGTTTTATCGTCTAAGAGGTTTATGGATTCCAGGATAAACAAGAAGGCTTGCTCTGGCCTTTTTAGTCTGTGAGCTTTTTTTTTTTTTTTTAAGTTTATTTATTTATTTTGAGAGAGAGCGTACAGGGAAGGGGCAGAGAGAGAAAGAATCACAAGCAGGCTCCGCACTGCCAGCACAGAGCCCGACACGGAGCTCAAACTCACAAACTGTGAGATCATGACCTGAGCCAAAGTTCAGAGTCAGACGCTTAACCACCTGAGCCACCCAGGTGCCTCATAGGTCTGTGAGTTTTTTAATTGCTAACCCAACCTCAGCCTCCCTCCAGCCTTTATTCAGGGATGGAGTCATAACCCTCTCCCAAGTCTGCAGTTCCACTCTCACTCCCTCGTGCAAGATAGATAGAAAAGACAGCACAGGGTCTCTGTGAGGGAGGGGAATCTGTCTCCAGAATGAAATGACACTGGGCTCCTCCCATCTCAGCTTCTGGTCACTCCGAAGTAGCAGGCATTTCCCAGGCTCTCCCTGTCTCCCTCATATTGGGGCTCTTCTAGGCTGGATTACCTTGCCAATGAGTAAGTTCTCTCCGCCTTGCTATATATCACTAGCAGGCCTAGGTCCCAGCACGTGACTCTGAGTGTTGTAACCAAAGTAAACTTGAAGCCAAGGCTTCATCACCCACAAGAAGGGCTGGTGTTGGTGTGTATTGTCAGTTGCACAGTTAGGAAACAGGTTTTGTAGATGGTTGTGTACAGCCAACTTCACTTTTCTGGGGCTGCTAGGAGCTGAGTTGAGACTCCTAGAGGACCCTTGGACCCTCCAGGGAGGAGTTGGTGTGGTCTAGGATCAGTGCTGGAGTGGCCCTGCTATAGGAGAAGGATTAAAGTCCATCTAGAGCCCTTCTCCCTGTCTCCCATCTGCCTTCTGAAGGAGCATTGCTGGCTTCATGCATTTAGGCTGTTGAACAGGCAGCCCTGGTAAGAAGCAGCTGGCCCTTAGCTGAGTTGACCCCTGGAGCCTGAGGTCCTGCTTGTGATGGTTTAGAGTTTTTGAAGCCATGCGGCTCATGAGGGAACACCAACTTCTAGTTTTCAAAATGCTTTCTCATTCTTTCATTGGAGCCTCCTTCTCTCAGGAGATCATCAGAACAGGATTGAGATGCAGGCTGTGTTTTTTTTCTGCTCAGCCACACTGCCTCTTTGCATGAAATTAAAGGGGGGATAGAAGATGGGAGGCTGGGTTCTGGTCCTGCCTTTGCCACTTACAGGTCTGACACTGTGACCAAGTCATTTGCCTTTGTTCTCACTTCCTGTTCCAGGCTGGTTGGGGTGGGGGGGTTGGGGCGGGCGGGAAAAGCTGACATCCTAGCGAGGTATTGTCACTTCCTCTGGTAGCTGCCTGATGTCCCACATCAGACACAGTTTCATGTTTTGGTGTGATTGGCTTTCTCAGACCTGTCCTTTGAGAGATGGTGTATTAAATAACATGGAGTCACCTAAAGTTGCTAAGCCTTTTTCCTTCCTCTTTTGCATGGTGGAGGGTGATAATGATAGGAGAGTAGAAGTGAGGATTAAATGAGGTCATGGGTGTGAAGGTCTTTCAGTGCTCAGTGAGGGTTTTATCATCATTATTATAATGCCCCCAAGCCACTGCCTTAGAATTCCTAAGGCACACAACAGGAAGATCGGCTTGGATCTGAATCAGTAGCATTTTTGGACTAGGGCACAGGGATGAGGACACAAAAGGAACAAACGGTGGGGTGGGGCAAAAGGTTGGTTTGAGAGTCACATTTGGATGAGAAGAGGGCTCTGGCCATGATTGTTCGCTCCAGTACTGATGGCAGTTTTCCTTCCTCTCAGCATGATGACCGTGAAGGCGAAGGCAGTGACAAGTGGGTGAGCCGGGGTCGGGGCCGAGGAGCCTTCCCCCGGGGTCGAGGCCGGTTCATGTTCCGGAAATCCAGCACCAGCCCCAAATGGGCCCATGACAAGTTCAGTGGGGAGGAAGGGGAGATTGAAGACGACGAGAGTGGGACAGAGAACCGAGAAGAGAAGGACAATTTACAGCCCACAACTGAGTAGGGGCCACTCTGATGGGAGCCCCTGCCCAGGGGAGAGAGGGCGCTGGGAAGATGGCTGGTGAGGAGCGAAACAGAGAAGCCTCAAGATTGCGAAAATCCCACCCCCTCACCCCCCAGCCACGCAGAATCCTATATCACCGCCGAAAGCATCCCTGGCGCCAAGTCCCACTGGACAGGCAGCCGGCTGAGGGGCCTGGGGGTTGGGCCCAGCTCTGGAGCAGAACACAACACATTGGGCTTTAGCTGTGTTTCTCATTTGTTGTTGGTGTGCGGGGTGGGGGCTGGGGTAGGGAGGGGAGAGTGATACCTGGATTTTGGTTTGTTCCCTATTAGAAACCAACAGTTTTGTTCTTAATTTCATTTGGAGCTAAGAGGACTAATTTGATTTTCAATCTCTTCTCCCTTATCCTGATTTTAAAAGCCCTTCTTCTTCCTTTTTTTTTTTTTTTTTTTTTTTTTAGGCATATGTAGTAACCATAGCAGAAAGATTTAATTTGGGCAACTTTGATTCTTCAAAGAGAAAACAAAGCATGTGAATAAACTTTGAAGTGTTCACCTCAGTTTGGGACCAAACTGCTTGGATCTTTGTAAAAATTGGTTTTGTATGTCGAGGAGGAGTTCAAGGCCTTTCTGACCACCTTGTGTTCCCCTTTTCTGCACAGCCATGTATCCGATGGTGTGCTGCTAACCATACCCCATGTCCCCCCCACACCCCAATATTTTCTGATTTCTTCTGGGCTGGGCATCCCATTCTCCACCAGCAGCTCCAGTATCCCAAACTTTGTAGTCCTGCTGATCCTCTCAGCAACAGGGGTGGAAACTGGACGGCAGTTTCTGGTCTGTTTTCTAAGAAACTTCTGAATTCTATTATCTTTACAAATATAAGATGAGAAAATAATTTTTTCAATATTTTTTATTAATCTTTTTATAAAATGAAAAGAAACTCCTATGATCGATTAAGGAAGGTGGTTATGGCTGGGTGGTTTGTGGGGGTTTGTTTTTTCTTTTCCTTTTTTTTTTTTTTTTTTTTTTTTTAACCTTAAGCTTTAAGTTGAAACATTCTTGGATGTTTGGGGGGAAAACATCCTCTTAAAATGGGTCCTTGTGCTTGCCTTCTGGGGAGGCGGTCCTGAGCAGGTGAATCATATGGCATTTATGCATATGTTATATGCGGACTGCACCCACCTCTTCCCCCCACCCCCAACCTTTGCCTCTTGGGTTGTTGTGCTTCTTTCCCCTTACTTTGCTACATTTCTATAGTTAAGTTGGTTTTACTTGAATGATTCATGTTTAGGGGGAAAAAATGAAAACACCCTTCAAATTTGTTTCAACTCCTCCTGCAAATAAATAAATAAATGAAGAAGGCAGATGTAAATGGACTCTGGTCATTGTCACCCTTAGTGGGGGGGGGGGGGGGGAGGGTACCTGCCACAGCAGCTTCAGGGCAGCTGAAAGACAAATGTCTGTGAGGGCTGGGCCCAGACTGTTGCTCAGTCTCTTCATCAGCTCCGTGCCCAGTTGTTCTGGGAGGAGACTGCCACCCTTTGCTGGCTCGTAACTCGTCACCCCAGTGGTTTTGCATCATCCTGTAACTTGGACACCCCAAGAGAACTAGGTTTTTTCCCTGTGTTATGGGCAAGGACTTTGGCTTCCAAAGTGGTGGGGTAAAGGTCACGGGTCGTGGACAACAGGTTCAGCCTTCCGTGTTCACCACTGAGCAGAAAGATTACTTGAAAGCCCAGCCTGGATGGGATGGGCACCAGATGGACCCTAAACTTCAGCCCTGACTAGCTCAGCTTGGCTCTGAGCAGGAGCCACGGAAGCTCTTCAAGTTCCTTTTTTTCTCGCCCTTTTCCCAAGGAGAATCTGGGAGGTGTTTTATGAAACCAAAGAAGCCAGGTGGCAGGAAGCTGGGGTCTCTGCCCTCCTCCTTTGACCTGGGGTGGGGCTGTGGGAGTAACGTGCCTTCCAGGGACAGCAGAGATTTGGAGTACACTAGGAATAGCTTTGTGTGCGCTAGACAGCCACCTCCTCCACCCAGGGCCTGCCTCAGAGCAGTTGCAGCCTGCTGGGGGCCCCACCCTGGTATGCGCCTCTCCCGCCTCTTCCCCGGCTGCTCAAAGCTTGCCAGCGGGGAGAAGATAGGCCAGGGAAGGCTCTTTGCGAACGGTGGGTGGGAGCCTCAGGGCCTACGGCTGCCAGGGGGAGGAGAGGCGGCTAGACTGTAATTTAAGTGACTAGGTTGGGATAAACACGTGGGGGAGCTGTGGCCCCAGCACTGGCCAGGGACCCTGGAGTCCTCCTCATCCCTGAGTTGGGGGCCGAACCTGCTGAGCCGGGCCGCCCCCTCTCCCACACCCACTCCCAGAATCCGGGGCCCGACCTATCGGCTAGCGTCTCCGCCTCCTTCGCTTCACAACCTCGAGCTCGTCCCACCCATCCTACCTGGGCCCAGTACTCGGCTGCCTGCGGGACAGTACTGTCCTTCCAGCGCCCGGCTCTGGAGCGCGACCCTGAAGCTATGGGTATGTGCAGAGGGTTTGGGGTGGCGGAAATGGCTCACACCACCGCCCCGCTCTCCCGTTGTCCTCCACGCGGAGCCCGGGATTCTCGCCTAAGCCAGTGTGCCCGGACCGGTCCCTTCTGAGACGCGCCCCCGCCCGGTCCTCCGCCCGCAGAGGTGCTGGTCCTGGCCGGATACCGCGCGCAGAAGGAGGACGAACTGAATCTGGCCCCCGGGGACGTGGTCCGGCAGGTGTGCGAGGGGTCCGCACGGGGCTGGCTGCGCGGAGAGCTACGGGGTCGTTGTGGCCTCTTCCCCGAGAGGTCGGTGCAGGTGAGGCCGGGCCGCAGGTCGGGTGGAGGAGGGTCTCAGTGCGCGCCCTCAGGAACTGAGAGCCCCCACGTCCCCATGCCCTCATCTCCAGGAGATCCCCGAGGCTCTGCGCGGCGCCGGGGAGGCGCCGAGCCCGCGCTGTGCGCGCCGCCGAGGTGAGCGCCAGGCCGGGTGGGCGGGCGCGCGGGACCTGCGCGGCTCCGGCCACCCCTAGCGGGACGTGACGGGCGCGGCTCTGGGCGGGGCGAATCGGCACTCTGTGGTCTGTGATTGGTTCTTGGGTACAATGCTCCGCCTCAGGGCGGGGCCTGGAGCTTCTGCTAGGGCGCTCCCGGCCCGCCCCTCTCTCAGCTCAGTGGGCTGGGGCTCACAGATCAGCGGCCTCTCTCTCTGGTCCGATCTGAGGTCGCCCCGCCAAATCTCGGGGCCCCCAAAGATGGTGCAAGGTGAACTTCAACTACAGCCCGGAGCAGGCGGACGAGCTGAAGTTGCAAGCTGGGGAGATTGTGGAAGTGATAAAGGAGGTGAGGGGACGAGGTGATGATGAGAGGCTTTGGACGGAGGTGCTGGAGCGCTTGCGTCCCCAGGGAGATGCGTGAAGTGAGGGTGTGGGCGATGGGGATGGTGAGGGGCGCCGAAACGGGAAAGTGAGGGAGCAAAGGAGGAGGTGGGCATTGGGCAGAATCGGGGCAGAAAAAATGGTGGAAGAATTCTCGAAAGACCCTGGGGCAGAACCAGATGGCCCTGCGTCCTCCTCCTCCCCAGATTGAGGACGGCTGGTGGCTGGGGAAGAAGAACGGGCAGCTGGGAGCCTTCCCATCCAACTTTGTGGAGTTGCTGGACAGTGGGCCCCCAAGTGAGACCTGCACCCTGTGACCCCGAGAACCCTTGTGACCAGACTCTGGAATCTCCAGTGACCCTCCCGGTGGCCCGGGCCTGTGATCCACACATCCTGACCCTGTGACCCCTTTGACCTCTCCCACGATCTAAACTGAATTAGCAAGCCCCCTAACCTCACTGTCCCCACCAGGCCTCGGGAACCCAGACATGCCTTCAGGCAGCCCCAGTCCCCAGCGGCCTCCCAAGGTAAACTGGGTGCGGTGGGCACAGGAGTGGTGAGTTCCTCTTGGGGAGGTGGAGGCTCAGCTTCTTCCACCCTCCCCCTCCTCCATTAGCTAAGCAGCCTGACCTATGACAGCCCTCCAGACTACCTGCAGACAGGTGAGCACCCAGCAAAGGTTTCCTGGAAACCCCCTCCTGAGAGCCACCCTGACTTGGGAGAGGGGAACCCCCAACTAGGCTGATGGGGGAGGGAGCGGCTGACGGATCCGGGGAGAGGAGTTGGCTTCAGTGGACTGACCTCCCCTCAGTCTCCCGCCCTGAGATCTATAGGGTGCTGTTCGACTACCAGCCTGAGGCCCCAGATGAGTTGGCGCTGCGGAGAGGAGACGAGGTGAAAGTACTGAGGAAGGTAGGAAAGGCGCAGGGCAGGGGAGGCGGCCCGGAAGGGTGCGTGGAGAAGCGGAGGCACCCTGGAAGGAAGGAGCTTGGGGATCTGGCTCCCTTCCCCATGGCCTCTTGCTCTCCCAGACCACAGAGGATAAGGGCTGGTGGGAAGGAGAGTCTCAAGGCAGAAGAGGAGTCTTTCCAGACAACTTTGTGCTCCCCCCACCCCCAGTGAGTATGGAGCCAGACACTCAGGTAGGGGGGTGGGGCGTGCTGCTCTGGACAATGTTGGGGGTCGTGGTGTTTAATGGGCATTTAGTTCACCCCTAAATGAGGGTGAACTTAGAAATGTGGGGACCCTTCTTCAGATTCTGATAATTTTCTTCTTCACAGATCAAGAAGCTGATCCCACGGAAAGTGGCATCTCGGGAGTCAGGTGGGTGCCCAGGAAGCCTGGGATTTGTGTGTGGGGGGGTGGATTTTGTTCTCGGTGGGGGTTGGGGGGGGCTCACCAGTTTGGTTGCCCATCCATAAACACCCATAGCTCTCCAGTGGTTCAGTATTATAGCCCCTTAGGAGCTACCTCTATGTCGGTTAAGGACCTGGTAGGAATGTGTGCAGATCAGTGTGTAGGAATCAGTGTATTACTGTGTTCATAATTTTTTTTGTGTGTCTTGAGAATGTGGCTATCACCGTGTTTAGATTCATTTCCTTTTTTTTTTTAATGTTTATTTTTGAGACAGAGAGAGACAGAGCATGAACGGGGGAGGGTCAGAGAGAGGGAAACACAGAATCTGAAACAGGCTCCAGGCTCCAAGGTGTCAGCACAGAGCCTGACGCGGGGCTCGAACTCACGGACCGCGAGATCATGACCTGAGCCGAAGTCGGCCGCTTAACTGACTGAGCCGCCCAGGCGCCCCATAGATTCATTTCCTTTTTTAAGGAAAGGTATGGATCAATGCGTCTGCGTCTATGAGACCGTGTGTGTGTTCACACGTCATATAAACGTGTCAGTGAATAGTTCTGTTGGGGTATTTTATTTATCTTTTAATGTAATATTTCACGCAAAATGTACATATGTGCTTTAAACCTCAACAATGGACTCCCGTGAACATTCGCGATCTGTCACCAAACCCAAGAACTAGAATATTGCTGATAGTTTGTGTGTTCCTTTTCTTTCCCATTCTGCTACCTACCCCAAAAAGGTAACCACTATCCCGAATTTTGTGTTTATAATTCCCTTGAGTTTTTAAGTTTCCTTACCTATGTATGCGCCTACATAATGTATTGCTTAATTAATTTTTGCTTCTTTTGAGCTTGATAAAAATGATATCTTGTTTATAGTCTTCTGGGAGTTGCTGTTTCCAATCACCATCATATTTCTAAGATTAATCCATGTTGTATGTAGATGTAAATTCACTAATTTTCCTCTGCTGTATAATATTCCTTGCAGGGAATTTACCACAGCTTCTGTATGTATCTGATCGCCTGATGTTAGACATTTTCATTATTTCTAGTTTTTGTTACAACAAATAGTTCTAACATTCCTGAGCCTCTGTCCTGGTGTGCACGTACAATAATTTCTCTAGGATATAATCCTAGGAGTGGCACTTCTAGATTATAGGGTTCGTGAATGTTCAGTTTTTATGACATAAAGTCGCTTTGGTTTTCAAAGTGTTGTATGCTTTAATATTCCACCATCGGTGTATGAGCTGTATGAGATCCTGTTAATCCAAATCCTCTTTAACAGAGGTATTATCAGCTTTTGCGTGTGTGTGTGTGTGTGTGTGTGTGTGTGTGTGTGTGTGTATGTGTGAATCTAGTAGCTACAAAAGAGCATCTCCTTTTGGACTTAATTTGCATTTATTTCCCTGGTTAGTTATAATGAAAGAAAAATTTTTTTAACGTTTATTTATCTTGGAGAGAGAGAGAGACAGAGCATGAGAGGGGTAGGGGCGGAGAGTGAGGGAGACACAGAATCCGAAGCAGGCTCCAAGGCTCCGAGCTGTCAGCACAGAGCCCGACGCGAGGCTCCAACTCACAAGCTGTGAGATCATGACCTGAGCCGAAGTCGCTCAACCGACTGAACCATCCAGATGCTCCTCCCTGGTTAGTTATAATTAGTTGGAGTTCTTTATATAAACTGAATACCAATCTTTTGTGGGTTATATGCCTTACAAATATTTTTTCTCATTGTGGTTTTTTGTCTCTTTTTGTATAATGGTGTTCTTTGATGAGCAGGAATTCTTAATTTTAATGCAAACATATCAATCTTTAATGGTTAGCAGGTTTTTCCTTGTCTAAGAAATCCTGCTCCAAATTCAGAAAAACAGTCATATATATATATATATATATATATATATATATGTGTGTGTGTGTGTGTGTGTGTGTGTGTGTGTGTGTGTGTGTGTATATATATATATATATGTTTTTTTAATATTTGTTTATTTTTGAGAGAAAGAGCGTGAGTAGGGGAGGGGCAGAGAGAGAGGGAGACACAGAATCTGAAGCAGGCTCCAGGCTCTGAACCTTCAGCACAGAGCCTGACACAGGGCTGGAACCCACGGACCGGACTGGGAGATCATGACCTGGGCTGACATAGGACACCCAACCAACTGAGTCAGCCAGGCACCCCTTCTTCTTTTTAAGCTTATTTCTTCTTTTTAAGCTTATTTTATTTAGAGAGAGAGAGAGAGAGAGAGAGAAAACATGAGTGGGGGGGGGGGGGCAGAGAGCAAGGGAGAGAAACAATCCCCAGCAGGCTCTGCACTGTTAGTGAAGAGCCTGATTGTAGGTCTCGACCTTACGAACCGCCAGATCGCAACCTGAGTTGAAGTCCAAGGCTTAACCTACTGAGCCACCCAGGCACCCCTCATTTATATTTCTTTAAAACATTTGAAGTGTTGCTTTTTAAAGTGCCTTCATCTCTGTAGCTTTGGTTTGTTTTTTTTTTTTTTGCGTATTTTTATTTGTAAGAAATTTTCTTTTAATTTATTTTTTTAATTTACATCCAAGTTAGTTACCATATGGTGCAACAATGATTTCAGGAGTAGATAGATTCCTTAATGCCTCTTACACACTTAGACCATCCCCCCTCCCACACCCCCTCCAGTAACCCTCTGTTTGTTCTCCATATTTATGAGTCTCTTATGCTTTGTCTCCATCCCTGTTTTTATATTATTTTTGCTTCCCTTCCCTTATGTTCATCTGTTTTGTATCTTAAAGTCCTCATATGAGTGAAGTCATAGGATATTTGTCTATTTGTCTTCCTCTGACTCATTTGCTTAACATAATACCCTCCAGTTCCATCCACGTAGTTGCAAATGGCAAGATTTCATTCTTCTTGATTGCCAAGTAATACTCCATTGTATATATATACCACATCTTCTTTATCCATTCATCCATCGATGGACATTTGGGCTCTTTCCATACTTTGGCTATTGTTGATAGTGCTGCTATAAACATTGGTGTGCATGTGCCCCTTCGAAACAGCATACCTGTATCCCTTGGATAAATACCTAGTAGTGCAATTGCTGGGTCGTAGGGTAGTTCTATTTTTAATTTTTTTGACAAAACTCCGTACTGTTTTCCAGAGTGGCTGCACCAGTTTGCATTCTCTGTGGCATTGATTTTTAATGAGTGACCCAATTAGAACTTTTTCCATATGGACAAGGAGCTATTTTAGCATCGTTTATTATTTTCCGCGTGTGATTTTTACCCAGCTTTTATAAAATGTATTTCTAAATACCACAGATTTTTTCTTGTGCCTTTTATTTTTATTTTTTTTCTTGTGCCTTTTAAAAAATTAGATATTCTTCTGTTTATTTTGGAATATAGAAATGCATTGATTTTCGTATATTGATTTTATAGCCAGCCACGGTGCTAAACTCTTATTATTTCTAATAGTTTATCTGTGGATTCCTAATAAGTTTTCTTTGAAGACCGTTATGTCATCTGTGACTAATGACAATTTTGCTCTATCTTTTCTACCCCTTATGTCTTCATTTTATTTTCCTATTTTCCTATAGTGGCTAGGAGCTTGATACATTATTGAATAGAAGTAGTCACATTGAGCATCATTACTATGTTCTGATTTCAAGTGGAATGTTTCCAAACTTCTCCTTTAACAACGATTCTATTTCTAGTTTATTTAGAATATTTATCAAGAGTATGTGTCGAGGGGCATCTGGGCATCTCAGTCAGTTCAGCACCCAACTTTGACGCAGGTCACGATCTCGCAGTTTGTGAGTTCGAGCCCTGTGTTGGGCCCTGTGCTGACAGCTCAGAGCCTGGAGCCTGCTTCGGAGTCTGTGTCTCCCTCTCTCTCTGCTCCTCCCCCACTCACACTCTCTCTCAAAAAAAAACATAAAAAATCTTTTTAATTAAAAAAAAACAAGTATGTGTTGAATTTTCTCAAATTGTTTATATGAATCTTTTGAAATGATTCTCTGGGTTTTCTCCTTTATTTAGTTATTTTTAATGTTTTTTATTTTATTTTTGAGAGAGAGAGAGTGAGACACAGCGTGAGCGGGGGAGGGCCAGAGAGAGGGAGACACAGAATCAGAAGCACGTTCCAGGCTCTGAGCTGTCGGGGTGGAGCCTGACTCAGGGCTCAAACCCAGGAACTGCAAGATCATGACCTGAGCCAAAGTCAGATGCTTAACCAACTGAGCCCACCCAGGCGACCAGAGAGTATGACCTCATCTTAACTTGATTACATCTGCAAAGGTCCCTTTGCAACTGTTATTCAAATGGCTTGACCTTGGAACTCGGGAGGAAACCTTGCATTTTAGGAGCCTTGCACCATTAGCGGTCTAATCTCCTGGTCCCTGGGTACTGATGGCTGACCAAAAATCTGGCTAAATTCTTAAATCAGTTTTAATGAGTTATATATTTGTGATTATCCATTTTATCAGTTTTCTAGTTATTTGCATAAAGTCATTCATAATGTTCTTTTATAATCCGTATCTGCACTTAAAAGTCTTTTTTCATTTCTAGTAATTTTTTCCTCTCTTTTTTCTTGTTCGGTCTCATCAGAGACTTGTTAATATATTCAAGTACTTAAAAAGACACCTTTTCTATCGTACCTTTTGTTTTCAATGTTCATCCATTTTTCCGGTGTGTGCTATGCTTCATTCCTTTTGGTTGCCTGATAATATTCCCTCGTATGGATGTACCACAATTCATCCACGTGTTTGCTGGTGGACATTGAGGTTGTTTCTACTTTTGGGGGCATGAATATTTGTGTACAAGTTTTTGTGTTGACGTGTTTCCATTTCTCTTGGGTGTATGCCTAGGCAAATGATTTCTGGGTGCTGTGACCGCTCTGTACTTAGCGTTGGGAGGAACTGTCAGACTGTTTGCCAAAGCGCTAGTCCCGTTTTCTGTTCCTACCAGCAGGTGCACGAGGGTTCTACTTTTTCCACATCCTCCCCAGCCCTTGTTCCTCTCCTTTTCATGATAATCATCCTAGTGTGTGTGACGTGGTTTCTCATTGTGGTTCTTCTGCTGCACCTCTCTGTGCCAGCTTAGATGTGGACTGTCTCTTCATATGTTTATTGACAATTTATATATCTCTCGGAGAAATGTCTATTTGGATCCTTTGCCCATTTTTAAATTGGGTTATTTGACTTCTAGAAGTTTTTTATTTTGTAATGTTTAATTTATTTATTTATTTATTTATTTATTTATTTATTTATTTTTGGGACAGAGAGAGACAGAGCATGAACGGGGGAGGGGCAGAGAGAGAGGGAGACACAGAATCGGAAACAGGCTCCAGGCTCTGAGCCATGAGCCCAGAGCCTGACGCGGGGCTCGAACTCCCGGACCGCGAGATCGTGACCTGGCTGAAGTCGGACGCTTAACCGACTGCGCCGCCCAGGTGCCCCTAATGTTTATTTTTTTAATTTGAGAGACAGGTGGGTAGGGGCAGAGAGAGAGAGAGAATCGCAAGCAGGCTCCATGCTGAGCATGGAGCCCAACCCAGGGCTTGATCTCACAACTGTGAGATCATATTCTGAGCTGAAATCAAGAGTCAGACGCTTAACCAATGGAGTCACCCAGGTGCCCCGACCTGTAGAGTTTATATATATCTTGAGCAAAATCCCTTATCAGACACGTACTTTGCACATATTTTCTCCCATCCTGTCGGCTGCCTTTGTACTTTCTTAATGGTACCTTTTAATGCGCAGAAGTTTTACATCTTGATGAAGTCTCACTTCCCTATTTTTTTTTTCTTTGGTTGCTTGTGCTTTTGGTGTCATATCTCCGAAACCAGTGCCAAGTCTCAGGTTAAACCCCAAATCATGTGACCTCCCTTCTCTCCTGGCCGTGAAAGCTGCCAACTCCTGCAGCCTGCCCTAGGCCACAGAGGGTCGGTGTGGATCATGCTGGCAGAGCAGGGACAGGTGCAGCCGTGGGCAAGGACGCCATCAAGCATAAATGCTTCTCGGATTATCTCATGCCTTTGGTCCATTTCCAGGGCATGGAGATGGTGGTTTTGTCCAGCTTTCTAGTTGCCTTTAGAGGTGAGGATTTGTCTGGCCCTTCATTCAGCCGCGTTCAGACCCCCTGTCATTATCCACTCCTTTACCTCTGCTTTCAGATTTTCTGCTCCTTGTCTCACTGTGCTTCCTGTTTACTGGATCTCTCTGCTGTTTTGGCTGTGTTGAATCTGCTATTTAACCTGTAGTGCATTTGATTTATTTCAAGAACGCTGTTTTTCATCTCTAGCAGTTTCAGTTTTCTTTCCCCGCCCTCCCACATGTGCCTGTTTATTCCTGATGGTCCCTTCGTTTCGTGCTCATGTTGCGCACAACTATGTTTTCTGACAACTCCTGTGTCTGCTGTGTGTGGTGTCTGCCGAGTCCCATTCTCAGGGGCCTCCTTTCTCGTGTGCTTTATGATTTTTGTGTGTGAGCTCATGACTCGATCCCAACCTGAGTGAGTTGTGTATGCCTCAGTAGGGGAAGGTTTCTTCCAGAGAGGACTTGCCTCTACTCCCACCAGTAACTACAGGGCACCCACCAGTAGAGACCACTTCAGCCCTCTGGAAGAAAGGGCTCACTGCTGCGCAGCAACCAAGCTTGGGTTGTGTGGAGAGCCAAGGCAGACACCGTGGGGCATCTGCTCATCACAGGCCCAGGCTCAGTAGCCACAGTAGTGCTGCCCTCTCCCTACTTTTCAGTTCCCTCCTTTTTTTTTATTAGAAAAAAATTTTTTTTAACGTTTATTTATTTGTGAGAGACAGAGAGAGAGCAAGTGCGGGGGAGGGGCAGAGAGAGAGAGGGAGACACAGAATCCGAAGCAGGCTCCGGGCTCTGAGCTGTCCGCACAGGGTCCAAGGTGGGGCTCTAACTCACGAACCGTGAGATCATGACCTGAGCCGAAGTCAGATACTCAACCAACTGAGCCACCCAGGCGCCCCTCAGTTCCCTCCTTTTTAATGGACCTCCCCCACCTCTTCGAGTTCCAACAGTGCCTCAAAATTGTATCTTAAGGAGGATATAATTGTTCTCCAGTGGGAGGGCCCTATCGAGCACCTGTCAGCCGAAGTACGAGCAGCTGAAGTCAAAGCTGACATTTACTGAGCTTTGACTATATGCCAAATACTCTTCTGAGCACCTCATGTGAAGGAAGTCACCCAGACCTCACAACAACCCTACCAGATGCATACTGGGTGGATGAGGATGCCGGGCACAGAGAGGTTAAGTGACTTACCCAAGTTTTCACACAGCTGGCAAGTAACGGAGGACGTCAAAGCCTGGTGTCTGGCAATAGGATCCACGCTCTAGCCCACTATGCACACCGTCAGGATTTGTGCGTGTGTCTGCGTGTGATACTGTGCGTGTGACTAAATGCCAGCATGTGTGCATGTGCCAGAGTGGCTGGTCGTGTGTCCACAAATATGAACGTCCCCGTGTGTGACCGTGTTCGCGCCGATGTCATCTCAGTGCGGCCTTCTCCGACCACCCCATTTAAAATGGACATTCCTGGGGCGCCTGGGTGGCTCAGTTAGCTAAGAACCTGACCCTTGGTTTCGGCTCAAGTCATGATCTCACGGTTCATGGGTTCAAGCCCCACATTGGACTCTGCACTGACAGTGCAGAGCCTGCTTGGGGTTCTCTCTCTCTCTCTCTCTCTCCCTCTCTCTCTCTCTCCCTCTCTCTCTGCCCCTCACATGCTCATGCTCTCACTCTCTCTCTCAAAATAAATAAATAAACTTAAAAGAGTAAATAAAATTGACATTCCTCTGCTTATTCTTCCTCAGTGATACCTGATAACTCCAACACATTGCATATTCGACTTTTGCTTATGTCTGCTTCCCCAGTAGAATCTGAGCTCATTTGTTTTCGTTTTTGTTTTTTTGGGTTTTTTTGACAGGGCGCAAGTGAGTGAGGGCAGAAAGGGAGAGAGGGAGAGAGAGAATCCTACAAGGGGCAGAGAGAGAGAGAGAGAGAGAGAGAGAGAGAGAGAAGCAGGGCTCACCCAATGCGGGACTCGAACTCACGAAACATGAGATCATGACCCGAACCGGTCAGATGCTTAACCAACTGAGCCGCCCAGATGCCCGGACCTGAGCTCACTCTGATTGCTGTGGGAACATGCTGTGGACAGGGGGGCAGTGCAAGCCAGAGAACAGGGTGGTGGCTGTTGCCATAGTCTGGGTGAAGATGCCTGGGTCCGGAGCGCTTAGTGGCAGAGGTGGAGACGAGTGATTGAATTCAGGACGTTTTGAAGGTAGAGCAGCCGAGACGGACCGCTGGTTTGGAGGTGCAGCATAAGGGAATGAAAGAGGTCAGCGATGACTCATCTTGTCATCTGAGCAAGTGGGCAAGTGCGTGAGGGGGTGTCTGGAAGAGAGGCAGGTTTGGGGGATGACAAGTCAGAGTTCAGTTTTGGGTACATTAAGTGTATGATGCCACTTAGCTCCCCAGCTAGAAACAGAGAGGGCAGTTGGACAGTGTCTGCAGCTCAGGGGCTAGAGATGAAAATGCGGGAGTCGTTGGCCTGTTGTTGCTAATTGAATCCTTCAAACTGGGTGAGGTCTCTTAGGGAGTAAATGAGATAGAGAAGACCGAGAAGTTCTACAGAGAGAGGACTGGATTGGGGCAGGTTATTGCTGTGGTCTAGGAAAAAGATGAAGTCTGACCCAGGGAGACAGCCATGGGCACCGAGCAGGAGACAGGTCTTAGAGAAGTTTGGATAGGGGCGCCTGGCTGGCTCGGTCGGTAGAGCGTGCAACTCTTGATCTTGGGGTTGTGAGTTTGAGCCCCACGTTGGGCACAGAATTACTTTAAAAAAGGAAAGAAAGGAAAAGAAAAGAAAAAAGAAAAGAAAAGAATGGATTAAAAACGGGCAGGATATGAAAGCATGTTCCCTCCAAAGCCTTCCCTGACAACTGTCTTCTGCCAGGTGCCCCTTCAGGTTGCTCCCATGGTTCCCCGTGCCCATGCGGCACGAGGGCGGTAGGCTTCCCCAGAGTTCTGAGGAGGCAGAGTCAAATGTTCATCTCCTGTCCCTAGTCCCCTGTGCACAGGACAGGGCCACCAACCGTTAGATGAACGGATAAGGGAGTGAATGGGTGTCACACTCCCTTCCTCCCTCCCAGCTCCTCTTAAGGAACCAAAAAGGATGATGCCCAAAGCAGCCCTGCCTACAGTCAAGAAGCTGGTGACAGCCCCCACCGGGCCCAGCAAACCCAAGTAAGGAGCAGGGTGGGGGTGGGGAGGGTACAAAGGAAAGGCTGCTCCCTGCCCCCCACCTTCTGGTCTGATGGTGATATGTTCCAGGCCATCTTGGATACCCAGTGGAGACAGTCAGAAGCGCCCCTCCCGAGACTCCGGTAGGTCTCGCAGCCCCCCTCCAGCGGGGGTGGGCGAGGAATGGGGGACAGGGACAGGGTGGTTGTGCTGAAGGACAGAGATGGGGAAAGACCCAGAGTCGGGGGAGCTTGTACCCCTGAGGTTCTGCTCTTCTAGGCTCCAGTGGCAGCTTCCTCAGAAGGGGTCCAGGCCACCCTGGTAGAAAGGGACCGAAAACCCAGACTTCCTGGCAGCGCTCTGCCACCAGTCAGGTAAGAGGGCCTGAGACGCAGGAGAGTGAGACTGCTGGGCAGGGTCTGGTTCCCAGGGGTGTGGCGTACAAGAGGGAAGGATCCCAGGCCAAGGGGGACCTGACTCAAACTGTCAAGGTACCCAGCCCTCAACTGAGACCTGACCCGCATCACCACAGGAGGAAGAGCAGAGCAGCCTGGCAAAGGCCCCTCCTGTGAATAAAACCCCTACTCTGGACAAGACTCCCAGCCCAGAGAAGACTCTGTCTCCGGATAAGGCCCCCACTCCAGAGGAAACCCTGACTCCAGATAAGGTCCCCATCTCAGAGGAGACCCGGATTCTGGAGTTCAAGGGCCCAGCCCCAGAGAACCCCACCCCAGAGGAGAGCCTGACTCTGGACAAGGCTCCCAGCCCACACAGCGTGACTTCTGGGGATGAGGCCCCTGCCCCAGACGTCCCACCTGAGGATGAAGCCCCTGGCCCAAAAATGGCCCTGCCTGGGGATGAGACCCCCACCCTAGAAAAGGTCTTGACCCCTGAGCAGGTGCTCTCTGCAGAAGCCTCCACTAGAGACAACACTCAGCTCCATCACTTCTCTCCGGAGCAAGCCCTGCTGAAGTTCAAGTCTCTTGTGGCCAATGAGGCTCAATCCCAAGAGGTCCATATGCCAGAGGAGACTGACCTCTGCATGAGGACATACCCTGTGAATCAGAAGGACAGCTCCCCGTTCCAGTCTGAGTCCAAGCCAGGGTCCGTGCCTGCCCAGGAGGTACCTGGGCAGCATGAGGCTACCCAGAAGGAGGAGGCACCCCCCAAAGAGCAGGAGTCCCCCAAAGAGATAGCCCCTGTTCAAAAGAATCCTCATCCTATCAAGTCGACTCCAGACCCCCAAGAGACTCCCAGCCTACTTTCTCCGGTCCCACAAAATCTCACGGACAGCAAAAGTGACAGAGGCGATATAATGAGGCTACAGGACGAGGTGGAGTCTTTAAAAAGGTCGCTGGAGCGGATGTGGGTGCAGCTGGAGTAAGTGGGAAGGGGGAGGGCACGGAGGGAGGCGGGGGCTCCAAGCCTGCCCAGCCCACCCCTTACCCTTGGTCTCCGCCCGCAGGAGGAAGCTGACGGACATCTGGGAGGAGCTGAAGAGCGAGAAGGAGAAGCGCCTGTTGCTGGAGGTGGGTGGGGTGCGGATCCCAGGGGGCTGGGGGCCGGCCCTCCCCTGCCCGCCTCTCCTGACGCCCTCTCCCGACTAGGTGCAGATGAAGCAGGGGACCCAGGAGTCCCGGACCCGGGGCTCCATCCACGTGCAGACGCAGACGCACTGAGGGTGGGCCCGGGAGGGGGACTACGGCGGGACCCGGGGGGAAGTCAGGCCCCGGCCACCCACGTCCTCCCACGCGACTTTGAGAAACACAAGAAAGTAAACTGCGGTGTAAGCGCTCCCCTTGCCTGCCTGGTCCGTGCGGGGGCGGGGCCTGCGTGGCGGGGGCGGGACCGGCCCCGCGCTCCCGGCCCTCCGCATTCCTGGCGGTCTCTCCCGGGCACATCTGGCCAACATGTGGCTCCCATTACCGTTCCCAAGGCCTGCGCGCGGCTATTTTTATCCACCGGATGGCGGGGGTGGGTGGGGGGCGTCTCCTTCGGACGTCTGCCGGGTGCTGGAGAGACGGCCGGCCGGAGGGGCCCAGGCGGGGTGGGACTCTGCCCGTGGGCCCGGATTCCGGAATCCAGCTGTGCGCCAGAGGAGGGGCTGGGCGGGCCTGCTTTCGAGCCCTGACCCCTCCCACTTGGCCCCACGGTCCGCTCAGAAGGACTCACTGGAACGCACCTCTGCTCAGACACGAAGTCCATAGCCCAGCTCAGGCACACACGGTTAACATTGGGGCGAATAGTGCCTTGGTGTCGGGGTCCCGGGGCCTGATGTGTGCGTGCGTGTTTGTGTGTGAGTGATTGCCATGATGCATGATCACAGAGCATTTGTAGGGATGGGGGCAAAGCGTGCCCACGCCTTCGGCGGGAAGGAATGCATCTGTGAGGAAGGAATGCCAGTGATAACTTGTTCTTTGTGCGTGAGGCTGTGAGGTGGTGGAGTGTGTGTTTTTGCAGAGTCTGTGAACTGAATGCAAGCATGTGTGCTGAGGTGTTGGGTGGGTAGCCTGGTGAAAGAGTCGAGGAGGGTCTCAACCCTGGGGCCCCCTGCACGGCAGGAGCCTGGGGGATCTTGGGGGCAGGAGTAACGGAAGGAGACTGACTCACTGAGAATGCAGTTTTCATTGGTCACTTCATCTCTTAACCGGTCCCCAGAGAGAGGCTGGGGATCCTGTGTCCTGTCGTCCCCCACGGGCTTTCTGGCAGGACTGGGGGTCCCGGAAGGTGGGGATCCATGCGCAACAGCACTGAGGAAGCTGTGGGGGGTGGGGCCTCCATAGCACCGCAGGCAGGGGCAGTTCCAACGTCCTGGGGCAGCTCTGAGTTCACGCCCCTGACCAGTACTCAGAGTGCCTCGCAGCGGGAGCAGGACGGGTCAGTAATAGTGCATACGACCCAGGGTGCCTGTGGCCGTGGAGCTGGGCCCCAGCGTGCCAGTACCCAGCAGGTCCGGCTGTCCGGTGCGCCAAATCTCCCTCAGGATCCGCTCGCGCTCCTCCAGGCGCTGCGCCCGCTCCAGCTCCTCCGCCGACGTGAAGACGTTGACGCTCAGGGGCCCGTCGGGTTCGGCGGACAGCTCTGGGCCTGGGAGCGTGTCGTCGGGGCCCAGCCTCGTCACCGTGTCCTCTTCGTCCTCATCGTCGTCCTCGGGCTCCAGGGTGCTGCTACGGGGGTCCCGGCGCGGAGCAGGGGCCCGGGGCCGCGGGCGGGGCGCACAGGAGATGCTGATGACTAGTAGGCACAGCGTTAGCAGCAGGCCAAAGCAGACTCCCAGCACGAAGTAGAGGCCAAAGCTCTCGGGGTTAGCTGGGGGTCAGAGGGCAGAAGTCATGCAGGAGCCCTGACTCCCCATTCCATTTAGGGGAGCTCCCCCCGCTTCTAAGTTTGGGGGCCAAGGACAGTACTCCTTATTTGAGAGAGTAGGTAGCCGCCCTCGGGCGGTGGGGGGGGGGGGGCAGGGAGGTGGGGAGGGAAGGGGTGGAGTGGGGCCTCAGAGGGGCAGGGAGGGGCCCATGCCCCCCGGGGCCCGCCCTCACCGCGGATGTGTGCGTAGGCCGCCAGGCTGTTGCTGAGCAACTCCATGTCCCTTCGGGGGGCGTCCATGCTGCGCTCCGGGGGTGGAAGGGCAGCCCCCCGGCCAGCCTGCGAGGTCAGCAAGGTCAGATCCCAATCCCCAGCCTAGAGCTGCCCCTACCCCGCTTCCTCCGGGTAGCTCCTCCCTGGAAGAGCAGCCCTAGGGCCCACCTTGGCGACAGCAGCTCCCTAACTCGTTACAGACCTCAGCCCGGCCTGGGGAACCCTTTCCCAGGGCGCAGACGCCCCTCTAACTGGAGGGGTCAGGGGAGTGGGCCGCAGAAGACTCCGCCCCCTCGTCGAGTCTCCAAATGAGGCCCGGCTTCGACGTCCCGGCAGTGGGATGGAGGAGAGAGACGCGAGCGCCTTCCCCACTCCCAGGGCGGGCTCCCGGCAGGGGAAGCCGCCTCCCTCTCCCGTCCAGCCCGCCCCGCGGGGACCCACCGGCCCGGAGGCCCCGGCTCACTCACCGTCAGCGCCCCGCTTCCCCGCTGCCGGCCCCGGCGCGTCCGGCCGCCGCATACACCCTGGACCCGGCCGCTGCCGCCCCGTCCGGTCCCGGCCGCCCCGCCTGCCCCTCTCGGCTCCCAGGCCGCGGCAGCGCGGGCCGGACACGGGCCGATGGACCAGCCGGCGGAAAGTTTCCTCCGAGGAAAGAGGCGGGGCGGGGCGGGGCGGGGGGAGGCGGGGAGGAAAAGGGCCGGGAGAGGAAGGGGAGAGGAGCGAGCGACTGGGAGGAGGGGGAGCGAGGCCCGCGGGGCCGCCGGCTCCCCCACAGGAAACCGCTGGGGAGGCCGGTGGCAGCGTCCCGCCCCCAAGCTACCAATAACAACAATAATAGTAGGATGAAGTTCTGCCTGGGTGCCAGGCAGTGCGTGAGTGCCCTTTACGATATTCTAACAATCCTAGAACGTACCATTGTCGCCACTTGGCAGATAGGTAAACTGAGTCACGGAGTGGTTGAATAATTTTACCAAAAGGTCAGGATTTGAATCCGCCGCTCTCTGCCTCTAGAGCCCCGGGCTCTTAACCCCTCCTCTACACCTTGCTCTTCCTCCCAGGAGGCCCCCTCACCCAGGGAAGGTTGCTCCTTTTCTCCAGTCCTCCCCCAGATTTTCAACTTACAACGGAGGGGGCTCTAATGCCCTCCTCCCAGGGCCCAGGCTGGGTGAGTGTGTCCAGCTGGCAGAGATCTTGTCACACAGGGTTAATGAATGTTGGAGTCCGGCTGGGAGCCAGGCGCAGGCCGGCCTTGCAGAGCCCAGCCTGGAACTTCTGGCCCCCTGTGCCCTTCACAAGAGCAGGCGGCAGCGAAGTGACGCGTTTCCCTCCCGGATAAACCTGCCGATGCGGGATGCGGCCGCATCCATGCCCGCCTGGGCGCAGGGCTCGAGGGTACCATGTGTTGTGTGATCCGCGTGTGCGGCCTGAGGCTTCTTCCTGCTCAGACTCTCAGCCCCCCCTGCTGGGCCCCCCTTCCTGTGTTGGGGCTTGGGGTGAGGGGGAGGCCTTCTTGGCGGGAGCCTCAGAGAGGAGGAGGGAAGGAAGGGGGAGAGGAAATTGCAGACATAGCTGAAGGCTCGGCCTGAGGCCTGTGGGCCAGTGACCCCCCTCTCTGTCCAGGCTGGAGACCCCCCACTCCCAGTCCTGAACCTGGGTTCAAGCAGAGGGCAGATCTAGATGGAGAAAGGGAAGACTGGCCCCCATGGGGGTGGGAAAGGACTCCTGGGTGTTTTGCGTATGTGCGCGGAGGCATTTCTGCCCATATCTGTATGTGTGCACGTCCATTTTCGTGTTGTCTCTGAGCATTTGTGTGGGTGTGGGTAGGGCTGTGGATAAATCCATACAGCCACTCATCAGCAGATACTAACTGAGGGCATCTGCCCAGGACCTCCTAGTAATGGGGGTTCGGCCATAAACAGAGCACAAATGTCTGCCCTCATGGAAAGGACATTACAGACATTACATGATAAAGGTAGCCTGGGTGTTAAGGCTCAGAGGGTGGTGGAGAACACCTGGAGGGCACTGGAGGCGAGGCCTGAATCCTGCCACTGTGGGATCTTGGGGTGGGGGGGGAGAGTGTCCGGGCAGGAGTGGGGGCCAGCTCTGAGGCAGGAGTGTCTTGGGGTGTAGTGGAGGGTGCTTGGACTTTACCGTCAGTGTGGTGGGGAACCCTGAGAGTCTCAGGGGAGCGTCACGGCTCCTGATGTACTTTGGAGAGACCCCCGTGGGCGCTCAGTGTAGCATGGGCCACGACAGGGAGAGCAGTGAGCGACTGCGGCCATCTGATCAAACAGCGCCCCGGGGCTTGGCTCGGAAGTCCCCCTGGAGGAGGTGAGGGCATCACCTTCAAGCGGTCTTTGGTCTTCGGAAGGCTTTCAACAATTCCCGCCTTGGACGTGGACGTGAGGGAAAATGTGGGGGGACGGACGGCTTGATGTTGGGCCTGAACACCTGAGGGCGCTTCTGTGCGGAGCAGGTTTGGGGGCAGAGCTTCAGGCTAGATTGTTAGATACGCGATGTCCCCCACATACCCAGGGGAGGTGGCAGACGGGGGAAGCCGCCAGGGGTCTGGGCGGGACGCGCAGTTGAGGGCCCTCAACACCTAAGATGGACTGGACACTCCGGGAGCGGGTGGGATCACCTCTGGGGCCGGGAGGGAAGAGTAAGCCGCCGAAGCCTGAGCCTGAGCTCGGATGCCGCAACCTCGAGGGCTCTCGTGGAGGAGTCGGTGAGAGACGGGTGAGGTGGGAGGAGGAGTCGGCCGGGGCGAGGACAGGGGCGGCCGTGCCACACTGAGCGGAGAGGCGAGGGTGAGGCCAGAATCTAGCCACTGGCTGTGGTACCGGTGGGTTTCCACGGGCGCAGCGAGCTGCGGAATGCCTCCCACCCGAGCGAACAGTGGCGCGTGCTGCGGCGGTGCTTCCGCGACCCCCCTTGAGGATGCTGTGCCTCCGATTGTGCCTCCCTTTGCACCTGGGTCTTCGTGGGGCTCCACGTGCGTGCCAACCCCCCCCCCCCCCCCCCCCCCGCCGGACCTATGAGGGCGGCATCGGATCGGGATACGCTCGTGTTAAGCCGTGAGCGTGCTATGCGGACCTCTGGGGATTGCTCCCTGCAGACACAGGTGTCTGTAGCTGGACTGGTGTGTGACTTGTGTGTTTGGAGTGGGTCAGGCGTGACTCGGCCCTGGGGAAGCAGGCGGCCAGGCTTGGAGCAGAGTGAGGGTCGAGCCGGTTCCTGGGCCCAGAGCGCCGCCTTCCCGAGGCGGGGGTTGCGTGTGGCCAGGCTCGGCTGGGTGGGAGAAGCAGCAGCCTGGCCCTGGAAAGGTTCAAAAGCGGCTGAGGGCTGCTCGGGGCGGCCCCGGGGGATGTGCCCAAAGGCCATCCATCCCCACAGCCCTCAAGCCCTCCTGGCCACCTGCCTATCTGCTTTTCGGCCTGCCTCGCGCTGCCCGCCAGCCTGGCCGCGGGTCTGCCCAGCCGCCTGCTTTCCTGTTGTGCTGCCCGGGTCTCTGCGCATGTATCACGGCCTGGCGTGCCTCCCGTCGGTCCACCTGACTTTCCGCCCTGTCTGCCGGCCTCTGACCCGAGGCCTGCCCCCCTGCCCGCTTGCGGGCTGCCTCTCCGCTTTCCTGTCAGCCTGTGACACTTGAAATTTGTCACCTTGGGAGGCACAGTGATCCTAAGATGAAACACAGGAAAGACAGGTCTTTTTTTTTTTCATGTTTATTTTGAGAGAGAAAGAGAGGGCACGTGTGTGCACACAGAAGGGGCAGAGAGAGGGGGAGAGAGAGAATCCCTTGCAGGCTCCTCACTGTTAGCACAGAGCCTGACACGGGGCTCGAGTTCCCGGATCTGTGAGATCATAACCTGAGCCGACTGAAATCGAGAGTCGGATGCTTAACTGACCGAGCCACCCAGGCGCCCCAAGACAGGTCTTGATGGGAGGTCAGGGGACTGAGAGAAACAGACCTCTGGGAGGGATCTCAGGGGGGCTGGCGTTTTCAAAGGCCCACGCGAGACACGACCCTGCCCCCTTCCCCAGTGGCCGAGCTGGGGATTGGCCTCAGCAGCTCTATTCCTGACACTGGGGCCTCCCCACTGAGGGGTTCAGGAGCTGATTAGGTCTCAGACGGAAGAGAGAAGGTGACCAACCGATGGCTTCCTCAAACCTGCCCAGCCCTCTGAACACCCTTTAGCCCCGGGACAGCTGCTGGGCAGAGGGCACAGTGGAGTTTGCACAATGAACAGTAACAGGTATGGGTACGAGTGCCCTCCCGGTAGCTGGTACTTGGCGAAGTGCTATGTGCACGTTCACCTCCAGATCCCCCGGTAACCGTGTGTAGTTTGTAGCATGATTCCCATTGTACAGAGGAGGAAAGTGAGGCTCAGGTCAAGCACGTGTGTGTGGTCATGTGGCTGTCAGGGGTGGGGTCTGGACGTGAACTTCGGAGCCCAAGCTCCCAACCAGCCTTCCATGGGGGGCGGTTTTAGGTCACGGTTCTCCACCCAGTCAGGCCCAAAGCCGCCTTTTCACCATATTTTATGTTGCTGCTTTTATGCCCCTGAAACGAAACTTATGGCTAATATACCCACCTCCACATCTAATTAAAAATACAACGTAATATAAACGAAAGGTAATGATCTGTGTTTGTGACAGGGTCAGTTGCCGGGCAGGTGACAGCTCTGAGGCACTGGGACATTGCGGTGGTGTCACGGAAACGGTGAAGGGCTCTTGGTAAAGTTCTGAACAAGACCGAGTACCGATTTCCTCCACTTTTACACAGGGGTTGCGTTCCCAGAAGATTCAGTGTATGTTATGTGTCTGCCAGTCCTTTGTGTTTATGTATAAGAGGGAGTTAGATTCTTGGCTCTGGTCATTGTAAACAACTTTTCACTCATGTGCAGGATGTGGAATCTGCCTGCCTTGTGGGGCTGTCTCCGCATCCCCCCCAAATGCCAGCAGCACCCCTGTCATTCTGATAAGCTCCCCCCAACTCCCTCGCCCCCACACAGATGCACAGCAAGGAGTCCTGCCCTCATGGAGCTCAGCGTTTGAGGAGGGAAGACAGATATAACTAATAATCCGATATAGGATCTGATAGGAGGCTGTGATAAGCCCAGTGGAGAAACACAGAGCAGGGTGAGGGGTTAGAGAAGGCCACATGTTCAGGAACAGCCTCTCTGAGGAGGTGACATTTTGAGCAGAGGGAAGCCAGGGAAGGGGCCATGTAAGTATCTGGGGCAAGAGGCTTCCAGAAGTAATAGCCTATACAAAGGCCCTGAGGTGGAACCGTCCTTTGGGATCAGCAAGGAGCCCAGTGTGGCTGGCACAGGGAGTGAGGAGGGGTGGGGGGCCCACAAGTTAGAGGGAGGCCAGGCGTAGAGCCCTGTGGTGTGGAGCTAAGACACAGACAGACATCTGGGTGTTATCCTGCATGGGATGGAAGCCATCAGAGGTGTCAGCAGGAGGGGGACAAAATCGGACTTCCCAAAGGCTCATTCTGGCTGCCGTGTGGCCCTTGGGCTGTTGTAGGGGCAGGGTGGGAGCGGGGAGAGCAGGAAGCAACAGGAGGGGCTGGGAGAAGTGGTCAGATTCTGCCTGGCTGGTGACAGGATTAGCAGTGGGTTAGGACTGCGGGAGGGGCAAGAAGTCAAGGCAAGGCTGGTTTTGGAACCTGAGCAACTGAGCCGAGACTCCATTCCCTCCTTCCCCCGCCTCAGAGAGCTGGGCAGCTCCAGTCTGCCTTCCCTGATAGCTGGAGACCGCGAGGTAGCTAAAGCTGATAGAAACTTCTCAGTTCTTGTCGGACTTCTCAGGAGCAGAGGAGGCTGTTGATCGCCACCCCCCCCCCCCCACCTTTCTGGTACCTTCCCCTTCTGTGGCTTCCAGGGCTCACAATAAAAACGGAGGAGCCATCTGATAAGTTTAGATCAACGAACCAACAGTTCTGGTGCGCGAGCTGCACGCCAAGCCAGTTCTAGGTGCGGGGGACACGCTAGTCAGCAAAACAGAGTCCCTGCCTGTGTCGGTGAGTGGAAAGCCTGATCCATGCGTGTGCGCAGGAGACACCTGTTCACGGAACTGAGGCTGATCAGGTGGGGGGACAGAAAGGAGGCGGACGTGGGGACGAGGCCCAGGCGCGGCCGCCGGCAGGGCCAGAGTGCGGCAGTGGCGCGCTGGGGGCGGGCGTGCCTTCTGGCCGAGCATCCGGACAGCTCGACAGCCAAGTTATGGGTCAGGTGAGACGGGGGAAATGTGTGTAGACTTGGCAGTGACCAGGGAGGTGGGGGCCACTTGGCTGCCGGGTGGGCGTGGTGGAGGGTAGGGGCGAGGGGCTGGAGGCGGCTCTGAGTACCTGTAGAGACCCAGGGCCTTCTCACTCTTGCCTGAGGGTGCTTGACTGGGAGGGGGCTCCTCGGCGTGGAGCTCTGCTCCTCTTGTGTGCGGGTTCCCCAACATAGAAATGCGTCTTCCGGGGCACTGTGGTGTGCCGAGGGAGGGGCCGGCCTACCTCCAGCGTCACCGCTCCGTGCTCCATCCGCAAAGTCTAAATTCAGACAAAGGAAGGAAGGAAAGAAGAAAGGAAGGAAGGAAGCCCCGTGGCTTCCTATGGAAGGGAGCGAGGGGGGAGGGCAGTGCAGGAAAAGGCCTGCCTGGCCCTTCTTACCCCAGTTGCCCTGGACGGGCCTGTGGGCGCATGGGCAGTCTGGCTGGCCAGGTCCCCCCGACCCCAGGTGGTCGCTCCCACATCACTACTCTGTGAGCCGCGGCCGCTCCGGGCTGCCTCCTGCCTGCACCGGTCCTGAGCAGGCCAAGCAGGGAGAGCCCCCCGGGGCACTCGGTGGGGGTGCGCACTAGTGGGTCGCAGACCGCCTGGGGAGTTCCGGTCCCCCATCCAGGCGGTGGCGCTGGTTGGGCGACTGGGGGTAGGGGTGCTGTCCTGGGTTGGGGGGGGGCGGAGCTGCAGGAAGCCCGCGCTGCCTGGCTGGGGGGGGGGGGGGGAGGGGGGCGGGGAGCACAGACACACAGGTGAGAAGGGCAAGAACAGCAGACAGTACAGGCCACACCGGCTCCAGGTCAGGAAGTTTTATTGCTGACATGCAGGAAGAGTCCCCGTGTAGTACAAAAATATGTCTTTATACAAACTTTTTTGTGACTTTTTCTGTTTTGTTTTCTGTCTTTACGACAGGACCTCCCCTTGTGTGATGCCCAGTGAGGGCCGGCCCAGCCTCCTCCCGTTTGCTTTGACACAAACCCAATCAGACACGTGGGCTGACCCGGAGGCCCGGCCGGTCTGATAAGGCCCTGCAGACCCGGAGGGTATTGCTTTGAAGAGGAGGGGAGAGCCGACACGTGGCCAGAAGGCCCGGAGGGTCTGGGCAGGGGCCCGGCTGAGACCCTCACAGGAGGACAGTCCCAGGGGCTGGGAGCCCTAGGCCAGACTGCATTTCTGCTCCCTTGGGAGACTTTTTGAAATAAATATAGAAAAGAGGACATCCCCTGCCCCTGCAGCACAACGCCCTGGCTCTCAGCCGCTGGCCAGCCGATAGAGGCAGGGCTTCGTGCTCAGGGGGAGTAAGTGCTGGGCTCAGGCGGGCTCCCACAGACCCACTGAGGCAGAGGCATGAGGCGCCCAAGTGCTGGGATGGGGGCATGGGGAGGAAGGGGCATGGGCGGCCCTGCTACTGCTGGCAAGAGGTGGCCCCATTTTTTCCAGATGGGGAAACTGAGGCACAAGGAGGTTTGGGAACTTGCCCAAGTCACTCACAGTGAGTCAGCTTTTGGGGGGGGGGGGCGGCTCACACTCTGGGAAACAAGGTCACACAGGCCGCGGTCACCTCCCCATTGGGGAACGAGAACAGACAGGAAGGACCTGAGGGGCCCAGGGCTGCCTGGAAGTGCACACTCAGCCTTCCCGGGGGTGCCTGGAGGGGGTAGGCCAGAGGAGGGGTCTTTGCTTGGCCCTGGGCAAGGCCAAGTCCAGTGAGGGAGAGCGGGAGGGAAGGGCATTCTGGTGAGAACAGTGTTCTGGCAAGACGGGCATCCACTTCAAAATCTCGGCTCAAAAAGGGCGACAGGCCTGTTCTCGAGCCAGGCAGACCCCCCAGGCCCTGCAGCTCTCCCCACAAGCCCCACGGCCCACATGAAGGGGCCTGGCCGGGGTCTGCTGGGAGAGACACCCCATCCGTTATGGGGGAAGAACAGGAGGGGAGATGTCCCCACCGCTCCGCGAACACAGAGGGGTGTGGGGAGCAAGAGGGCGTGCGGGCAGGGCCCGTCTGTCCACGGCCAGCCCGGCACGCCCCTCCCCGCCCGCCCACCAGGCACCCCTTTCACATCTGTCAACGTCACCTCGGTACCACGGTGAGGGGTGCAGGAGGAAACCAGGGTTAACGCGAGGGTGTACAGCACCTCAGAGAAGCTACTGAGATGGGAGAAAGAGAACCAAGTCTAGAAAGGCCTCCCCATCACCAGAAACAGGAGGGACCGGTGGGCTGGAGGTGGGGGGGCCGGCAAGAAGGGGCTTCTGAGCCTGGGGGATGAGGAGGGGGCCCATCTGTGGGCGGTGGACTCCCTGCTGTCCAGCCAGGTAGGGGGGGGGCGGGGAGTGGCCATGGGCGGAGCCACCTAGAGATGGGAGAGAAGTTGGTTTCAGTACAAAAATAAATATATCTGAATTCTGCTTAAGATGAGGTGAAGGTTTTCCAAAGCTTGGACTGAGGGGCCCGGGGTCAGAAGGGGAGGGATGGAAACAGACTGGGGGTGGGGCGGCCGGGGAGGGCGGTGGGGAGTGGGCGTTCGTTTTGGGAGCCAGCAGCGAGCTGCGCCTTCAGCTTATTTGTCTGTGGGGGGACAGCCGCCCCGGCCGGGCCGCTGGGCGGTGGGCGGGCTCCCTCCTCCTCCCTCTCACTCAGTCCAGAGACAGCATGGTTAAAGAGCCAGAGGTAGATTAAAACGTCATGATTAAAAGCAGATTAGTTATCTAGGCTTCTCAGATTAAAAAACCAAACAATCAAGCAATCATTCCCAAGGTAGCTTCGTGGTACCTCTGCTGACCCCCTGTGTGACCTGCGCTGTCCCTGCCCCGTCCCCGCCGCGGCCTGGGAGAGAGTTCGGGCCGCCTGCCGGGGGGCCGGGGGGGGGGGGGGGCCGGGAAGAGGTTGGCGGGTGGTGCTGGCGCCCTGCCCAAGGGGGCTACTTGCGCAGGTAGCGCTGCGCCAGGATGGCCGCGTCCAAGGGGTTCATGGGCTGCGCGTCGTGGCCCAGCCGCCGCACGGGGGGCACGCTGCCGAACTGCCGCTTGGGCACCCAGCTCCGGGCCTCGTGTACGGAGCTCTTCTCCTCGGCCAGCAGCAGCTGCTGCCGCATGTAGTTCTCAAACTCATACTGGGAGCACTCCTCGGTCACCTTCGCCTTTGGAGAGAGAGAGAGAGAGAGAGAGAGAGAGAGAGAGAGAGAGAGAGGTGGAGGGGGAGAGAAGAGCAGGGAGCCTGTGTTAGGTGACTCGGCTCCAGAGGCTGCCCTCCCCAGGCAGCAGCCCCTTGGACTGCATCTGGCCAGGTGGCCCGCAGTTTGGGTCCCCGAAGCCCTCCACCCAGCCTGGACCTAGCCTGCTGGCCGTCCTGGGGGTCGCCCCAGCTGAAGCACAGGGCTGGGGTGTGAGCCGGATTCCCCCCCACCCCCACCCCGATCCTAACCCACTGACCTTGGGAGAGGTCGCATTACCTTCCTCAGCTGTGAAGAGGGGCAGAAGTCCCCCCTCAGAGGCGGTCTCGAGAGGCCAGGGGGGTGGGGGGCCCATACAAGTCAAGTGCTAAGAGGGGTCTGGGGCTGGGGGCTCACCACCTGGGTGAGCCTGGAGCACCCAGGCAGACGGTAGCAAACCGAAGTGGTCCGTCCCCATGCTGGTCATCACACGGGGAGGGCAGGGCTCTGGACTGGAACTTGGGGTCAAGTCTCAGCTCCACTACTTCTGAGCTGTGTGACTGGGAAGATTAGTTCACCTCTCTGAACCTCAGTTTCCTCTTTCGTGAAAGGAGGATAAGGACACGGGCCGCCCGGGCCTGTGGGGACGACCCACTGGAATGCACTGGGGGCGGTGGCACCTAGGCGGGGCAGGGCCTGCGACTCTCTCCTCAAGGGTCAGTGGGCTCCCGTGCTGTCCCAGGAGGCTCCTCCTGCAGTGGGGGGGGGGGGGGGGGGGCGGGGAGGGGCCTTAGGGCAGCCCTCCCAGGGCTCACCGAGCCCTGCCCTCCAGGGGGCACCCTAAGATCACCTGCCAGCGGCTGTCTAGGGCCCTGGTTTCTGTCCCCACCCCAGGCCCGGCACTTTCTCCAGTGCAGGGAGCAGGAAATGAGAGAAAACTGGGAGAAAATGAATCATCTGGAAAGGGAAGAGCAGAAAGGCTGAGAGAGAGAGAGACTCTGTGAGTCAGAGGCAGAGAAATGTGGCTGTTTAAAGGGCCAGCACACAGCAGGGCCAGGGCTTGGGCAGCAAGAGGAAGCTGAGAGAGGGCCAGGCGGGGCCCCCACCTCCACTGCCCCACGGCGCTCTTGCACGGCTGCCAACCGAGCCGGATGCAAGGCAGGCCCCAGGCAGCTCAGACCGAGGACCTAAGTGTCCTTTTCCTACGTCAAAGGATGAGGCTGAGGCCACGGAGGCCTTGTGGCCTGCCGGGAGCTGCCATCTCTGCCCCGGCCATGCCTGTCCTCCCGGGACGCTGGTCCCTTGGGACTGGGTAATGGCCCATCTGGCCTTCACGACTCACCTCCTGGGAGCTGTCTGCATTGCTCATCTGGTCGTCGATGTCAGGAACCACTTGCAAAGGCCCGCTCAGAGATGACAAGGACTGCCTGCAGGGGACAGACGAGTCGGGCTGGCCGCGGGCAGCCCTGGCCCCTGCTCCCCAGGCCCGCTGGCCGGAGCCCAGAAAGGCCAGGTCCCCACTGCTCTGAGACAGACCTGGGGGGATCACAGCTCAGCAAGTTCTTGACATGAATGACCTGTTCCCAAGCCTCAGTTTTCTCATCCAATAATGGGGGAACATCTCTACGTCACAGGCTGTCAGATAATGCCAATCCCACAGTTGGTATTAACGGGCATGCAGGAGATGCTCGACCCTGAGTTCTGCCGGCACACTTCCAATCTTGCCCATGGGGAAAATCTGGAAACCTGACTCTGTCTGGCAGAGAAGCAGGCTCAACCTCAGGCTGCTTTTCCGAAAGGGATGGGCAGTGCCTAAGGCCGGGCAGAACCCAGCCTTCCACCTGGCCCAGCACCTGCCCGCTTACCACGATGCGATGATGGCACTGAGGGCCTCCAGGACATCGGCCGCGGCGAGGCGCTGCTGGGGGTCAAGGACCAGCAGTTTCCGGATGAGACACACGGTGTTCTCAGAAACCCGCCCGTCCCTGATGTGGCAGAGGGAGAGGGCTCAGGCGGTGCAGGCTGGTGCTGGGTCTCTGTGACCCACGACTCCAAGTCTCACTTTGTTGTTCCCGTCCCTCAAGCCTGAGGGCTGGGCCTCCCTCCCCTCCCCAGGGAGCAGGACTCACTCAGGGATGGTGTACTCGGCGGCCTTGATCTTGCGGAAGAGCTCCTGTGGGATGCTGTCGTAGAAGGGGAACTGGCCGTAAAGCATGGTGAAGAGCACCACGCCCAGGGCCCACATGTCGCTTGGCTTGCCCCGGTACGGCCGGCCTGTGGGGCACATGGACACGCACACGCTCAGCCCATAGCAGGGGAAGAGCTAAGTGCTGGGATTCCCTCAGCCTACCAGCCACCTGCCTGAAATCCCACCCATGGGACCCCTCTACCTTGTCACTCTCCCCCTCTACCTCCACGCAGGCTGATGCCCCACCTTGGAGTGACTCCCGGAAGAGAAGGGATTACATTGGGCCTTGCGAAGGCCACCCACCTGCACACCGGCCCTGCTCTGCCAGGCTGCGAGCTCCTGGGGGCTGGGCCTGGGTCTGTGGCCCCAGCGCCCAGCAAAGCAGCTCACAGAGCAGGTGGCCGGTAGTGTGTGTAGAACAAAGAGCTACCTGGTTCGGGACCAGTTTAGCCATCCCACCCCAATCACTATCCCCTCACCCCAAAGCACTTAGCCCAATCTGTAAGGATCCCCTCCCTCATCTTCCCCACTAGAAGGAGGTAAGTTCTCAGATGCAGACGCCTCTCTGCTTGGCTCACCGCTGAGCCCCGGTGCCTAGCACGGACCCAAATATTTTGCTAAAGGAATGAATATCTAGTTAACTCTGTGCTAGTTTCCGTCCCTGCAAAATAGAAGGGAGCAGACATTTAACTGAGCATCCACGTTGTAACAGCATTGGAAGAGACGCTTTTATTTCATTATGTCTCCATCAAACTCCATGAGTTAGATATTGTCTCTATTTTTCCAGAACGAGGCACGGGGATGTCACTTGTCCAAGGCCACACGACCGGCCACAGAAGCCCTCCTCCTCCCTCTTTCGGGGCAAGCCATCCACGCACCCACCTGTGCTCAAGCTCCTCCCGTGCCAGTCACTGCCTGACCTGTTCCCGCAAACAAAACAGAACCGAGGCCTTTCAAAGTTCCCCGCCCGCCTGGTCCTTGGACAGCATTCTGTCTGGCACAGCAGCTGACTCGGCGGCAGCCCAGACCCCAGAATGTGACTCAGCCCCCCAAGGGCATGGAAGAAATGCTGCCAGGCGCCTCAGTGTCACCTCCTGGGTACCAGGCAGCTCCTGGACATCCAGGATCCCTGGATGGTCCTGAAGTTGCCTGGGTGGCCACAGACACCTTTGGGATAGGAGATACTGGTTCTGAAGGTCTCTCCAGGCCCGCTGAGGGTCAAGCAGCTTAACCAATGGGCGTCTATGGCACCTGTGCACACAAGTGTTGTTCCACGGGCCTCCTTCATCTAGTCTGTTCCTTCGTCTGCAAAATGGGACAGGAAGCCGGCCTCACAGGGCCACCTGGGGAGTGAGCGTCTCTTTGCCCTGGCTGGTGCCGCAGGCAGTTTTGTGGGGATGAGCCTCTGCCACGCTTTCTCCAAGGCTGTGTCACCCTGGCCCTGCCGAAGAGCAGCCTGGGTGATCTTGTGCACACAGAAGAGAAGTGGCCGACCTTGACCTCGGCTCTGAGCCCAGAGGGCAGGACATGTAAGTAACTAATCTTCCTGCTCCATCCTCTTAACCACACGGGGAGGGGAGGCGGTGATGCGTTCTGCTTTCAACCCACGAGGAGAAGGGGGCTGAAAGCCGGGTCTCTGGTCTCTGGTCCAGGGCTCTCTCTGAAGCACTGGGCTCCTGTTTTATCCTCCAAGACTGGCATGAATCCGGAAGGGCCAGAGACAGGCCATCAGCAGCTACAGGCAGTATCTGCACACGCTAGCCTGGCATCGCTGAGCAGGCCTGGCCGAGGGCCTCTTGCCCCTTCTGGGGGCCCCTTCTGCCCCCAGCCCACACAGTCACAGGCCCCACGTCACAGGCCCGATTCATCGTCCTGGCTCTGCCACCCACAGGGATGAGCTGGGGAGTCTCAAGGAGGGAGTCTGGGCTGGGCCGGTCCCCAGGGATTTGGGGTGCACCTGTGGTGCCTGGATCCCTCTAGCAGGGCCACAGTGACTCCAACCCAAAGCCCGAGGTCCTGGAGAGTGGCAGCGCTGCCCGGGAGGGGCCTGGCATTGCAGCAGAGGCCTCAGCTGGGGGAGGCCTCCAAGGTGTTGCAAATGCTCTGGCGGGTTACGGCAGCCTGCTCCCCGCAAGGACGTGATGGCCTGGGAAGGGGCAGCCCTGTTACCGCGAGGAGGGGTACGTGAGTGCGAGCCGGGCATGACGGCCCCGGAGGCAACCTCGGAAGCTCCGTGTGGAATGGATGGGAACTGATGTGGAGCCCTTGGTTCCCTAAGGTTCAGAGACGCGATGTGGCAAAGGACGCAGGGGAAAGGAAAGAAAGCCCAGTCGGACATGGGCTTGGGCAGGAGGCGGCCCCGGGCTGGAGCCTCAGTTCTCCCGTTTACCATTAGCTCTGATTTTGGGCAAGAGATTTGATCTCTCCTAGCCTTTGCTCATCTGTAAAAAAAGGACTTGGAATATTTGCCTCACGGGGTAGCTGTGTGGCTCTAAACAGATAATGCGTGTCGTGTGCTCGGCATAGCGCCTAGCGCTTAGCAATACGATCAGGAGGCAGTCAGTACACAGCTGGCTTTTTCATTTTGTGTGTTATCTGTCTCAGCCCCATCAGAAAGTCAGCTCACCATCCGTGGCAGCAGGGATGTCTGTCTGCCTGTTCAATGTTGTATCTGAAGTGTCTAGAACAGGGCCTTCTATGGGATAGGCCCTTGGTAAATACGGGCGGAAGGAAGGAAGGAAGGAAGGAAGGAAGGAAGGAAGGAAGGAAGGAAGGAAGGAAGGAAGGAAGGAAGGAAGGAAGGAAAGAAGGAAGGAATAAATGAAGAGCCAACCCAACTAAGGCAGGGACAGAACAAAGGGAAAGATGTCTTTGAAATGCAAACTCACGGTGGCACAGGGTAAAGACCTGCTCAGTGGCTGCCTTTTACACTTGAAATAGGGGATGATGGGGCGCCTGGGTGGCGCAGTCGGTTAAGCGTCCGACTTTAGCCAGGTCACGATCTCGCGGTCCGTGAGTTCGAGCCCCGCGTCAGGCTCTGGGCTGATGGCTCAGAGCCTGGAGCCTGTTTCCGATTCTGTGTCTCCCTCTCTCTCTGCCCCTCCCCCGTTCATGCTCTGTCTCTCTCTGTCCCAAAAATAAATAAACGTTGAAAAAAAAAATTTAAAAAAGAAATAGGGGATGATGTTCTCGCTCAGGCCCTGCTGGTCTGCCCCACCCCCCTCCCTCTCGGAGCAGCAGCCACACGGCCCTCTAGCTTTGCTCTGTGCGCCTCTGCCCAGTCACACCCCCTCAAGTGCTTCTGTATCCTTCCAATCACAGCTCCAATGTCACTTCCTCAGGAAAGTCCTTCAAGTACCCATTGTTCACACTCACAGAAATATGTTTCATTCCTTCCAAGCACTGATCTCAGAGAGTAATTAACCAGGCACCGGTGTGAGGGTCACCATCTTCCTCTCTCATAAGGCCCCAAGTTTTGCACACAGAGGGACAGTACTGGTCTGGACCGCCACCGAAGCCCCGGCACCTAGCGCACCTAGCGCACCTAGCGCACCTAGCGCAGGCCTGCCCACAGACCCGCCCGGCTGAAGGAACCAACTGCTGCACACCCCGGCTGGGTGGGGGCCTCGGGGCCCGCTGCCTGGCACACCGCACGTACCGCTGAGCACATCTGGGCTGATGTAGGCGGGGCTCCCCCGCTGGTCCTTCAGCAGGTCCCCCTCGCTCACAAGATGCTTCCCGAGGCAGAAGTTGGTGATGGTTATCCGATGAGTCCTGGGAGAGAGGGGCAGAGAATGAACAAACCTCCGTGTCTGTACCCGCGGGCGCCCGGCTGCCCCACCTCTCATCCAGGGAACAAAGGAATCACACCCACATCTTCTTCTGCTCCCCTGGCCCCCACCGCCTTCCTACGGCTGTGTGAGCAGTGCCATCGTGGGTGCTGACACCAGCCAGTTGCCCTTGGTTGTCACCACCTGAGCTGTCCCCTGGGCATCTGAGATCAGAGGAATGAGTTGCTCTGACCAGGTGAGTGCTCCAGAAGTGCTCCCGGGAACCACTGTCCCGGCTGAGCCTGGGGGCTACAGTTTAGGACTCGGAACAATTTCAGAGATTTCCCAAAACAAGCTCACGTGACATCTGGTTTGGAATGACCAGAGGTTTAGTTCAGCTCCCTCATTTATACACAAAGGAAAGTAAGTCCAGCAGGGCTCTGGAATCCACCATGGTGCCGGCTTTGTTCCCTTTTGCTGATCCCTTTGGTCATCACCCTTGTCATTGTCAATCAGCATCATAGGCAGTACTAAAACTAATGCTTGTGGAGTACTCAGCAGGTGCAGGCCCTGGCTTGCGTGTCTGCTGTGGACTGTTTGCAGTCACCCCTCATAAAAGCCTACGAGGGAGACTTCCTCTCTGTCCCATTTTCACAGATGATGCAGTTCAGGCACAGAGTAATAAAGGGGCTGGCCCAGGGTCACACGGCTAGAGAGCAGGATCCAAGCCTTGGTCTGTCTGGCTCCAGAGCCTGTACTCTGGACTGACGCCAGTTGGTACCCATGTGTCCCTGACCAGTGCCCTGCCCCTGAATTTCCCTTCAGTTCCATCAAAGCTAACTCACCCCTTGTCTTGTGCTTCAGACCCTCCTCTGACCTAGAAGACCACAGAACCCCCTATCTGAGAATCATGAGTGAGAGGAGCTTAGGGCTCTGATCCTTTCATGAAGCTCGCAATGTGCACAAAAGCAAGTGGCCCAGGGAGGACGCCTTACTCCACACCTTGGCTGTGGGGGTGGGGGTGGGCAGGTAGGCAGGGGAGGGCCAGTGAGGCAGGGCGCCTCGCCCTCCACAGAGGGCTCCAAGTCGGTGGCTAGGCGGAGAAGCTGGAGGATGGCAGGAAGGGCAGCCCCGAGGGGTCCTCAGGCTGCCAGATGAGTCTCAAGGGTGAAGAGTGGGTCGGCTCAGAGGTATGGGCTGTGCGGGCCCGAGCACGGAATTCCCCGGGAGCTGTGACCAAGAGGCTGTGCGGGCCCTTCGGCTATCTCGGGGAATTCTGCTGGCAGAGGGCTTGGTACAAAACAAAGGTTAGTCTGTCCTCTGCATTCCAAACAGAAACCTCCGACTCTTGCTCTGCATACAGGCCTGCCCTGTCAGATGCCACAGAAATCTGCCTGGTGGCTCCCAGGGGCGGCTAGAGCCTGAGCGTGCGGGCCAAGGGTCTGGCCCAGGACACCACGTCAAGAAGCGGACTGCTCCAGCTCTGGACCGCCCACGTCACTGCCCTGAACGTGGGGCTGCGCTTCGGCAAGGCCCCCACGGAGAGGAAGCACTGCGTTCTTCCCCTCTGCTCAGATGGCAGCTGGAAACGCATCCTGCAGGGGATCTCTCAGGCGCGAGGCCCTGGGAGGGGACCGCTCAGGGCAGCGTCTGGTGGGCTGGGGAGTTAGATTCCCCACTTCCAGTCCCAGCTTGGCCATTTCCTGGCTGTGAGACCTTGGGCACGTTATTTAATCTCTGATGAAGCAAACCTCAGTTTCCTCATCTGTCAAACAGAATATTAGCACCCGCTTCCCAGGACCCTGTTAGGATGTGACAAGAAGACAGTCCCAGGGAAAGCATGAGGCCCCGGGCGTGGTGACTAGTATCTGAGTGCTAGCTGCCAGCTCGGATTATCCTTTCCTCCTCAGATGGTGGGCACGCCTGGCAGGGACTGGTCATGGGAGACCCCGGGAAAGACCCCATCTGAGGCGGCAGGCGAGGGGAGCCACACTGCGACCACAGGCCCCGGAGCGCAGTGCAGGCTGTGCTTCCCAGTGACTGTGCCGCGGGCCTCGATGTCCCCTGCATGGGCCAGGCTGGTGGGGCCTGAGGACACCTTG